>NC_138550.1:60498194-61098194 GCF_964273705.1 Natrix helvetica
TCTTTCCGTTAGTTCATTTTCTTTTCTTTTTGCTGAAAGCATTGGTAAGTATTCTGTATAGATTAGTAATAAAAGCTGTAGGGACTATTTGTTGCAGTGAGGGCAGGAAGAGGGAGACACACAATATTATTTTTTCTATGCATAATATAGGTTTTATTTAAAGTCCTAAAACTGTTATGCAATTTTCCCTGAAAATAGAGATGTTACCTAACTTTTCCAAGTATATTCTAGGATCTACACCTTTTTTTTTTTTTTGGTGAAGAATGATGGGCGGCTGCATAATTTACTGCTTTCATTTGGACCATAGTGGAATTTGGTTTGACAGATGTGTCATTTTGATCAGAAAGAATTCCATGATGAATCATTTACATCCCTACATCTAGGCAGCAGTAGGAGACATGTAATTTAATATAATCCTGATTCAGCAGTTGGTGCAAAGTTATAGAACATCAGCATCAATGAAACTGCATGGGTATTAACATAGGAAAAATACAACAGAATAGAGAGGTACAAGAAAGGAAACAAAGCATTTATCCCAGTTAGGAATCCCTTTCACATTTCTTACTGTAATGTTCAGAAATATATTTATTATGAGTTAACCTAAAGACATTACTGTTATTTCACACATATAGCAGATCTTAGGCAAAACATGACTACAGCCAGTATATTTTCTGGAAAATAAGCTGAGATGATATAATAAATACTATACATTTAATGTTATTTGGTTTTACCAAGGACATCAACTGGAGAAGACAATAAGTTCTCAAAAACAGCCTGTGTAGTAAAAGTATTATGATAATATGGGTAAAACTGTTTCCCCTTTCCTGCATTGAATAAGTACAGTGCTCCAAGTATGAGGTTTGATGGAATGTGCTTTCAGGTATTCTCAGTGTCACTGCGTTAATTGGTTTGCTAGCTGCGCTGAAGATTTACTGCGCAGGTCACAGTTCTTATCTGCAAGTGATTTAGTGCGCCTGCTCCTTCACATTCCTTAACTTTCTCTTCTAATCTTCCATTCGCCTGCTGAAGGAGACAGGCACATAACTTTGCCAAGATGTAATTAATTCAGTTAGCAAGTTTTGTATTTTTATTTTCTTTTATATTAAAAATGTTTTTATTAGATATTGCTTCAGGTTTATTTTTGCTTATTTCAAAAGTATGCTACAAGGGATGCCAAGATTCACATCTCCTTAATTCAGGGCGGAATTCACACTCTAACACTCAGAACCTAGAGCAAAAGCCTTTCTCTGATTAAAAAAAAGTGACAGTAGACAGGGAGTTTACTGGACTCTGCTTAATCCTGGTGCATCCAAATGGGATGACCCAGATCACTTGCCTGATCACATTTCTTGCCTAAATTCTGGGGAACCTTCTTGAAACCACAAACTCTTGGTTAAAGCCAGAGGCTCAAAACTTATATTTCAAACCCCTCTTTCTTTAAGATTAAAAATTAAGAGTATCACTCCCACTGGAAATAATAATAATTTTAATTAGAATTTTAAAATGTACGGTCAATCATGTGCATCCAGTGATCCACATCCTTGTGTCACATTGCATTTGATAGTCACTAATGGACTGCTGATAATGTTTTGGGAAAAGTAAAGTGAGACTTCTCCAAGATTTTACTCTAAGCTAATTTTACAAAAAGAGGTTTGGAGGGAAAATAACAAACCTGTAGCTGACCTAAAAAAACAGAGGAGGATATAGATAAATAACAAGAATAGAATTTAGTCTTTTAAGATAATTTAAAATGTGAGCAGAGAAAATTTAGAAGAATAAGTCCTCTATTTCCAAAGTACTGTCCTGGAAATCAGATGAATAAGCAATAAGAAAGGAACATTTCCTTACTAGATATTCCATTACTATGCAGATCTATTAATTGAGCACCCAAATGTATTGAATTCTGAAGAGGGTGTTTTTAAAAAATCAGAGCTTCCATTACTAATGATTACATACATAATAAGTGCATCAGAAATCACAGCAGAACCTGCTTATTCAGCTTAACTTCTGCATATTTACAAGCTAAGATCCATGCATACAATATCTGCTATTTTGAACTGGTTTGGATTTCTGTTTGGGCGTCTTTTGAAATATCATTAAACTGCATATTATTTTAAGTATTGTTAATTTATGTGCCAAAAAGATGGGGAAAAAGTAAAATAAATGAAGATTCATTCAGAGAGGGAGGAATTTTAAGCTCATGTATAAAGTAGTTAACCCCATATCGAATATAATGTAAATCACTTCTGTGTAAAAAGGTATAGGACTGGTGCATTGAGGATTATTTTTTAGGGGAAAATAGTAATATAGCAAGAGAAGGCAGTCCAGAATCTCCATGTCATTCTTGTTAGCTAGTACTGGACTCCCAAATACATACCCTACTCAATCTGCTAATTATATGATCAACAGGGTGTAGTATCTGGTTTCATGGAACGAAAGGAGAATGACTAAATTTCCTATTTTTCCCCAAAAGCATACTTAAATTGCTGTTTTCCCACAGTAAAAATCAGTGATTGTGAGCAAGTCATCAGGAATGACAGCAGTCCCAAACATTCAGCAGAGACTGAGAGGAGAGAGTGTATGGTCTATTACCTTTGCATTTGTACTATACAAGGTTTGATACCTAAATCAGCACCCACTCAGTTTTCAAATATGTATATAATGTAGCAATAATTATTTATGTAGTGTACAAGAAGTCCTTGGTTTATGACCTTTTGTTCAGGAAGCATTTTGAAATTATGACAGCACTGATGAAAGAAACATATGACTCCCTCCAAAAGTTCCAACAGTTGCAGCATCCCTGTAGTCAAATGACAAAAATTTGGGTGCTTGGCAGTGTGCCCACCCTTATTGTTAGATCGGGTAATGGAAAGGCACACAAGGCTAAAAGGCAACAACAGCTCTTTATTAAAGTACAATAAGTAAGAACAATCCAGCGAAGGTTGAGTCTGACAGTAGCCCTTTTATAGGGAGCTGTCAGACCCTTCAACCAATAGGATTAAACCTCTGTTCCCACCGGAACAGAGGACCTTGGTGGGAACCACTGTAGTAGATACCAGTATCTAACACTTATCACTGTGGGAATGCTGCACATCCCACCCCCCTGTGGGTTGGGAGGCCTCAATCAGCTAGACCCACCAGTATGCAGAAACCTGCCATGGAATAGGAGGCCTCAGCCTGCTAGTCACAGCAGCACGCAGACCTTCCCCTCGTTCCACCAGTTCCTGGAAGACTTGGGCCTGCTGTCCACCTCACTACTCTCCTGGAAGGCTTGGACCTTCTCCTACTCCACCACTCTTTTGGAAGCCTAGGGCTTTCTACATCCCCTCCCCACCAGACTCCCAGAAGGCTTGCGTCTTGTACTCGCTCCTTCATTCTATTGGAAGGCTAACCAATGCAATGTTTCCAAATATAGAAAGAGTCAGGCCACCAATTTTACTTGGCCCCTCAGCAACACAGAAGAATTCAGGAATATTTTA
Source organism: Natrix helvetica (assembly GCF_964273705.1). Classification (NCBI taxonomy): domain Eukaryota; kingdom Metazoa; phylum Chordata; class Lepidosauria; order Squamata; family Natricidae; genus Natrix; species Natrix helvetica. Next base: position 60,501,674 of record NC_138550.1, read on the forward strand.
CAAAGTATGATGCCATCAAGACCTACTCAATTCTGAAATTGTAAACTACCAATTCACAATGCTTCATTCTTGTGGAAATTCAGTTAAATATATTAATCTTAGATAAAGATCTATCTGGACCCAAATCTGGAGGTGAGAGGAGAACCAATGAAGCACAGATTCAGACCCAGCTAGATGGTACATAATACCGAAACTGATAGTATCAAAAGCCAAAGAGTGTTCAGCTCAATCTGTCAATTTCTGATGTATGCTTTCTTTTTCTTTCAATTGATAATTCCTTGTTTGTTTCAATCAGCAAATAATGATCATTCACTGCTTTAGATCTGCATTTGCAGTAAATATACTGTATATAAGAGTGTTTTTAAGCACAAATTTGTCTTCATAGTTCTGAGCACATTTTTTTTATTTTACTTTTTGAAATGGAATGTTTTTAACAGACCTTGGGAACATGGAGGTTGGAGTAATAGCATTGCAGGAGGAAGCAAAGTTACAGAAAAGGTCCCTTGTACAAGGGAGGAGAGAAATATAAGATTATATTAGACTAACTTCCCCTTAATTATTTCAAGATTTGCTTATATCAGCCTGCTAACAATAAAGACCATTGCAGAAATCCAAGTGGTTCATTTTCTGAGCTTACCAGCCTCAAAGTACTTGACATAACTTTCTTTCTTAGGGCACCAACAGTTTGACTTCCTTATATGTTTGACATAATATATAACTTCGTTTCCAGTTTCCTCTAGTGTTTTAAAGTGTTTAAATATTTTTGCCTCTATGTTTATTCTTACTGCTATTTATTTGGCATTTATAATATTGTATAATAAACATTTGACTAATCATCTCATTCAGAAAATATTTTGAGTAATGAACCTGCTTCAAATAAGAATTGGCCAATATGCTCTGTTCAAATCTCCTCCCTCTCTCCCACCCCAGCCATTCCACCCTACATGAAAGTTCTTTTGAGCAAGCTTCCTGAAATAAGCAGCAACAATGTTTTGGGGGGCTTTAATATTTTTCAAGTAATTTAACATTTCCATTTGCCAGAATAAATTCCAGATCTCTGAGATTGCAATAGCACTAAGAATTATACACTGCTCCATAGTGCTTTACAGCATTCTCTGAGCAGTTTACAGTGTCGGCATGTTGGCCCCAACAATCTGGATCCTCATTTTACCAACCTCGGAAGGATGGAAGGATGAGTCAACCCTGCGCTTCATCAGGATCAAACTCCAGGCTGTGGGTAGAGTTTGTTTGTAGTACATTATTCTAACCACTGCACCACCATGTTGATGTGTTAATATAGCAAAACATTTTTGACCCCCATAATTTCCATGATACAGTGTATTACTCAGGAAAATATTAATTGACTGCCGAGGTATTCTCCCTCTTGTATAACATCAATCATTATTTAGTCTCTGCCTTTTAATGCACGGGTTTTGCCTATTTTAAAAAGAAATATCAGTGTCAATTAAGAATGTAGCTTTGTATAAGAATGTACTGCTACAATGATAATCTCTTGATCACCAATGATTAGAAATGACTTGGAAGGCCTTAGCATCTCCCACCAGAACATATCGATTTCTGCTGATGTTATAGAGTAGGAAACTGGTGTATCAGCACTCCTCCTTTTATAATCCCTTGAAGCATTGTTCTGGAATCCAGCTAAAGATGCTATTTACTTCCTTCTAAAAGATTGCTGATCTAATGATCAAGGGTGGTATCATTCAGCAAAGGGGTTTGCTATTTGGCTTACTTTCACAAACAGATAAAAATGTTCTTTACAATTACCACCACCACTCTTCTAGCTGTATTTTGCTGCAATATAACTTTTGAAAGATTAAATTAGGACATTCTAAGTATGTAATAAAACAAGTTTTATTGTTGGTATGCAGAAAACCAAATATACAAGTAATATACAATTAAATGAAAGCCCTGGTGGCACAGTGGTTAGAATGTAATATTGCATGATAACTGCCTACAGCCTGGAGTTCAATCCTGGCCAGCTCAAGGTTGGCTCAAACTTCCATTCTTACAAGGTCAGTAAAATGAGGACTCAGATTATTGGGGGTAATATGTTGACATTATAAACCACCCAGAGAGTGCTATTAGCATTGTGGGGCTGAATATGAGTAAGTACTATTGCTATTGCTAAATTCTTTGGAAGGAGTTTGGCTACTAGCACATACCATTCACTCTATTTCAATAGAGAGTGCAAGATGGGCTTTTCCACCTATTTTGCGCGGGGGGGGGGTGTTATTTCATTTGAAGAAGTGCCTGAAATAAACATCAGTAAAAATGAAAGAAACTGCAATATATTCTTATCCCACTCTATATGGGGTGCTAATGATTCCTCATCTAAGGGATCAATAAGGCCCATAGCTCATCAAATGAGCTTCCTTTAATTGCTTCTGTGTTGGGGCAGCCTGAGCAGCTTTTTGAAAGTGGTTTGTGGCTATCAGTATGTCTATTTATCTACTATCTTATGCTTAAAATTGTTGTGCTGCTTTTTGTTGTGCTTACTATAAGAAGAAGGAATCTGAAGACTTCCGGTTCCGGCTGCTGACGGCAATGGGCAGGTTCTGCTCGCCCCGCGCTTTCCCGGTGGGCCCTTCACTCCTTGGGGGGCACAGGATGCCCCGTAGAGGCTCCTGCTGGAGGGGCGGCACCGTGGGGAATCCTCCAAGTTGGCGGCGGCCAGGGGACCCCCCCGCATCGCCCCAGGCACTGGGGATAATGATGGGGAGGCGCTCCAGCGTCTTCGCTGCGAGGCAGCGGGAAGAATAAACATTCAGAAGGAAGCGGCTGCGGTGCGGTGAGGTGGAATCCACTCTCCATTCCCTTTGTGTATTCAAAAGAAATTGCCAGCTATTTAAAATCTCCTTTCGGCTTGGATTTGAGAAGCGCAGCTGGAGGGAGGGAGATTTCCCCCCCCCCTCGGACAGGCGGCTGTTAACTATTGTTGCTCTCGGCCCTTGGGGGAGGAGGTAGGGAGAGAGCCAATTAATGATGCCACGCTCTTAGCAAAGGTGAATTTTGGATTTAAACTTATAATGGAATGATGATCTGGAAACTTTGGAAACTTTGAAACTTTTGTTATGCCTCCTAAGCACGAATCTGGCAGGGCAAGATGGCACACTTCCGTTGTCTTCATAAACAGTGAAAATTGACTCCACCTATAAAACTTCAGGCATCCGGTCTTTGTCTCCGTGCTACTCAGATAAATCTCTTGCTGTTTGTGACTTTTTGGACTCCCTGGACTGAAAAACTTTACTCTATTGCCAGTGTGATTAGAAAAATCCTCTTCTGCCTGGACCTTTTGTCTCCTGAACTCTCTTGGCAGTTCTACCTTTCTGACTGATCATTCTCTGTACTGACTGAACTCTACAATGTCATGTAAAAAACCACCTCCTGGGAAGCCTGGCTTTGCTGCCTCTGCCCCGGCATCTACAACATCCAGTCCAAGTATACAATCAACGATAACATATCTGATGCAGCCCAAAACCACTGAGACTGAATTCCAACAAATGTTTCAACAAATTTTACAGGGACAAGAGGAGATTAAAAGACAACTAAAAGAGATGAAAGAAGAAATTAAAGAGAACCAGGACCAGATCAACAAAAACTCACAGAGACTGGATCTTTTGGAGGGTGGGACAGCTGAGATGAGGGAGGGGATGGAAGGGGTGCAGAAGGGGAACAAAGAGCTTGACACCCAACAGATGAAAATAGAATTTGAGAGAATGTCCTTTTACCTTAGATTTCAAAATGTGGTGGAGACAGATGATGAAGATATAAGGGACATTATGACAAGTATTTTGGCTGAATACATTCAGAAAGAGAAACAACAGATGGGGTGGGAATTAGATTTGGTTTATAGAGTGAACTCAGCCTATGCTAGAACACACAACGTACCCAGGGAGGTACACATTAAATTTCTCAGAAAAACCACAAGAGATGAAATTCTGAGTGCACAAAGGGGGCAAGCTTTGAAATAGCAAGATAGGGAAATAACCATCCTGAAACAGATCCCCAAGAAAGTGAGGGAGAAAAGAAAAAGCTATTCGCAATTAGCGAAGAAACTATACCAGAAGGGGGTGTGGTTCAGATGGTTGATGCCTGAAGGGATGCTAATATTCTGGGAGGACACAAGAGTTAGAATTAATACACCCATAGAGGCGCAGGCCTTTATGGAAAAAAATAAAGTACTCCTAGATAAATCAGATGATCCTACAACAGACATGCAGGACATGGGAGGGGCCGGAGCTCTGCTGGCGGGGGGAGAAGGGGCAATACCAAGAAAACTCAGATCACAAAAATGAGTAAGAAAATCCACTTGATATAAATTGATCGAAATTATTAACTGAATTTAAATGCTGACTATATATTGTTATTTAGTATTGATTTTTTTGTAATTGCATTTTATGAGTATGGAGAGAGGGGACTCCTGCCGCACATGCAACTGCCAAAATTTGTAACCTTTCCTTTACCCCTTTCCTATATTAATTCTTAAAAAAACCAATAAAACTTTGTTTAAAAAAAGAAGAAGAAGGAATCTGTGTTCTAATGAATAATACTTCTTTCCTGAAAATTCTACTTCCTACTCAGAACTATATCTATGTCACCAGATAGTGATACAGTAGAAATGAGTACAGTAGATATGAACAATTGGAGGATAAAGGTTACATATGCCCCCACACACAGATTTTCAGTGTACCAGAAACTTTCATTAAATTAACATGATTAAAGTGACAAAAGATATTCAGTTAAATATAAATAAGATTGGCAATACTTTCCCCTCTGACCTCATTAACTTGTTTTTAGAATGAATCCTCAATTTATACATTGGTCTAAACTTTACATCCCAGCTACCATGATCAGTGGCCATGTTGGAGACAGTTTGAGGAGCATTTCTGTAAGGGTGTCATGGATCCACCCCACCCCACCCCCAGACTCCTTTCCAGACATATATTTAGAGGGTAAGATTGAATTGGCAAAGGAAAGCATGGAGTTGACTGTTGGTCAGGATCGGGGCTCCAGGCAAGGACTGGGAGCAGCTGCCATCCATTAGCAAGAAGGAAGTAGACTCTACATCTCCTTCTGATCCAATAACACATAGAGCAGAGATGAGACAGGCACAACACCACAGCTAAACTACTCATGAGGAGTCAACCTCGCCTCTCATGAAGGGATGCACAGTCATCACCTATTTAATCTCCCCCTGAGGATTTGAGCATTGCTCAAGCAATGTGCCCAGTTCTGTGCCTTCTGTGCTTGTGCCATGTATCCTGACCTATTTGACTCATGGATTGCTTTCCTGGACTTCATGTGTGCCTAATGGACATGCTTATCCAGTGACTCTTGCCATACTGAACTCGGAATCCAGACGTACACAATGAAGGTGTTTTCTGGGGATCTGTTTGAGGGGTTTGAATAAACACCTGTAGAACTTTTGCTGTGGGGAGGGGGAGCAGAGCAATACAAAGGGTTTCATGAGAGAAAAGAACAATATCTGTATTACAGGCAGGCTGTATGGAATTTAGAGACTGTGCTTTGCTTTGATTAATGTTCCAAAAAGTAGAGTGATGCAGTCCCTCACTTCCAGAAGCAAAGTGAAGGAGCCACATTGGTTCACCTGCCATGACCTTGCAATAACTGGATGGGGTGAATTGTACATCTGAGCTTCCATAGGTTTATTTACAAGAAACTTGTGTTCCTAGCTATTCTACTAAATCAAAGCTACATCCAAGTGATTTTAAAAAGAATATACAATGAAAATTCCACAAGATGATGCTTACCTTTGAGAGAAGTTAGCACTCCCCCGCTCTCCTAGAAAAAAATGAAATATCCTAGGAAATATTGAAAAGGCAGAATATTATATTTCCCAGAATCTTTTTTTTCCTGAAACTTACAGTGGATGGTCATCCGGCTAGGCCAAAGTGAGCCCTACTTGTAAAGGGTCATGGGAAGCATTAGCTCGCGGGTGGCCAGAAGTGCCCTTGGAGATTTCCTTAGATGCCAGGATTTGGGCTGACATGAGTAAAAAGAGAGCAAGGAAATAATGTGGCAAATGGGCTTTGCTAAGGGATGATACAGGAAAACCAAATTGGCTAAATAAAGGTACTTTAAAAAAAAGTATGGATTGCAGGAAGTTAGCACTCCCCCCTCTCCTAGAAAAATGCAATATCCTAGGAAATATTGAAAAGGCAGAATATTATATTTCCCTGGATGTGAAAAGGGAGAAACATGTTTTAAAGACAAAGTAACTCCCTGCAGCTTCCTGCCTATCCCCCTTTGTCAATGAACCATTAAAGCCTGAGCTAGTGTACTTTACATAATAAAGGAAGGCTTAGCCTTCCAGAGAAACTCACCACATGGCATCTGGAAACTCAACCTTGGCCCCATGGGAGTCTGACAGCCAATCAAAATACATTTCTTACACAGGAACAGGAAACAGAGAGGTGGGGCTGAACAGAGAGTATAAAGCTAGGAACTTTCAGCCCTTCCTTCTCTTCTCTTCTTCCTCACCCAATATTGAAGCATGTGATCACCTTTTCTGTTCAGGCGCTTAAGTCATGTGGTCCTGTCCACCATTAAACCTTTCCATGTAGCCTCCATGTCTTTAGTTTCTTTTTCCCCACTTGGAGCTGAACCCAGAAGGAAATTTCTTCCAACATTTGGCACCCAAAGATGAGACTCCAAGCTAACCTAACCAATGGATATGGCCCAGGTAACCTCCCATGCTGGCAGAGACCCCATTGAATCTGTGGGTGGATTTTCCTGGACCATAACCATTTGAAACTAGGTTTTAAACGGGTTTTGATTTTGAGCTCAAAGGCTGCCTGGAAAGAAGGTGAGTACCTATACATTTTAATTCTCTAAAATTTAATTTTAAAGCATGGCAAAGTGTGAGAAATGTTTGTATGCCTTCATGTATGTGAGTGATAGACTCCTTCTCCCAATCACAGCTGGATCTTGGTTCTTCTGTGTGTTTTACCGAGAGAGCCTGGAAACTATTGGGATCAGGCCAGAGCACAGGACCTTCTGTTAGGGAAAGGAGAGTGTGTGTGAAAATGGATGGAAAAGTGAATGAAAATGTGTTGTTTTTTTATTTGATTTTGATTTTATTTTATTAGATTTATAAACCGCGCCCTCTCCCCAAAGGGACTCAGGGCGGTGTACAATCAAAAGTCAAAACGTCATGGACATATACATTTACATAGACATATTACATGTTGCATGGAGGAGGCATAAAAACTTACAAACCAATTTCATAAAATCTACACAATAATGATAAAATTAAAAAAACATTAAAAACTACCCTAAAATTTAAAATAACTGCCAGGAGGATTAGAGGATAAAACTATAATTGGGCCAGGCCGGCTAGTTGGAACAGGTGGGTCTTGAGTTTCTTACGAAGGAGCGGAGATCAGTAGTGGTCCTAATATCGGGGGGGAGGTCATTCCAGAGGGCTGGGCCCATCACAGAGAAGGCCCTACTCCTGTGCACCGCCCGCTGACATTGCTTAGTGGACGGCACCCGGAGGAGTCCCTCCCTGTGAGAGTGAATTGGTCGCAGGGATGTATGGGGTAGGATGCGATCCCACAGGTAACTAGGTCCTGTGCCATGGAGCGCTTTAAAGATGGTAATCAACACCTTGAAACGCACCCGGTAGACCACAGGGAGCCAGTGCAGCTCGTGCAGGAGAGGTGTTATATGGGAGTATCTAGTACTCCCCATAATTGCCCGGGCGGCCGCATTCTGGACCAGCTGTAGTCTCCGGGTGCATCTCAAGGGGAGCCCCATGTAGAGAGCATTGCAGTAGTCCAGACGGGATGTCACCAGTGCATGAGTGAATGTGCGAAGGGCGTCCCAGTCCAATAGGGGGCGCAATTGGCGCACCAGGCGAACCTGGTGAAACGCCCCCCTCGCCACGGCTGCCACATGGTCATCCATCGACAGCCGGGCATCTAGGAGGACGCCCAAATTGCGTGCCTGCTCCACGGGGGCCAGTTGTTCGCCCCCAATGGCCAGCGATGGAGTCCACTGGTTGAACAGGGGCGCCGGTAGCCACAGCCACTCCGTCTTGGAGGGGTTGAGCTTGAGTCTGTTGCCTCCCATCCAGACCCGTACGGCTTCCAAGCACCGGGACATCATTTCGACGGCCTCGTTGGGGTGGTTCGGGATGGAGATGTACAGCTGCGTATCGTCAGCGTACAGATGGTATCCAACCCCAAAACCACGAATGATCTCACCCAGCGGCTTCATATATGTGTTGAGCAGGAGAGGCGAGAGGACCAACCCCTGCGGCACCCCACAAGTGAGCGGCCTCAGGGTCGACCTCTGCTCCCCTGCCAACACGCGTTGCGTCCGGTTGGAGCGGTAGGAGCAGAACCACCGCAAAACGGTGCCCCTCACCCCCAGCCCCTCCAGCCGGCGCAATAGGATATCATGGTCGATGGTATCAAAAGCCGCTGAGAGGTCTAATAGGATCAGGATAGAGGAACAACCCCTATCCCTGGCCCTTTTTTGAAAGCAAAAAAGCAAAGGCCCATTGTGTGTGGAAAATACAGGTGCCGCTACTAACTGCAGAGGGGCAGAGGTCCTCATGGATTACCTTTTTGATCTGCAAAACCCAGGTGATTCCCTAAGAGAAGGGGCCAAATACTTCATGGGGGAATCAAAGTCCTTCCCAGAATCTTCCCCCCCCCCCCCCCAACGTATGGTGGATGGTCACCCAGCTAGGCCAAAGTGAGTCCTACATGTAAAGGGCCATGGGAAGCATTAGCTCACAAGTGGCCAGAAGTGCCTTCGGAGATTTCCTTAGATGCCAGGATTTGGGCTGACATGAGTAAAAAGAGAGCAAGGAAATCATGTAGCAAATGGGCTTTGCTAAGGGATGATATAGGAAAACCAATTTGGCTAAATAAAGGTACTTAAAAGAAAAGAGAAAATGTTGGCAGTTTTTTTTTTCTTGTCTGTCTATTTCTCCCTAAATGACATGTATGGGGAAGCAAATATAACAATTTTCAAAGAAATTTTGCTCAGAGCAAAGGATAATGAAAACATCAAAAAGCAAATAGCATCTCCATCGCAGAAAGCTGCATGCCAGCATTATCAAATGGAGATCAAACAGTGCACTTAATAAATAAACACCTGTATATTATTGTTGGCACAACACATATCCACATGCAGAAGACTTAAGCTCACTTAGTGGAGAGCAATGAGGTTAAGCACAATACAAGCTAAATATGTTGTTGTAGCACTAAATTGGACTGATGACAGAATACTTGTTTAAAGTGTTACTAATCATAATTGGGCATTATTTACCCATTACTCAGAAGTACTGAATCAGAGGTGAATGCCTCATTCACAAGCTCCCCTGCAGCTAATTGGTTCCCACTGATCATAGTAAGTTATAAGGTCAGCTTCAGGCTAGGTATACTTTGTGCCAATTAATCTATTTTCTAATTTGATTTTAAAAGAGGAATATTTTCTGCATCAATATGGAGCAACTACATTAATCTATTGTTGCAATATATTTAACTATTAATATGCCCCTTTATTCTTTTTGCCTATTAAGGGATAATACAACTTTCTTAGTGCACAATATAATGTGACCTTTAGTTTAGGAATGCTTTGTATTGTTTGTGCACTATTTTGTCTTCCTTCTGAAAATATTCGTTTTTCTATATTTTCATGTTAAAACATAACTCTACATAGAAGTTAAACCACAGTAACACATTAATCTGCAACACTAGGATATATGGATAAAAGTTTATGTAAGATGTCTAGAGAAGTCAAACCTTTCTTTGCATATTTAACTTAATCTGGTGTGTGTGTGTGTGTGTGTGTGTGTGTGTGTGTGTGTGTGTAATTTCACCATGTTACTATTATTATTTTGGCAAAGCAATGTCCAATCCATTGGACTTGCTTGCCACACTTCTCTTTATCACCTTGTATGTTGCTATTTTATTGTGTTTATCACATTCTTGCACAAAGAAAAATGCAGAAACAATTAAGGCACAAGGAACACTTACAAGAATATTTTCTTCTAAGTTTGTATTTAGATGTTACAGCCTGCTTTTTGGACTGCATTGATAAATTTCATAGAGTAGTATATTGTATATACATATGGTCTTTCTGATCAAATTACATCCAGCTAAACTTTTGTCCATCTTATGTGTGCTTCCATATTTTCTAGATCCATTTATGGTTATGGAAAGCCTTTTATGCAGTTTTTAACATAAAAGTCTGAAATAGCTGCTGATTCATATATTGACCACTATATAAGCTATTCTGGGCAAGCTTGTTAGGAAAAATATTATCATATGGAGATAAATGTTACAGTGTGGGGAAATTAAATTTTTTACCATTACATAAGAACCAGATGTTCCACTCTAAAATATCTGTGGTCAAAGATGTCTGGAATAAGATAGCTTACAGAAGAAAAATTGCCATGCTATAGTTTATTCAAAAATAAGAACACATGATGCATTTATATTAGAATAATTTACTAGCTAACTAAACTTGCATTTTGAAGATATATTATCTGTCCTTTTGTTGAACTCTCTTACCATCAGTCTAAAGTAGCTTTCAGTGGTGAACAGTGGCCACTGTTCGTAAATAGTTTTCAGTCCCAAGTGAACAAAAGTAAGAAATAAAAATGCACAGTTCATTTCTAGAGTGGTACGAGATATTGGAATTGTAGAATGTGCTCAGAAAAATGGGAATCCCAGAACACTTCATGAGAAACTTAGATACAGGTCAAGAAACCGCAATACAGATAGAACAGACTGGCTCCAGATTGTCAAAGGAATGCAACAAAGCTGTATATTCTCCCCTTATTTATTCAACCTATATGCTGACTATATATTAAGAAAAGCAGGATTGGAATGAAATCCAAATGGTTTTAAAACTGGAGGAAGAAACACTATGCTGACAACATTACTCTAGAGCCAAACATGCAAAGAATCTGCAAGTTCTAGAAATAAAAATCAAGGAGCAAAGTAAGAAAAATGGTCTAAAATTAAATATAAAGACCAAACTAATGACAACAGATAGAATAACCAGTCTTAGAACTGACAATGAAGATATCAAAGTGGTGGGTTGCTCCTGCCTTTCAGGATCAACTTTCAAATGTAGAAAAACAGTTAAGAAAATAAGAGAACCGGTTTAGTGTAGTGATTAAGGCACCATGCTAAAAACCAGGCGGCTTCTGAGTTCTAATTTTGCCTTGAATTGAAGACACCAAAATAACATTAAAAGGGGAGATGTTGTCAGCCCTCGGGCTGCCATTCAGGGGGGAGCCCGTCCATCGCCACACCCACTCGGCCATACTTACACGCCACCAACGATGCCGCGTTGATGTTGACTCTCTGATGTCGGCAGAGCCTGTAGCTGCACGCGGCTCTGCATGGCTTTTCTCACTACTCTGCAAGCACGCCTCCTGAACAACATCTGCACATCAGAGCCTACTCTGAAGTAACTCTTCTACTTGGGTGTACCTGCCTACTCAGAAGTAACTCTTCTACTTGGGTGCACCTGCCTACTCTGATGTAACTCTTCTACTCGGGTGCAACTGCCTACTCTGATGTAACTTCTGCTCGATGCAGCTGACCAGGAAGGAGGCTATGATGACACTGAGTGGGTGTGTGGCTGAGGGTGGCTGTGGGTCATGGTGATTGGTGCTGGTGGTTGGGTGTCATCTGGGTGGAGTTGTGGGTTGAACTGGATGGGGTAATGATTATATATATATATAATCGGTGTTAACTTGGTTAGAACTGACTTGGATTTGCTTACCTTTGTATCATAGTCATTTAGTGCTGCTTACAGTAGTGGGTTTCGGCTCCCATTGCAACTAGTACGCTGCAACGGGAACCGGGCATGCACACCGGTTGAGGCTCCAGCTGCTCGGCTGAGCATTGAACAGGTGCCATATGCTGCGCACGCGTGCGCAGATAGCCCGTTTCCTTCAAATACAGGCAAGGAACAAGTGTGGGCTGGCGGGCCCTCCAAAGCACCATTCCGGTACGGTGGCTGCTGCTTCCGGTTATCACGTAGTTTATTAAAGTTTTTCACCAAACAAACTGACTCTCTGTTTGTATTCAACATGAACGCCGGAACGTGATGGATGTATTTTGAACCTTCTTCTAAACTATATTCTTTACCTCCAACAGAAATTTGTTCCTCAATATAATCCTTGGCATGTGTTGCTTGTCTAAACAAGCAGTTTGATTGTCAAACAAATCTGTTTTTTGACTCACTGTATGTTTTGTTTTGTCTGGATTGATTCTAGGAACTTTTTCTTTCTCGTGCTGATTATTTTTACTTAAATAAAATACTTTATGAAAACTGGGATCCATTTCTAAGAGATCTATGTATAAAAAGAGCAATAACATAAAATAGGGGGTCCATAAAAGTATGTGGTGAGTTACATTATATTAGGCAGTACTGTGTACTATTTTCTCTGTTACTTTTCTTCTACTAAACATGGAATTGTTGCCTTTGGGGTGTTGGAAGAAATATCCTTCTGCGCTCAGTTCCAAGTGGGAAAAAATACACTGGAAACATGGAAGCTGCTTGGAAAGATGGTTTAATGGTGGACAGGATCACATTGTTTGAGCTCCTGAACAGAAAGGGGAATCACATGCTTCAAGATATCACAGTCATTGGTTTTATGCCCTCTCTAGGCTTTGATCTTGATATTGTATTCTGATTGGTTTTCAGACTCCCATGGGGCCATGCAGGGGGAACTCTGTAGGCTGTGTTTTGAGTCTAAGTTTGGTTGAGCATTGCTTCTTCCCAGGTGCCTTGTGAGTTTCTGTAGATGGCCAATCCTATATTTGTTATGTAGAGTAGACTAGCTCAGGCTTTAATGGCTCATTGACAAAGGGGGGGCAGGAAGCTGCAGGGACTACTTTGTCTTTAAAAACATGTTCCTCCCTTTTCAAATCCCGGGAAATATAACATTCTGCCTTTTTAATACTTCCCAGATATTTCATTTTTCTAGGAGAGGGGTGGGTTTTAACTTCCTACAGGGGCTAATAACACCTCAAATTAGGGCCTTTTGTTAATTACCTTCTAAAACATAGGTATGAAATGCTTTAGAAACAAACCGCAGCAAGGAACACTGAGCTTGTATCTTAAATGTCATCCTTCTCGATTGAATGTCCTCCTCAAGTTAATGTAATTCATAATAAGTAAAATATTGTTCTTCAGAGAGGAGAGGAGAGGAGAGGAGAAGAGAAGAGAAGAGAAGAGAGGGAAAGAGAGGAGAAGAGAGGAGAAGAGAGGAGAAGAGAGGAGAAGAGAGGAGAAGAGAAGAGAAGGAGGGGGAGAGAGGAGAGAGGAGAGACAGGGACAACTGAAAAATGGGAAATGATTTCAATTCTTACTTAAATCAGATAAGATTAATTTAAATTGCTGATAATAATAAGGCATGCTTTTGACAGCATCTTAACCCTCCTGCTATTTTGAATTACATGCCAGGCATATATATACATGTATGTATGCATGTATGTATGTGTATGTATGTATGTATGTATGTATATGTATATGTATATGTATATGTATATGTATATGTATATGTATATGTATATGTATATGTATATGTATGTATGTATTTGTGTTACAACCCCTGGTATGCCTAAATATGGGAGGGAGCTCACTCCTCTCTCTTTCTGTCCTTCGGCTCATCACAGAAAACCATCCAGGCAGAAACCCATATTTTTATTTTTAATGTTGCCTTTTTATATTTGTGTTGTATTTGTGCTGATAAATAAATAAAGGGAGACTAGTATGGATCCATTTCAAGCTATTTAACTCTCATCAGCTAGCCATACCCTTACTGGGATTTGAACCTGGGATGTGTTACATATTAGGCAGATTTGTTAGCCACTACACCACAGGCTCTCCTCCTTTATCAGCTAAGCCAGGGAAATAGGTATGTATTTGTGTTACAACCCCTGGTATGCCCAAATATGTAACACAAATACATACCTATTTCCCTGGCTTAGCTGATAAAGGAGGAGAGCCTGTGGAGAGGAGGTCGTTAGGCCAAATGCTCTTCAAAATAGATAAGCAGAGAGTGCATTTTAAACCTCCTATAGCCTATAAATTTGTTTAAAAATTTGAGGTTGAAGATTGCCCTCCAGCCCCCCAAAGACTTAGGCACTTATGAAGAGATGTGAATAAAACCCCTGCCCATGTGGGTCAGGGGGCACCTCCTCCATGGCCTGAATTTGGAGGAGATGACCAATGGCAAGTTCAACCAGATGCCTTTTGGTACTGTCCCCTGGAGACAGGACATAGTACAAATGTCTGTGGGGGACTAGAGAGAAATTCTAGGGCAAGGCCTGCTTTTGGAAGGAGCGGTTGGAGCCACTCTTGAAGGGCTTCCTGTAGGAGAAACGCTGGGAATTTCTGTTGGATCTGTCCTGAGATGGATGGCCCTGTCTCGGGGGTGCCTGGCATTGAGGACAGGGGTAGGCAAAAACCCGTCCGCCCCTCGAAAGGATGACCTATGGAAAAAAGAAGAGGGTTTAGAATCTGGGTTCTCCCATACCTACCATGCCCTTCCATTTGGGTTGTCCTCGGTCCCTAGGGTCTTCACTGAAAACCTTGCTGCACTGGCTGCTCATTTTATATCTATGCCAGTTAGAATTCTCTGTTACCTTGATGATATTTTGTTACTGTCCAGGTCCCTACACCAGGCTCACAGAGACATCCAGATCACTCTTCAGATCATAGAAGACCACAGCTTCCTGGTCAACTTGAAGAAAAGTCACCTGCAGCCAACAAGTCGCCTCAAGCATCTAGGGGCAGTGATAGACACCTCTCTGGAACGGGTTTTCTTATCACCTGAAGGACAGGTGAGCATTTGCGATCTGGTCTCATCCATCAGAGTTCGGCAGAACATTCCTCTCATTCACCTGTCTCAACTCCTGGGGAAACTGGTGTCCTCCTTCAACATCGTTCCGGGGGCCAGATTCCACAGTTGCCAGCTCCAATGGTTTCTGTTACCATACGAGAGGCAGACTGTAGTTGTTTGATGCACAAGGTTCGTCTAACCTCAGAGGTAAGCCGGTCCCTTCGCTGGTGGCTCTCTCCTTCCTTAGAACAGGGCTCTCTGTTTCATGACCCCCCATGCATCACTCTAACCATTAATAATATCGTTTTTTCTGTTGTCTCTAATTTAATCATTAGTATCCTGCCTTCTTCATCAGAGTAGACTTCTTTGGAGTTTATTTTTTCCTTTATATAAGTTGCTATCCCTCTTTTTTTATCTGCTAGTGCTGTATATAATTTCCCTAGTTTTTTGTTTTCCAGTAAGTTCTTATGTTCCCTTTTAATATACACTTCCTGTATACAGATTATATCTACCTTCAGTTTCTTAAGTTTCTTAAACATCTATGCTCTTTTTTTGGGTGCGTTCAATCCATTCAAGTTTATTGAAATAATTGTTATTTCCTGGTCCATCTTTAGATGGGGTGTTTTTTGTAGCTTCTGGTTTGTATCTGACTTTTCCCTCTCGTGCCCTCCTTTTCTGCTCTCTCTCTTTCTTGCCTCTGTTCTTCTTTCCTGTTTCTTTCCTTGTCTTCTGATGTTTCTTCCTCTTGACTTCTACTTTCTAGGTCCTCTTTACTTCCTTGTTCTTCTTCCCCTTTCTCATAGAATTCCTGCGCTTCTTCTATATTCTCTATCTTATACCTTTTTCCTTGCCAAGATACCAGTACCCCCTCTGGTACCAACCATCTATACATTATTCTGTTTTTATTAAACTGACTTGTTAAAAATTGGTATTGTCTACATTGTTCACGAATTCTCCGTGGAATCTGTTTAAGCGTGATCAACTCTTTTCCTTGGTATGTAATTGTCCCTTCTCTGGTTTTTTTGTATACTTCATGTCTAGTTGTTTTTTTGGCAAATCTTACGTGCACTTCTCTCGGGAGCCTATGTCTTCTGGCATAATTAGTATGCACACGATAAGCTTCATTGATGTCCCCTCTCAACTCTTGTTCTTTTCTCTGTAGAATTTCAGTGAAGATTCCGATCATTTTTCCTTTCCGATCTTCCTCCTTCTCTTCCGGTATGTTTTGGAATCTTAAATAGAATGCAGCTCTTTCATTTTCAAGTCAGATTATTGATAACTCTAATTCTTTATTAACTTGTCTATATTCCAGCTCCATTTTTTCCATCTTCTGATCTGTTTGTTCTATTTTTGTTTCAATGTTCTGGATTTCCTGTTCGTTAATTGCTAAGGCATTCTGTATCCTTTCAATTTTGTCATCCACGGTTTTGATATTTCCTTTCAATTCTCCCATTTCATTTTTCATTTCTTCATGATTCCTCCTTGTCTCTTCATGATTTGTAGCCGTCACTTCTTGGTTTTTCCTCAGTGTTCTTGTATCATCTGGAGCATCAATTGCATACTCTGCCTTATTGGTGCTGGTCCCGTTGTTCCTGCCATCATTCTGCCTTTCTCCAGCCCCAATGCGCTCTCAATTGATCTTTGATTTGAGGAGGGGGGTGTTGCCAAAATCATATTGGGTGTGGTTTTTTTTATTAACTTTGCTGAAGTTGTCATTCTTATCCCATTTATCCTTGCCCACAATTTCATATAAATTCCACTTCTACTTTATCAGCAATATCAATAGTATCAATAATTATATATCTCAATATTTAGCAATAATTAACCTTACTTAATACCACATTTCAATATCTACACATTCCTATGTATTATTCTATTCTATTTTTGATCCTTAATTATTATATATCCTAGAGTTATATATCACACTGTTATCTTATACAAATAGATGTCTCTCAATTGTATCAATTATATAGGTATTCAATTCTAGTAATTAGTTTCTCTCTATGCATATATATCAGCTTATGTCACCATTAAGGTTTCTTGCGTCAGATTTCACGGTTCAAATTTTTGTTCCACTAGGTGTCACCCTCTCTTCAGTATCACTGTTAGTGTCAATCAGTTAATGCCAGAAGTCCAGCGGCAGAGGAAAATAGAGGGGGGGGGTAACAAAGCCCTCTAATCATTCCAAAAGAGCAAGAGGAAAAATGTCACAACCAGCCCAACTGTTAAATAATCCTTTTCTGTGCTTTCCAAGTCTTCTCAGCAGTTACTATGTCCTACTCCTGTTGTCCATGCTGGGTTTTCGTTCTCCCTCTGGCCAATTTAGTTCAAGTTATTTATGCTGTCAATTCCAACTCAGTGATTCTGCTCTCACAACTTTTCGGCAAAAATCTGAAAAATCTCCTTCCCAGAGCCTCCTTCTTTCCAGCTCACCCTCTCTGCCAATTTCACGTTGTCTTCCTCTTCTTTGGGTTGTCAATAATAGTAACAGATGTCTCGATTTCAACTGCTTTCTCTCTCTCTGCTTCCTTCTTATATGGTCGCCATCGCTCCAGTCCTGACCAAGTGGCAGGATAGATCCTCGTTCGTTTAGTGGGTTTCTCCTACCCGCTGGGGGATTTGCCTTATCACTCCAGCATCTTCAGAGTTTCCCCCTTAATCTGCTGGTCCCTTCAGGATCCACAGTGCTCAAAAATAAGCCCAAACAAAGAAGTTAGGAGAGCTCCCATTCCTCAACTCCAAGCACGATGACCTCACCACAGGAAGTCCTAGAATTATACTTTATAGAACACTGAATCATCAGCCAGAAACCTGGATGACAAGATAGCCTGGAATTACAAATGCTAAATATGCCCTTGTCTTGAAAATAAAAATTTAAAGTATGTTTTCATTTGTGCAATGCTATACACAATAATTTCATTTAATTGTAATAGTTTCATTCTAAATTTTTAGTCTTAAAACCTAAGGGCTACTCAAGCACAGAAGAATCCACGATATCATGATATTTCAAAACATGCATTTGCAGAGAAATGAGATTGCAGATGCTGGTGGGGGAGCTCTGGCTTGATTGGAGGTATTAATATTTTACAACGGTTTTTAAAATATCTAATTATGAGAAGCAAGAAAAAATAGATTAAAAGGTCATGGCATTTCAACCTCAGTTTCTCAAACTTAATACAGCACATCAGATTTTATATTTATAAATGATTGCAAGAAATAATACCCCAATAACAGGTAAATACCTAGCTCTAGTTTAAAACACTAGTTTTTATACAGTTGATTAAAAAAAATTCAACACTTTATTTCTCATAATAGATAGATATATAGATGATACAAATACAGAGAGTTGTAGATACAGCTAAGATGAACAAAACCAAACTGACAGGAAAATAAATATTATAATTTGATATTCTGTTTTATACTTTAAATTTATAGAAGCAGAGTAACTAACAAGCAATCCCGTGCATGTTTATTTGGCCGAAAAAACTACTACTTATGCAGTGGTGGGATTCAGTCAGTTCGCACTGTTCACTAGAACTGCTTGTTAATTTTATATGCAGTTTGGCGAACCAGCTGAATTGCCTCAGCCTGGACCCGTCACCTGGCCTCCCTTGCCTGGCCCTGCCTCGCCCCTCTTCTCCTGAGGATTTCCCCCCTTTGAGAAAATGTCCTGTCTCAAGATCCCATAAGCAACTTTGGCTCAGGCAATCAAATTTCACGTTCGTTCCTTCTCTCCACAAAATGTAGGAAAGGCGCAAACAAGGTATACAGCTGCCCAAAAGCTCCTTTTCTTTGTGCAGCAAGGCAGCAGGTCAGTGTCCATACAGGAATGCAGGAGGAAAGCCCAGCAATGGAAAAGCAGCCATAGTCCCGCTTTGAAAGCAGGCTACCAAGAAGCACTCTGGCTAAGCATTTTCAGGTGTATTTGGAATCTGTGTTAAATGTCCAGACTCTCAGGAGATGCTATCTTACGTCACAAGTAATAATCCATGAAATGTTGAGAATCTATGTATGTGTGGGGGGGGGGGTAAATTGGATTATTTGAAATGCTATGTCTTCAGTGGAAATATTCGAATAAATACTATATCCTCAAGGAAGAAGAACTGATTTAATTTTACATTTCAAGGTTTTACGTTTCACATGATGGTCTCTCTCCCAGCTTCAATTTCCTATTTATAAAATGGGACCAATATCTGTACTTCACAAGGTGTCACAGGTGATGGGAATGCAGACTCTCCACACTTGCGCACAGATGAACATCTGAGAAAATGCAAAGTATCCTTAAATTTGGAGCTCTTTTTTCCTGAGCTGGACAGCATCTGTTTTCACCTGAATTCAGGATGCATTTTGGTTTGGAGAACAGTATCACCTCTATGTTCCAAAGGTGCTTTTTCAAGCTGGGCTTTCTGGATTTTCTCTGAAGACTTTCGCTTCTTGGATGAGAATATGTCTGATTTTCAGGCGGGGGGGGGGGGGAGAATCTCCCCAAAAGTCCTAGAGCGGAGCGATGGAAATCAAATGGAGACATAAGAAGAAGCGAGAGGGGAAAGAAAAGGCCTGGAGAATTACTTAATCACCCTTCTAACAGCTGCTGTGGCAGCTGTTTTCTTTCACCTTGCCTAGCCATGCTTTTTTTCTCTGCCTTCCCCCCCACCCCCACCTCGTGTCTACAATACACAGGAATTATAGAGGAGGAGGAGGAGGAGGAGGAGGAAGAAGGGCAGAAGCAGTCTATACCTTCAACTAATCACCCTCCAGGTTTTCAAGCACTAGGAACCTCTGTGATGTCACACTGACTCTCAGTGTGGAGTTAGAAGTGAATTCAGAGATCTACTTGACTGTATAAGAAAAGACACAACTTCCCAAAAAAGGAAAATCCCCCCACATTAATATAGAATCTCTAAGGAAAAGAGAAGCTAAGCAAAAGAACATAGAGACAGAGACAGAACGCCTTCATGGAGCGCCTGATCCTGGGCTGAGCATCCCGCTGCTGATGTTGCCTTGCCTGCCACCACTACTCCTCGGAGCCCCGATTGGCATCTTGTCCTTGGGGCGAATCGCTCGAGTACAATGATCTCTCTGCGAATCACTGGTGACAGAGGTTGGGGGTGGAGGGCAGAGTTGCAGGACTAGGGTCCCTCAGCATTGGAGAAACACCGTCAGAGGTCCAGCTGAGGCTGAACGCCGGCTGTTAAGAGGCAGTGGCTGGAGGGCTGGGGCGAAGGAGGCGCGAGCACGTGGCAGAGGCGAAAAGTCTGCCACTGCCGTTGCCTCGCCCATCTGGCTAGGCAAGCTGTCCATCCAACTTCTCCATAGGGGCTGCGGAGTTTCCACACTGGCTCCTCCAGGATAGAGAAAGGACTCATGGCCGCCGCCGCCACCGCACCTGGCGCTCTGCACGCTCAATATCCAGGGGGGCACAAATGCCCGTCTGCCACAATGAAGAAGAGCCAGGGGGAAGGAAGATGAAGCTGCCGACTGCCTTCCTCTCTGCCCCTGCTGCCCCCTTATCTCGCCCAGCCAAATGGCAACGCCCCAACTAAGTGCCTCCGATAGCTGCGCCAAGTTTTCCCACTCCTTTATTGTCTGCCCCCTCCCCTCTCCTGCCACAACCTCTTCTCCGCTTCTGCTGGTATCCCTGCTCCCAGCCCCTTGTAAATGAAAAGTAGACCAGTTCCAGAAGAAGGCATAAGTCAAATATGTATTTTGGCTGCCAAAATATCTTCCTGCTGTCTATTTCGCTATTTGCAGAAATATAAATGGGAATTGATTACAAAGGAACCACGTTCTTCAACGAAACTCGGTAAAGCTCCACGAGGGAAGGCAGACTTTACCTTCTGGAAAAGTTGCTTTGAGGGACCCCGTCCAGGACATGTCTCCCCCTCTTCTTTTTGCTTCCTCCCCTCCGAGTGGCAAGTCCTTCCAAGAACTCACCATAGCAGCCCCCCCCCCCTCCAAAGGAGGCGCATCGCTCTCTTACCACAAGGGATTTTACATCTGCAACCAAAAACATCCGACCGCAGCCACCGAGGAAGTATTCGGATCCCCACAAGTTAAACCCCCGCAAAGCAATAGTTTCGGTTTCTACTGAAGAGACTGGCTTTTAGTTATTTTTTTATTCTGTAAAACTAAGGATAGCTTTGAAGAAAGAAGAGTAAGAAGGGCTTGTGTATCTATAGTCTATCCAGCAATGAATTTATTCAGTGAGGCAATGATTAATTTTGCTAGACTGGTTTTACTGATTATTTGGAATTTTGTGTTAAACCAATTGTATGTAGTTTTCTATGTCTCTTTCCCCAGTATATTTCATTTTATAGAGCGAGATTTTGCTTCAGTGATTTAATAAGGAAACTTTTCATTAAAACAACCCCATGTGAAAGACTGCAGTTGCACAGCTACCTTTCAAAATTGCATCAAGATTGCATTTCTGGGTTTTGAGTAGAATAATCTAACCTACCTTCTTTTTTATTTTCCTAGAACTGGACTTAAAACTGTGGAATTGTTTGGCACTGCAGTTATCATAAAATTAGTATCCTTTTCCCTAAAGAAGATTGTCCGACTGAACAATGGGTAAAAAAATGTCAGGCCCAAAGAACCAAGAATGACATGTGGGGTTTCTCCTGAGTAGTTCCTTTATTGCTATTCACTTACAAACAAACATCTTACCAGACTAAAGCAATTATCTGCAATAACTATAAATAGACTCTGTGAATTGCTAAGTAGAATCCAACCTGGCTCTCTTCCTGCCCACCAAACATTCCAAGCTCCACTGTCTTTTAGCTCTCTGTGAAAGAACTCCTGCCTCCTGCACTCCAGACTACATTCTAACAGAAAAGTAGTCCAAATCCAAGGCAGAGGAGAAAGAGCTGACCTTTACTCAAATAATTGAGAATTATAAACTGCCAATAAGAGAACAAATAAGGCAGTGTCCTTAAAAGCAACTCATGAATTGTGATTCGTGTTTCCTCTAGGACTCTGTATATTTCTGATTGTCTTCATTTCATCTCTGATTGCAATTCCTCTCATATGGATTGAGGGATAGCTTCTGCCAGTCAGGATGATTTTATACAATCCTATGGGTTCCTAATTCCTTTTCAGGAATTGGTTTTGTAATCCTAAGGATGTCTCTGAGTTATTTGTCCACTCAAGCAATGCATGGAAGGTAGTATGATTTGTACCTCATATTTTGTACTACAAATCCCATTAACCCAGCCAATGTGAGCAATGTCATGGATGCTGAGAATTATAATCCAAAGCACTTGGAGTAAAGCAGGTTATCCATCTCTATGTTAGTAAAATTAGTCAGGTGAAACCAGTGCAGCTGTTCTAACATTGGCAAAATGCACTTGTGGCCTAGTTAGCAACCCTTGCAGACATATTTTGATTTCATTGCAGGTTCCAAATTAATTAATTTAATCTGGGAGCTCTACTACTTCAGCTCCAATCCAAAAAAAAGTGTGTAGTGTGTTGTGGCCCAGCAGGAGCCATTGGAGCTGCCACCAGACTCCGACAGCGAGGGTCCCTATGAGTTGGCTCTGGAGGATGTGGAGGACCCTGGACAGGGTTCTGACTCTGAGCAGGGATCAGAGAGGCTCGTTGGCCACCAGAAGGTGCCTGAGGCATGGAGCAGTGGTGAAAGCCAAAGGGAGTGTGCTCCTGATGTCATGCGGGGAGGAGACAAGGGAGTGGTTTCTGGATGTCCAGCAACGGAGAGCTGATAGACGTAGAGAACAGCTACGCATTTACAAGAGATGATTGGACTCAGGTGATCGTAATCAGGCTCCTCTCAAGGCTATTTAAGGAGGGACTTTCCAAAAGTTGTTTTGCAGGAATCAACTTATCATTAGAGTTGGAGACTCTCTCAAATCTGTGTCATACCTCAGCAGGCTGGATTGCTGCCAAGGTGTTATCTGGACCTGGATTGCTGCCAAGGTTTAAATTGTATGTAAATAAAACATCTTGCAGAGACCTTGTTTCGGAGTGCTTTGGTATACGAGAAGCGGGGTCAGAACAGTAGTGTATCATATCAAATGGAGCCCAAAGAACCAGTCAGGAAAATAGAAGAAACTCACAATTCAGTGACACATTTTAAAAAGCAAAACAAAAGAAAAACTTCGTATCTGGAACTCAGTGAGAAAGGAAGCCAACTGAACTATGTTCAGGAATCTGCTTCAAAGTTCTAAGGTGGTCAATAAAATATCCAGGCCCTAACCCGTTTGATATATTATTTTTAATACTTAAAATGGTCATTAGGGCAGAGAACCAGTTGTTAAATTATTTGAATATACAATAAAGTTTTCTAATAAAGGTTATCTAAGTGTATTTAGTGTTATCAAGCTTTTAAAATTCATCTTATGATTCCAGGAAATTTCTATGTCCAAGGGTGGGAGATGAATGCAGGGGGAAATCAAGGAAGCAGGGAACCAGAACTTTTCTTTCCGTGTTGCACTTTGTGCCAGATCAATCAATGTTTATTTGGAAATATTCCTTTGATTAAAAGCAAATGCTCACAAATAATTTGCAGAAGGTTCAGTCTTCAAATACTGAAATACCAAATGTACATGCCCGGAGATACTGTTTCCATATATCCCTTTTATATCAGAAAAATCAAAATATTAACTAAGTAAAATTCTTTACTAAGTACATGTCTGATGATGAATAGCAGGGACTCACCTTATAGGGGAGATGGGTGACACAGAAATTTAATTAATAAACAAGCAAGCAACAAATTATTTAAAAAAATCACTTTTGTGGAACTGACTATCTAGTCTTTTTGCTTCTATTTGAACTATTCAAAAGCATAATAGCAACTGGAGGGCTGATTGTTAATGGAGCTTGTTATGACTTTGTAATTTTTTGTGAACTGCTAGACTCTATTAGGCTGATAGTACAGTCCCCAAAGCTGTGACTGCTCAGGGATTTTAATTTGCTGCCTGGTGGCATCAAGTCCAGGGTGGCTCAGGTGGCTCAGTTTATCTTCCCCATAACAACCATGGGCCTATCCCAAGTCATTGATGATTGCTCATTAGATCTGGTTTTGTCCTGTTTCTAATATGACCTGATTTTGGAGGACATTAACATCAGCTTGTTGCCATGAGCACTTCAGTTTCTGTTTGTCTTCTAACTCAATGGTGACATTACAGACTTATGCAACCTGTTAGATCAGGCAATCCAAGGTGATTGACAGACCACCTCGGGCTTCAGAGGGAATGTCGGGATTTTTTTAGGACCTGTGGGATGGCCTTAACTAGATCTTTTTTGCTGCCTAATATGAGCAGTTGGACTACTTCTATTCAGTCTCTCTTATGCACTGATCCTGGGGTGTAGCTGGTTTGCTTGGAGAACCACAGGAAAGCACCAGAAGACTGTTGCACTGTTCCTGAAGCACTATTGAAGGAAGATTGGAGCAGGTCTGACAGAATATGGGTAAGGACTCATATTAAAGACTACCTCATGGCAATAAGGATATCAAAATGTCAATATTTCTTCACTCTTATTGTGCCTAATATATCCCGTTTCCCCAAAAATAAGACTTGGTTAGATGCATTAGGGTTTATTTTCGAGGAAACATGATATCAGGTTGATCAGCCTGGCTAAGTGCCCCACCCCCCAGTACACGTACAAGAGGTGGTGAGGGTGTGGGGGCTGACTGTGTCTGGCAGCAGCTGCAGCCTGTCAGCCACTTGGTCAGCGCACTGTGGAGGTAATCAGGTCATAGTGCAGATGAATTGATTTCCTGTCCAAGCAGCTGATGAAGGCAGAGGCACCGGGGCGGGGGGGAGGCACGCAATCCGGACACCCTGTGAGGGCCATGGGAAAGCCAAGAGTTGATGGGCTAGAGGGGACGGGCAGCTTTGGGAGGCTCATCTTCGCACAGTGGGACCAGCAGCAGACGGAGGCAGAAGCACCAGAGGGAAGGCAGGTGATCTGGATGGGCCACATGGGCCACGGGAAAGCCAAGAGTCAGTATGATAGAGCGGGTCGGAAGCCGAGAGACGCTGGTCATCATGCAGCAGCAGCAGCAGACAGAGGCAGATTCATGGGGGGAAGGCAGGCAATCCCTCTCTGCTGCCTGGGCCACAGGAAAGCCAAGAGATGTGAAGATGAGCCTCCTGCGGCTGCCCACCCTCTCTATCTCATCGTCTCTTAGCTTGCCTGTGGCCCACACAGCTTGTCAGGATCAACTGCCTTCTCCCCTGCACCTCTGCCTCTGTTTGCTGCTGGTGCTGCACACAAAGACAAACTTCCTGCAGACACCCACCCACCCTGTCCCATCTCTCAATTTGTCTGTGGCCCACATGGTGCATCTGGATCACCTGCCTTCCCCCCCTGCCTCTGCCTCTGCCTGCTGCTTGGGCAGGTAATCAACTCACCTCCTGCACTGCTCGGGCTGCAGCTACTGCTGGACATCGGTCTCCATGCCCTTGCTGCCTCTGGTGCTGACCATGCACACACACACACATACACACACACACACTGGCAATGATTTTAATTGGGGCTTATTTTTGGGCTAGGGCTTATATCAGCAGCATGCTAAAAATCAGACTAGGGCTTATTTTCTGGTTAGGTCTTATTTTCAGGGGAAAACAGTGGCCCTGTCTAGAGTAATTCAGTCCCTGCTGGGCAAGAAAGGGACCCAGAATCACGTACGAGGTCACTGATAGAATATTCTGGCTATCTTGTGGATAGATCCATTCCAACTTGGATTCTGATTGATCTAACTGAGTGCCTGAGACTTCATCTTATGATGTGATCTCGGATAAATTTTAGATAAATATCATCTCATCTCCACTCTTCCCTTTTTAGTGTTTAGTCTGTAGCTGCAGAAAACCCTAAGGGAAGCAGGTTTGTTTATTTGTTTGTGTGCTATATTTTATACTTCTTAACTGCCCATCTCCCTCAAAGGCTGGGAGTTATTACCATTGTG
Source organism: Natrix helvetica (assembly GCF_964273705.1). Classification (NCBI taxonomy): domain Eukaryota; kingdom Metazoa; phylum Chordata; class Lepidosauria; order Squamata; family Natricidae; genus Natrix; species Natrix helvetica. The sequence continues at coordinate 60,527,467 of NC_138550.1, forward strand.
CTGCTTGATCTCTCAGCAATTTTCAATACTGTTGACCCTAGGATATTTCTGTACCATCGTCAGCATTTCAAAATAGGAAGCACTATGTTACAGTAGTTTCCCCCCTTCCTCTGGGATGGTTTCAGTTAGCATTGGTTGGAGGGAATGGTAAATCACTTGGCCCCTTGTGTAGGGTGCCACAATTGGTACTCATATTGTTTACCTTCTTCAGTTCCAAATGAGGCTGTTAACATCTTGTTCCAATTACTGGAAGTTGTGTGGGTCCAAATGGAGAAAAACCTGTCTCCAACTCAATTCTACCAAGACTAAGTGACTGTGGATGTTAGAGTCACTTAGATGTGGGGATATTCCATTTTTTACCTTACGTGTGAAGTACCGTATTTATTCGAGTATAACGCGCAAAATTTTCTACCAAAAAAAGAAATCAAAGTTTGGGTGCGCGTTATAAACGAGGGCTGGGGTGGGGTGGCAGTGGCGGCCGGTCCATTGAGGGCGCAGGCGAATTGTGAGTTCGCACTGCGCCTTTTCCGGGCTGCAGCCGCTCACTGTACGCGAGGGCGAAGAAAAAAAAACGTCCCCTCGTCGCGTACAGTGGGCGGCCCAAACTGGGGGTGAGAATTCTTATTATCTGCTGTATGGTCGCCGCTTCATTTCCTCGCCTCACCCACACGTTACGGTAAGCATTGCTTTTGTACAATTCAGTGTTTTGTGTACCGTTTTGCGTTCCTGCCAACTGGGACACTGATGAAAAATTAACTCGAGAAGAATGGGAACAACTCTTTAGTGTATCTGATGAAGAATCTGACTTTGAAGCATTTTAAATAAATATTGTTACCGGTAATTTTATTTCGGTATTGTGTTTATACCAGTTTACGTTGTCAATAAATGATTTTTCTCATGGCCGCACGTGTTCAACAACGTTTTTTTGTCAATTACAATGCTTGGTGTGAAACAAAATTTTATACCGATTTTTAATCGAAAATTAGGGGTGCGCGTTATACACGTGTGCGCGTTATACTCGAATAAATATGGTATGTACAATGAAACTTTGAATTGGGCAACAGGTATGCAAACCATTTTTGTGCTCTTCAGAAGGTTATTGAGAAACATACTGTATATGTGTGAGAACGTTTACTGCATATATTGGTTTATGAAAAGTGTATAATAGTATGATACTATGATGAATCATAAGTAAATGATAATGTGAGTCCTTATGAATTATTAATATTTTGGAACATTTTGCATGAATATGGAACAATGTTGGTTGCTGAATGCAATAAAAGCAATTTGTGATGACCGTAAGCATGTGTACTTTAATGGAATTGTCAACATTCTGACTGATGAATCCAACCAAAGCAAGCACGGTCAAGATCTCTGAATGCAAAACTTTATTGAGTACATCATTTTGGCACTAATGAGTGCAAAACCAGATCTATCTAGTTCCCATACAAACCCACATAACTAAAGAATAGAATTCTCCCTCCCCCTAGTAGTGCAAGTCACATCGTCCAATTGAGTATCATTGTATTGTTATGAGAAAAAACATAGTCTTGGCAAACACTTGCCAAGTGTCCTTGGCTCTCATGGCTCATCTTCTTGATGTCTGGAAACGACATTCCATCCATTTCACCCTTCCTTCTCCCCTAGTTCTCTAGCAAGCTGAGAAGCAATAATTGTTGCAACAACATACGGGCTTCAAACTTGACAGGAATGCTTAACAAACAGTTAACATTGAGCAGAGAACAGACATAAATGTGTGATAACCACTTACTAGTTTAATATATTTATGGATACATATAAAAATAATATTTGTATTAGATATTAGAACTCAATAATCTTGGGAAACTCTGAAAAATATTATCATAAAAGCCCAGACCAACACAATACCACTGAGAAAGAAAAACAAGAAATCAGCATGGCTACACAAAGATCTTTCTGACAAATTGAAAGACAAAAAGGACAAGTACAAAAAATGGAAAGAGGGACACATAAATAAGTCAGGATATCAGCAGATAGCCAGAATCTGCAAAGATGAAGTCAAGAAAGCAAAGGCTCAGAATGAACAAATACTTGCAACAAAAGTCAAAGATAATTTTAAAAAGTTTCTCCCAACATATAAATAACAAGAAAAAATCAAGGAAGCAATCGGTCCACTAAAGAGAGAAGATGGTAAGGAAATAACAAGCAACAGAGAAAGCAGAGCTGCTTAACTCATTGTTTGTATCAGTCTTCACACAAAAAGAAACTATAGCCCAAGTACTAGAAACATTACTGTAAAAAACAGACTGGAACTAAAAGTTAAAATAAGAAGAAAAAAAACAGTAAGAGAACACCTGCTTGATCTTGATGAATACAAATCACCAGGACCTGATGGATTACATCTCAGAGTTCTAGAGAAACTGGCAGATGTTATCTCAGAACCACTGCACCACATCTTTCAAAAATCTTGGAACACCGGAGAACTACCAGTATACTTAGACTTCAGCAAGGCATTCAATAAAGTAGACTGCAACCTACTTCTTCGTAAGCTAGAAAAAAGTGGAATAGATAGCTTCACCGCCAGATCGATTTGCAACTGGCTGACAAACCATACTCAACATGTAGTACTTAATGGGTCTAAGTCTACATGGAGAGAAGTAAGCAGTGGGGTACCACAAGGTTTGTCTTAGGCCCAGTACTCCTCAATATCTTCATAAACAACTTAGATGAGGGAATAGAAGGGGAACTTACCAAATTTGCAGATGATGTTAAGCTGGCAGGAATAGCTAATACCCTAGAAGACGAACACTGCCCTATCTAACAAAATGAAATTCAATGTAAAGAAAAGTCCTACACTTAGGTAAGAAAAACCAAAAGTACACATATAAACTGGATGAAGCCAGGCTTAATAGCAGTGACTGTGAGAGGGATCTTGGAGTCTTAGTGGACAACCAGCTAAATATGAGCCAGCAGTGCGCAGCGGCAGCCAAAAAAGCCAATGAAATCCTAAATTGCATTAACAGAGGGATGCAATCAAGATCAAGTGATGTACTAATACCACTCTATTAAGCCCTAGTAAGACCACACCTAGAGTATTGTATCCAGGTTTGGTCACTACACTATAAAAAAGATGTTGAGACTGTAGAAAAAGTTCAGAGAAGAGCAACCAGGATGATTAGGGGACTGGAGACTAAAACATGAAGAATGGTTACAGGAACTGGGCATGGCTAGTCTAGTGAAGAGAAGGACCAGGGGAGACATGATAGCAGTGTTCCAATATTTGAGGGGCTGCCACAGAGAGGAGGGGTCAAGCTATTTTCCAAAGCCAGACAAGGAATAATGGATGGAAACTGACCAAGGAGAGATTCAACTTAGAAACAGGGAGGAACTTTCTGACAGTGAGAACAATCAACCAATGGAACAGCTTGCCTTTGGAAGTTGTGGGAGCTTAATCACTTGAGACTTTCAAGAAGAGATTGGACTGCCATTTGTCAGAAATGGTGTAGGGTCTCCTGCTTGGGTGGGGAATTGGACTAGATGACCTACAAGGTCCCTTCCAACTGTTAATCTGTTAAATCTGTTAAAAATCTGTTTTAAAAGTGTATGTGTGTTTCTTTTTAAGCAGATGCTATTATAAACAGATAAACAGGCATTGAAGAATACAAGAACTTCTCAAAAGTAGTTTATTTTATAAAAATTAATGAAGCTATTATGACATAATTCCAATTATTGTCTATGACATATAATTCCAGGTTGTAATAAACCAGGGTTCAAATACTTGCATCTTTTTCTTGGGTCTAGGACAGGGGTGTCAAACACATGGCACATGACCCAGATCTGGCCCATGATAGGCCACAGAGTTGGCCCATGGGCTGTCTTGAAAATGGCAAGGGACTGGCCTCTGCTGCCCCAGACCTGGCCACACTCACTCAGTGAGCCATGATGACCAGGCCACACCACCCCAGTCCCCTAAAGGCAAACAAAATCCCAACATGGCCCATGGCAGGATCATGTTTGACACCCCTGGTCTAAAATAACTTGGCACAGCCAACTCACCACCACCAAGTTACCTCTGCCAACTCACCACTGCCAAGTCACCACAAGAAAATTCCACACAGCTATCTCACCATGAGGACAACTCACCATGGGGAGGCCAGCGGGGTAGACAAGCAAGCGGGGGGGGGGGGAGAATGCAGCGGTTGGGAGGCTTCCCATTTTCACACCCCTGCTACTATCACCAAGCCCTGGGCTGAAGAAGCCAGAGGCAATAGCAGCTTTGGCGGATGGGGCGGGTGACAGGAGATGGCAATGGCCAGGGACATCCAATTTTCACACACTCTGCCATTGCTGCCACTGCCATTGCCACCACACAGAGTTCTGGGCCAAAGAGGTCAGGGACAGTGGGGCAGGCAGCAGGGAGTTAGTGGCAGTCAGGACCACTCCATTTTCACATTCCTCACTGTTGCCATCACCTCTGCTGCTGCACCAAGCTCCAGGCCTAAGAGGCCAAGGGTGGCAGTGGTGGGTGTGTATGAAAATGGAAATCCCCCAGACACTGCTGCCTCCCCCTGCCCCCCGCCCCCACTGTCACCACCACCATTTTCCCTGGCCTCTTTGGCCCAGCTGTGACAGCAGTGGTGGTGGTGGGGTGTATGAAAATGGAAAGCCCTCAGCTGCTGTCACTCTGCACTCTGTCTGCTCACTCACTCACCTGCCTGACTTGAAACACAAGGGCAGTCAATGCCACGTGGTTTTTCACAAAGGAAAAGTGTGCAGTATGATGAGGTATTCACACCAACAGTGAAGAGTGAAAGTATAAGGTTGGCAATAGCGTTGGCAGCGGTACATGGCCATAAAATTTGGCATTTTGATATAACCACAGCATTCCTCAATGCAGAATTAGAGGAAGAAATTTACATGGTTGAATCACCAGGGTATGAAAGTAAAAAGCCTAACACTTTGTATAAATTGAACAAGGCCATTTATGGGCTGAAGCAATTGGCCAAGAATTGGAATATCTGTTTAGATATGGCATTGAAGGGTATTGGATTCAAAAGTTGCAAGGCTGGTGGTTGTATATATACTAGAAAGTTATAAGGTGGGGATTGTGAGTTATTAGCATTTGTGGATGATCTTCGTTTCATTACAAAAGATCTGTCACAGAGAAAGGAACTTGCTAAACGATTAGAGAAAACATTTGAATTGAAAGATTTGGGTGAAATATAAAATTATGTTGTTGTAGAGATACAAAAAAACTGAGAAATGTTATTATGTTCTCAGTCAAAGAAGGAAAATTAGACAGCTGTTGGAGAGATACAACATGAAGGATTGTAATTCTGCTCCAACATCTATGAGCATAGATTTTCATAACAATTTGAGTGAGGATAAAAGTGAAGCTTGTGATCAAGAGATATATCAGTCAGCAATAGGGAGCTTGCTATATCTGTCACAATGGTCCAGACCACACATAGCTTGTGCAGTAAAAATCTTAAGTCGCTTTACTGCTGTACCAACGCAATTGCATTGGATGGGTATTAAAGGGATTCTCGGGTATTTGAAGGGAACTGTGAACTTGGGTGTCAGCTTTGGAAGGCATATTAATACTGGAAACTTCCACGCTGCCACATTCTTGTGCTTGGGAAATTAGGAGGGGGGATTTAGTAGAGGGAATGTAGTTAGACATAATAGCATTCTTCTTTTTGGTCAAGGTCATGGTATTCCTGCACTTGGAGGAGTGGTCGAAGTGATGTCTTGATTTGGGATGTATTAGGATTGGACTATGTGATGGACTGATGGATTCAGGGGCTGGGTTTGGGTTTTTGATTTACTGAGGGAAAGCCTGGAAATCTCAGATTCGGGTTTTCCCATGTGCCTGTATACCTACTCTAATAAAAAGGGAAATTGAGAAAATGCCTGTCTGGGAGGTTTTCATTGGAGTTGGGTCCTTCTGGAATGCTGACATTAACCCAAATCGCTAAGTAATCAAACAGCACCCTGAAAGGGGGATGTCCGGGGTCCTGAGCCCCAGAACCAACCTGAAACTCAGGTGATGCAAAGACTTAGTGAAGAGGGAGGTGTGAGAGAAGATCGCAGAAGGAGCTGTGGGAACGGATACTGGAGAACTCATCAAGACCCAGTATTCTCCTTCTGAAGACGTGGTGCGAACCTTTGAAGCTGCAGAGACAACAGAAAGGCTAGGCGCTCGGCCCAAAGAAATTGATTCCTGGAAAAGTTGCCAGTCTGATCCAAATCCAGAAATGGGACTGGAAGAAAGACCGCCTGAATATTGTGCTGACTCAAGCCCAATGAAGTTGTTGTGGTCCGCCAGAAGCCTGCACAGCTAGCAGCAGAGTCTGACCATGAGAAGGTTGGGGAGGAACATGGGCCAGTCCTGAGGGCTGAGGAAAGCTGATAAAACGCACAACTTGAGAGTAAGGCTTGGAGATGGTTGGACCCTCCAATAAGACATAAAAGAACAATTGGACGTGAGCCTTTGCAGAAAGCAATTTGTTCATCTAGTTGGTTCAAGGTCAGAGAAGTCCTGTTTGATGGTGTGCTGCATTTGGCCTTGCAAAACTAATTGGCAATTAGGTCTCTGGCAGTGTTTCAAGGGAGATAAAGGTGGATGCTTATCAACATTACCCTGAAAGACTTTGGCAACTCGAACAGACATCTGTCAGATTCTTTACAGACTGTTTGTGAAACATTATGGCCTGGGAATGACCATAATTCACAGCCGTTTAAATAAAAGAGGGTTTTGGGGACTAAGATTGTGATTTATGCTTTCTTAGGAAGTCTAGGTCAGAACAGAAGTCAACCCATGAGCCAGAATGGAGGGATGTGAGACTTTTGGGGTATAACAATTCCCAAGACTGGGACCTGTTGCCTCCATCTTGAAGCCAATCATTGACAGAGCTCCCGGAGTGTTTTGAATAACTTGAAGTGGGAAGTTATGCAACACGGTCCCAACCTCCTCAAGTGAGATGGAGCTTAATGCAACCCACATTCACTTTTCCTGATCCAGGACCTGGCAATGAAACTAGCATGGTGTCAACACCTTTCTACTCAGCCAGAGATGACCAAGGGATCAGCTCGCTGCAACAGGGTCAAGCAGCAGGAGGGAGAGAGCAGATGCAGCTGGCATTGGGAATACTACAACCGCCAGTTTACCCCCTCACCAACCTACCTTAATGCTACCCCTTGGGGAATGTATCCCCCCAGGCTGGGGATTCTACCCCAGCCAGGGGGTGGTCCAGTGCCAGTGGATGCCAGCACCATTTACTCCACCTTTTTCAGGATCATCATGAGCCCAATATGCCCCAACATTCCCGGCACAGCAATGGGGTCTGATCCAGCAGCCAGTTGGAGTCCCCCCCCCATTGCAACTCAACAACTGGCATAGCAGCCAGGCCCTGTCCAGCTGCCAGCTCAATCCAGCAGCCAGCAGCAGCACCACTGCAGATTCTAGCTCAGCCACCAGGGTTCGCCCTGCTTCCCGCCACAGCACCCCAAATGGTCCCTGCCCTGCCACCCACCGCAGCGCACTAGCAAGTCCCTGCCCGACCACCGGCCACTGAGGCAATTTCATCTGCAAGACCACCATCACCAGAGTTTAGGGCAACTTTTGATGGTAAGCCTGCCAAACTGGCTTACTTTTTCAGCTGAGTCTGTGCTCATATAGACCCCATATAGAAATGGAGAACAATACAAAACATATCATGACTTAGTATCAGCGATCACAAAAGGGATGAATGAAGGAGAAGCTTCTGACTGTGTAGCCCAGCTGCACAATGAGGGGGCTGCTGAACTAAATGATGCAGAGGGTTTTGTTGAGTTGCTTTGGGCCAGATTTGAAGACCTCAACCGAATCAACGAAAACGAAGCGACAATAAAAGGGATGAAGCAAGGTAACCGACCCATAGAAGACTTTGTATGGGACTTTAGAGGGGTCACAGGAAATCTTGGACAGTGGTCTGACAGAATACTCTTGCACTCTTTTAAAGAGGCCATTGATCAAGAAGTCAGAAAAGCCTGTGGCGTTTGAGCAGTGCCAGAACGCCTACAAGACTGGTACACCATGTTGATAGTTCTGGATAGAGAGATTCACTCACATTGCAAACTCACATCTGAGAGGCCCCCATGGAGGACTTTGGTGAGATGCCCCCTGACCAAGCCAACTGAGGCTGCTCATACTCAACCCACAGGGGTCATCAAATGCTATTGTTGTGGACAAGCAGGTCATTGTGCTTCTGAATGTCTTGCACCTGCCCCAGTTCCACAATCATGGCCAGCCATGGCTACCGAGGCTGGAGGGCTCCACGAAACACCCCAAATACCAGCTGGTTTGCCAGACAAGAAGTCAAGGTTCCCCTCCCCACCGAAGAAAGCAAGGAACCTCTGGCCAAAAAAGCCCCTCCAGGTGAGGCTAACGAGGAAGATGACCCAATGGTGAGTGCAGCCACCCCCTCTCCCACCTTTTTCAGTGAAGTTGGTGGTGCCTGAGACTGGGGAGCCAGGAGAATTAGAAGCAGTAATAGATACAGGCTGTACCAGATGTTAAATTGGACTTCCAATTGTTGAACAATTAGGGATAAAAACTAGAGCCCTAAAATGCCCAATTAAGTTTGAACAGGTAAACGGAATATTAATTGGAGAAGTCCCAGCCACACAAATTACAGAACTGGTTAGATTAGAAATGGGAAGACATTGTGAACTTATATGATTTGCAGTGTCGCTAGGGATGTCAGAATCTTTCATATTAGGCTTGGCTTGGCTTGACAAATGGGCCCCTACCATTAAATTGAGGATGGATACCAAAAAATCATAATTGATGTCAGCCCACAACCCTGTCCCTCCCCACAAGAGACTTCCAGCCAGTCAGGGCTATCCGCCAGAGACAGCCGCCACCATTTCAGACTTGCCTCCAGGCTGCTCTAACCCAGGCTTTCTTAACAAGTAAGAAGCAGAGTCTTGGTCCTGGCAAAGCCCCTTTTATTTACACGACTGTGAATTCCTTTCATTCACAGTCCACAAGGCTTATCAAACAGTCTTTCAGAGGGTTGTTTATCAAATATGAACCTAATCTCATTTGGCGACCTGCCAAATAACTAGTTCCGAATGCAGGGCAAGACAAAACGTGGCATAGAGTCTCTTATAGTTACAAACAGAACTTTTCTCTCTTGACACAACCAAATGAACTTATTGTTTCCTGCAAAAGCCCACTCCCCATTCGTTACTCTTTTGTTTCCTCTGGGAGGGACCAATCACATCCAAGGTGTGGCTTTACTCTTAAGATGACCCTGCTTTCTTAGTGTTCTTGCCTTTTGGCAGCTCTGCACATGCACACACTTGGAACAGGCTCCAGCTGTTCCTCAGCCTCGCTGCTCTTTAACTCCCTCTCTGCCTCCAATGCAGAGCCCTCATCTGAGCTTTCCTCAGCCCTCAAGACTGGCCCGTGTTCCTCCCCAACCTCCTCACTGTCTAACTCTGCTGTCAGTTCTGCTGGCTACCAGCGGGCCACAACAATGGCAAACCCCAGATTCCTAATGAATATAGAGACTTAGCAGAGGCATTTAGTGAGGAGGAATGCAACATCCTCCCCACTCATCAAGCCACTGATTGTGCCATCGAATTAGAACCTGGGGCCAAGTTACCAAAACCAAGAATGTACTCCATGATGCCCACCGAAATGACCAAATTGAGAAAGTACATTGATACCAACCTAGCCACAGGATTTGTTGAGATTGCAAAATCTAGAGTGGCAGCCCCAGTATTGTTTAAAGAGAAGAAAGCTCAGATTAGGCATTGATTTTAGGGGGGGGGGGGGTTCAATGCAATTTGGATACAAAATACATACTCCCTGCCCCTAATGAAAGACTTGCTGAATCACTTGTCAAAAGACAAGATTTTCTCTAAGCTGGATCTAAGGGAAGCCTATTACCGAGTCCACATAAAGGAGGGAGAGGAATGGAAAATGGCTTTTTAACTGTCCGCTGGGCAGTTTCCAATTCCGAGTCATGCCTTTTAGACTTCAAGGGCCACCCACAGTATTTATGCAACTGATCAACCAGGTACTACATGAACACCTTTATAAGGGAGTCCTGGTTTACCTGAATGACATTCTCATATTCAGTGAAACTTTGAAAGAGCATATCAAACTAGTCAGACAAGTTCTGAAAAAACCTTTGGCTGCCAAACTCTATGCGAAGCTGTCAAAATGTGAATTTCATAAGGAATCTTTAGACTACCTGGGCTACAGAGTGTCTACTCAAGGGATCAAAATGGATCCTGGAAAGGTGAAGGCTGTGCTAGATTGGCAACCCCCACAAAGGTGTAAGCAACTTCAAAGCTTCCCGGGTTTTGCACATTTTTAGAGGCAATTCATCCCTTTCTTCACAGAGGTTGCACTCCCTTTAACCAAGTTACTAAAAACCGTCCCATCTTCAACCAAGCCAAAACCTAGCAACCTCTTGCCTGGACAATGGATTGTCAAAAATGGGCAGTCTGGGAGAAAGAAGCTTTTGCAGTGTGGTGGGCTCTCTTATCCTGGAGACATTTCCTAGAGGGGGTTAAAGAGCTTTTCAAAGTGTGGACTGATCATAAAAATCTCAAGCCTCTAAAGACCTCTCGAAAACTTTCCCCCAAACAAGTTCATTGGACTCAGTATTTTAAATGCTTTAACTTCAAACTAAAGTAATGTCCAGTTCCAAATTTGCAGTTAGTTACACAAGTCTTATTTCAAGGTTCTGGTCCAACTTAAATTTAGTTAATTCAACTACTGTGAAACTGGAAGAGAAGCTGGAGCCATCTTAATCTTTTGCAGGAAAAAAGGAAGAAAAAAACCCTTAGTATTTCCCAGTTCATAACTCTGTTATTATTTCCTTTCCTTGCCACTCCTCTCCTCTCATTGGTCATAGCTGCTCAAAATATAATTGGAACAAGCTTGCATACAGCCAAAACTTGGGTATGTTTCTTCTTCACCTCCTGCTTTTCCAAGTTCTGATTTACGGTGGTTGGTTAATTAGAATTTCCCACACAGGTTATCAATTGTCAGTGAGGAGAGTGAGTGCTTTTTTCTTGATCTTTCTCACTTGTTGCATTCCATCTCTCATTAATTGGGATTGTTTAAGATATGTTAGTTAAAAGACACTCAGATGAAATAAATCTTCACGCTTCTAGACGTCTTTAAAAACACAATCTTTTCAAGTCGGAAGCCAAATTTAGAGTTAGTGTTTGAGTGGGTTTATCACTTCTCTACTTTCTCCCTTTCTGTTTGAATTGTTTCAAACAAATGGCTTTGGGGGGGAGGCTAGTGTTTCAACCCTCCATTTTTCTTTTATTTATTTATTTATTTATTTTTGAAAAAATCCCAGTCTGACCATCAATATTATTTATGCTCTCAAGATTCTTTGCCTTTTCCAAGTTTGATTTATGGCTGTAGATTAGATGAATTTTCTTACCAGTCTTTCATCTCTTCCTCACACTCTGGTTCATTTGCTTTAGCTGGAAGTCAGCTTCTTGTGCAGCATGTTGCCATGCTGCCATGCCTACTGCGATTCAGAGGGCAAATCTCCAACCTGCAAGGGACCTGTTGCCTCCCCCTGGGTCTGATGAGACGCTGCCCCTTCTTCGCTCCCCCTCCAGGGGGGTTCCAATCTAAGAAAGATCTCAGAGATGGTTTGTCAGACAGGGTTCATGTGAGACTCTTGAGAGCCCCTCCCCCTTCTGTCTAGCTGGAGAACTTCCAGTCGACTTCACCATCAGAAGAATATTAAGTTATTTGGTTTTATGTCTATTCCTGTCATAAAGGGAGGAGTGTCAGTATATAAGAATTTATAAAATGGAATAGCTGTAACAAGAAGTCAGCCAATGGAATTGTTTGGTGACTGAAAGCCATGTCAGACAGCTCGGAGCCTGGGCGTGGCTTAGCTTAACTGTTCTGTGTATATAAGCTTGCTTCTAGTTCTGTTTCTTATACTTGCTACCATGTTGCAAGAGCTGCATGGGTATTGTATACATGCATCATGTTTTATATTATGATATATAAACAAGTTTCTTCTATAAATTAATCCTGCTGAATTATTTACTTGTGTGCTGGTTGGATTGCTGCAAATTCTGACAAAAGTGCAGATTTGTTCTCAGGAAAACAATTCTCAGTAAAGTAACCAAGAACTTTTGAAACTAAACACAAGAAAAAGTATCATTATGTTTATAATAACTTAACTAAGAGTTCGCATACTAATTTGTTTTACATATGAAATCATCCCTTCTCCTTTGTCTGTGGTGGAAAAAGTACTATATGCTATTGCTCCATATTAAAAAAATTGGTGCCCTGTGATTTAGAAGAGTTCACAACAGCAAAAAATAAATAAAATGGTGGTTTTGTTACAGCATCATTACTGTACTATAACTTGCTATCTATTTTGGAAATAAATGTGGAACCTACTTGCAGAGCTAATGGAGGTCAGGCTGTGTCAGATATGCACACATAAATGATAAAGGTGAAAACACATAGCTAACCTGCTTAAGCATTCATAATAACCCTATAGATCATTGGTCCCCAACCTTTTTATCGCCGTGGCCTGCTGAGTGGGGGGACGTTGATTGTTTATATTTTAGATTGTTTTGATTTAATAATTTTAATTTAATTGTATTTAAACATGCTTTCAAAATAAATACAGTTACACCAAAAAATGAATATAAAGTGATTTAACATTTTAACTCACTAGAATGTTAAATCAATGAGAATCCTGAGCTTGTTTCTTTGCAACGAGACGGTTCCATCTGGGGGTAATAGGAGGCAATGACACCCGAAGTGTGTTGCTTATGTCCAGTTTATTCCATTGTTTTGTTTTGGTTGCTGTCACTGCAGAAAACCCCACTTCACACAGATAGGATGTCGGAAATGGCAATAGGGATTTAAGTGCTGTGGTGGCAATCTCAGGGTATTCCGCCATGACTTTAATCCAGAACACCGGCAGAGTTGTTGTCTCGAACGTAGTTTTAAGGCCGCCATCATTTGCAATCTCCAGCAGTTGATCTTCTTGCACAGACATGCTAGATTCGCCTGGTTTGTTGACAAATGGGTTGCGGATCCATTCCTTACCAGTTCGTGGGTCTTTTGTGGTTGGGAAGTAGCGCTCGAACTCTTTTAAAAGCAAAGATAGGTGATCATGCACCAACTGGGAGAATGAATGCTCAGGCTCAGTTTCGCCTAGTCTCAGCTTTAGGTGACGTCTCTCAGCTCCCGGTTAACCTCTCGTCCATGGAAAGTTGAACAAACCCGAGAGAAATACACCACAGTAAATAAAATGGAAATAATTTAATGTTCCTTGGATGACCTGGTACCATTTGATCCACAGACTGGTACCAGTCCGTGGCCCGGGGGTTGCTATAGATCATTCTCCTTATTTTCAGCAATGAAAAAATTCTAAATTTCCTTCCAGCAAGATTTCACTGACAGACTGGAACATTTTCTTATACAGCACATATTCTCTCTGTATGCTTTCTCTAAATATATTTTCAAAAGACACAAAATGTCGCATGTTAGAGTTTTTGTTTTGTTCTGTTCTGTTCTGATGGTTCAGTGGCAGGAATTTGTTTCTAATTATTTTAATTATTATTACTTGTTCATTTCTGAAAGAACTATTAAGTTATAAAACTGAAAGCATTACCATGAGTTACTTATTGGGATAAATATTGCATTGGTATGACTATAACATACACTTATCCTGTTCATTATTAGCAAGAGATAGGCATAGCCATGCTCAATAAACTGCCACCTCTCAACATGTTCAAATGCAACTATCAATTAATCTGGATCTATATCATGCTTACCTACTGTCAAGCATTATATACTGTGAAGTCAAACATTGGTGTCCAATTTCCAATCTGGGCAACTTTGGAATATACATATATAGCACTTTTTGTTGGATGGGCAGTATTGAGATCAAAATGCACTGGAAAAAAATAATGTCATTACATTGTTATGGAATGTAATGCTAATAAAAGAAGATTTAACCTCTTTTCCTATGCTAAATTGACTTTATTAGGAAATACAATTTTAAAAATTGGAATCAAGGGGATGATAGGGAAAATTGGATGAAAGTGGGAATATTGTGTTTGAATCATAGACTATGATGAATTTTTAACATGCACTGTGCTAAGAGATAAATATCATTTGTACTGTTTGGACCAGTGGCATTTTCAGCTTCTGAGAAAAAACTTTTGAATCTAAAAAAAATAGTATTTATAGATAATTCTTATCAATAAATCAATTTGATAAGTGGATGCTGAGGTTTTCATATTGCCTATATACAATGGGAGATAATTTCTATAGCAAGAGTGTCAATGAACCTCACAGTACAACTTATCTACCAAAAAAGTAATATTTAGAATTTATTGGTTTATGCCACATTTCTATAAAGAAGGACTGACCAAGATAGGATTCTGTTGGAGCGGAAATAAGGATAGTGTTTACGATGGCCTATTCTTACTAAATTTTGGCATAAATATGACTATTTATCTAGTCCAACACTAGTGGACAAAAGCTGAATTTTTCAGAAGGAAATATTCTCTTGAATTAAATACCTATTACATGGAATTTGACAACATACAATAAATTCTCCATGCCTTTATTATAGTCAAAAGACTAATATTGCAGCATTGAAAAGATAAATGTATGGCCCCATTTATTCAATGTATTGAAGACCTGATTTCAATTGCCAACTATGAACAGATTGCCTATAGAAGCAGATTTGTATGGTCAAGTATAGTGAAATATTGAACATTTATACAAAAAAATAGTAGGGGAATAAAGAATTTTAGTGTGTTGTTGTTAGTTGTGAAGTCATGTCCCACCCATCACGACCCCATGGACAATGTTCCTCCAAGCCTTCCTGTCCTCTACCATCCTCTGGAGTCCATTTAAGCTCACGCCTACCACTTCGGTGACTCCATCTATCCACCTCATTCTGTTGTCCCCTTCTTCTTTTGGCCTCAATCGTTCCCAGCATAAGGCTTTTCTCCAGTGAGACCTTCCTTCTCATTAGGTGGAAAAGTATTTAAGTTTCATCTTCAGGATCTGGCCTTCTAAAGAGCAGTCAGGGTTGATCTCCTCTAGGACTGATTGGTTTGATCACCTTGCATTCCAAGGGACTCGCAGGAGTCTTCTCCAGCACCATAATTCAAAGGCCTCAATTCTTTGGCGCTCAGCCTTTCTTATGGTCCAACTTTCACAGCCATACATTGCAACTGGGAAAAACATCATCTTGACTATACGCACTTTTGTTGGCAAGGTGATGTCTCTGCTTTTTTGGTATGCTGTCTAGATTTGCCATTACTTTCCTCACCAGGAGCAAGCGTCTTTTAATTTCTTGACTGCAGTCCCTATCTGCGGTGATCTTGGAGCCCAGGAAAATAAAATCTGTCACTACCTCAATTTCTTCCCCATCTATTTGGCAGGAATTGAGAGGGCTGGATGCCATGATCTTAGTTTTCTTAATGTTGACTTTCAAGCCAACTTTTGCACTCTCCTTCTTCACCCGCATCAAGAGGCTCTGTAGTTCCTCTTCACTTTCTGCCACTAGAGTGGTATCATCTGCATATCTGAGGTTGTTGATATTTCTCCAACTTGCTGATATTTTCACCAACTTCTTAATTCCAACTTTTGATTCAGCTAGCCTCGCCTTTCTCATGATGTGCTCTGCATATAAGTTAAATAGGCAGGGTGACAATATACATCCTTGCCATACTCCTTTCCCAATTTTGAACCAATCAGTGGTTCTGGGTCCAGTTCTCACTGTTCGCTCTTTTCCTTTTCTGTTACTATAAAGAATATTTTAAAATATGAATAATTTTAAAAACATGCACATGAGGAAATGATGATAGAAGGAGCTGTATGCAAGGTTGAATGGACTGGGTCAAGTAAGGCTGATATGGAATTTGCAGAAGAAGTCCATATTTTATGAGAATTACTGCTACTTCATACATACAAATTGGTACACGAATACATACATATATGCAAGTTAAAGCCTGTATAATGATATGGCTTATCTTGTTTTAATTTTATAATGTTCTCTATAAAATTCCATACATATCTGCCACACAATAAAATTGAACATTATACCTTCTGTAAGGTTTGCTTGTGGTACGCATTGAAATCTCAACTTGACAAATATTTAGAGACGCGACAGTATTTGGGGACATTAAAGGGATGTGACAGAACAGTTTTTACTGCCAGTTTGCTTTCCAGCAGCAGATTAAGATGTATTCTCATGCCAGATATCATAAGTCTTTATGTATTTCTGCAGCATTCCATAAATTATACACCCATAACATCAAATTATAACCTGATGTATTTAGTTGTGGATTTGTTGTTATTTATAGTTGTATATGTTTTTAAATAATATTCTAATAAATGTAAGTAAGTATTTAAATGTATGTATTTATTTAAATCTCCCAGGGCAGCTGCTTTTTCACAATGATTCCTATCACAAAGAGACAAAAAAAAGTGTCATTCATTTTTCTCCCTTTTATTTAAACTAATAAGGTAAAGGTTCCCCTTGCACATATGTGCTAGTCATTCCCAACTCTAGGGGGCAGTGCTCATCTCCATTTCAAAGCCGAAGAGCCAACGCTGTCTGAAGACATCTCCAGGGTCATGTAGCTGGCATGACTAAACGCCAAAGGCGCACGGAACACTGTTACCTTCCCACCAAAAGTGGTCCTTATTTTTCTACTTGCATTTTTATGTACTTTTGAACTGCTAGGTTGGCAGAATATGGGACAAGTAACAGGAGCTGATTGACAAGCTCAGGGTCTTAGCCACTAAGCCACCACATCCCTTTTTAAACTAATAAAACATGGTAAAGCAGTTTCATTTCTTCAGTCTTAAGCTTTTAAGTACAAGTTACTTCTAGTTGTTTTGAATATCAATCTAAGCAGTTTTCCTGCACACCCCCATATTATTATATTAACATATTGGCACTCTATTGTAATTTTATCCCTACCTAGTCTTCCTAATTTAAGTTTAAAAAGTTATAAACTTGAATTTATTTTAACAGATCTTCATATGACACTGCAAATTTATTATTAAGGGTCACACTGGTCAGACTATAATAATAGTCAGCATACATAATTCAGCTTTCCCTCCCTGCAATGACTATGAGACATTCAAAAGCAATATATAAGTACAAAACATTTTGCCATTATGTTCCTAGCAAGTGGTATCAAGTGTAACGAAGAATCTTCTTTGTTAATTAACATACTTTATAGTATTATGACTCATAATATCTAAAATGGTTCTCCTGCTTGAGCAGGGGTCTGGACTAGAAGACCTCCAAGGTCCCTTCTATTCTATTCTATTCTATTCTATTCTATTGCATTCTATTGCATTCTATTGCATTCTATTCTGTTCCGCTGGTATTCTCATCATCCATGACTTGGTATCTAAATTCATTTAAAGATGTTCAAATTGATTATTATTGCTCATTATTACTTTCTGTGGAAGTGAATCCCACAACCTAAGTATACTTAATTAGATGATGTCAAGGTTCTAATACTTTGAAAATGGGATTAAAACATTTATCTTCCTGTCAAACGTCTCCCACCAAATTACAGTATATGAGAGCCAATTAAAAAGGCACAGAAGAATACAGAAATTTCTGATTAGCAATTTTATTGTGGAAAAGCTAAACATCCACTTTAAAAGAATTCCAGCAACTCATGTATACTCATGAGTCCCAGGACTAAAATGTTCGTGCCTCCTACCCAAGATATGCAACAGACAGGACAGCCCTGTCTTATGGACAGGAAACACTTTCTTCCTCTCCTTCCCTCTCTCATTTTGGTAATAATTATTGTTGCAGAAAATGCTGTTGATGGCCCAAGTTTGTTCATCTTTATTTAATATCTTGTCTAAGAGCCAGTTTGGTCTAGTGCTTTAGGCACCAGGTTAGAAAGCAGATCAAGTCCCACTTTAGGTCATAAAAAACAGCCCAATCTACCATACCTCACAGGATTGTTATTGTAAGGAAAATAGGAAGAAGGTATATTGAATATTTTCTGCCTTGAGTTTTGAAAAAATAATAAAAGCAGGAAACAAACAAACAAATGTTTAAAAAATTAAAAATATGTTTAAAAGTGGTTTATGGTGGTTTATGATATCTTTAAATATTAAGATACTATATGATACCTTTAAATAATCGTGATGGTCATAGGTAATTTTGTTGTATAATTGTTATCTAGTAAAAAAATAAAGATCTCAGAATAAAAGTGTAAGAATTCACTCTCTCTCTTCCCGTTGGCTTAATTTTTATTTTTTAGGAACCATCAGCTGAATGCTATGATTTATATATAGCCACTAAAGTGAATGATTATAGCAGCAAAAAATATTTGGGGTGACCACAGACAGCACTGTAAATCATTATATTTGGGAGACAAATGCTTCTGATTGTGGAAAAAGATAATTGAAGATTTCACATTCTACCCTTGCCCCAATACCAATTCTAACTTTTATTAAGAAATATATACAGTATGAGATCCTAGGAAATGCAAGTATAAAGAGATGGTTATGTATACTTTAAACAGGGCTAGTTATAGATTACTAGATTTTTCTAGCAATATAATTTGGAAATCAAATATTAGCCCAATCTAATTTTAATTATAATTAAGATGTATAGTCACCGATTTACAATATCAAAAAGAAGCACTTACAGTAAACATTTGATTTTTTCCAAAGATTGTCAATGGTATTATGGCTTAAAGCTGATATGTCTATAGAATGGGGTTTTGTAGCAATATTACCTTAAGGGTATAGAGATAAAGGGAAAGATACAACCGCAGAACTAGAAAGAAATATATAAAATGCAGCTTATTCTGCCTTATTACTGAGCTGTTTTCTCCCTTTCTCTAAGATGTGCATTTTAACTTGGGTTTTCACATTATATTAAGATAAAATTTGCTTAATTTATATGATACTTAATGTTATATATGAACTTGTCAACAGATCAAAGTAAAGCAATAAAGGTTAGTATGGCATCTGAACATAGATCTAAGTGTAGGCAAAGTTGCTTTGTTCCTGCAGAGAGGGGAAAAAACAGTGAGCAAATTAAGAACCAATTTAATAAAGGAAGACTGGAAGTGCCCCATTTCCTGTCCTTCTGAGCACCATTTGCTCTCTTTTCTAAATGTAAATAATAATTTGTGAAAACAGCTCAGGGCTTCTGAAATAGAGTAAACTATCAAATAAACAAGTAGATTTATCACTTTCACCATTAAGAGTAGAAAACCATTTCTTTGAATGAACATCTCAGTGACAAATTAAATTATTGTAAGTCACTGGTACCAGTGGTGGGTTCCGGATTCCGTTCCAACTGGTATGGTTGGAATGGCCCCGGAGTTACCCACATGCATGTGCATGGCGCGCGCATGCGGTCTAGCATAAAATGATGCTTCTGCAAGCCTCTGTGATGCTCCAGCTGTTCCGCGGAGCATTGCCCAGGCACCATATCCTTCCCTCCAATGCCAAGAAGGCAGAGTCCAGATCCACACCTTACCGTAGAACCCCTTACAGGGCTCAGGAACAGGATCAGCAGCAAAGGTTCTCATCCTTTAGATCGGATAGGCAGTTCTCCCGCCCCTATTACCATGACCGCTTCAGGTTCCAGGGTCAGGGTAGGGGGGGTTCCAGGGGGGGGCGGCCGCCCCTTCCGCAGAGGGAAATGACTTGAACCCGAGTCTTCCCATAGCGCCGGTAAGAAGCACGGGCAGGTGGGTGGGCCCTCCGGAGCACCATACCAGAACGGTATCCAGGGCTCCGGACAGGACCCGGTACGCCCGTACTGGGGTGTACCACCTGCAACCCACCACTGCTGGTAACTGAAGATGTTTGCTTGAAAATTTATAGTGAATTTAAATGCAAAACAATAAATAATCATTGAAATACTTCTATTGTTAAAATTATCCATATCAGATTATTGGATGACCTCTGTTTTAACACTGATAATTTATAGCAGGGTGTCAAACTTGCGGTGTCACAGCGGCAGCACATGATGTATCAGGACTTTCCCCCCCCCTTGCTAAACTGGGTGGGGGCAGGGGCAGCACATGACGCATCTGGCCCATGGGCCGCAAGTTTGACACCCCTGATTTATAGCCTGGAAATTGCTATGGACATGATATAAAAGAGATGGTGGATATCCACAGGAAAATATTCCAGAACTTATGAGTTTATATATGAAAAAAATACTGAAATTGAAATGAAGATAATAAAATGACTAGGTATCTCCACTGACAGAATAGGACCTTTTTCTTAATATCAAGTCTATGAAATACTAATATATTAACAACTTTCTTACTGAAAAAAATGTAGCCTATCAGCACTGGACTTTTATAGCAAGGCACACCAAGTTCATTCTCTCATAGCTGCTGATTCTTTGCAATGCACAATGAAAATAATACTGATATTCGATCCAATATTGCTGAATGTGAAGACACTTTTAGCAGTGATCCTATCAATAGAAAATGTGAATTACCAGTTGAAAGCAGAATCCAGCATGTGTTTCTAAAAAGGCAAAAGATATTTGAAATAAATTAGCAAACATCACTCTAAATAATGTGACACCAGCTATTTACTTTCTTGTTCCAAGACTTTGTATTAAACTTTATAATCCACTATTCTGACATATTGCAATTTTGACATAGTATTAATGTGTATTAGAAGTTCCAAATTTTATTGTTTCATTTTAACTGATTGCTGAGCAGCAGTTCAATTAAACTGCTGTACAGTAAAGAGATTTGAGAAAGAATAAGAAATGTATATTGTAGACTGATAAGTTTTCAAATTTAGTTTACTAGAATATATTACTTTTCAGTATATCTGCATAAGTGTAGAGTGTGTATAAAATATCATGTATTTTATGTAAATGAATTTTAGTGCATGAAGCAATTCAAAGTAAAAATTGTTGAATTTGAAATACATAATATTGAGTGCTTCCAGTACCACTATGCTATTATTGTTTTATTTTTTTAAAAAAATAGTTTTGTTGGTTTTTATTCCTATGTTCATCTGCCAGTGTCATACAAGATGGGCAGCTATTTATATATTGATTTTTCCTCCTCCTCCTCCTCCTCCTCCTCCTCCTCCTCCACCACCACCACCACCACCACCATCACCGATTGGAAATACAAATAATCATCACTTAATGACCACAAGTAGGACTGGCAACATTTTTTTTGCAAATCATCACACTTGCTAAACAGGAAAATGGCCAAGATTAATTTACATCACTTCCCCTTTGGTCATTAAGTGAATTACTGCCATAGTTAAGTGAAACATCACATAACCATGACTTATAATTTTACTTGTGTATTTTTCACTAACTCTGCTTGTCATTTGTGAAGCATGCAAATGGTAATCAAGTGATTGGGACAGTTGTAAATTTGTGCTGATTTTGAAGAGCCTGAATGGCAAGTGTGTGACCACAAGAATGATTATAAATGTGAGGACTAGTCATTTTTTTTTTTTACTCCAGTGTAACTTTAAGCAGTCACTCAACAAGCAGTCAGTACATGAGGAACTTAATACAACTCTTCCAAATTTGGAATAGGAGCATTTTTGCTCAGAAAACTTCCAGGATGGCTAATATTATTAGATCACTTCTGAAAACATGCTTAAAAACCTCTTACTTCTCTCACCAAATTTAAGTAATTGATATCATTATCAAACCTCCATTACCTTCTGTCAACATTGTGAGGTAGGCCAGGTCAGGAAGCAGATGCCACAAAAGCTACTGGCACTCTAATTTAAAAATGCTGGTTATGATTACAGAATCTTGAAAGCCTGAAAGAGATTCCATCTCACCATCTTATACCAAAGAAAATCAATATACAGCAGCTTTAAGATTATCACTCACTCACTCGTCCTTTTTTAGGGATAAGCTGGTTATTTATTTAACACCTATTGAATTTCTTCTTCAAGATCATCTCCATACTCTTCTATACTTTGAAGACATAATTGACATAACACTTTTCAAAATGTATTTTCCCATAGCTCCACAAAACTTAGTTTAGCACAGCAAACAAGTAATATTGTTCTTCTTCTCCAGACTTTGTACAAGAGGCTTTGCTGCCATTCAGTATTGTATCCCAATGTTTCCATGGCAGTGTTCTCTTTGGGTAACTAAAACAATATTCGTCTAGCTCAACTGTAAGATAGCTCAAAACACAATAATGCTGGACCTCCAGGGGGCTTGAGCGGGCCATCATTTTTCCATTCTTATCTCAACTTGTTGCCAGCCACATGAACCTGGAGCTTTAAGATAGATTATACACTTAACTCTTATGAAGGAACCTCATTATTACTTTAGTTTCAGTTTCTGTGTTTTAAAAATGCTCTTCCCCGGGAAGTAAGTAAATAAGTCTATTGGCCAGCTGAGTTCACCCTTTTTTAAAGCCATTTTTCGCCCTCCCCAGGCTCCAGCGCCTTTATAGGAGCCTGGGGAAGGCGAAAAGAGCCTCCCCCGCCCCACCCCCGGAGGCCCTCCGGAGGCTTCATGAGCTTCCCTGAAGCCTCCTGAGCGCAAAAAACCGGCCCTAAGAGCAAACTGGAAGTTCGGGAACGGACTTCCTGTTTGCTCAGAGGGTCATTTTGGCTGCCCCGGAGGCTTCAGGGAAGCCTCTTGAAGGTTCCGAAGCCTTCGGAGCACTTAAAACGACCCTCCGAGCAAACCGGAAGTGATTTCCGGTTTGCTCGGAGGGTCGTTTTGAGTGGTCTGAAAGCTTCAGGGAAGCCTCTTGAAGGTCCCTGAAGCTTTCAGAGCGCTTAAACCGACCCTCCGAGCAAACCGGAAGTGATTTCCGGTTTGCTCGGAGGGTCGTTTTGACTGCTTCGGAGGCTTCAGGGAAGCCTCCTGAAGGTTCCTAAAGCCTCTGGAGGACTTCCTGGGGGCAGGGGAGGCTGTTTTCGCTTCCCTGAAGCCTCCTATAAAGCCTCTGGAGCCTGGGGAGGGCGAAAAAAGGATGCAAAAATGGGGGGTTGTGCCTGTAGTGCGCACATGCGCACTGGGGGGTCGCACATTGCATTATGGGTGTGGCACACCTGCACATGACCCCCCCTGGGCTTCCCCCACTTATGGCATGCGAGCCAAAAAAGGTTCGTCATTGCTGCCATATAGTATCTGGGCAGCCATTTTACCTGGATGTTCTTCGTTGGAATAGGAACTTTCAGAATAGACCCCCTGTTCATTGGACAGTTGTTAGAATGGTGATTAAAATGTTTCTTCCATATAGGGATTTATGAAAGGTTATGTCTAGATATTTTTAAAAGGTGCATTGCTCAATTTGGTAGGCACTGACCATCCATTTTTGTTTAACAGTGCTTCTATCAAAAAATACCACCTTTATTCCATGATAATCAATCTGGCCAATTATCTTCTAAAGCCAGTCTTGGTACGGGAAATGAGAGCCTTATTGTCAACATACTATGTATTAAAACTGATATTTTTTATCCACTAACTGAATGAAAGCTT
Source organism: Natrix helvetica (assembly GCF_964273705.1). Lineage (NCBI taxonomy): Eukaryota > Metazoa > Chordata > Lepidosauria > Squamata > Natricidae > Natrix > Natrix helvetica. The sequence goes on from NC_138550.1 coordinate 60,550,974, forward strand.
TGTGACTTCATGGCCATTGCAATAATATTAACATAAAAGTTAAATAAGAAGGGAGCAAGTAAACAACTATTTGACTTCTCTATTCAAAGAGATGGGATCTGAAAAAGAACTTTGTGGGCCCATTCTTATTCTGGCCTTGATATCAGTATGTAATTCAATTGTTAATGAAGGAGGAAGGACTAAATTGAGAGAGGAATGAAAACTTTCCAACAGGGGAGATCACTTCCGGTCACTGAAGGCAATGGACGTTGTTGTCCCTTGTTTGTCTCTCTGGTGGGCTCCTTTTAGGAGCATAGGGGGTCTCGGAGGGACCACCTGCCGCAGGGCGGCTTGCTGGAACCCCCGGATTCGGTGGCAGCCAGCAGGGGTGTTTTCAGCCTCGCCCTAGGAGCCGGGGAGCGGAGGGGGGGCATGGAACAGCATTTGGCTGTCTGCCCTTTCGCTGAATGGGCTCTGGGAGGAAGGAGTTAATTAAGGAGGAGCAGCTGGAATGTGGGTGGCGAGAGATCCGTCCTAATCTCCTTAATTATTGTTAACAGATAAGCAGCAGACTATTGTAAATTCGTGTTCAATCTATTTGAAGCTGGAAGATTAGAGGGGGGGAGGTTCTTTCTCTTTACCTCCCTCGGATAAAGCGGCATTTGAATTCTCTCTATATATATCGGAATGGAGAGAGAATAAAAGCTGACTTGTCACCTGTATTAACTATGTGAGAAAGATTTATATCACATCTGCAAGAGTTGATTGCTGAGCTGTTTTCTTAAAGGAAAAAAAAACCTTATGGAAATCTTTGTTCTTCTCCCTGTGAAAGGAGGAGCCAAGATGGCTCCCCTACGTCTTCGTTTTTGTACTTACAAATGAAGTCTGCCTTTTGAAACTACCTTTGAAAAAATATCTGGCATTGTATTATTACCCCCTCTGAAGGACCCCTGGACCTCTCCTGTTATGTGGTCTTCTTGGATTTTGATTATTTGATTTTCCTTTTTCTGGTGTGCCTCCGTGCCTTGGAACTGTGATGGAGAACTAACTTTTCACTTTTGGATTTGCCTGCCTCCTTGGATCGGCACAGCTGCGCACTCCACTGACACCATTTCTTTTGTAAAAGATTTATACCATCTCTGAACTCAGATAAATGGGGCCCAAAATCCACCAACGGGCAAGTCATTCTCAGCTCCCACTTCTGCTACCTCCAGCCCAAGTGTGCATCAGACGAAAATTACTTCATTGTTACAACAAGAAGGGACTGGAGAGAGCTCAAAAGACTTATCTGTTACCCAAATGTTTCAGGAAATTATGAGGGGTCAAAATGAGTTGAAAAAAGAGGTGACAGATCTCAAAGAAGAACTCAGAGGTGTACAACACCATATAACAGAAAACAAACAAAGAATTGGTGTGTTGGAGGAGGAGGAGGCTGGGTTGGGGGAGGAGGTTAAGGCGAAGGGAAAGGGGAATTTAGAATTGGAAAATTTTATGGCAAAGATATAACTTGAAAGAATGTCATTTTTTCTCAGATTCCAGAACCTACCAGAGACAGAAAATGAAGATCTTAAGGATATTATGAGTACAATTTTAGCAGAATATATTAAGAGAGACAAAGAACAGTTGTGGTGGGATATGGATCTAGTTTTCAGGATTAATTCAGCATATGCTAGAACACATAATGTTCCAAGGGAGGTACATGTTAAATTTCTTAGGAGGACCATGAGGGATGAGGTGCTAGGGGCCCAAAGGGGGGGAACACTAAAATATAAAGACAAAGAAATTACCATTTTTAAGCAAATTCCGAAAAAAATAAGAGAAAAAAGGAGGAAGTACTCCTCCTTATCAAAGAAATTATATAATAAAGGAGTTCAATTTAGATGGTTATTGCCAGAGGGAATGCTGATTTTTTGGGAGGGAAACAGAATTAGAATTAATACAGTGGAGGAGGCATAAGCCTTCATTAAAAAGCACAGTTCTCTCCTAGAGGACGAAAATATGGGAGGTAGTGAAAAAGGTAGTAATGTACAAGATATGAAGGAGGGAGGGGATGTGGCTCCATCTGGGGACAGGGAGGAGGGAGCAACAGCGAAAAGGCTCAGGTCACAAAAATAAATGTATTTGAAATATTATTGTAATTGTTGATATACTAGAAAGTGACAAAAAAAGAGATGATTGAACAATACAATACAATAGTAGAGTTGGAAGGGACCTTGGAGGTCTTCTAGTCCAACCCCCTGCCTAGGCAGGAAAACACATGGTTGATACATGATGGTAGAACAAGATTCTGTTTTTGCTTATCTTTTATAAGTTGTCTTTAACATTGTAAAAATTGTGAGATTTGGAGGGATTTCTACCACTAGCACGGGAGCTGCCAAAATTTTCTATGCACCTTTTTACCTTTCCCCAAAAATGTTTAAAAACCAATAAAATTCTTTTTTAAAAAAAGAAAACTTTCCAACAGAAGGTATGCTGTATAATATTGCTATATGTTCAACTGTGTCTGATTTTAAAAAACGAACTAATTAATGGTCAATACATGCAAAAAAGTCTGTGCAGGCAAAAACAAGTTGTAGCATTATTGTTGTAATATCCTAGGTCTCACAAAAATTGCATCCGAAGAAGGAAAATGTAACAGGTAGTCCTCAACTTATAATTGGTCACTTAACAATTGTTCAGATTTGTATACCCCCAAATGCTTCCTATGACCCATTTTTCAAATTATAAAGGCCACATCCCCCCCCCCCCCCCCCCATATCACCACATAATCACATTTTGGACATTTGGTAACTGATTCAGTTTTATAGCCATTTGCAGGATCCTGTACTGACATGACTGCAATTTATATTATTTTTTCCCATTGGGGAAAATTGGCTCACTTACCTACCACTAAAAACATCAAAAAATTAGATCCAGTCACATGATGCCTCAACTTATGATTGCAATGACTTACAGCCATAATTTCTCACTCAATTATGGTCATAAGTCAAGCACATTTACTTTTAAATTATAATAGTTAAATATGACTTTAAGCTGTGTTCCCAATGAGCTAGGAATGAGACAAAAGTAAAATTGTGAGGATGTAATTTAAACATGCTTAGGGAGATATTTTTGTCCCAGGTAGAGAAACACAAGAATGAGCTCATAGATAATTATCAAACAAGTATTTTTGGTTTTAAAATATATTACACTGTAGAAAACACATCAAAGCAATGCTTCCATTGATTTTAAAAGGCTTGGGGTCTACTTTTAATCTATCAAACTAAGCTGTTTCATAAATTTAAGTTAAAATGTTACAGAATTTCTCATATAGTTCATGTTGTTTGTTTATCCTCATACAGCTTCATGCAAAATGTTTGGGTATTTTTATTTCAGTTGTAATATGATCTTGGTTTTCACTTTAAAGGTTTTGGAATATGTCTGCATACAAAACAGACTTTATTAATGAATGGTGGAAAGATTTTTTTATATTCTATTGCATATATACCTTCTACACGGGGCAAAATGCTCTGAAGTCTGCTACTGGTTCCGTTTGTTACTGATTCGCTTTGTGCGCATGCGCATTGCAGGTGCTACTGTGCAACGCTGAAAAATGAGGATTAAGAAGCCTTTTCTGAGTCTGCAAAAGTATGTAGAATAGTGAGGGGAGGAACAGCTGTGCTGCATGATTTAGATTCACTAGAAAGCAGGATTTCCTGCTTTCCAGCGAATATAAATTACTCGGCACAGCTGATTGTCAGAATTTCTTTTTACTTTTTAAAAGCATTTTTTTTACTACCAGTTCAGGCAAAAACATTTTTATATGAAACAAAAATATAGTTTAAAATGCTTTACGTTTTTTTAAAGTTCCGACAATCAGCTGTGCCGCACGATTTCTAGCATTCTTTTTACTATCAGTTCAGGTGAACCAGTAGCATTTTTTACTACAGGTTCAGGCGAACTGGCCCAAACCGGTAGCATTTCACCCCTGGCTCTACACCACGGGTGTCAAACTTGTGATGTCACATTGCCGTCATGTGATATATCACAATGTTTTTCCCATTCACAGAGCTGGGGTAGGTGTGGCCTGCACATGACACTTCCGGCCCATGGGCCACCAGTTTGACACACTTGTTCTACAGCATAGAATTTTGCAAGTATCTTTTGAGGGAAATCTCATTTACGCTAAATAATATAGTAGTCTTAAGTATGGCATCTACATTTGAAGTTTTTATCAATACCTAAAATACTGCAGGACAAAATTTCCATTCAGTAGGATCAGGTTTTATAATCTTGTGTTGTATAAATCAAGATTAATGAATATATATGTGAGTAAAGTTCAGGGGTAGGTTCCGGCAGTCACTACTGCCGGTTTGCTCATGGGCGCTTTGCGCACGTACTTGATGTGCACTGTGCGTGCATGCACAGTGCAATAAAAATTGCTCTGTGCATGTGCAGAAGCAAAAAACAAGATGGCAGCACCTATGGTGCCACCTGGAGGACCAGTTCAGGGGCATGGCAGGCTTGGGTCACTGTTGATTCCAGTGACCCAGGCTGCCAAAACACTACCAGTTCGGCTGAACCGGTCCGAACTGGTAGGAACCCACCACTGGTAAAGTTATTCTCAAAGGCCACACTGATATTTATTATGGATCTGAGCATTCATATATACAGAGAATCTGATGATAATGTTGGGAATAAAATATGCATTAATTGTTGATGCTTGGGCAGGGTTGGGATTCTACCAGTTTGGACCTGTTCAGGCAAACCAGTAGGTCCAAAGATCAGCTGGGAGTGAAGCAAGTGGGCCCGCCCACCCACCTGCCCCTGAGCTTTACCTATCTTTATCTTCTCAGCTGAGTCACGCAGCAGGGTGGATTGCCGCGCCTTAGCTGTTTTCCTTCAAAGCAGTAATCCAGAAGGTAAGTCTTCTCTAAACTGTACACAAGCATGAACTCAGCGAGCCGGTTGTTAAACCAATAGGATCTCATCCCTGTGCTCAGGTAACTGCCACAGAGATAGTAGACAATGTTCTGCAGGGTATAGTTGTAGATTTGGTGATAAGTACCATTTTGATAAATTACTGGTGAATTTTAATTTTATTTATTTAATCAAACATATAGGGTAGTTCAATCACAGTCACAAATTTAGGAGGCTATGTCCTTGATGTTAGCTACCGATATTTGTGAATGGGCAAGTCTCTTCCTAGCAGCCATTTTGTGAGAATATTCCAGAGGTGGGTTCCTGCCAGTTCTGTTCGGTAGAAGAGGTTCATCAAATCTACCGTACCAGTTAGAAGAGGCTCCACTGGTGGATCCAGAAGTAAGTTCCGGAACCCCTGCCCCGGCCCTGTTGCTCACTTGCCCCGCCCATTCTGTCGCAGCTCACTCGCTCCCCCGCCCGTCTGCACTAAACTAGCCCAGCCCGCCACTCACTGATTGGCTGAAGTCCAGCCAATCAGTGAGTGGGCTGGAGACGACCCGCCCGCCTCTAACACCCATTTAAAAGCGCGGCACCAACGGCCAATATCCCGAGCAGCTGTCGCATCGTGCTTGCTGACTGGGTCCTCCCTTCGCTTTGCCTTCCAGCAGCTTGGTGCTTCCCTCAGGTAAGCAACTAAGCACGATGGGGAGTGGCAGCAGCGGCGAAAGGCCTTCCCTCATGAAAGCCGCAGGCTGGCATACACCATGTGGCCGAAAGGGGGTGGGTGATGGCAGTGGGAAGCTAGCATATGCCAGCCCACGGCTTTCGCGAGGGAAGGCCGCGGGCTGGCGTATGCCGCGTGGCAGAAAGGGATGCAGCAGCGGCAGGAAGCTAGTGTATGCCAGCCAGTGGCTGAAAGGGGGTGGATGATGGCAGCGGTGGTGGCAGAAGGCTGGCGTACGCCACATGGACATTTTAGTGACCTTTCCTTACATAATTGGTGTTTTCTTTCATACTTTTAGATTTCTAATTTCTGTTTCTGTTAGCAATTGATAAAACAAATCTTATGTGAAAAATTATTTGAAACCTTCTTGATTTTAATTGTCAATTTATTCATTCCTGTACATTCTAATATTTATTCATTTTCATATCTTTGTTTTTCCACTGTTGTGCAAACACCATTTCAGCAGCTGTTAACATGTCTAAAATTAAATATGTATTGTATTCCCTTTGAAATGGCCAACCAAATATTACTGGTTTTAAATCCATATCTTGCTTTACCATTGCTTCTAACCATGACACCACTAACTCTTGAATAGCTACTTGGTCTGTCCTAAGTACTGAACTTAATTCATATATTCCTGTGTTTTGAACTGATGAATAAATTTCAGAAAAAGAAATCTGTATTGCTCTGTGAATCTACCTGAGACATTCATTCTTGATCTAACTTCTTAGATGAAAAACCATATCTTTCCTGTTTATTGGGAGACATCCTTCCTGAAAAGACTGTACATTGTTGGGTGAAAACAGAGGTCCCTTCTGTTACCTGTAGTGTATCCTCAGCTTACAACCACAATCGAGTCCAATATTGTTTTATTTCTTCTGCAGTTCATATTATTTAACAGGATGAAGAGGCAACAGAGTAGGACTGCTAGGACAGTCACCTTTCCTATGTAAGTAGCTGTTTTATTGCTTTGTGTGCTGGTTTCATCCTTAATATAGTAGTGCAAGCAATTAAAGTCTTCCTTTCTGAGACTATCCTTTGTGCAGGCCATTCATTGGAGCAAGGTGGTCGGTGGGTGACTTCAACACACAAAAGGACAGTAATCTTCCTTTTCTATTATTTTGTGTGCTGGTTTCATCCTAATGCAGTGCATGCAACGTAAGAGTTCATTTCTGTGTCTCTTCTGTGTGCAGGCCATTCATTGGAGTCAGTGATATTGAAGACTGGCAAGGACAGTCATCTTCCTTCTGTAAGTAGCTCTTTTATTGTTTTGTGTACTTATTTTAATCTTATTTAAGTAGTAAGTACACAAATAATAAATTTCCTTTTTTATATCTTTTTGTAGATCATCCATATGGGCAAAGAATTCAGTGACATCATCTTGGCCACTCCCACCCAGTCACATGACTGCCAAGCCACTCCCATCCAGTCACATGACTGCCAAGCCACTCCCACCCAGTCACATGGCTGGCAAGCCACTCCCACCAGGACACATGGCCGGCAAGCCCACTCCCACCAGGTCACATGGCCAGCAAGCCACTCCCACAAAGCAGGCCACACCTACAGAAGAGGTTCCAAAATTTTTTGAAACCCACCACTGGAATATTCACGTTTTCAATGTTCAAGTATGCCTACCAAATCAAAAAGTGTAGGCTACTGTCCTAATAAGTGCATGGCTGGGAATTCAATTTGGCGCAGCTGACTTTATTTTTTAATTCCAAAGGAAACTATAGCACTATAAAAAGGGATTCTCCTGAAGCAGCTCTAGTTTTCATCTTTTCTCAGTGCTTGAATAATATTTGTTCTTATTATGTATGAAGTTTCAGGGTCAGTTTGAGGTTTTAAAGACTGCATTTGTAAGATTAGGAAATATTCTTAAAAGTAGCTATTCCAAAATTCCAAGAGTTTCATTTTAAAATCAGTAATTTCAACAAAATGGGTGGAACCTGGGAACAACAATCCTAAAGTATAAGTGGAGAGAGTCAGGTTCCTCCCTTACTGTAAAGCTATGGAAAAACTTGTTGAGTTGCTTGTCAAACCTGCTTTGTTAGGAAAATTGGCTTCCTTTGTACCAAATTAGAAGCTACTAAAGAAATAGCTACTCTAGGTTTCTCAGAGAATATTAAGTGGACTGTCTCATCAGAAATAAAAAACATGGGAAAAGACTACATGGCTCCAAAAAAGTGAGTGTGTTCTTAAAATACCCTTTCCTCAAACACTTTGTTGTTCTTCACATTTTTGTGAAAAGTTTGCATGTTTTGCTTAGCATTTAATAAGGTTGTAATTCACAAAGTAAAATAATATACACACAAAGGTTGCATTTGGCTCAGCATTATTTTGAGACCTTCCCTAGGTTATCTGCACATGCATGCAGATATACGTCTGCAGGGATTCCTGAAATGCGGAATAGTTATGCCTACTATAATAAAGACTCAACTTGAGAAACACTGTAGCACTTTGGCCTTCCGGTTGTTTTACTGCTTTAAGGATGGGTGCTTTGTGTGCATGTGCCAGTGTTTTATGAAGCACAATTTTGTATGATTTATTCAGTCCATAGTATTTAAATTGTTTATATTTATGTGTATAGCATTAGCAGCAAGTCCATGAATCTCAAGTCCATGAATCTCATATAAACTTATCCTTTGATTAAATACATGCCATCTGTTGTTATATATATATATATATATATATATATATATATATATATATATATATATATATATATATATATATATATATATATATATATATATATATATATATATATATATATATATATATATATATATATATATATATATATATATATATATATATATATATATATATATATATATATATATATATATATATATATATATATATATATGTTTTCTGAGGTTTTCGCGGGTGTTTGTATGTATGTCTTTGGTTGTTCGGGTTTTCTCCCGCGTAGAATTGGAAGTATCTTCACGACGTTTCGATGAAGTCTCATTCATCATCTTCAGGCTGCTGCTTCCGGCTTGGTGCTTCTGGCTTGGTGCTTCCAGGAGCAATGTGAGATCTCAGCCGGTTCCTCTTTTTAACTGCCAGTGGGGGTTTGTGCTGATTGGGTGGGAGCTTGGCTGCATTCTGATTGGGTGGAGGTGTATTCTGATTGGTAGGGGGCTTGGCTGTGCTCTGATTGGATGGGAGTTTGGCTGTGCTCTGATTGGATGGGGGCGTGTTCTGTTTGGGTGGGGGCCTGGTTGTGCTTGTGTTAGTATGAGTTGCAGAGGGATTTGAGCTGGTGAGCTGCGTTACTGTTGTTTGGCTTCGTGTTTGTGGTCGTGCCACATCTCCGTGGTGGGCATCAGTTTGCTTCATGTATGGATTGGAGGGGTTTAAAGTGGCTAATAATGCAGCTGTGGTCTGGCTTCTGGTTTGTGGTCGGGCTTCTGGTTTGTGGTCATTATCGGTGTGGGTTTGGGCTTGCTTTTTGCGTGGATGTGTGATAGTGACATCCTGTGTGGTTTTCGTGAGTGTGGGTCTGGTATCATTCTTAGTGTTAGGGACTCGTTTGTCAGTGAGGGCGGGTTTCCAAATGGCTGGTAGGCGGGAGGTATCATCTCGTTTATTCATGCTGTGTGGTCGTTTTTCTATCTCAATAGCTTCTCTGATTATTCTGTTGTTAAAGTGTTCAATTTTGGCAATAGTTCTGGTCTTTTTAAAGTCTATATCATGTCCTGTGGCTTTGAGGTGTTGGACCAGGGAGGAAGTTGGTTCCTCCTTTCTGACTGAGTTTTTGTGTTCTTCAATGCGTGCCTTTATTCTTCTGTTGGTTTGTCCGATGTATGTGGTGGGGCAGGTGGTGCATGGGATTTCATATACTCCTTGATTTTCTAACTCTATTTTGTCTTTGGGGTTTCTCAGGATGGTGGATATTTTTCGGTTTGTGTAGAATGCTGTCTTGATGTTGTGTTTGTGGAGGATCTTGCTGATTCTGTCTGTGGTGCCTTTTATGTATGGGAGGAGGGCTTTGCCGTTTTCTTGTTCACTGTCTTGGATTTTAGTGGGGTTTTCTTTTTGGATTAGGTTAGTGATATTGTTTCTTTGGAATCCGTTGGATGTTAGTACGTTGGTGAGAGTGTGTAGTTCGGTTTTGAGGTGTTGTTCGTCAGCTAAGCGTTTTGTTCTGGAGATGAGTGTCTTGGCTACAGAGTTGATGTGTGCTGGGTGGTGGTGTGAGAGTGCATGCAAATAGCGGTTTGTGTGTGTTTTCTTCTGGTAGATGGTGTGTCCTAGGGATCCATCGGATTTCTTATAGACTAAGACATCCAGGAAGGGGAGTTGGTTATTGGCTTCTGTTTCCATGGTGAACTGTATTTTGGGGTGTAGGCTGTTGAGGTGTGTGAGGAAGTTGTCCAGTTTATCTTTCCCGTGTGGCCAGATTATGAAGGTGTCGTCTACGTATCTGAGCCAGAGTTTGGGTTTGTGATCGGATTTTTCTAGAGCTTGGGTTTCAAAGTGTTCCATGTAGAGGTTAGCAATGACAGGTGAGAGGGGTGATCCCATGGGTGCTCCTTCTGTTTGTTTGTATTTTTGTCCGTTATAGATGAAGTATGTGTTGGATAGGCAGTGGTTGGTCAAATCTAGGATATGTTTGGGGGGGTTGTATTTGTTTTGGATAGCTGTCAAGGCTTCTTTGATTGGTACTTGGGTGAAGAGTGATACAACTCTACGCGGGAGAAAACCCGAACAACCAAAGACATACATACATATATATATATATATACATATATACATATATACATATATACATATATACATATATACATATATACATATATACATATATACATATATACATATATACATATATACATATATACATATATACATATATACATATATACATATATACATATATACATATATACATATATACATATATACATATATACATATATACATATATATTTATATTTATATTTATATTTATATTTATATTTATATTATTTATATATATATTTATTATTTATTTATTAGCATTTATATACCGCCCCCTCTCCCAAAAGGGACTCGGGGCGGTGTACAGTCCGTGTCAAAATACAACAAATTAAAACATAATAATAACTACATAAATACGTATATGAGAGGAGGATAAAATATGCCAAACTGTACAGCTAAATAAATAAATCGAGTTATACAAAATTTAAAATCCCAATGTCATATAAAATTGAATTTAAAAGACTATCCCTCTAAAAACCAGTAAAAATGTGTATGCCAGGAGGTAGACGTTATAAATTATGCCAGACCAGCCAGTCGGAACAGGTGTATCTTCAATTTCTGTCGGAAGGAGCGGAGGTCAGTAGTGGTTCTAATGTCGGGGGGGAGGTCATTCCAGAGGGTTGGGCCCGTCACAGAGAAGGCCCTACTCCTCGGTGCCGCCCGTTGGCATTGCCTCGTGGACGGCACCAGGAGAAGGCCCTCCCTGTGAGAGCGAATTGGCCGCAGGGATGTATGTGGGAGGATGCGATCCCGCAGGTAACTAGGCCCTATGCCATGGAGCGCTTTAAAGGTGGTAATCAGAACCTTGAAACGCACCCGAAAGGCTACAGGCAGCCAGTGCAGCTCGCGCAGGAGAGGTGTTACGTGGGAGTAGTATATGGGTCTAGGGCATTAATACACTTGCAATATTATTTTGTCTTTCAAAAGCTAATTAATATTTACAAAAAGAAATATAGAACGGTCCAGATTTAGTTTAGTCCAGATTTAGTCTAGTCCAATTCCAGGTATATTCAATACTTATATTAGCAAACTTCAATTGTTCTATGAGGAATGATTCCAGTGTTAGAATAACAGTCAGATCGTTTACCTCTGACAGTAGCTAATCAGATTGGATAATAATTAATACTATTAATATAGCCAGAGATAACTAAAATATTGATGGTAATGGTAAATATGAGAATGACTTACCTTGCGGCAGAAGAAACATTAGATTCAAAGCAATGTAGCAGGAATAATTCTTAAAGAGAAACTGACAGGATAAATAAAGCAAGATCAATGGCTATTCTGTTTTCAAAGGTCTCTTAGAATTCCATGTTGAACAGTTCCTGATAACTGAATGCTATCTGCAGAACACTTTTCATACCAGTATCAGCTGAATACATCTCAATATTAGCCATTTTTGGACCAGAAGTGAGTTATTACTCTGCACAACACAAACATCAACCCAATAAGCACCACATTATGCACCTTCTGCAACAAGTAGTAAATTAGCTCAGGTTTTCAATGTTATAAAAATAACATTCATTGCTTAGATTTGGACAGAACATTGAATCATAAAAACATGTTTCAGGTCAGTTATACAAATCCAATAACTAAACTAATATACTTAATTTATACGTTTGGTGAGTGGTTGCTGAGCAAAATATGGTTAAGCCAAGATAAAAATGCCATATGAATAATAGATAGTCCTCTACTGTCAACAGTAATGGAGTCTGTCCATTATAGTCAGAAGCCATAAGTGAAGCACCCATGTGATTGCCCCACTTGACCCCCCCCAACCTGCTCTTCATTAAAAGATTGTGTGGGTCATTAATTGGAACAGGTATCACCTGTTGGAAAAGGCACATTTACCTTTTGAAGCAGTATGAGTCTCACAGCAGCCACCATTTTCTGAGCTATTTCTGTGCGTAATAGGTGATGGGGTGAGGAGGAGGGTACGGAACCCATTGGGGTGGAAAGGAGGACTAAGATCTCCAGGGATCTGGTAGGAGGATGAGGGGCAATATGATGGGGATGCTGCGGGATCCCTGCAGTTGGTCATAAAGGTGAACTGTGGGGCACCCAGTAACTTTTGGGAGGTCTGCCATAACTTCAAACAGTTGCTAAGCAACTAGTAATAAGTCAAAGACTATCTATATAGAGCAGCAGCAGTTACCACCATTAAAGCCATCAATTTTTACTTGAATATCAAGAAATATAATCTGCATGCCAACAGTGTAACTTAACTATTAAAATGACACTCTCAATATACCACTTAAATATTAGTCCTTTCTACTAGAATCCTGTATACACTTAAATTCAGAGGCAACACACGAGTTTTTATTTGTATGTATTTTCAATGGTTATGGATGAAAGGTGACTAGTTTAGCTCCCTTTATTTTGTTTGCTTTATTTGGTTTTTTTATTTTTGAAAAATGGTATTTCATGGATTCATTTCTCACTTAGGTTCTAAGTTTCCATGTGAATACTTTATTTGTCTCTATGTGCAGTATTGAACACACTTGGGATAGTGAGATCAGTGGCATATAAATTTAATAAATAAAAATATTATTTATATTCTGAGATGGTATCCCAATAAAAGGAATGCGATAACCTTTTTTAATATTCAAATTATTCTCCCACAAACAAGATTGTAAAACACATAAATTATGATAAAACTTTTATTTTATTTAATAACATAATATGCAAAGAACAAAAATCCCATTATGCATCTCCAACAGCAGAAATGTAGTAAGAACTCCTACAAAGAGCTTCAAAATTACGCAAACACAGTGAGATTGGTCTGTAATTTTTTACTAGGCTAGAGTCTCATCTTTTTGAAGTCATTGCTGTTGACAAAGACTGAACTGAAGAACGTGTTGAAGAAGTTGGCCTTCATTAGTAATTATCCATAAATACATTAAACAATCAAAAGCACATTACTTTTAGCTCAAAGTAGAATCTTTACTAGGTGTTTCAGTTATTTTTACACATGTAAGAACTTCCATTGTATATTGTTCATATCATATTCAGCAACTTCAACACTATATTCACACAAAACATCCCACAATTCAAATCTATTCATTTCATCATATTCTTTCAATACATACTTTCTCACATTCATATATTTTTCAATAACCTGCTAAAGAGCCAAAATTATATACCCAGCCTTGAAATGCACTGCCCAACTCTTATTACCCTTCATAATTTCAATTACAATTCAGCCAAAGAGATGCATTTAAACTGATCCCTCTTAAGATTAGATATCCATTTCAGCAATGTTTCCCTTTGTATACTACACATTGGCAGCATTTTTCTTTTGTTTTGAAACAACGTTTGTTACTTTTTGTTACATATTTAACTTCTTTTATAAACAGAGTCTTGCCCGGGTTTTCCCCCTTAACATCTTCTTATATGTATAATTCATTTTACATTGTATTTCCATTTCCAATTTCAGCCAATAATTTTCTTTCCGTATTTTCAATCTCAGGTTTAATTTCTTCTTAATAAACAATATCATTATTTGCCTCTCCAAATTAATCAGATTTAATATTTCATTTCCATCTTTAATTCTATTTTACTATAGATAACATATATCCTCAGATTTTATTTTGTAATAAACATTTCACTTAGTTTATTATCCACAATTAATAGTATTAATCTATTTGCCTCACATCATTTTAACTATATGCCATTAACAATATTAACATATTTCATTTTATTCTACTGGTAAATCCTTTCCCTTCTTTCCCCCTTTCCTAACCATTGTCTCTTGGTCTCTCTGAAACTTCACTTCTTTTATATTCTCTTCTTTCCACCTATTCACCTAGCTTTTGCTTTTTCTTATTTTTGTAATTTCTATATTTTTCTTCCCATTCTTTTTTCTCCCTTTTGGTTTTATTGTTCTGATAACTTTCCCCAGGGTTTTTCCCAATATTTCCCCACTATTTCCACCTTTACTGTCTAATTTTCCTTTGTGGGGGGGGGGCATTTTCCCCTTGTCTACTTTTAGTGTGCCACTGTACATCCCAGTGCAATCATCTGTATATTTTTCTTTTTCAGTCCCTCTTTCTTCTGTAGTATCTTTTTGTTCTTCATTTGGTCTCCTTTCCATCTACTTTTCTCCTCCACCCTAATCTAGGTGCTCCCTCTGAATTTCTATTTTTTCTTTACCCTTTAGTATTTCACATGCATTTTTTAACATGCCAAGTAATTCATCATACATCCACAATTCCATAATGCCTCCTTGGCTAATTTAAAAAGTTGTTAAAGATTTTTCTGTTATATCACTTTTATTTAAACTTTTAAGTCCATTAACTTTTTTCTGCCTTTTTATTTCCAAATTCTAAAGTCCAGTTCCAATTTTAGTCCAATCCAATCCACTTTTCAATATTTTCCAATAGTCAGTCAAATCCACAACACTGTTCCAAAAACAAACCCTCCTTGATGGTTCTCACAGCTTCAAAGAAATCTTCCAGTTATCTGTTACTGTAGTCAAGGTCAAAATCTGCAGCTGTTCTTTTCTCTGTTATTCCTTGTAGTATTCTCACCACTAGATGTCTCCCTTTCCACAGTACAGTCTGATCAGCTGGCTGTCAGAAGCTGTCAAAGTCTGCTTTAATTCTCAAAAAATAGAAAAAAGGTAGAAAAAGTAATTCTCCCCCCCAAATTATCTGGTTGTTTAAATGTTTCCAATTCCAATTTTGGGAACGAAAATCTTCTATGCCTTTCCATTTTAGTCTCCACTTTGTCCTTTTTCCTCCATTTAAGACCCAAATTTGCTAATTAGCTGCTAGCTCCGCTCCAGGTCTTCTTTAATTCAAATTTAAATTTTCTTTATCTTTGGGTTGGTCACTCTCTCACCCAAGTCCAAAGATCTGCTCCAACACTGCTCCTGCTCAAACAGCTTGGTCCATTGCCCTGACTTTGAAGCAGTCATTTAAATATGGCCACCACCACCCTCGCTGTCAGTTTGGAGAACTTTATCTCCGACCTATTGAGGAACTGCTGGTTCCTCTTGGCTGTACGAGATGTTTCTCCTTTGCCCCCGTTCCTTCAGAATGGTTCCGAACCTAAAGGTCTCTTGGCCGCGGTTTGTCCGGCTGAATTCTGTCAATATTTATACCTTCCTCTTCCTCATTTTTTTGATATTTAGATTTATTTAGATTTTATAAACTTCAACATATCACTAACATTTTCATACAAACATCTAAAATATTCCTTTTAGTATTGCCCCGTTCAGTTCAGTTTAGGCAATTTTATCACCTTTATTCTATTTATTCTGTTGGAGACACTTTGCTTAACCCACTTCAATCATCTCCCCAGAAATCTGATCTTTCATCAAAAATTTTATGCATTTTGTCTACCTCATTTAATCTTAATTGTTCCTTGTACTTTATAATTATTATTCAATATATTTATCTCATTTTTATTCTCTGCCACATTACTTTGCCGAGCATCCTTTTTATATTCCACATTACTGTAACTGCATATGCTTCTATGACAATCTGTAATTCTTTTTACTCAGTTCTAAGCAGATTCTATATCTTGTTTATGTCCACTTTTTCTGTTTATTGGGAAATTACTCTAATAATATTTTACATACAGGACTAGTTCTTGCTTTTCTTTCCACTATTCTCCACAAAATCAGACCAATTGTTTTCCAATCTGCTGTATCATTTTTCATACTTTTATTAATACACAGAATGTATTAATGAACCATTTTTCTTTTCTTTAACAAATGAAATTTATAAACTCCTCTAACATTCTAAGATCTTTCATATCCCATGATCATCACCAGAGGGACGATAGATATTGGACCTCAGCTGTCCATTATGGCTCTTCCAAATGATACTTCATGTAACACATTTTAAGCAAGAGTACACACCTAATAAGTTACAAGGTTCCATTGTTCCCAGGTCACCTGCAACATTTCCTGCTAAATAATGAGTGTTAGTTTGTTTTGCCAGATTTCAGCCAGTATGTCATAAGCATGATTAAAACAATAGCAGAGTTGGAAGGGACCCTGTCAGCTGGCCAGCGTGCATGCTGAGTTCACCCTTTTTAAAAGCCATTTTTCGCCCTCCCCAGGCTCCAGAGGCTTTATAGGAGCCTGGGGAGGGCGAAAAGAGCCTCCCCCCCCCCGAGACTTCCACTTGCCTTCGAGGTTGGCATCCAGCCTAACCTGGCCAGTGGGTTGGCGGCTGGTCCTTGGTGGAGACTGCTCTCCACCAAGAGAGGGCTTTGGAACTGAGAGGGGCAATAGTGGTGGTGCACCATGAGGGCAGGTGCCAAGTGGATGTCCCGGGGCTGCTGCACATGTGCACTGCCTGCCATTTCAGCCCCAGAGCAGCAGCTGTGTCTCTATCAAGTGCTGCCCTCCCTCCTGGAGCATTTTCTTCCTTCTCCCGCTGCGGAAAGAACGAATTTCCTGCCATCCTGCTGGTCCTGCGTGGTGCAGTTCTGGGATGGCGGAGAGACCAGGCAAACTCTGCCCCCACCGCCGCTGCTGGGCGCATCTGCGCAGGAGAACTCCCTGGCATGGCACAGTTCCAGGATGGCGGAGAGCCGAGGCAAACTCTGCCCCCACGACCGCTGCTGCCGGCTGTGTCCACATAGAACTCCGCAGTGAGGTGCAGTTCCAGGATGGCGGAGAGTCCGGGCAAGCTCTGCCCCCACCGCCACCAATGATGCTGCTGCCGGGCGTGTCTGTGCAGAACTCCTTGGGAAGGGCTCTGTCAGTGTGCCCAGACCAGGTGTGTGTGTGTGTGTGTGTGTGTGTGTGTGTGAGAGAGAGAGAGAGAGAGAAAGAGTAAGAGAGAAAGGAGAGACAGAGAAAAAGAGAGACAAAGAAAGAAAGAGAAAGAAAGAGAAAGAAAGAGAAAGAAAGAGAAAGAGAGAAAGAAAGAGGAAGAGAGAGAGAGAGGAAGGAAGGAAGGAAGGAAGGAAGGAAGGAAGGAAGGAAGGAAAGGAAGGAAGGAAGGAAGGAAGGAAGGAAGGAAGGAAGGAAGGAAGGAAGGGAGGGAACTTATGTCCACAATTGAGCCCAAAATTTGGGTTGGTGAGCAAGAGTGTTGTTAAGTGAATTTCCTCACATTTTACAAGTTGGACATGCCCACCCTGTCACATGACCACCAAGCCACACCCACAGAACCGGTAGTAAAAAAATTGAAACCTACTCCTGCCCTGCCCCCCATTCTTCTCTATATTCATTACCGGTAGAACTGATAAGGAGGATATAGAAGTAGATAGTATTTAGAATCAACCATCAACAGTTACAGAAACTAGCAGTCAAGAATTAGAGGTAGTCCTCATGACAATTGAGCCTAACATTTATGTTGCAAAGTGAGACATACGTTGTGATTTTTGTCCCATTTTACAACCTTTCTTGCCACTTAAGTGAAGCACTGCAATTCTTGTTAGTAACATGTTTGTTAAATGAATCTGGCTTGTCAGGTCACAAAAGGTGATCTCATGACCTCAGGACACTGCAACCATCATAAATGTCAGTCAGCTGCCAAGTACCTGAATTTTGATCACATGACTGAGGGGATGATGCAGTGATTCAAAGTGTGAAAAACGGTCGTAAGTTACTTTTTTCAGTACCATTGTAATTTTGAACGGCCACTAAATAAACTGTTATAAGTCAAGGACTACCTGTACATCACAGACTAGCACTTGGTGGAGCAATCCTGAAGACCTAGTAAAAAATATTCAAATACTGATGTGCCTTTAACTACAAAGATCAGAATAGTACAATTCATGGTATTCCCTATGACACTCTACAGAAGTGAAAGTTGGACTTCGAAGAAGCAGGATAGGAAGAGTACTGATGCCTTTAAAGTTGGTGCTGAGAATGCTCCTGAGAATATTGTGTACAGCCAAGAAAACAAATCAACACAAACCTTTCACTCAAGGCACAACTGACTAAGTTTAAATTATCCTCCTTTGGACACATTATGCAGAGACCTAATTCACTGAAGAATATTTTATGCTGGGAAAGGTATAAGGAAAGAAAAAGAGGACCATCAGCAAAGGTGGATGGACTTTTACAGTGGTGATGGGTGCACCATGGAAGACCTGAACATACTAGGTTAGGGAATAGATTGTCATGGAAGAAATGTACCATGTTTCTTCAAAAAGACCACCCACCTTGAAAAGAAGCTCTATCACATTTTTGAGTGCATGCAATCAAATTAAGTCCCACCCACAAAATTAGCCCTAATTAAGACTCCGCCCACCTCAGGGTGCAGGGGGTGGGGTGAGGCACACAAGTTAAAAATAAGCTAGGATGGGGATGAGGGCATGGAGCTGCCCTACTTACCAGGCCTTGCACACCCCAAGACCTGACTTGCTTTTTTCTGTGGCCACTTGCCGTCACTTGCACGCATCACCTTGGCCTCTGTTTTGCTTTTAGATGCCTGCTGGAAGGCACCTGCAGCTGATAACAGAGCTCCAGATAAATCTGGAGTTCTATTATCGGCTGCAGAGGGCTTTCCAGAAGGCATCTGAAGGCAAAACAGAGGCCAGAGCGATGCTTGCGAGTGGCGGCAAGCCCACAGACGAAGAGGGCCAGCAGCAGGCTCCTGCTGGGTGGGGCTGTCAGTGCCACTGCTGCGAGGTGAGTCAATAATTAGAACCCTCCAAAAAGAAGGCCTAGCCATTTTTCAGGGATCAAAAGAAAATAAAACCCGGCTTTCTTTTTGGAACAACACAGGTATGTGGTCACTAAGACTTGGTGGTACATAATCTCTCTATAACCAAGGGTTTCAAAGTGATTTCCCATTCTGGGAGTAGGTGATCCAAATTGGAATAGGACAGTGAATGGATAAACCAGAATTTCTACTTGTCAATGCAGCAATGCTATTTCACTATTACTTTTAAAATATTAGATTCTTACTCAATTGAGAAACAGGGTGTGGGAATGAAATATTTTGGGTAATATTAAAAAGGCAGAATATTATATTTCCCTAAAGGAGAAATGGAGAAACATGCTCTGAAAGACCGAAAACAGTCTCCAAGTCTTTCTTAATAGCCTACAGAAGATGCCAGCATTTAAGAGATAAATAGCTCATTGAAAGAGGAAGACAAGTGTCTAGATAGCTCTATTCATAAGCAAAGCAAATACTGCAGGCAGAAATCCATTCAAGACAGGCTATTTTGAAACGCCTTGGCAGAATGGTAGGATTAGAAAGCAGCCCCTCACCCAAGATCCAACACAGGACAAAAAGCCATTAGCCACAATAGGAATTGCCCAACACCCTTTCAGAACACAGGCCCTTTCATTGCACCACCCTCAGAACAGTTCAAACTTCAAAGTCACAGAAACCTATAAAGATCACTCATTCAACCATTTGTTCAGCTGACCCAGAACTGCACAGTCTTTATGGTTCTGTTCAATAAAACCACTTTCCAATCAGCCTCCATGTTGTTTCCAGCTTCTTTCTCCCAGCTTGGAACTGAACCAGATGGATTTTTCTTCCAACAAGGGGAAAATACACCAGAAGAGAAAATAATTAAACAGAATAACTTGCAATTAGCAATTTGGGTTATAAAGCAACAGCTAATTTTGCTAGTTTTCTTTGTACCTTCCTTTAGTTTCTCGAGTAAGGAAAATGACTTGCTGCTCTTGCAAAAACTCGTCAACTATTATGAAAAAAATACTCAAAAGCACTATGACTGAGATCTCTCTCTCTCTCTTCCTATGCCTTACTATCCCATATCCGTACACCCGAAGCCATATTCGTTTTTTCATCTTAGTTTAGGATACCACTCCAATCTCGAAGCCTTGCCTCGAAAATTGCTAGGAGAAAAACCCACCCGTTTGAAAAAAGACAGCAGCACTTTTCCCTCTTGCTGCTCTATGACGTCAAAGCATCTGCGTCTGCGCAGAACAACCACTTTTCGCTTCCATACGCCAAACGCGTATTTTTTGAGCTACTTGTGGGAGTGGCTTTGTGCAGAAGAAAAGAGGGAGGAGGATGAGCGGGTGAGGGAGCCCCCCCCCGCCCTCTGTAACGAAGGGTGCGCGTGCTTGCTCTGGGCGGTTGCGTGACTGATTAAAAAGGTGGCGACTGGGACAGGAACGGCGCGCGCCCTTCGTTAAACGACTTATCGCTGTCGTCGGCGCGTGGTCGGAGACTCGTCTGCCTCTCCCTTCCCCTCCCGCGCGCTCCCGTTCTGTCCCTGTCGTTTGTGAGTGTGCACCAGTGGGGGAGGGGAGCGAATGAGGAGCCTCTGCCCTCCGCCGGCTCATTTTTGTATTCATCCCTTCCATGGTTGCTGCTCCACCCCTCTGGCTGGATAGCCTTTGCCTCTTTCGCCGGGGTCCTAGGAAAGAAAAAAAGGCTCGCGGCGGAGGGGGTGGGAAAAAGGTGACGACCTGGCGGCGGTAGCGAGAGGCAGGCGGGCGGGTGGCTGAGGCCCAGAGGAGAAAGAAACGGGGAGCGGCGGCAACTGGAGAAATTTTCGGCGTAGCCATTGGAACCTCCGGGACGGATTTGGCCTGTTCGGTGTGAAAGGACTGGATTTAACGTGGTGTGCTGTTTGGCAGCGGCGGCGTGTTGTGCGGGTTGCGCGGAGGGGATCCTGCCGGCGCCCCCTCCCGCCTCGGCCGCCTGCAAGGATAATTCTGTCCTATCTGGACCATGGCCGACGACGACGTGCTGTTCGAGGATGTCTATGAGCTCTGCGAGGTGATCGGCAAGTAAGTGGCTGGGGTGGAGGTGGGGGGAGGCAAATGGGCCAGGAGCGGGGAGAGACCCAAGCAATCGGCTGCAAAGCCTACTCCCCGACGGGAGGGAGGAATGAAATGGAGTAAGAGATGCTCGGTTTCGTTCCCACCTGAGTTGGGCCGCCGCCGTGTCTTATGCGAGGAGATGAAGCCAGATCCTCGTTGCTGGAACGGAATGATATGACGAGTAGCTTCATCGTGGCGCCCACGCAACATCACAGGATAGGAGAGGTGACCTGATGTGGGGTTTTTTTTGTCTAGCTTATTTCTTTCATTCGCCACAGTTCAATCTTTAGTGAGGTCTGATGTTGTAATAAATCCGGTTTTGCTCTGCTTTAATATGCATGCAAATTTATGTGACAAGTTGCTTACCTGGAGGGTATACCAGGAAATATGAGACTGGGTCCTCCGCCCTGGTTTTTTTTTGTAGTGTCCCTAATGCTAGATACTTTACTGTTTTTTGCTACATAATATTCATCTCATTGGCAAGGAATTGGCGCAAAGGTAATGATCAGTTTCTTCCTAGATCTGTCTCAAAATAATGACTGCAAGAGATATTGGCCTTCTTACTCATTATGCAACTTTTCAAATTAATGTTCACTGTTTGCCCAAAAGTGAAGCTGCAACAGTTGCTAAAATGCCTCTGCTTCATATTTTGAATGTCCAATTTGGTAGGTTGTTTGAAAATGGCAGCTGAAGTTTTCTGTTTTCATTTTTATTTTATTTATTTACTTGGAAATTTATATTGCCGCCTATTCAGACATGGCAACTCAAGGTGGCTTACAAGAATATAAAGCCTTATATAAAAACAAAACTAGTAAAAGAGAGAATCATATAATACATTAATAATAAAATAAAATAACACCCCCACCACCAAAACACATCACAGGAGCCATTTAATGGGATCCATTCCGCTCTGCGTTCCCCAGGCCCACTGGCAGAACCAGGTCTTCAGTGCCTTACTCATTCTAGAAATGAAAAATGCAGTTAATTAAAGTAGCAAAATAATATAGCTCATTTTGTCTGTTTCACCCTCCCCCAATATCTGCTTTTGGTTTGGGGAGCTTGTTCTAATCAAATGAAATGTCACTAAAAAGGAAAGTTAAATGGAAATGCATGATAATAACTTTCCTTATTATAAGTGAATATGTTTTACAAGTTAGATGTTTTTGCTCCTATTATGATTTAATGAAGTAGCTTTTAATTTATGTTCTGTTGTTACTATAACTGCTTAAATTCAAAGATTTAGTGTGGAAAAATAATTTAACATGGATTTTGTTAGGGTTATTTTCATGAAAGTGTTGTGCTATGTTTGCTTTATACAGTTGGGTCTATTTAATGTGTTACACCTTTTGCCAAATATTTAATTTTTACTTTATTATACAACATAAGGATGCCATCTCACTTTCAATTTTTAACAGCAACTTTCTCTATGAGAAGAAATAGAGTTTCTAACTCATGGTAATTTAGCACAAGCCTAGAAATTTTGGTCAAATATTTATGATTTTTTTTTTTGGTAATTATTGCATTCTTTTTTCTTTGGAAAATAAATTAAAAGTAATACATAGATTGTGTGGCAAATATATTTTATCAACTTTTTTACAGGGGTATAATGTTGAGATCATAGTGGTATTTATCTGCGAACTTACAGCCTTTGGCCTTACTGATTTAATATCAATTTGTGCAATTTTCCTATTCTGCCTGTTATTGTAAGGAAGTTCAGATTAAATTGAACTGGACCAGGTCTTTCAGTGATAGCCTCTTATTTTTGGAAGGAATATTTTTTTATTCTATCAAGTTTTTTTTCATATATTCTTGTTCTCTATATGCTTTACTGTGAAATATTATATGGTGAAGTGCAAATGGGATGAATGAAGAAATGGTAGATTTAATATAGAGTAAACCATGAACTCCTTGGTACCCTTAAAATAATCAGAGATTATATTCATACAAAATACTCAAGGGTATATTTGATTGCATATCCAAATTATGAGTAAGAATGTGCTTTAAATATTCCCCCTCAGTAGTAGTTTGTAATTAAGGCTTGTTTTAGATTGCTCATGGTCTCACGTGTCATGTGAACCTGGATTAAGAGGTAGTTTATGGTAAGTATCCATCAATTCTTCAAGAAAATAATATGGGATACAGCCACAAAATAGAGTGCTTTTGAAAAGACAGCTTAATTGTTCCATTTTTGTTTTTAACCTTTCCCTACATGAGACACAGGGGTTACTTTAGACAAAGAGAATGAGGGAGGGGGATTCTGAGCAAGATATAGCTATCCTCAGTCTTTTTTAATTATAATTTAAAATAATTAGAATGTGGGAAGTGGCAGCCAGCACAAATATTACTTGGCTATCAGGCATCAGCACGAAAAATGGTTTGAAGTAAAGAAAGTTGCCTTAGTGGTTAACTAAGGTCATGGTATATTCGGCAAACGTGTCCCTAAACTAGGATTAAAAAATAATTTGGTGTATTTTCTGAATATAAACCACATTTTTCAGACTTAGCATCTTTCTGATGTTTGGACATTTTGGCTTGATATTGAAGCACTATTGATATATAATTTATATGAACTGCATAGAGTGCTTAGAAATTATCTGTCTAATAATTACTCTCTTGAAACCTGGCGTGTGCGTGTAATATATCACAGAGATGAGTTCACTCCCTCATATTTTGTAAATATTTAAGTATATTTTTTCATGTGACAACACTGAAGCCAGCACTTGGCTGCAATGTAAAGTAGTGAGTATTCAGCTTGTATAACAATGTAAATGTGCTGTCCCCTCAAAATAACACAACACACAGCCATTAATGTCTAAACTGCTGGCAACTAAAGTGAGTACACCCCTAAGTGATAATGTCCAAATGGGGCCCAAGTATCCATTTTCCCTCCCTGGTGTCATGTGACTCATTAGTGTTTCAAGGTCTCAGGTGTGAAGGGGGAGCAGGTGTGTTAAATTTGGTATCACTCTCTCTCTCATACTGGTCACTGGAAGTTCAACATGGCACCTCATGGCAATGAACTCTCTGAGGATCTGAAAAAAAATGAATTATTGCTCTAAATAAAGATGGCCTAGGCCAGTGGTCGGCAAGCCGCGGCTCGCGAGCCACAAGCGGCTCTTTACACATTTTAATGCGGCTCTTCTGTGTGCCGGATTATTATCCTCCCTAATCATTGTGGATCGAAAAGAAAAAAGGGAAAGGGGCGCTTGTTTTGAAGCGCCCGCTCCCCTCCCTCCTCTCGGGCACTTCAAAACAAGCGCCCCTTTCCCTTTTTTCTTTTCGACCCACAATGATTAGGGAGGATCCTGAAGTCGGGCGGGGACGAGAAGCGAGGAGGCAGAAAAAAGTTTCTTTTTCTGCCTCCTCGTTTCTCGTCCCCGCCCGACTTCAGGATCCTCCCTAATCATTGTGGGTTGAAAAGAAAAAAGGGAAAGGGGTGCTTAAAGGTTCAAACAGAGCAAACGCTTCAGAGGCAACAGTTTTCACGGGGAATTAGAACAGAGAGCCCTGGAGTTTCGCTGCCCACCCGGTCAGACCTCGCTTTCCTCGCATGATTGGCTAATTTGCTACTGCCTGGCTCCCCGGTTAGATTTTTGCTGTGGGGGGGGAAGCTCCTTGGCCTCCGTCTCTTTTTCTCCCTCCTCGCTTCTTGGGGCTCCACCAATGGGGGAGCAAGGCTCAGCACCAGGCTTTGGGCTAACACAGGGGTCTGCAAAGTTGGCTGTTTTAAGACTGGTGGACTTCAATTCTCAGAATTCTGGGAATTGAAGTCCACCAGTCTTAAGAGCCAATTTTGCAGATCCCTGGGCTAATATGATTGATGCCCTTGGTGGACTTCAATTCTCAGAATTCTGGGAGTTGAAGTCCACAAGTCTTCAAGCTGTCAGGTTTGAAGACCCCTGGGTTTTTTTTTTCTAAAGAGTTAGGGGTGCAAGGATCTTGTAACTTGTCAGCTTTAAGACTTGCGTGCTTCAAATGCCAGAGTTTATTGAAACTAAAAACAGTGTACCATCCTATGTATTTTCGTTTTTAAAAATGTGGCTCTCAAAATAAATTTCAATCGTGGTTTTGGCGAGATTTGGCTCAGTTGAAAAAAAAGGTTGCCCACCACTGGCCTAGGCTATAAGAAGATTGCCAAGACCCTGAAACTGAGCTGCAACATGATGGCCAAGACCATACAGCGGTTTAACAGGACAGGTTCCATTCAGAACAGGCCTCATCATGGTCAACCAAAGAAGTTGAGTGCACGTACTCAGCATCATATCTAGAGGCTGGCTTTGGGAAATAGACGTATGAGTTCTGCCAGCATTACTGCAGAGATTGAAGGTGGAGGGGGGGGTAAGCCTGTCAGTGCTCAGACCATACGCCGCACGCTGCATCAAAGTGGGCTGCAGGGATGTCATCCCAGAAGGAAGGCTCTTCTAAAGATGATGCACAAGAAAGCCCGCAAACGACTTGCTGCAGACAAGCATACTAAGGACATGGATTTCTGGTCCAATGAGACCAAGATAAACTTATTTGGTTCAGATGGTGTGAAGCGTGTGTGGTGGCAACCAGGTGAGGAGTACAAAAACAAGTGTGTCTTGTCTACAATCAAGCATGGTGATGGGAATGTCATGGTCTGGGGTTGCATGAGTGCTGCTGGCACTGGGGAGCTACAGTTCATTTAGGGAACCATGAATGCCAACATGTACTGTGACATAACTGAAGCAGAGCATGATCCCCTCCCTTCGGAGGCGGGGCCTCAGGCCAGTATTCCAACAGGATAATGGCCCCAAACACACCTCCAAAACGATCACTGCCTTGCTAAAGAAACTGAGGGTAAAGGTGGTGGACTGGTCAAGCATATCTACAGACCTAAACCCTATTGAGCATCTGTGGAGCACCCTGAAACGGAAGGTAGAGGTGTGCAAGGTCTCATAACATCCACCAGCTCCGTGACGTCGTCATGATGGAGTGGAAGAGGACTCCAGTGGAAACCCGTGAAGCTCTGGTGAACTCTATGCCCAAGAGGGTTAAGACAGGGCTGGAAAATAATGGTGGCCACACAAAATATTGACACTTTGGGCCCCATTTGGACATTATCACTTAGAGGTGTATTCACTTTTGTTGCGAGCAGTTTAGACATTAATGGTCCTATGGTTATTTTGAGGGGACAACAGATTTACACTGTTATACAAGCTGTATACTCACCACTTTACATTGTTGCCAAGTGTCATTGCTCCAGTGTTGTCACATGAAAAGTTATACTTAAATATATATAAAATGTGAGGGAATGTACTCACTTCTGTGATATTCTCTCTCTCTCTCTTTCTCTCTCTCTCTCTCTCTCTGTGTGTGTCCATTCATGCTCATTATCTGCCTAGCTCTCATTTTAATATTGTTCCACCTGATATAAAACATTTTACATGTTACTGAGTCCAAAATAAATGCATATTTAAATTTTTAAAGTGCAAAATAGTACAGAGACCAATTCTCAGCATAATTTTGCATTGCTTTGCAAGACTTTAAAATAATTATTTCAGAGGTTATGTATTATAACACTCATTTAACTGAATAAGACCATAATATATGTTCCTCTGCAGCAAAGCCAAGCCCATGAAAGCATAGATGATTCTAGGATCTCAGTCTTTCTTCCAGTTTTCATAAATAAAATCTCCAGCCTATTAGCATTTTATTTATATAAATGTCTTGTGTTACTGGTAAAGGAGAAATGGACAAGCTATTTGGATAATTGAAATAAAGTTAACCTTTGAAACCTTGCAATTTGTGGCACCTGAAATGTGCCAGAAATGGCCTGAGTAGATATAATAAGTATAGTAATAACTATACATTTGCCCAATCTGTATTGTAGGAATAATTTTGAAATTGCTTTTGTGGAAGCCAAATTTAAATTCTGTAGCCTTGGAAAATGCTTGCTCAAGAATGGTCTTTGCCCAAAATTGGAAAAACAGGGAAACTCCACATGAAGGGGAAATAATTAGGAAAATCTTGATCAGCGCTGAAATGGATAAATTGATGTGGGAATTGAAGAATAAAGTTGTATCCAAATATTATAAGATCTGGGATAAATTTTATCTATGGTTAGAATATAAAAGGGAAAGTCCAAAATAGGCATGACCAAGATTCATAGAATGGAGACTAGAATTATGCATGAAATGATAAAAGCGAGAATGTACAAGATAAATAAACCAGCACAGCTGAAAATAGGTTACTTTTTTCCTTTTTGTAAATATGGTATGGATCAAATGTTAAAAAACCAGGGTGGCTACAATTATAACTGAATATCTCAGCATGTATGGCATAGATTCTGCCAGGGCGGTTTACACTGTGTCCAATGTTTTAATTTATGTTTAATAAAAAACTTTTTAATTAAAAAAAAAGAAAATGCTTGCTCAGATTCTATTATATAATTTTTAAATATGGCTTTAGAATAAATGATAGCCTATTAACTCCAGGCAATTTTAGATTAATTACATATATTCCAGAATTGGTTCAGATTTGAGTTTTGGATAGAAACTGAATTAGTGGTTTATTGATACAGGGATTAGATAGTGAAGAGTTTGGCCCTGTTGGGGCCTTGTAGTCATAGTATCTGTCTTATCATTGCTTCCAAATTGGGGTTTGATGCCCAATATGATGATAGTTGTTTCTCTCAATTTGAGTAGTTATTGCAGGATTTCTGGGTAACCTTATGGTAGCTGAATTTTGACATGTCTCAGAGTTCAGTTTTGATCTCCTCTACTTACTTTTTAACATCTAAATCGAGTTTATTATTATTTATTAAATTTAGCCAAATAAATTTATAGATGTGGTCTGAAATGTCATTGTGATTCTTGGATTTTTTTCTTGTTTCTAATTCCAGAGTTACATTGGGAATCTTGAATAGGAGTCTGAGCAGTTTTAGGGTAGGGAAGAACAAATAAGTTGTTTCATCAATGCAACAGACAAATTCTATAAATGAAATGGTTAATATGACCAGAAGTATACTACTGATTTCACTTAAGGTTGCACATCTTATAAACAGCCAGTACATAATTTGCAAGTATTGATCTTGTTACTTAAAATGGAATCACAAGTAATATCAGGGATTAGAATTCTAGATAATGCTGTTATGTCAGGAGATAGAAAACATTGTGTTAAAAAAATCCCTGTGATTTTTAATTCCCTACTCCTGTGGGAATAGTAAGCAGTTTCTGTAGTCCATGGGTGTCAAACTCAAGGCCCGGGGGCCAGATCTTACCCGTGGGGTCTTAGATCTGGCCCGCGGGGCTGCCCTGGAAACAGCAAAGGACCAGCCCGCAGTGCCTTTGCCAGAAAAATAGAGATCAGAAGGGCTGCAATAGCTCCAGCCTCCTGAGTTCCATTTTCACTGGCAGAGGATTGCGGGAAGCCATCACAGCCAAAAACGGAGCTCAGGAGCCTGTTTTTGCTGGCAGAGTGTTTGGGCCACCACGGGCACCCATGACACAGGTTGGCCATGCCCAACCTGGCGATGCCCACCCTTGCCCCCTGAGGTCAAACACAACCCTGATGTGGCCCTCAATGAAATCGAGTTTGACACCCCTGCTTTAGTCACTTCTATATGTCCTTAATGTACTTCATATTATAGCACTATTTATCACTGTTATTTATAAGTCTCATCGTAATAGTATACAAAATCTAAAATAACATTTCAACAATTGCTAAAAAGAATGTCCAACATTAAATTAAATGAAAATTACTTTTATGTAAATTATTAGGGTTGCAAACTTTAATATTCTGATCCTAAGTGACATTTTTAGAAAGCATTGTTAATTCTAGTACAACCCTAATGTATGTTTTTGGAAATATAAGGAGAAATATAGCTAGTCTTCCATTTACAGCCATTTGCGTAGCAGCCATTCAGTTATTGTGGCACTGAAAAAAGTGACTTATGATTTTGCACTTATGACCATCATAGCATCCCCACGATCATGTGATTAAAATGTAGGTGCTTGGCAACAGGCATGTATTTAGACTGTTGTAATATCCCAGGGTTATGTGATCACCATTTGCAACTTTCTTGGCCAGCTTCCAAAAAGCAGTCAATTGAGGAAGCTAGATTTGCTTAATGACCATGTAACTTAACTGCAGTGAATCACTTAAATGTGACAAAAAAGGTATAAAATGGGATAGTGTGATTCACTTAAAACGGTCTTACTTAGCATTGGAAATTCTGGTCCCAGTTGTCATAAGTCAGGGACTATCTGTATAGCTCCCTATGGAGAATTTCAAGGTTTTATATTGCTGGATATGAGAAGTATGTGCAAAACATTGAATCTGAACTTATTTGAATGGAAACATTCTGTTCTGAATGCAAAATAAGCTATTCTGATCAATTTGGAACTGATTTGAGCTCAAAATACCCATTCATTTCACCCATTCAGGTCACAGAATTTTTGTAATAATTGTGGATATTCTCCGCAATTGGTACTTAATAATCTGCTTTTGGTAGTTTTATTTTGGTACCTTCGAGTCAGTGTTTAATCCTGGTGACTGCCTAGACAAGTGCCTGTATCTTTCTTGGCAGTATTTTCAGAAGTGTTTGGCTCTCAAAAACCAACCAGGAATTAAAAATAGAAGTAATTTAATTTTTTTCTGATTTGGATTTATCAACTGCCATAATTTGTTTTGCATACCTACTTATATATCTTTCTGGATAATTTTTCAATGTTCTGATGTAGAATTTGGCTTGATACATTAATTTACCTTACGAATAACTTTATAGTACTTTTGTCTAAGTCAGTGGTTTTCAACCTTCCTAATGCTGCGACCCTTTAATACAGTTCCTCATGTTGTGGTGACCCCCCCAACCATAAAATTATTTTCGTTGCTACTCTATAACTTTACTTTTGCTACTGTTCTAAATCGTAATGTAAATATCTGAAATGCAGGATGTATTTTTATTGTTATAAATTGAACATAATTAAAGCATAGTGATTAATCACAAAAACAATATGTAATTATATATTGTGAAATATTTATTTCTGATTACAAATAAATGAAATTTTGTCTTGAAGCATGGTGTAGCTTTGGTTTTTCTTGCCTAAGTGTTAAGAGTTTACTTTACTTCTACTCCCCTCTTCTTTGGGGCAGCCCCTCGGATATTGGAAGACTGCTATCATATCACCCTTAAGTCCTTCTTTTCATTCAACCAGACATACCCAGTTCCTGCAACTGTTCTTCATATGTTTGAGCTTTCAGTCCCCTAATCCTCTTGGTTGCTCTTTGCACTTCTAGACTAGAGTCTCCACATCTTTTTTATAGAGGCAGCCAACATCTTGTCTGCTCCTAAATTTTGGGTCTGCAAAGAACCACATTCTGGAGGCTGGACAACCTAGACTGCTATGCAATCATACACACACATACACAGAGACACACAGTGGCTTTATTCCCACAGCCTCCTTAACTAAGTTGTCTGCAGCTGCATTCACAAACTTACTTATGCTGCCTGGATGGATCTTCAACCTGGTTTGGGGTTGTTTGCAGGATTGCTCTTAACCTTGGTGGTGGTGGTGGTAAGTTTAACCTTAATTTATTGGGCAAACGTGCATTGTTTGTTTTTATTTTTTATTTTTAAAAAGTTCTTTATTTTCTCTTTCAAGTTCATTCACAAATATACACTCTTATAATTACCATTAATTATATAATTATCATTAATCATTTATTTTCTTACAAATGTATAGAATACAGTTTGGGTCACTTTCTTGCCACCCCATTTTTTTTTTGCAACCATCTTGCTCCTTCTTCTCTACCTCCCTTCTCTGCCTTCTTCTTTCCTCCTCTCCTTCCTCCCTTCTTCTTCCCCTCTCTTTCCTCCCCTCCTCCTGTCTTCTCCCTCTTCCCCTCTCTCCTACTCTTAATTCCCCTCCCTTACTTCCTCTGCTTTTACCCTTTCTTCCTTTCCCTCCTCCTCCTTCCTCCCTTCTTCTTCCCATCTTTCCTCCCCTCCTCCTCTCTTCTCCTTCCTCTTACCCTCTCCCCTACTCTTAATTCCCCTCCCTTACTTCCTCTGCTTTACCCTTTCTTCCTTTCCCTCCTCATCTTTCCTCCTTTCTGTTGTTGCCCTTGCTTATTTACTTTCTTTGATGGGTTCTCAGGGTGGCATTTCAGGAAACGCAATTTTATATTTTTATACATATCATTTTCTCTTACATTTTATTTCTAATAATAATTCCACTTGTATCATTTTTTAAATTGTTATCTTGCATTGCGTTTTCTTTTTTTGCTCTTTTCCTTTGTGCATGGTTTATGGTATTTTTAGCAAGCAAGTTTTCATTGTGTGAATGGGGCCAATTCAGGCTCCTGAGCTGGGCTCTTGATGACAGGTCTGGTTGTGGATTTAGATATAGTTAAAAGTACCTGGCAGCAGTGTGGAAAACATAGCCGTGTGCACGCCCCACATAATTACCGCCTGGAGCAGGACCTAAGCCCCTTCCTCCCTCGCAGGAACATTTTCCCGCCATTACGAAGTCTCCAAGGCTAATTGTACGGGGTGTGCGCAAGCATCTATGTTTTTTACGGCGTGGAGCCGGGGTGGATGCACTGCGTGGCCGGCGATGACTCCAGAGCCCATCCACGGGGGATTTCAAGGAACGCGAGGTGGAGTCTAAAGTTTAGAGTTGAGCTGGTCTCAGCGACCCCTGTGAAACAGTTGTTCAACTCCAAAAGTGGTCGCGACCCACAGGTTGAGAACCACTGGTCTAAGTGATGAGCCATGCTTTTAACTACAATGTAACTTCAGATAGTAAAATTTTCCCTCACATATATCATTTTAGCTGACATTAAAAAAATTATCTGCTACTTTATGGTAATGCTCAAACTCTGTTTAATGTTAGTAAGTGCTCAAACAATACAAGAATTTGGGTTTTTTAAAATTTCAGATAGTTAACTGCTTCATATAAAGAACCAAAGGCATAGATATAGAATAGGTAGAACCTGGCTCAATAGCAGTAATTGCAAGAGGGATCTAGAAGTTCTAGTAGACAATCACTTAAATATAAGCCAACAATGTTCTGCAGTAGCCAAAAAAGCCAATGTAGTCCTAAACTGTACTAACAGACGGATAGAACCAAGATCACATGAAATGTTAGTACCACTTTATAATGCCTCGATAAGATTACACTTAGAAAAGTGCATCCAATTTTGGCCACCACAATATTAAAAAGATGTTGAATCTCTAGAAAGAGTGCAGAGAAGAGCAGCAAAGATTGTTAGGGGGTTGGAGGCTAAAAATATGAAGAGCAGTTGCAGGAATTGGGTATGTCTAGTCTAGTGAAAAAGAACTAGGGGTGACATGATAGCAGTATTCCAATAAATGAAGGGCTGCCAGAAAAAGAGGGCCTCAATCTATTCTCCAAAATACCTGAAGGCAGGACAAGAATCAATGAATGGAAACTAATCAAGAAGAGAAGCATTCTAGAACTAAGGAGAAATTTCCTGACAGTTAATCAGAACAGTTAATCACTGAAATGACTTGCCTCCAGACGACGTGGGTGATCCAATACTGGAAGTATTTAAGAAGAGATTAAACAGCAGTCTCTTCGAGTGCGAGGTAATGTCTGATAGGGAGAGCCTACCTTCTCCTACTCCCTTGGATAGGGTTCCGCACTCGTACCCACCGTGGCGGGGCCCCACCAGGGTCCTTTACTTTCAGTGGAGATGCACGAAGTAATCGCCAAAGTGATCTCCTGGGGCATTGCCGAGGGTTTGCAGCAGCCTGAAATGCAGCCAACTGCAGATCAGCCAGAACAATAGGCCCCTCAGACTCGCAAGGAGTGGACTCGCTCCTACAAACCCTCTTCCCCTCCTCCATTGATAGCTAGTGCAGAGTCAGTATGGGAGGATGAGGACCATGTGGACCAAGACTTTTCCGCTTGATTCCTGACAAGCCTGCCTTTGCTGAGTTATTTAAAGCACCTTGTTCAAGTCCATTTTGTTTAAGGCAAAAATTTCCACTCATATGGAGGTGGAGACCACCCAGAGCAAGGGATTACTGATCTGACGGATCCAAGTAAAGGGCTATTTGATGAAAAGGTTCTGGCACAGGAGATTGTTCCCTCGCCTAAGCTTTTCAAGGATGTGGTCCAACGCCAATGGGTGCAACCGGGGACCTTAGCTACTCCTGGGGGCAATGATAAACGTGTGTATTTGGTTCACCCCAGTATGGAGGAGATGTTGAAACTTCCAGCTGTCGACCCTCCAGTGGCAGCACTTACCTCGTTGTCAGTACTGCCACCTGACCTATTGGAAGGCCTCAAAGAGGAGGATAAGAGGGCTGAACGGGCTTGTCATAAGATTCATCAAGCTGCAGTGTGGACCATTAAAGCGGCCACCTCCACTTCATTTTTTAATAGGGCCTCTATAACCTGGCTTCGTCAGCTGCTCACCAGGTTTCCCCCCCAGGGATTCCAGAGTACGTCACGACGTAAACAAGATCGTGGCCGCAGTGGAGAATTCGGTGGATGCCACCCTTAATGCGGCAAAGTTCGCTTCGCACGCCATGGCATCCAACGTTACTTCTCGCCATCTCTTATGACTTCGCCATTGGAACGCGGACATGAGATTCAAGTGGAAGCTAGCATCAGCTCCCTTCAAAGGGGGTAAGCTGTTTGGGAAATCTTTGAACTCTGTGCTGGTGGAGAACAAAGACAAGCGGAAGGTGATGCCTTCTGTGTCTCGCAGACCTGACCGCAGGTCTCCATTTTCTTCCACAGGTAGCCCAGCACAACTTCCGTTCAGCATCCGTACCCGCAGGGAGTGGATCGCGCACAGGACAGGCAGCCATTTCGGGACAGGGCCCGACATTAGCCTTTCTCCTGACGGCCATTTTGAGGGGGGTCTGGAACAGACCATTCCATCAAAATAAGTGACCACCATCCCAACACTCCCATGGGGGGGGGGCTGCAACTCTTTGCCACCCATTGGGAGGAGATCACCTCGGGTGCATGGGTCGTTCAAACAGTGCAAGTGGGTCTAACTTTAGAATTTCTCTCCCCTCCCTCATCCGCCGCCTGACCCCCAGATACCCCACCAAGAAAAACCTCATGGAGGCTGAGATACTTCATCTAAGGGAAATCAGGGCCATAGAACCAGTCTCTTTTGGGCAGGAGCGTAGGGGATTCTATTCCATCCTGTTTCTGGTTCCCAAGAACTTGGGTGGGGGGTGGAGAGCAATATTAGATTTTAAAAAGTTAAACGAACATCTGGCCTACAAGAAATTCAAAATGCAGTCCCTGCAGTCCTTCCTGGGCTGCATTCAGGAGAGGGATTTCCTGATGTTAATCGACGTAAAGGAGGCGTATCTACATGTTCCCATCAGACCCGTGCACAGACTGTACCTGAAGTTTTTTTGGGGGGTCCCACTTTCAGTACACGGCCTTACCGTTCAGCCTGTCGTCAGCCCAGAGGACCTTCACAAAAATTCTGTCAGCAGTACCTGCACAGCTCCGGGTGCGCCCGATTTGTCAGTGGAAAGCCTGCAAGAAATCAGAAGTTGCAGTCATGTGAGGTCATGCTTAACAATATAACCAGTACTTCTGGATTTACCATGGTTAATCAGTATGGTCATGTGATGTTGTGCTTTGACTACTAAACAACAGCAATTATAGTCTCAGTTGCTTGATAAACCAAGGACTACCTGTACCTGTTTTTTTGGAGTCGGTTTTGTGTAGTAATTAAGGGCAACAGACTAGAAGCTGGGAGAGCATATGTTCTATCACCCGTTTGCAAAGCCAGTGAGAGATCTTGAGCCGGTCACTCTCTCTTACTCTAGAAAGCAGGCAATGGCAAACCACTTCTAAAATCTTACTGTTCTGACCCAGCCTTCGCAAGTAATGATAAGACATTTACTCACAAGTAAAATAACCCCCTTTTTAATAATAGGGCAGTAACATTCTTTTATTCTCAGGGATAAGCGAAAAATCAAATGTAATTAGTCCCAACAAACCTGGGTTTATCCAAGAAATCCGAATTGCTTGCCGTATACTAAAAGCAAATGGTTGTTTGTGACAACTGGCCACTCCCAAACCCATCCTCTTTATTTCCCAGCCAGGAAGGTGCTGGTTATCGTCTGCTTCTCCCTGAGATCCAGCTTCCTGCTTTCCTTTGCTCTCCTCTCTTTTTTCCCTGCACATACGTGCATCTGGGATGGGCCCCATCTGTTCATCCCCCACATTCAGCTCAGGCCCTGAAAAACACTGCCTCTCCATTTGGGGGAGGACAGAAGGCCCTGCCTCTGCCTCTGTCTCTGATGCTGTTTCCTTATCAGAGCCTTCCAAAGGTAGCCCAGGCTCTCCCTCCACCTCTTCCTTGTCTAACTCTGCGGCTGTCTGCTGGCAGACGATAGGCCACAACACTTACCAAGAAAAATTCAGGAACTAATCCAGGCAGTCACCAAGAGTTGAAGGCACATAAAGTTATTTTTTAAAATATATTTAGTATAAACCACTAAATGCCACTCTTAAATAGTGCATAATATTTTGACATAGTGTTTTTTTTCAAAAATGATTTTTCTTAAATATAGCCAGAGAGAAAAGTTTCAGTTTAAGCTTAGATTTTCACAAGTACAGATAGTGTTTGGGTTACAGTGGTAATTGGGACCAGGATTGCCATCAACAAGCAGTGCAGTCATAAAGCATAGCATCACATGACTGTATCACTTAGCAACAGCAATTCCAGTTGCCATCAAACTGAAGATACATGGGACATGGGACAGGCAAGAAGACTAGGTAAAAAGTGTCATGGGGGGTGAGGGAAGGCGCAAATTGTAGAGGCTGGAGGGAACTGCATATGGGCAAGCAATGCTGTGGGCAGGAGAAGAAGCAGGATTACATTTCCTGCCACCTTCAAAATTGAATTTGCTTTGCTTGTGGGAAAGCTGGCAGAGAAGGTGATCATGTGATTGCAGCTCCCTGCAATGTTGTAATACAAACCAGGCGCATGAGCATCTGCACTACAATATATGCCCATGGGTGTCCTACATTGGCTAGAAGTTTGAGGATCAGCCATATGTCCATTTTTTTCAGTGCTGCCATAACTAAGCGTTCAATGGAAAAGTGTAAACTGAGGACTACCTGTAATTTTTGGTTCTGTTCTTAAAGCTATATATGTTAGTAACCATGATTATACTGAATTACTATAATGATTACCCTGTTTCCCTGAAAATAAGACCTTCCCGGATAATAAGCCCAATCGGGCTTTTGAGTGCATGCGCTAAAATAAGCCCTCCCCCGAAAATAAGCCCTCCTCAAAAATATTGCAACACAGCAGCAGCCATGCTCGCCACCTCCTGCACCTCGAAAATAATAAGACCTCCCTGAAAGTAAGACCAAGCGCATATTTCGGGGGTCAAAAGACCCTGTCTTATTTTCGGGGAACCAGAGTACCTAACCATTGCAGTATGATCTGGAGCAGGTATCAAACTCAATTTCATTGAGGGCTGCATCAGCATCTCAAAGGGTCAGTAGCTGGATCCTCATGAATGGATGGGTGTGGCTGGCTCGATGCGGCTCATTGGGCGGGGCTGACTGGAGACAGCCGGGTTGGGATGGAACAAATCACACCAGCTAACTCAAAGTGGGTACAGTTCAGTGCCCACAAGCTTCCCAAGCCACTGGTAGCCGTGTGTTTGCACGCGCGCGCACACACACACACACACACACACACACACTTCATTCCAAGTTTGGGAACTTTTATCCACAGGAAGGAGAGGGCCTTCTCTTCAAGCCCAGGCATGATTGGCAGTTTTGTAAGCTCAGCTGTGGATAAAAGTCTACAATCTTAGAATGGTGTTTGTGTGTGCGCGTGCTTGCGCATGTGTGTGCACACCAAAGGAAATATTCTTCTCCCAATCCCAGACATTGTTGGCATTTCCCTGTCCGGTGCGCCTCTCAGCAAAGCAGGAGGCAGAGGAAGATGCTGCTGCATGTGGAAGCAAGGAGGAGAAAGTATGCAGGAAGCAGTTTTCTCCGAGTCCAACTTGACAGATCTCTGGAGAGCAAGAGGAAGAGGCAGGAGAGCAGTGCTCCCTGGTCCTGCATGAGGGAGGATGGCCCTTCTCGAAAGGGAATCCTTATATCCAGTCAGACCTGGTAAGAATGCTCATTTGTTGTGCACCCTTCCCTCATTCAGGTCCCCCACCACCTTCTCCTTTTCTCCAGAGATATGTCAATACCATTTCAGATACGTGGCTGTCCAGTCTTCTTTTAAAAAAACCTCCAGCACCTGGTGATATTTAATCAGTTACTTGTACTTATAAAAGAAATCTAATGCAAGGAGTGGTAAAGGCCCCAAATCTCTCAGCAATGGGGGAAGGACAGGGGCTGCTGAATCGCATGGTGGAACCTTTTTTCACAGTGGCGGAAGTGGTATGGAGATGGGGCGGCAGCTTGATCTCCCCGGATAACAATATTGGAAGGAGAGGACCTGGAGGCATCTCTCATATACGGCTTGGAGAGATGGCTAGTCCCCTCAGAGAGAGGGTGTCCTACAAGTACACTGACCCCATCCTGTTCCTAGACTTCCAAGTGATGGGGAGCTGCTTTCTCTCCATCCAGACCTTCACAGCCTCTGGGCACTGGGTGATCACCTGAACGGCATTGCCTGACCAACCAGGCATGGTAATAGAGGACAGTGTATGAGCGTCTCATGGATTGTGTCTTCTTGCTCCTTTTTGATATTTCCCCGATACTATGAAACAAATATCAGGTGATATTGCACCCTGTTCTACCAAATGATGTCACCCAATGATTTCATTCACAAAGGAACTGGAGGCTGTGGAGATCTGCGTGGGAAGGAATTTCTTCACCTTAACCCAAACTATAGGGAGGTTTTGGCCTACATGGGTCTGGAGAGGGCTTATCTTTTATATTTGCTCACAGGGCAAACAAAACATCACCCCCAGATGTTGCTATCTACTCTTGGGAGAAACAAGAAAGGCTGAGCCTGCTCCAAGAACCCTCACTCAAACAACCTTCAAATAAGCAGAAGATTGGGCTACTGGTGGAGAGTCCCGGGCATCAGCCCAACAAATAGCTGTCAAAGGTAGAGGCAGAAAGGGGTCTTGGAGGGACAATGCCCATTGGCTGCCCTTCCACTGACTTCTCAGCAACCAGATGCCAGGCAGAAGGATCGCCACCCTTGGTGTGCTGGATCAGAAAAAGATCAGGGGAGCGATTTACGGGGAATAAGGAAAGCTGGGCATCCTTTGAGATAGTGGGAAGGGAAGTGGAGAGAGTTCAAATCTGCAACTGCATTAAAAACTACACAAATGCAAGTAAAAAGGGGGGATTTGACATCTCCCCCTCAGAAGAGATCTACTGCCTTACCCCCCTTCCAACTTGGCGCTGCTGCTGCTCCTCACCTCCCTGAAATGCTGGTAGCCAAGTGTGGAGCCAGCGCTGTTTCTCCCCAGCCAGACGTGCTGCAACCTGGAAGGGAGAGAAATCCATGAGGCTTTACTGGGGCCAATCCACTCTTCCTGAGAACAACTTCCCCATCGCCTTCCAGCTCCACCACCACCACTGCTGCCCAGTCTGACTTGACTGGCTGTCTGCATCCTGCAACATAGCTCTGAGCAAGGCTGTACTCAGAGCTCCTGTGTCAGCTTAAGCCAGTGGCAGCCCACCCAGGCACTTCTCCCCTGGCAGATCCTGGGACACACTGCTTTCCCTGTCTACCCTCCATGGCTCCCTTGCCACTCTCCTTGGGGGTGGGATGCTTGCAGTCGTTTGGAGATTGAGTCTCGGCTTGGCCCGGGAGGGAAGAGGCACAGACTTGGCCGTAACTTTGTTTCCCACAGTTCCAACAGGGAGACTGCCAGCCAATGAGCAGCCAAGGGGCCAATAAACTGCAGCTGCTGCCAGGCACCACCAGCCCCCCCATCCCTTTTCCTTTGCACATGCCCAGAGGAAGTGCATGGCCGGGTTGGGATGGGTGCGGCTCAGTCTCTCACTGTCTCCAGGATGGACCTGTGGTCCAGATCTAAACACATCACTGCCAGATCTGGCCTGCGAGCCTTGAGTTTGACACCTCTGTTCTGGAGTATCCCCAGTATTTCTGATTTTACCTACTTGTATTCAATTTATTTGGGTGGAACTGAACTTACTTGATAGGATTGCCTTACAGAATTATGTTCAGTATCTATGATCAGACTTACCTGCTATTCTTGAATGAGTACAGATTATTAAGGTTGAATGGTTTGCATCCAAAGATTCTGAAGAGACTTGTTGATGATCAAACCAGAGATCCATTATGGGAAACTTGGAAAATGGATCAAATAGGGTGATTGAAAAAGATCAGATTTGCTTCAGATTTAAAAAGGGAAAGGTAGTTCTTATGGAAACAGATGAGCTTGTCTGACATCAATAACAAAATGCATTCTAGGCCAGGGGTGTAAAACTCAAGGCCCATGGGCTGGATCCGGCCTGTGGGATGCTTAGATCTGGCCCGCTGGGCCGGCCTGGAAACATAAAGGACTGGCCCAGAGTGCCTCTGCCAGCCAAAATGTGCTGCGGGGGTCCCCCACGTGCAGCCCCCAGCAGCCCATTTTTGGCTGGCAGAGGGTTGCAGGAGGCCATGAACGCCGAAACGGGTCCACCATGACCACACCCATCTCCGGCTACCACCAGCCGGCCCCTCTGTGGTCAAACATATCCCTGATGTGGCCCTCAATGAAATCCAGGGTGGATAACAAAGGTGGATAAAAATTGATGTTTTTTTTAAAATGATTTTTTAAAATTAAATTTGATTTTTTTATTTTTATGAAATTTATTTTTATAAAATTCTTTTGGACTAAAAATCTATCTAAAGATGGTTTTCTATTTAAGATACATTAATAATTTAGTTTATTTAGCATGAAATGGAGTTTAGTTATGTTGCACGAGGCTGTATATTCTGCAATATTTACATTTTTGGTAAACTCATTGAATGAATCCAAGCTCTGCAAGCTAAATAGGAAACCTTCATTTTGTTTGCAAATAATAACATTAAAGATTCTAACTGCCAGCGAGAATGAGCCCTTACATTTAAAGAGAATTTGAAATTCATCATGGCAGCATCTGTTGGGCATCCACTCACCTGCTGCCCGCCACATCCCTCACCTTGTTGTGTCACTGCCGCATCACCAGCCATCCCATCAAATGAATGGGACTTTCGGTGAGTCAACAGCAGGTCAGAGGAGGAGGCATGACAGAGATGACAGTTGCTATTTAAAAATTATGATTTAAATCAAGTTGGTTCTCGGGAAAGGCAGAGGAGGGCGATCTATTTCAATGGTGTCGGGTAATGGGAGATATGGGGCAAGGGCACTGGAAATGTGACCCTAATGTTTAGTACCAATCTCGTGTTCTGCCCCCTTGCATTAACCTCAATTACCTGGTCAACATATCTACGGTGGCCCTAGTCTTAGGCTGCTGTTTTTAAATGTCATATTAGCTTGCAACAAGGCTAGCCTTATTGATGATTTGATCCTCGAAGAAAAGGCTAATCTGTCTTGTATAACCAAGACCTGGCTGGGCCCAGAGGGAGGTGTTCCCCTCATAGAAATGTTCCCAGTGGGTTGTCGAGCATGGCACCAGTCTAGTCCTCAGGGCTGGAGAGGGTGTGTGGCTGTTATCAGAAAATCTCCCGTGGCCGCAGCACTGGCTGGTGCAACGCGGCATGTCTTTTCTCGTGTGTCTTCGGAGCATGAGTTTTAGTAATGGCAGCAGCTACCCACAACGCTGCTGGGGCCTCTAGAGATCCATCAGGTCTCAGAAAGGAGGGAGGACAAGTCTAGAGACGGACAAGGGCGGCAGCCTATTAGCCCTCAGCTGCCCAGCGCCCATCCAGAGCTGCTGTATGAGATGAACAGCGCAGGCAGCGGGCGTGGAGAAATGGATTGCTAGACCCAAGAAGCAGGCCCAAGTCAATAGGCCCGTTTCCCCCCACAGATCCAGATCCCCACTAGGGCCCAGCTCGGTCCATTCTGTATTCCCCCCCAGGGGATTCAGCCCTTCATCACCTTCCATATCTCCCCCAAGGCCGGATAGGCATTCCAGGCAGGACATCTTATCATCCCCTTCTGGCTCCCCAAGGGCACCCAGGGATGAGTTAGAGGACCCCTTGGAGGGCACCCCCAGAGATTGCTTACCTTCTGCGAGCCTGGCTCCCCTTTGCAGAAGCCTACAGAGGAGGATCTCGATGATTTGGATCTCCTACCCAAAAGCATCAAAAGGCTTATATCATCAGCTATATCTAGAGGTATAGCCACTGGCCGCAAGGGCTCATCCCAGAATGATGGAGGTTCCCGTAGGGACAGTGGACCCCAAATGGGATCCCACGATAGGCATTCTACTCCTACAACCAATACAAGGGAGGTCCCTAGACCCCCATCTTCCTCTATGGTCAGCAAGGGCTCCGTCTTGGGGAAGAAGGCCCAGCAAGATATGGGGTTCTCAGAGGATGAGGAGGCTCTCCCCCCAGATCCTCCCGTCTTCCCTGGCCTTTTCCCCCCATCCATGTTTAAGACACTCTTACATAAGGCCTGCTCAGCTGGCGCAGGGTTGTTGACAGTCTCAGTTCTGTGCCACAACATAAACTGGCTTGAGCTGAAGGTAGCTCGGCTGGCCCTCCGCCATTTCAAGAACTCTGATAGATCACCACGTGCTCCTCCTAAT
The DNA here is from genome assembly GCF_964273705.1 of Natrix helvetica. Classification (NCBI taxonomy): domain Eukaryota; kingdom Metazoa; phylum Chordata; class Lepidosauria; order Squamata; family Natricidae; genus Natrix; species Natrix helvetica. Next base: position 60,592,723 of record NC_138550.1, read on the forward strand.
GGACAAAGTTTTTGATTAAAACTTTAGTTTTTTCCTTATTTTCTGTTTTGCCACTTCACAATATTCTTCTATTTTTTAAAATTAATTTGGATCCTGTTTCTTCTGGGTCTTCCATGATGAAAACTAAATTATCTACAAATGCCTATAGCTTGTATTTTTCTTTTTTTATTTCTATACCTTTTATTTCTATGTCTTTTCTAATATTTCTATTTAACATTTCAAATGTCAATATAGATAGTAAAGGGGATGGTGGACATCCTTGTCTTGTGCCTTTTTTTATATTAAAGTTCTCTGCCATATCCCCATTTACCATCACCTTTGCCTTTTGTTTGTGATATATTGCGTTAATCATGTTAATAAATCTCTCACCAAAGTCCATAGATTTTAGTTGTAATAATAAATTGCCAATAAGTTATCAAATGCTTTCTGCTCATCTAAGAAAATCAGCGACATTTATTTTCCAGAATGTGCTTCATAATACTTCAGTAATCTGTCTCTTAGACTAAAATCCATTCTGGTCTGAATGTATAAATTCATTCAAAACCCTTTTTAGTCTCTCTGCTATTATCGAAGCATATACTTTATAATCAGCATTCAATAAAGATATTGGATTGTAGTTTTTTATCTGCATTAAATCTGAATCTTCTTTTGGTATAAGGATCACATTTGCTTCCATCCACAAATCTGATACCTTCGCTTCTAACAATACTTCATTATAGACTTTCAACATTGATGGACAAAAAGTGTCTTCTAAATACTTATAAAGTTCTGCCCATCTGGTCCTGGTGTTTTGCTATTCTTTTGCCTCTTGATCACTTCTGTTAATTCTATCATTGTTATTCGTTCATTTAACATGGCTTTCATTGTATCAGGTACTTTAGGTAATTCAGCTTAGCGCACAGGCGGGAAGGGAATGCGATGGGACCGAAAGCGAGAGTCCTTCCCTGCGTGGCTTATGTGGATGGGGCGTCTCAGTCTCCCCTCACCAAGAACCGGCGATGCTGCGCCTTTGGGAAGGCTCGGGTCTCACGCGTCTTCAGCGGGTAGAAGGGTTGGGTTTTTTTTCGTTGCGCGAGACTGGTGATTAAAACTGCTCCTCCAGCTGTGGGGGGGCGGCGGACGTGAACTCCTAAACATAGCGATGGAGTCGTCTTCCCCGCTTCTCGCCGGCTTTGCCCCCTTCCTTCTCCGCGGCCCGCTGAATGGGCGCGTGGGTGAACAGCTTCACAAGAGCCGAAGGTCCTGTCCCACCTGACATGAGCACATGGAGACCCTCGGCCGGTCTGCCATGCTCTGTAGAAATTGAGCTGCTGTCTCTGTAAAAAATTGCAGGGGAAGCTGAAATTTTGGGATGTGATTCTTAATGGGAAGAGTATCTACTCTGCTTGAGCAACTTTCTATGGTAAATAAGGATTGAACAGCGTACAAAAGAGGTTGTGGATTGTAATCCTTTCATGCTGTGGCAGGGCGTGATTTTGCAGCTACTTCGTAGATGCACGTTTTTTTCTATAGTATTAGTATTGTTAATAGGATTCTTTTTTAAATCATCTGGATTAATAAACAATCTTAATCTTGCCCACTGCTGGAAAGACTCCAGAAAATATGTGTTTAATTAGTAATATTTTTTATAGCATTAGCTGGCTGGCTGATTTGCTGAAAGAGGGAGGCACGTTTTGTTCAGAATAGTTTGTGGAATTGAGACAAGTGGTTCTCAAGCATTGACACACCTATCAAAAGTAGCTTACAGTGCAGTTTAACATCATGTCCTGAGTACATCCTTGGTTTCCCCCCATAATGAATTGTCATTGTCCTGATCTCATTCCCAGGAATGAGTGAAATATCTTTAATCATTAGTTGTACTAGCTATGAAGTGGCATTTTCCTCATGTCCATATTATTTCAACCATAGCTACAAAGTGCAAATTAGTATTGCTTATTATATGTTATTTTGAGATCAGCAACCTATTGTGGGGAACAAAAATGAATTTGGGAAGTGGCACATCTCTCAGTGTTGGGAGGCACTGGGACATCTCTCTAGTGTTCAGAAGACAGACACCTCTTGCATTCCTGGCAACAGCAGAGGTCCAGCACACTTGGTTTCTGGCTTTGTCAGGTCTAAAGAACCATGAACAACACATGGACTTACTTCTGAACAGTTTCTTTATTGTTGCTCACCTCCAATCTTGCTAGACTACAGCAATTACCTGCAATAATTATAGATATAATCATAGTCCTAATCGAAATCGACTCCAGATTACTGAACTTGGTGATTTAAGACTCCTGCTAAGTGACTTAAAACCAGACATTGGGAAACTGGTATCACTTCATCAAGCCCATCCATCACATTAAGAATTTATTGAACAGTGAAGTAGTTACTAAATTTTACTGAGTTTACTAAGTTACTAGTCACTAAGGTTCTTGATAAATGACTATCAGACTTTGAAAACCTGGTATCACTGGATCATGTTCAACAACTTTGTTGAATTAACATTAACTAAAACGGTTTTTAAATTGGATTTTGAATAAATGTGCAATTAATTTTTACAGTTTTGAATTTTACTGTTGCTGCCTTCCATCGTGCAAACCGCCCAGTCATATGACCCCCCCAGCCACGCCCACCAAGCCACGCCCACATAACTGGTAGTAAAAAAAATTTGAATTCCACCACTGGGTGGGGGGCACTGAGGATCAGTTTGTAGCACCAAGGGGACGGTGGACGGAAAAAGTTTGAGAACCACTGCGATAGAGCTTGAGAAGTGGCAGCTATTATGAGAAAGGAATTACAAATTGACAATGGCAACAGCACATAAAGAGAATTGTTTTATAGATGGCATATGTCACTGGAAAGATTGGCAAAAATGTTTAAAGATAAATCAACTAAGTGTTGGAAGTGTTACCAGATGCCGGAATCATTTTATCATATGTGTTGGACATGTGCAGACGCAAAAAAAATATTGGGCAAAATTTTGTATATGGTTGGAAAAAATGATACAGCAGCACATTGATTTAAAGCCAGAACTATTTTTGTTGGGTATTTTACCAGAGACATAAACAAGAGAGTTTAGGGTCTCTCCACTGGAATGAATCCCCTGTAGAACCTGTCCAGTTTATAATTTTTGACAAAGGGAGAAGGGGACACCCAAGTAGCCCTCTGCATATCTCCTCTGAGGCCTGGGTCTCCCAGGTGGCTGTGGTTGCCGCGCTCTTGGTGGAGTGTGGCGTATTGTAGTTTGTAACTGGCCTGGCCTGGTGTTCATAGTCCAAGGCAATGCAAGCTTTCAGCTGGTGGTTGATTGGGTCACCTTACGACCCATAGAGGCCAGTTGAAATGAGATGAAGAGCGACAAGTCGAGCCGACAAGTAAGAAATGAGGAAAAAAAGCAGTTCAAAATGGCGACTCATGTGGCTAAGCAAAGCTGCAAACCTCTGCTACCACATTTTTAAACCGTTGGGAGTTGTTCTTGGCTTCCCCCGGGACCCCTGGGTGTTGGAAAACATCGACCCTCATCACAGAAACTTGGCGCCGAGTTTGACGGCCATGAGCGCCTGAGCAGAAGCCCAGGATGCTGTGGCGCAAGGAAGAGGGAAAAAATCCAAAAAATCCCAAGCCTACTCCCAAAATAAATCAGGAAATTAATGAAGGAACTTCAAAAACAAAGGAAACAAAAACCAAACTAAACTAAAATAATGGAGAGTCCAAGCTTATCTATTTAGACTGCTGGAATGTCTTTGGATACGTCCTACTGAATTGAAAAACTGAATCCAGTACAGAACTAGAGGCATGGCTAACGAAATCCCAATTCAGTCCTGGGCAGTTAGGCATAATTTAACCCTTGCTTGGACTCTCCAAGCAGCACACAGGAGAATATATATTTGATTATTCATATAATAGCTGCAGCTAGAATTGTATTTGCACAAAATTAGAAAATGGAAAAAATTCCCTCAGAGGGAGAAGTAATTTTAAAAAGTTAGACTGTGCAGAAATGAACAGATTAATGTTTGCAATTAAAGGGAAGGAAGAATCGGAATATTATATGGGGGTGTTTTTATCATTGGATAGAAAATGAATATGGACAAAAACAAATAGAAAACTGAATAAATTGGGAAAGAAAGTAGAATTATAGGGGAGGAATTGAATTAAAAGGCCATTGTAATGTAAAGGTAAATGGAAATGTTAAATATGATGACACAAAAATTGTACCCAGATGACACACTGTAAGATTAATGATATAAGAGTGGTTATGGAAAAAAAAATTACACACACACACAAAAGATGCATATAGGTATATAATGAGGGGTAGGTTCCTATACCAGTTGGTATCAGTTCACTGCACGCACACACGCTGGCTGAATGTTTCTGGTGCATGTGTAGTTGGCTAAATATTATTCTGCCATGCATAGAAACATGCCAGCAACTGCATAAGAGACTGGGGAACCGGTTCAGGGGCATGGCGAGCCTGGGTCACTGCCCGTTCTGCGACCAAGGCCACAATTCCATTACTGGTCCGGCTGAACCAGGCCGAACCGGGAGTAACCCATCTCTAATTGGAGCAAAATATTGAAAAATGTCCACATTAAATTCTATATAGCAATATTGTTTGGAGGCTGTCACTTTTGACATTTGAAAGAGCAACTAATAAAAAAGTTGTTTTATAATTACCTTTAGAATGTATACATATCTTTTCTAATCTCAATAACCTAATGTAACAATCAAGATATGGTTTTTATATAAATATTATAAGCTTCACGGTCAGTTCTACACATTTTGAAATGACTGATGTAGAGTAGCTGAAAATACATATTAATATATTAAGGGAAAGAGTGAATCTCTGCTTATGACTAAGGACAGAGGGACAGTGTACTATATATCCCACACTGCATGACATGGTCTGTATCTAGTCCTTGAAGCTTATTTTAGGGGGATAATTGCTGCAATACAATTAAACTATCAATAACTTAAGGAGATTGATGTAAATATTCAAAACCATTTATTCTTAAATTCTCATGCATATTACATACTCAGGTGTTCATGGTCATCATGATAACAATGGTTTTGATTCAAATAATCTCAGTCTAACATGCACAGGTCATCAGATCTAGTCTTCATCTCTGAATAGTTTATTAGTATCCTGAAACTGAAGAATATAAGAATGAGATATTTGCCATCATTAGATCACTCTGGCTGCGATGTGACTCCTCGTTGGTCAATCATCATAGTCCATCCCAGTTGCCTGCTGCATCCTAGCAATCTGTTATGTGATCTAACTAAGGACTTGTTTGATCTGACTCTGGAATATGCACAACAAAATTATACTTTAGCAGCTCCTCCCTGTGCAACAGTGCCTAGAGTCCTTTGAACTCCAAGAGATGAAATAGCAGATATCGATGGGAATTCTGGTGCCACTGGTCTCTAAAGGATCCTCCCTGACACCAGCAGATTTTGACAATTATTGTCTATTCTAGTGGTTCCCAATATGGGGCCCATGCCTGAAAGGGAGGCAATTTGATTTTTTTAAAACAAGTTTTATTGGTTTTTACAATTTTTTTCAGGGAAAAAGGGTTAAAAAGGGTATAAAATTTTTTGACAGCTACATCATGCAGGGGAGAGCAGTCCCCCCAAGTCTCGCAACTTTTACAGACAAGAATAGAAATATATCAACATTTGAATAGATATTAGCAGTTTTAAGTTTAACACTAAGTCATCAATATATTTCAATCATTTTTTGTATCACTTCCGTAAAGGTACATTATAACAACAATTGCAATAATGTTTCAAATCACTTTTGTGATCTGAGTCTTCTAGTTGTTGCATCCTCCTCCCCCCCGTCTATTGGCAGAGCCTCACCCCCTCCCTCCCTCATCTCTTGTGTACCATCCCCCATTTCATCTAGGAGAGCACTATGTTTTTTAGTGAAAGCCTCTGCCTCCACAACTGTGTTGATTCTAATTCTGCTACCCTCCCAGAAAATCAACATGCCTTCTGGTAATAACCACCTAAACCAGACCCCTTTATTATATAATTTCTTTGCTAAAGAGGAATATTTCTTCCTCTTATCTCTTACTTTCTTTGGAATCTTTTTAAGAATGGTTGTTTATAGTTATATTTTAGTGGTTCTCCCCTTTGAGCTCCTAGAACCTCATCTCTTGTAGTCTTTCTAAGAAATTTAACATGAACTTCCCTTGGGACTGTGTGTTCTTGCATATGCTGAATTAATCCTATAAATCAAGTCAATATCCCACCAAAGCTGTTGTTTATCTCTAGTAATGTATTCTGCTAGTATTGTGGTCATAATCTCCTTAAGATCTTCGTTCTCAACTTCTGGCAAATTTTGGAACCTAAGGAAAAAAGACATCCTTTCAAATTCCATTTTTATCATGTGATTTTCAAATTCTACATTCCCCCTTTGGATTGTCTTAACCTCGTCCCTCATCCCGACCGCACCCTCCTCCAGTACACCTATTCTCTGTTCATTCCATGTTTCTTTGAGCTGATCATTTAAGTCTTTCAGTTGTTTTTTCATTTCGTCCTGTCCCTTTAAGATAGATTGAAACATCTAATAATAATAATAATAATAAATTTGAATTTATTAGCCGCTCCCTTTCCAGGCAGGACTCGGGGCGGCGTACAATGGGCATATAAAACATAAAACGTGTGTACAAACACACAAACATACATATATACAAAGACACACATGCATGGAGGAGGTAACAAATTATAACATTTAGACAGTTAAAAATCACCATTAAAATACCCCAATTGTAAAAAACCCAATGTACAATTAAAATTTAAAATTTAAAAAGACAGTCAGGAGGAGTGAGAAAAATTACGGTTGAGCCAGGCCAGATAATTGAAAGAGGTGGGTCTTCAGCTGTACACGGAAGGAGCGGAGATCGGAAGTAATCCTGATGTCACGGGGGAGGTCATTCCACAGGGCTGGGCCCATCACAGAGAAGGCTCTGCTCCTGGGTGTCGCCCCCCGACACTGTTTGGCGGACGGCACCCGGAGAAGTCCCTCTCTGTGTGAGCGAATTGGTCGTAGGGATGTGTGGGGCAGGATGCGATCCTGCATGTAACTAGGCCCTGTGCCATGAAGCGCTTTAAAGATCATAATCAAAACCTTGAAACGCACTCGGTAGACCACAGGAAGCCAGTGCAGCTCGCGCAGGAGAGGTGTTACAGGGGAGTATCTAGTCCTCCCCATAATCACCCGCGCGGCCGCGTTCTGGACCAACTGTAGTCTCCGAGTGCATCTCAAGGGAAGCCCCATGTAGAGAGCATTGCAGTAGTCCAGGCGAGACGTCACTAGCGCATGGGTGACTGTGCGTAGGGCATCCCGGTCCAATAAGGGGCGCAATTGGCGCATCAGGCGGACCTGATGGAACGCCCCCCTTGCCACGGCTGTTACATGGTCATCCATGGACAGCCGGGCATCTAGGAGGACGCCCAAATTGCGCACCTGTTCCATGGGGGCTAGTTGCACGCCCCCGATGGCCAGAGATGGAAGCACCTGGTTGAACCGGGAGGCCGGAAGCCACAGCCACTCCGTCTTGGAAGGGTTGAGTTTTAGTCGGTTGCCATCCATCCAGACCCGTACGGCCTCCAAACACCGGGACATCATTTCGACGGCCTCATTGGGGTGGTTCGGGGTGGAAATGTATAGCTGAGTATCATCAGCATACAGATGATATCCCACCCCAAAACCACGGATGATCTCGCCCAGCGGTTTCATGTATGTGTTGAACAGGAGAGGCGAGAGCACCGATCCCTGTGGCACTCCACATGTGAGTGGCCTCCGGGTCGATCTCTGCTCCCCTGCCAACACACGTTGCGTCCGGTCAGAGAGGTAGGAGCCAAACCACCGTAAAACGGTGCCCCTGACTCCCAACCCCTCTAGCCGGTGCAACAGGATACCATGGTCGATGGTATCGAACGCCGCCGAGAGATCTAATAGGACCAGGATAGAGGAACAACCCCTATCTCTGGCCCTCCAGAGATCATCAACCAATGCGACCAAGGCCGTCTCCGTGCTGGGCCCGGGTCGGAAGCCGGACTGGCGCGGGTCTAGATAATCATTTTCCTCCAGGTGACGTGGGAACTGCTGTACCACCACACTCTCTACAACCTTCGCTAAGAAAGGAAGGTTGGAGACTGGACGATAATTGACTAGGTCCGTTGGGTCCAGGGAAGGCTTCTTGAGCAGGGGCCTCACCACCGCCTCTTTCAAGGTGGCCGGTAGAGACCCCTCACCCAACGAGGCGTTCACTAGGCCCAGGAGCCAGTCGCGCGTAACCTCCCAGGATGCCAGTACAAGCCAGGAGGGACACGGGTCCAATAAACATGTGGTGGGTCGCAAACGTCCACGCAACCTGTCCAAATCCTCGATGGCAACCGAGTCAAACTCCTCCCAAAGCGGTCCCTCAAGACTCGCCACGGGCGTCTCTACTGAACCACTGAAAGGGGCCCATCCCATCCGGATTTGAGCGACTTTGTCCTGTAGATATTTCCCAAACTCCTCTGCTCTGCCCTGTAAAGGGGCTTCCCGCGGCCTCTCAAACAAGAGGGAGCGAGTCACCCGAAACAGGGCGGCAGGGCGGTTATCTGCGGACGCAATAAGAGCGGCGCAATGTTGACGTTTGGCCGCTCTTAATGCCACAAGGTACGTCCTCAAATAGGCTCGTGCCTGTGCTCGGTCAAATTCGGAACGGGAGGATCTCCAACGACTCTCTAGGCGTCTCTTGTGGCGTTTCATCACCCTTAGCTCCTCGGTAAACCAAGGGGCCAGGAGAGGCCGCAAAGGCGCCACCCGGTCTAGGGCCCCGGTAGTCGCACTATTCCATGCGTCTACCAGGTCCTCCACTCGGGGGCGGGTCAGGTCCACAGGAGGTGGCCCAAGCTCCGTCTGGAACCTATCTGGTTCCATCAGGCGCTTGGGGCGGAACCATCTAATACCTTCCAGTTCCGCCTCCTCGCGGCGGGGGGTAGCACCGGGGAAGTCCAGCCGGAGAAGTGAGTGATCCGACCATGACAGGGGAATAATGGCTGAATCCCCTATTCCCAGATCACTCATCCACTGGCCAGAGACAAAGACAAGATCCAGCGTGTGGCCTCCCTCGTGAGTAGGGCCCTGAATTAACTGGGTCAGGTCCATGGCTGTCATGGAAGCCATGAACTCCCGAACCCCCTCAGACGCTTCACCCATCGACGGCAGATTAAAATCCCCCATCACTAAAAGTTTGGGGGTCTCAACCGCCACCGATGAGATCAGCTCAAGGAGTTCAGGCAGGGCCGCTGACGTATAGCGAGGAGCCAGGTATACTATCAGCAGGCCCAACTGCCTCCCTGGGCCCCATCTCACGACAAGGGACTCACACCCGGATGTCTGTGGCACGGTGAACTCTCTCGGCTCTAAGTCTTCCCGGATAATCACTGCTACCCCGCCGCCCCTTCCCTGGGCCCAAGGCTGGTGAAATGCTCGATAACCTGGCGGGCACATTTCCACGAGGGGTAGACCTCCCTCGTGGCCCAACCAGGTCTCAGTTATTCCTGCGAGGTCCGGCTCCCCCTCCAGAATTAGATCGTGGATGAGGGGGGCCTTATTGACAACGGACCTCGCGTTGCATAACAGCAGTCTCAGGCCTTGGGTCTGTAGATCCTGACCACCTAGTATGCAGGGGTTGGTACAAACGACCGGGAATGACCAAAAACCCCGGTCTCCCAACCGACTACGCGCTCTTGATCTGTCCTCGTACCTGCCCCTCCCCACGACCGTTGGTATCAAAGAGCCCTGCACAGGAATGCTATCTCCCCTCACCTCCCACACTCCGCTCCCTCCTCCTTCGACCACACCTAGATGCCTGGCTCTCCCATCCCTCCTGACCTGTTCCCCCCCCCATCCCTGGAACCCCTTATAATTTTTAAAAAGCTATTAATTAAAAAACCCCTCAATGTGCGCTTCCTCCACCTCTCTGGGTTAATGAACCCGTCCTCAAGGTGGGCCCTCGAAAGGGCAGGAGGCCATACCTGCGAGAGGGGGAACTCTCGCAGTAGCAGTAGGTCGGACCTTGTGTACGTGAATAGATAAGTCCTTTGTACTCTCTTCAGGGGCTTTAGGTTGTAGAAATGACCCCAGTTGTGACTGCTGAGTAATCGGACTAGACGTAGAAGATGTCAGGGCCGATTAAGCCTTGCCAGGCGGTAATTTTTTTGGACCCATCATGAAGCTCAGAGATAGTTATTAATCTGTGCAAAGAAATGGCATCTGTGGGGAAGCACAGCCTGTAGAGATCACAAGGCAGGCAAATCCAAGAGAGAATAAATCTTCTAATACAGGACTAGATCAAATAGGTGAATCAAAATTTTCCAAATCCAAGGGAAAAGCGTATTTAGAGAGGCTCCTGGAGATCTCTGGGGTGGAGACTAGTTCAGAGCCATAAAATCTTCCAAGGGAGGAATTTCATTCATAAAGACAAAGAGGAAGGAGGAAGTTGGCCATCTTGGCTCAGCCTTTACAGGTGGTCAGGAAACAACCAGTCCAAAGTTCCCATACATAGTTTAGAGAAGAGTCAGGTCAACCATCCTTTCTCTCGCAATTGTGGTCAAAAATTATTTTTCCATTGTTTAGGGGAAGTGAAAGTAAGTTTTAAACTCTCTCTCTCTCTCCTATGAGAGGGAGAGATTTTGCAAGTGCCGCTTTTCCGAGGGGGGTGGAAGTTTCCCCCCCTCCAATCTTAACTCTTCCAAAGGTTGAAACAAAGTCCTAGAAAAACTGCAATTTAATCAATTGAATAAAGCAATAAAAGACTTGGGGGGACCTCCCACCTCACCGCACTTCAGCTGTGTCTTTCAAATTGATTATTTCCTTCCAAGCTGCGTTCGGTGAAGGCGTGTGGTGGCATTCCGCGCACCCCCCATGCTTTCCGGCTCCTGGGGCAAAGCTGGAGACCCCCCCGCAGCCGCCGCCGTTCCAGGGGGTCCCAGCAAGCCGCCCCTACGGCAGGGCGCCCCTCCAAGGCACCCTGTGCTCCCCCCAGACTTAAGAGGAGCCCACTGAAACAGCGAACAGCAGATGCACACGTCCGTCGCCTTCGGATACCGGAAGTCGTCCTCTGCAATTTGATTTTTAATAGGGAAAATTTGAAAATGAGCTATTAATTGAAATTTTGAAAGCCCGCTAATTGTTCTTATATATTTGTGATGAAACAGCTGTGTTTTATTTACCTATTGTTGTCTTTGTTAAAGTGCATTTCCTAGCCCCTGGTCTGAAAAGGATATCCCAGGTGGGGTGAGGAGGGAACAACTGCCAGGTCAATCAGATGTGTTCCCACTAAGGATCATGGAACTGGTAGAGTCTCTCTCTTTCCTGTGGGTTTTACTGCTGGGTGGTTGCAGGGAGAGGTGCTCTGTTGGGAGACAGAGTGGATGCCTGCTGGGGGAAGCCCAGCAATGAGGATACTGAACCAGGACCCAAGTTTAAGTAAGAAATTGTTAGATGAGACAAACTAAATACCCAAATTCAACCTACTTTGCAAGAAAACTGCTGTCACCGTTCCCATCTTCATATTTAATTGAATGTGGCTTTAGTGCTGTAAATGATTTGCTACTGAAGAAAAGAAATCAACTGGATATCACTGAACAAGGAGACTTGAGAATGAAGCTGACTAAATTGGAGCCTAATATAAAATCTCTCTGCAGCAGGCATCAAGCACAAGGATCTCACTAATTTAAGTAGACTAAAGCTACAATCCTACATTTTCCTAGGAGTAATCCCCATTGAAGACAATGAGACTTCTGACTGGCCATGCATAGGATTGCGTTGTAAATATGATCTTGAGGTGAACTCAAATTGTATTTTGAATTTGTTAGGTCCCTTTATTTTAATATGTATAGTAATTAATACGTATATTGTATATTTTCTGTATATTACAGAAAAAGCTTTCATTAAAATTATTTTATATTTATGCATTTTATTTCTCTATTATGTTTTGAAACATTATTTGTTGTTTTTTCTTCTCCCTTCATACTATTATTTTTTAAGTTCCTCAGTACTTCTACTGTCTTTCGTACTTTTATTTTTATTTTTCACTCATGCCATGTTCTTTGGAACCCTGTTTAAACCCTGTTTAATGGCCTTTTAGACTTCCTCTACATGAGTAGGAGTTCACTTTTTGAATAGTAAGAATTATATGGCGCGGAGGGGGAGCATCAGGATTTTAGAGTTTGTCAGGTAATGAGGATTTAACAGCTGCCAGTTGATGTAAGATTGTAATCTGTAGGCGCAATGAGGATGATTCAGCAATACATGTATCACCTCTTTAAGACTCTGATGGGGTCCACTTTCCATTTTCCCCTTTAAGAGATGTGTCTATATATAAGTTGTGATTAGAGGGTGTTTCTCTCTCTTGTTGTGTATCTCATTTCTCTCCTTGTGTCCATAGCTGAGTGGTAATGAATTTATCACATATATGTCTGTGTATATTTGTATATAAACCACTATTAACTGTCTAAAGGCTCTGTGTGTTGTGTTCTGTTTTGCTCCTGGGTTTGTCTCATAATAATAGTCACGCTTCAAAAGCTCTGACAGAGCTGCTTAGGTGGGGCATGGCCAAAAAAAGGTTGAGAACCACTGGTCTAGTCTATACTCTTCTATTTTTTTACCGAGGGTTTTTGAGAGGAAGATGGGGTGCCAAATGCAGTTCACATTAGAGGAAGATTATGTAGATCCATTTCAATCACGGCTGAGATAGAAACCACCTTGGTCATCCTAATGGGTTACCTGCATTAGGACATAGATGTCTCTACTGGCTTCCCTGGTAATTTTAGACCTTGATAGACTTTAACACTATTGATCATGGATCACCTGCAAAGTTTGAAAATTGGCATGGTTTTTCAGTGGTACCGCTCAGGAAGAAGCACTATTAGTAGTGATGGGTTGTCCAAATGGTTAACTACTTATGGTTGTGGCAGTATCTGACTTTCTTCTGCATTACTTAACACCTGCAGGAGAAAACGTGTCCAGATATCACCAGTATGCTGATAATATCCAATTATATATCACCACATCTGACTGTATTGATGAGATGGTGGAAATCCTGATCTGATGTATGGAAACTATTTGCAATAGCTCTTAGACTTATATACCGCTTTACAATGCTTTACAGCCTGCTCTAAGCAGTTTACAGAGTTAGCATATTGCCCCCAACAATCTGGGTCTACATTTTACCTACCTTGGAAGAATGGAAGGCTGAATCAACCTTGAGCCTGGTGAGATTTGAACTGCCAAATTGCAGGCAGCTGGCAGTCAGCAGAAATAGACTGCAGTACTGCACTCTAACCACTGCGCCACTGTGGCTCATTCTATTAGGGTCTGCATGAGGTTGAATCTCTACAAGGTGGAGGTTCTATTTGTTTAGAAATAATTTAGCACTTTGCTTGCTCCACTGATAACAATATAGAGGTAGTCCCCCTAAGGGGGGAGATGTATGACTTGGTAATTCTCCCAAATTGCTAGCTACTGCTAGTTTGACCAGTAGAGGTAAAGGCTAAGGTAGTCCTTGCCCAACTTGGGCTGGTGTCCAGTTGCAACATTATTTGAATTATGATGCCCTTATTATCTTAAGAATCAATATTGCAGTATGCTTTACACCTAGGTTGCTTTTTAATATATGTTGAAGCTGCAATTTCCATAGAAGGCAGCCATCCAGTTTGGGTAGGTAAAAGTTACCAGACTCCTGCAGCATTGGTATTACAGGTGCTCCTTTGATACATATACAATTCAGAGTTGAGATTACTTGGTAGCTAGGTAGTTCATGCCTGGGCTGAATGGAAGATGTACTGATCCAGTGGCTGAAGGCTGTGGTGCCTAATCTAGATGGCTAAGAACAGACTTCATGTGAATTGTTACCAGATGGAATGCCTTTCAGTTTGTGAGCCTAAGGATTACAGGGAAATTCTCTTTTCACTGTAAAAGGGATTCTACTTCCCCACACGGAAGTGGCCTTCAATTTGGAAATTCTAGATTCATAGCTCTGCTTGAAGAATAGTTATGTGCAAATTACAACTTTTCCTGGATTAGGAAATTTGTTCACTCATGCTCTTTATCACTTACTGTTTGAACAGCTGTAATAGTTTTTATAAAGGCCTGCTAAAGAAAACCAGGGGGATCACTCTGGGGGAAATAGCCAAGAATGTAAGCAAAGAAGGCTGAAACATTCCTTAAATCCTGGGGAATAATACAGTATTCAGAGGAGACAAAAGTGGGTTTCTCCTTGATTCATTGGGATATAAGAGACAAAATAAAACATGAATGACCAGACTTGCAAGATTCTGTCATTGTAGTTCAGTTTTTCCAGTAAAGTCTGCTTCTTGGTCTGGTCTACCCTAAAGGGCTGAGAACTACCCTTGAACAACATTGAGAAACTACAGTTGGTACAGAATTTAGTAGCTTTGGCAATGATTGGTATCTTCTTAAATAACGTATTTTTCGGAGTATAAGACACACTCCCCCCCCCCCCGCCAAAAGTGGGTGGAAATGTCTGTGTGTCTTATACAGCAGATACTGTGGTGGGGGTGGGGGTTGGTGCGACGCTGATCATCTGTTTTAGAACTGGCTGTGGCAGTGAATGGGCGGCCGCGGCAGCAAATGGGACATGGTGGTGAATGGGTCATAGCAGCAGCAAACAGGTCATGGGGCGGCGAACTGACGGCAAATGGCAAATGGTTCTGTGCCAAATGGGTGGCAGCTAGAGGAATACCAGATGGATTCTGGGAGGCAGAGGAACATTTTTTCCCTTTATTTTTCTCCCCCAAAGCTAGTTGCATCTTATAGTCTGAAAAATACGGCATGCAGGATCCCCCTGCATTTGTTACCAGTTGCATTTGTTACCAGTTGACTTCTTGGTACAATTCAATGGGTGCTGGTTCTTATCTTTAAAACCTTGTATGATTTAACTATTCCAAATGTTGAAATGACAGTTTTTCATGTCATAATTCTGATACACCCAAAAGATCATTTAATTCGATTACACTTTTAGGTTTTTGTCAACTTTGAGGTACATTAGAAAAATAGAACCATGGAGTTGGAGGAACATGAAAAATTATCTAGTCCAGGGGCCTGCAACCTTAAACACTCAAAGAGCCATTTGGACCTGTTTTCCACAGAAAAAAACACAAGGAGCCACAAAACCTGGGTGGGTGTGACCAATTCAATGTCACTCTCATCCAGTCACATGACACCCCCCAGCCACGCCTACCCAGGTTTCATGGCTCTCGGTATTTTCCGTAGGAAATGGTTCTCTCTCTCCCTCCCTCCCTCTCTCATTTCTGTTTTTCTCTTTTTCCTCTCCCTCTCATCTTCCCTTCCCTTCCTTTCCTTTCCTTTCCCTCTTTTTCTTTCTTTCTCAGTGAATATGATAGCAAATCCAAAATAAAAGTTATTAATTGTGGGAAATTGCTTCTCTGTAATCTTTTCATAGTGAAGTTGATAGAAGCTGACAAGATCGTACTAACAGCAATATCATATATATTTTGATTTCTTTTGAGTTTGACAATATAATATAATTATCCAAAATTATAAATAATCTTATTTTCAGATGCATATTTGCCATCTCTGTTATTTCCTTTTAAAAAAAATATGAAACTTGCTTCCAATTTGTGCCTTCTAGAAAACTGCCGTTCTCTTGGCAAGAGATCTAGCTTGCCATTGCTTTTGTCATAGGTCTGAGAGAGTTCTTTCTTTCTTTCTTTCTTTCTTTCTTTCTTTCTTTCTTTCTTTCTTTCTTTCTTTCTTTCTTTCTTTTTTCTCTCTTCCTTTCTCTTCCTTTCTTTATTTCTCTTCCTTTCTCTCCCCATTCTCTATCTCTGATCTTTTTCCCTCTCTTTCTCCTGTGTACTGCTTGGAGAATCCAAGCAAGAATTAAATTTTGTCTATTTGCCGGCAGACTGAGTTTAGAAAAAGTCTTGGTCACACCTCCTCCGCGCAGTCTAGCTTAGCAGATACAATTTCCTTTTCTCCTAAAAGGACTTCAATCAGAATTTTTCCAGCTTGGATTCTCTTCAGCACAACTATAAAAATTTTCCATCACAGAGGCAGGAATCCCCACATCCCGGACTAATAGGGAGTCAGCTACGGGTGAGCGTGCAGCTTCCGGTATATCGTTAGGGCCGCTACGCCTTTTCTTGGGCCCTGGGGACCCTGGCAGCGCCAGCCCTACAGTCCTCGGGTTGTTCTCTAGTAACCATGGCTCATCTGGGGAGCTGGGAGATTCAGAGGATCATTTTTGTGCTGGGGTTTTGGTTTTTTTGGGGTTTTTTTGCATGTCCGAATTGCTGCGAAGGCCTGCTGCCTCCTATGCATGTTGGCTGCCATGCGGACGTTTTTGCTGTGACCACGTGGTCCGTTGGGCTTGTGATTGCATTTCGCCACAGCCTATCTACCGGCTATTTTTCTTCCGGAGTCACTGCCTTGATCACTTGGGTTACACTGTGAGGTTTTGATTCTCCTGCAAAACTTGTGATTGCCAAGGATGATTTTTTTCGTGTCGCTTTTTATTACAGCGCTGGATTGGTGAGTGCGCAGGCCTCCTGGGACCGCAAGATTGCTGCTACCTCCCATGCTTTTCTGCCTGCCTGCTTCCAGCAACCGCACATTCGAGCAGCTTTTTTGGCTGGCAGTAATAGCTAATAACCCCATCTCAGACAGCAGCAGCGAAGAGGATGTCCTTTCTAGGCAGCTACCTCAGGTGTCCCCCCTCCAGGGCTAGTAGAGCTGCAACTAGGAAGGCCCTGTTAAGACCAGCGCCTCTTTTACATCAGCCTCAGCAGTTGCGTACAGGGATGCATTAAGGCGCCAGAAGGCTCTAGAGAAGCAATTCTCAAAGGTGTCCTGACAGGCTGAGCCACCACCGCTTGCATGAGTTGAGCTGCGCATGCACATCAGCCCACCGCTGGTTTGAGTTGAGCTGTACATGCGTGCTGGCCTGCCTCTTGTGCAGCCTGGTTCTGAATAGGCCGTGGCCTGATAGTGGGCTACAGGAGCCCTGGTGTAAAGTACACTGTGTGCACAATTATTAGGCAAGTGAGTATTTTGATCATATTTTAATGACTCCTTATTTTCCACCTCCAAGCTGTATAAACTTAAATGCATAGTGGATATAAGTATATCAGATGAAGTGTATTTGTTTAAGGAGATCAACACCATATATCTAGGTGCGTATAATCATTGGGCATCTTCTTTTCCTCAGGCAAAATGGGCCCAAAAAAAAAAAGATTTAACTGACTCTGAACAGTCAAAAATTGTAAAAGGACTTTCAGGGGGATGCAGCACTCTTGAAATTGCTAAGATATTGGGGCGTGATCACAGAACCATCAATTGTTTTGTTGCAAAGAGTCAACAGGGTTGTAAGAAATGTGTTGAGAAAAAAAGACACACATTAACTGCCAAAGATTTGGGAAGAATCAAACGTGAAGCTATCAGGAACCCATCTTCCAGTCTTGTCATATTCCAGAACTGCCAGAAGTACAAGGTGTCCAATGCTCAGAGACATGACCAAGATAAGGAAGGCTGAAACTGGACATGACACATAAATTGAAATGACAAGACTGGCCAAGAAATATTTGAAGGCAAGATTTTTCAAAAGTTTTATGAGATGACTCTTGATGGACCAGATGGAAGGGCCCATGGCTGGATCAGTAACAGGCACAGCACTCCACTTCGACTCAGACACCAGCAAGGTGGAGGTGGTGAACTGGTATGGGCTGGTATTATTAAAGGAAAGTCTGCATCTTTCAAGAAGACCATGATTTTTATGCAGGACACTGTTCAACTGTGGCTAGCCACTAAAGACCTTAAAAATGAAAGAGTAATGACATGGCCTCCTTCTTCACCTGACCTAAACTCCATTGAGAACTTGTGGGCCCTTCTTAAATGGGAGATTTATGGTGAAGGAAAACAGTATACCTCTCTGAACAGTGTCTGGGAGGCTGTGGTTACTGCTGCACAAAAAGTTGATCATCAATAGATCAAGAAACTGACAGACTCTGTAAATGGAAGGCTTATGACTGATTTTGAAAAGAAGGGTGGCTATATTGGTCACTGATTTTTTGTTTTGAAATGTCAAAAATATTTATTTGTACATTTTGAGTTGTTTGTTTGTTATTTTCATCTTAGATGCAAATAAACAAGATCGACAAATGTCCCTTTTTCATTTAGTTGCATAATAATTCTGCACATTAATAGTTGTCCAATAATTGTGCACACATAGATATTCTCCTTAAAAAATCCAAAACCTCACTTTTACTTTCGTAAATATTCAGGTTTAAGGTTTATTAACATTTTGGATTAACTAAGAACACTGTACTTGTTCAATAACAAAATAATCCTCCCAAATACAACTAGCATAGTAATTGTGCACACAGTGTATATAGGCTGATCTAACGGGGGATAAGGGCAGTAGATGTAGCACCTCTCATTGCCATTCTTGGATAAAGGCAGAAAGGAGATCTCCTGATTTACATAGTGATTTCTGTTTTAATTAACTATTGTATTGGCTAAATCGGTTTCCCATACATTCTTTAGACCAATAAGAGGATCTTTTGTCTCAGTTTGCAACAATAGTGTTCAAATCCTTGATATTATACTTTTCAATTGTGGCAAATATTTTCATATTTTCAAAGTATAAGGAGTTTCTGATTCCACTTTATGACCCCCAACTGAGACTGGAATCTTGGTCTTTGAGTGAAGCAGTCATTAAGTGAGATGGGTCATTCCATAAGTGGTCTGATTTCAGAAAAGTCCATCTCGACCATCACGGATTTCAATGAAATTTGGTGTGAACATGCATACACATCTCCAATGAACATTGGTAAAATGTTATGTGTGCCGATGCAATACTTGGAGAGATTTAGTCATTTGTTTGACCCCATACTGCAGCCTTCTACAGTATGACACTGAGGTTCCAGCAACTTTGAGACATAATATCTCTAGCAATATTTTGTTGAGAGAAACAAAACTTGGCCATCTTGTACAACCTTTTCTGCTCTATTAAACAAAATTATAAAAACATTCTCATGAGCGATCTCCATCTAGATAATTTGAAGCAAAATTGGCTGAAAAATGACTGCTGCTCGAAAAAAGGTTAAAGTTTGGCTTTTTATATCTCTGGAAGGAAAGATATGAGAAACGTGAAACTTTGTCAGTAGTAACACAAAGTTTTTGAATACAAAATTTCATTCTCCTACTGCTTTCCAATATTTCACAAATTGAGTGTAAAGTTTATGGTTTTTGTAAAAATGCCAAAAATAGGGTATTTTCAGCCCACTTTTACAAAAAAAGACCTTCTGGAAACACTGTTAAATCATTCTAATTAGAAAGAGCATGTTTCAAGCCCCCTAAAAAAGTAGGGTTGGTGTTTCATCACGGATGTATAAAGCCCTAAAAATAGGGATAAAGTTGAAGATGGTTCTATGACAACGTCACATGCATTCTATTATTGTTTCGTCTTGTTTGTTTTATAGACATCATTACTATTATATTGCATTGGTCCATGGTAACATTGTCACTACCAGTTCAGGCACTTGACACAGCAATCCCGTCATCATAGTGGGCACGCCCGATAGCTGTGCAATATCAGCCAGTGGTGGGTTCTGGAAGAGACTACTGCCAGTTTGCTCAGGCGTGTGCTGCGTGCATACGCTCGCTTTGCATATGCATGCACAATACAACTAAAATTGCTATGCGCAGAAGCAAAAAACAAGATGGCAAAAAGAAGAGAATCAGTTTGTGGTCATAGCAGGCCTGGGTCGCTGCCAAGCTACTACCAGTTTGATTGAACTGGTCCTAACCAGTAGGAACCCATCACTGAATACCAGCCATGGGTGGGTTTCTTGGTTCAGGTTCCCAAGCCTATAGTTTGGTTTCCTCCTTGAAATTCCATGTGATGTTGCCATACAATGTCCTCAACTTTGATGTATGCACATTTTTACACCAAATTTCATCGAAATCCAGGATGGTCAAGCAGGGAGCCCCAGGCCACTTGACAAGGAATGACCCTGATATCACATGACTACCAACATGACTACTTTGTTCAAAGTTGTGTGGCTTGTTAAGTAGGCAAAGGTAAGAAGCCTTAAGGAATCCTGGGGCAGGGGAATCATGGAAGGCCCTGTTCAGGACCCGAAAATCCTTATCAAAAACAAAGCAGAATTTTCAGGCCCTTGGTGGAGACACTCATGCACAACCTGCACTGAGTCTCCTAGGGTCTATCCCCATGATGGCGAAAGCACGCGGAGCCATGTTCCTGCTGGTCAGCTGACTTTCTGTCGTTTTCGCCCTCCGGAGGCTTCCCTGAAAAACTGCCCAACACGCAAACTGGAAGTTCAAGAACAGACTTCTGGTTTGTGCATTGGACTGGTTATTTTTTACCCTCCAGAGGCTTCAGGAAAGTCTGAAGCCTCCGGAGGGGGAAAAACGGCTGAACGGGCAACCCAGAAGTCCGTTCCCAAACTTACGGTTTGCGTTTGGGTGTTTTTCACCCTTCCCAGGCTTCTAGAAAGCCTCTGGAGCCTGGGGAGGGCAAAAAACGGACCTACCGCGCCCACTGGAAGTTGGAAAGTGAGCTATTTCCAACCTCGGGGGGAAGTAGGGGAGGCTGGTTTCCCCCCTTCTCACTCTCCAAGAAAGCTATGCTTGGGGCAGCAGGAGGTGGTCATGCGTGCATGTGCAGGGGGCACGGCATGGTTGGGGGCATTAAAATATGGGGGTGGGCACGCGAGTGGTCACTTGTGGTTCGCCATCACTAGTCCATTCCATCCCCCTGAGGCATACACCACTCCTTTTCTTATTGTGCGACCTTTCTGTTGAAGAGTGGAAAATACTTTTCCCCCCTTAGTAAACAGACCCTCATGGCCTGCACTGGGTCTCCCCCACTAATTTAAAAAAGATGTAAAAGGAGCATATAAATAGTAGCCCTTTCAGATTTTTGCCCAGATTAAGAAGTAAAATTATCTTTGAATCTTTCTCATAATTTAGAAGAAAACTACTGTGCTGCAGTTTGTTACCATGTATTGATGGACATAATTCATTGTAAAATTTTTGTCAGTATATTTGGCTCTGGAGATTTCGTCTGATTAATGTTCTTGAAAGCCTTTGTAATCTCTATATTAAATAAAGGAACATCTGGACTTCTGGTTGGCGTTGTGGCAAAACAATCATGGATTAGCAGGACTCGGCAAAACCTACCTGATTCCCGTCCATCAGGAGGTCCTACCGGGCCAGTCATCCTGGAGGGGTGAGGAACAAAGGAGGGACCCTTTATTGATTGCATGGGGATAGTAGTCCTCCCGCTAGATCCAAAGGCACCCTCAGACTGATGGACGGAAAAAGAGACGGTCATTACAACACGATCAAAGCTGTGACAACCGTGACAGAAGAAAATACGACCTAGCAATTTGTGAACTGCATACTAGATCTGAGTAAAAATATTTCTAGTTTCTTTGTAGGAGATCACTCCTGAATAAAGAAACCTTTAGAAAAGTGTGGCTCTAAGAGAAGAGGAAGGGATTGTATTCCCACCTCTAAAAGAAGCGATGAGCCAAACACCAGGAGACAAAAGATAGATCCAGAAAAAAAGTTAGAACTTTAATGGGATATTAAATTAAATCATAAAAAAACTAGACTGGAGATTATAATACTTTGAAAAGTAACTTAAGATATTGGAAAGTAGTTTTCTCTTTTTAAATTGGAAAAGTAAACGTTCCGGCAGAGAGCAAACATTTGCTGAATAAGTTGGAAAAGAAAGAGCTGGGATGACACCTACTGGCGGGAAAAGATATTACACAACTTGAAGTAAATACTGGAAATATAGAAGATAATAAACTTGAACTAGATAAGGGGACAGAGATAAGGAACAGCTGCAAAGCTGCTTTACGTGTTATTTAGGGACAAATGGTGAGCTTTTGGAAGTCCTTTGAACCTTGGTGGAATATAAATATTGCTGACTGAATGGAAATGCTTTGAATTGCTTTGTGACTGAACGAAGTGACTTTTTGGCTCTTTCTGGATTACTGAGACACTGGGGAATTTGGTGGGCCATTTTGGATTACAAATAATTCCTGACAGAATAATTTAGTAACTGACTGAATTGGATCTTTGGTCTGTTGGCTTCTTAGATTATTGGGATATTGGGGATTTTGGTGGGCCAATTTGGATTATAATCATCGATTGGCAACATTTTGAGAGCTATAGAAGAAAAGTGAAATAAGACAATACATCTAAAGCAAGACATCCAAAGGAAAAGTTGAACGACAATACACATTACTCTAAATGTTTTTTTAAAAAATATATTTATGTAATTTGAAAATTTAGGAATACTGTAATAAGGTATTTTTGGGGTAACTAAAGGTTGCAATGTATTATATGTTGTAATACAGTGTAATAAATTTGTATGAGTGTAAGACTATAAGACTGTAAGATTAAAAGACTATAAAATAAAAGGTAGATCAAATACAGAAAGAAAAATAAAATGATGAGTGCTCCAAACTTAACCAAAATTGGAAATAAAGTATTGTTTAATCATAAACATCATCATGAGATGAAAAGGGATCTGGGGGAGATGAAGGCAGAGATCCAGAATATGGATACAAGACTAGGAAACTTCCAACAGATGATAACAAAAAATGAACAAAGGGTTCAGAAAATAGAGGAGAAATCAGAAGAAGCCAAGAAAAAAGTGGAGGAGATAATTCCAAAATTGACAGAAGCAAATAAGGATCTGGAAGAGACAGTTATAATCCTAGAAATGGAGAAAGGGACCCATTTCCTAACATTCCAAAACATAGAAGAAGATAAAGAAGACCTTCCAGAAGTGATGATAGAGCTCTATTGGGGCGAAAGTACTAGAAATAGATGGAGGCGGAGGTAGATAAAATATTTAGAATAAATAGGAGCTATACAAGGAGACATAAGGTCCCAAGGGAAGTAGAAGATAGAAATTATAAAATAACAGAGTTGGGAGGGACCTTAGAGGTCTTCTAGTCCAATCCACTTCTTAGGCAGGAAACCCTACACCACTTCAGATAAATGGTTATCCAACATCTTAAAAACTTCCAGTGTTGGAGCTTTCACAATTTCTGGAGGCAAGTTGTTCCAATGATTAATTGTTTTAACTGTCAGGAAATTTCTCCTCAGTTCTAAGTCCTTCTCTTCAATATTGTTCTTTCTTAGGGGTCCATTCAGTGTTGTTCGGCGATGTATCAACAGAGAAACTGGGCAACAGTTTGCTGTCAAGATTGTCGATGTAGCAAAATTCACTTCAAGTCCAGGCTTAAGTACTGAAGGTAAAAAATCAATTGTTATCAAACTGTTTTATTCTCTTTTACTATCTTTGTAACAATTACTGTATTTTTCGGAGTATAAGATGCACCTTTTTCCCTCAAAAAAGAAGCTGAAAATCTGGGTGCATCTTATACACTGAATGCAGCATTTTTTCCTCCCAAAACCCTTCCCCTTTCACCAAAATGGCCATGCATAGCCTTTAGGAGCCTTGCACAGTGCTCCTGGGGGCTGGGGAGGACAGAAATGAGTGAAAAACTGGCCATTTTTTGCTCAATTTTGCCCCTCCCTGGAGTCCCCAGGAGCACTGTACAAGCCTCCGAAAGGCTATGCATTCCCTTTTTTTGACAAAAAACGGGCCAGTTTTCACAAAAATCGGGCCATTTTTTGCCCATTGTTGGTCCCACCCTCCCAGGAGCACTCTACAAGCCTCCTAAAGGCTATTCATGCCCTTTTTTGAAAAAAAAAAACACCCAGGCCCGTTTTCGCAAAAAACGGGCCGTTTTGGGGAGATCTGCATAGTGCAAAAAAAAAAAAAATTTTAATTTGCCTCTTCAAAACCTTGGTGCGTTTTATACCCCAGTGCGTCTTATACTCTGAAAAATACGTTATGTCCCAAAAAACCTTTTGGGATTTTTAACCCCAAAGAAATACTCCATTTGAAAAGTATGTCAGTTACAGGTATTTTCTGCAAGTATTAACAAATTAAAGAAAATGAAAGTGATTAATACTGTTAGTACTGCCATGTGGCAACCAGCCCATTTCTGTTTGCTTGCGGCCGCAATGGAGCAGTAGGCTGAGTGACACGCCAGTGCTGTAGCCATGAGGCAGTTGTCTGGGCATGGATGGCCTGGCTGTGGGGGCCATGAGGTAAGCTGGTAAGGGGCCCGTGGGGCACCTCCACCCATCTCACCTCACCTCATGTTGGTGGCACCACAAGCAACTAGATGAAATGGGTGGATGGGCGGCTGTGCAGGCACTTAAGTAGGGCTTACTTTGGGGTAGGGATTATATTAGGCACGTAAAAATATGTTAGGGCTGATTAAATTATAGATAATTATAAATGATTATTGGAGCAATTAAGAATAAGAGTATCTGCTACTATTGCTACCTACTGTATATGAAATCTTTAAATACAGAGAGAGTATGCTATTGAATGATATTTGTTGAGGATGAACATCAAAGGAATACCACTATCATACCCTTCTGGTTGAGAGCTTCTTCTCACTGGGTTAGATCTTTGGGAGGGCTCTGTCCTTGGGTAGTCTTTCTATCTTGGTTATATCTGCAAAAATACAACATAGAAACAGGCATAGAGTGTTTTCGTTTTCATGCCTCTTTCCTTTCTTGTATATGATATATATGTCTGGGTAACAGCATTTTTTCCTGTAAGTATTAAAGTCATTCAGCATCAGCAAAATACAAGACTCAGATAAAGTCCACCCCCTGCATTCAATATTTTACCATATCTAACTGTTTGTTCCTTTTTGTATATTATTGGATATGAAAAAGCTTCAACGGTTGATAGCCTGACTGGGATTTTTAAATAATATTGCCTTTTGATTTTCGCCCAATTCAGTAACAAAGCCTCCCGTAAATAGTGTCTTCTAAAATAACCCTGTGTTTTAGTTTCCTTATGCCAGTGGTTCTCAACCTGTGGGTCGGGACCCCTTTGCTGTCGAACGACCCTTTCACAGGGGTTGCCTAAGACCATAGGAAAACACATATTTTTTTAAAAAATGGAAAACATAAAATAATTTTATTTTAGGTTGAGACCCACTGCCTTATACCATAGAAAAGCATGCCATCCCAACAGTAAGTCATTTCCTTCTACAGTCAATAATCTAGAATTCCTTAATGTTATCCACTCCTTAACCCACATCAAACTTGTTGCCTGGTAATATAATTCCCAGTTAGGTAAACCCAGTCCTCCTCTTATTCTAGCATCTTGTAACAATTTTAATTTTATTCTTGCTTTTTTCCCCTGCCAAATAAACTTCAGCACTATTTTATTTAATTCTTCAAAATAGTCTTTTCCTAATCTAATTGGAATTTTCTGGAACAGATATAAAATTCTGGGTAAGATGTTCATTTTGAGTGTAGATATTCTCCCTATCATTGATAGTTGTAGGTTTTCCCATTTCATCAAATCAGTCGCAATCTGCTGCTTAAGTTTATGATAGTTATTCTCTTTAAATGTGCCGCATCTTGCAGTTAAGTATATCCCCAAATATTTGACCTTGTTTATGACTTGAATCTCCAAGGCTTCTGCCAATTCTTCCTTTTGTCTTGATGGTATATTCTTTGTCAAAATCTTCATTTTATCTTTATTTATTTTCAAACCTGCTTCTTTTCCATATTCCTCTATTCTCTCTATCAATTTGGGTGCCGTTTCTAATGGGTCCTCAAGAATAAAAACCAAGCCATCTGCAAATGCTTGTAGTTTATATTCTTCTTTTTAAATTTTCATTCCTTTTATTTCTTTTTCTTCTCTGATCTTTCTATTTAAGACTTCTAATGTTAAAACAAAAAGTAAGGGTGATAATGGGCAGCTTTGTCTCGTACCTTTCTTTATTTCAATAGCATCAGTCAGTTCTCCATTTATCATTATCTTTGCTGTTTGTTTGTAATATATGATTTGAATGGCTTGGGTAAATTTCTTACCAAAATTCATCTGTTCCAGTTGTAAGAACATAAATCGCCAATTCACATTATCAAATGCTTTCTGAACGTCTAAAAACATCAAAGCCATTTGTTTTTTGGCATGCGCCTCATAATACTCCAAGGTGTCCAGAATTATTCTCATATTATCTTTAATTTGTCTTTTTGGTAAAAACCCATTTTGGTCAGGGTGGATAAAACTATTTAAGTATTTTTTAAGTCTTTCTGATAATATTGAAGCAAATAACTTATAGTCTGAGTTTAACAAAGAGATGGGTCTGTAGTTCTTAATTTGTGATAAATCAGCCTCCTCTTTTGGCAGAAGTGTAATATATATTTCTGACCATGATTTAGGTATCCTGCTCTCTGACATCACTTCGTTCATAACCTCTAATAGCGGTAGGGACAGCGATTCCTGAAGTGTCTTGTAGAATTCCGCTGGCAGCCCACCTGGGCCTGGGGCCTTTCTGTTGTTTTGTTTTTTAAGTGCTTCGGTTAGCTCCATCATAGTTATTCTGCCTTCTAATATTGTTTCAATTTCTTTAGTATCTGGAGAAAGTTGGTTTCTTGTAGGTATTGTTTAACTCCTCCCTCTTCTATATTCTCTTGTTCATACAGCTTACCGCAGTAATCTTGTATAATTTTCTTCTCTGCGTTTCCATGACAAATTTGCCCTTTGTCATCTTTTAATTGCAATATTTTCTTTGATTCTCTCTCTTTTTTCAATTTATACGCCAACCATCTACCTGGTTTATTGGCATTTTTGAAGTAATTCTGTTTAGCAGCTCCATTTTTTGTGCTAATTCCTCCTTTTCCAGTAGATCCATTTTGTGCTTATTTATTTCCATTTTTATTTTAATGTCTTTTTTTTGTGGGGATTTCTGTAGCTCTTTTTCAAGGGCCTTATAGTCATTCTCTAAACCTTTAAAAATTGTCTTTTTCTTTATATTTCTCTTTCTTGTGTAGTCTATTATCAAGCCTCTGGTGTAGGCCTTCATTGTATCCCAGAAATTCTGCATCAATGTATCTTCTTTTCTATTTTTTTTTGGGGGGGGGGGGGGGAAGCCAGTTCTTTTTCCATTTTCTGTACAAAATCCTTTTCTTTTAATATAGTGTTGTTTAATGTCCATCTAGATCTTTTCCTTTGTCCTTTCCATTTATTTATAATTGGATTGTGATCTGCCCAGGTACTTGTTTCAATCTCAAGTTCCTGTATGTTACAAGTCAATTCCATTGTAGCCCATATATTGATTCTGGAACATGATAAGTCTATTTGAATAAAAGGTATATTTTTTTGTGTGGGATTTCTTTCTCTCAGACATCTTTTAGAGTTATTTCATCTGTCATTTTAAAAAAGGATTTGGTGAGTGGTTTTCTATTTAGCTTTGTTGTTTTTCATGTCTTATAGTCCATGTTCTGATCTACAATTCCATTAAAATCTCCCATCATACAAATGTCAGCATAGTCCAAGTCAATTATTTTCCTGTGTAGTTTTCTATAAAATTCCTCTTTATCGTTAGGAGCATAAATTGCAATTAAAAGTATTTTCTTGGAGTTGTCCATAATTTCCACCATCAAGATTCTTCCATCATTTGTATAAATTTGTTTCGCTGGAATTGTGTCTTTATTGTAAAAGATCACTCCTCTTTTCTTACAGCTTGCCAATGCAGTAAATATTTTCCCAAGTTTTGGCTGCACCAATAAATATTCATACTGTTTTTGAATATGCACTTCTTGTAGACAGATTATATCCAATTTTATTTTTTCTAATTTGTGGAATATTCTTCTCTTAATTGCTGAGTTAAGTCCATTTATATTTATTGTAATCCATGTTTATATTTATATGTTTATATTTTATAAGTAGGATTTATAGCTCTAGTTGATCTCGGTTCTCGTGGTTCTCTAACCGCCTACAGCACCTTCTTCTGTTTCAATCCCGCCTACAGCACCTTCAACTTTCTCAGTCTCAGCTGTGGATGCCTCTTGGAGTTCTAACAATAATTCTTCTTTTCCAGCCTTCTCAGCCTTCCCTCTCAGATGTTCTATGAAGAATACTTCTGCTTTTTCGGTTGTGTCTATTCTGTATCTTTGTCCTTGCCACGCAAATATTAGATCTTCTGGTATAAGCCATCTATAATTGACGCCTTTTTAAAGAAGAATCTTAGTCAGGAATTGATATTCTCTTCTCGTCTCTCTTACTCTTCTTGGAATTTGTACAATCTCCTTAGCCTTTATATTCCAGTTTTCTATCTCTTGTTTTCTGTAGAATTTGTGACTTGATTATTTTCTTAGTAAATCTTCCCTCTGGAGAGCATTTCTCGCTGCATATCTTGTGTAAACTCAAAATGCCTCGTCTATACCATCCATCATTTTCTCTTGGGTTATCTCTAACACATGTGTCAGAATTTCTGATATTATTTGTGCCAAGTTCTCTCCTTTTTCTTCTTCTATATTTTGAAATCTTAAGAAAAATTCTGAGCAATCCATCTCCCATCCCAATATTCCGCTGTTATCTTTTTCTAAAATTAAGAAAAGGAGAAAGAAAAAGAAAAAAGTGTTTAAATTTTTCCTTAGTCCAATTCACTTAAAACAATCTAACAAAGAAAAAAAATTCTAAAAAGAAAAAGTAAACAGAAAAAAGGAGTCACAACTTCCAAAACAGAGTGAAGTAAACACTGCCACCAAAAAAGAAGAAAAAGAGTTCAAAGCTTTTATAAAGTGAAAGCCTTTCCAAGGTCACTCTTAGCTTTCCTTTTAAACTTTTTTTTAATTTATTCTTTCAAGATAAATTTCCAGACACTGAAAGTTTCCCAAGGAACACCTGTATAAACAACCATGTTCCTCTCACTATCAAGCCTTGATTAAGTAACCTTGAAGGGAACAGCTTCTCTCCACATTCATACAAAAATAAAAATATTGTTTCAAATCCACTAGGTGGCAATGATACTTGTTTCCCACTCTCAGTCTTTATTACATCCTGCCTTTTCTTTTCTTTTTAAAAAGAATAGAAAAAGGAAAGCCAGGAAAGGGCAAAAGTAAAAAAAAGGAAATTCTTAGACAGTTAAAGCTTAATTGTACTAATGATTCCAAAGAGTCCAATAAAGAAAGTAAAAAAAGCACAAAGAGCCAGTCCAATTTAAAAAGTGAATTACAATATAAGTCCAATCAGGCTGCAGGCAATAAAAAAGGGGGGAAAAGGAAACCTTCAATTGACCATGCCTTAGATCCACCACTTACTCTCTCATCAGTCTTTATTTTGAATTAAATCTCCAGATTTAGGGTGTTCTCTCTCCAATTAAAAAAAAAATTAAAACTCTCACCAAAACGACATGCTTCTCTCCTGCCCTTGTGTTAAGGAGCTGTCAGCAGTTCCAGCAGCCTAATGGCTGACTCGTAATCACCTGCAAGAGGGGCTTTTTCCCAGATCACCAGAGACTTTGCGGGTGTCTCTGGGATCGACAGGGTATACCCCTACCTACCACCGTTTCTACGGGGCGGTTTAGGTCCAGTTGGACCATCCAGGCGACCGGAATTCAGTGGTGATCCCGGAGCTCCAGGAAAGTCCGTCGTTTCACTGCAATGTCAAGCCCCTCCCTCTGCAAATTATTCATAGCTGCTTTACTAGCCTTTGCCAAATATCAACCACATAGAATCATTTTAGTTAATGGAACATCATAGGATTCTGAAAATGCTATTCCTAATGAATTGCAACGGTTATCTTTTTATTGCTTTTTTTGAAACAAATCATTTTGAATAAGAGTTTACTTGGTAGTTTAAATCCTTTTTGGTTTAACAGATTAAAATGTAAATACTGTAGACCCGTGATGGCGAACCTATGGCACGCGTGCCAGAAGTGGCACGCAGAGCCATTTCTCCTGGCACGCGGAGGCATCACCAGTTCCTCTTCCGGGTTCGGGCGCAGCAGCCAGCTGGTCTTGACACGCATTGGTGTGCCAGAAAGCAGAAGTGGAGCCGCCCGGTGCGCATGCGAACGCTAGGAAAATTGTCTTTTTGTTTCCAGGGTGCACATGCGTGTCGGCCATTTGGTGATCTGGTTCCTGGCACGCATGTACACCAAAAACCAGCAACAGGAAGAGCAACGGCCGCGCGTGCCAAAAGACACAGTTACCGTTACCAGGGGCGAAGGGGTGGCAGTGGCTAGAACGGGCGACCGCCGCCCCTTTGTCTCTTCCCCAACAGCGGCTATTGCGCTTCCGCTTCCAGTCGGGAGCTGCTGGCGGGGAGGCGAGCTACCCGCATAAAGACGCCGCCGAGGGTCTGGCAGAATATATCCCGGCTGGAAGCGGCAGCTCTCCGGACTGTGGATCCTCATCAGAGCTGCAGGCTGGAGCTCTGAAGAAGTCTGCTCAGGCGGGGGGAGGGGAGGGAGGGACGCCTGGGACCGCCCGTCCTTGCCATCGCTACTCCTTTGCTGTTGCGCTGCTTCTTCCAGCCGGGATATATTCTGCCAGACCCTCGGTGGTGTCTTTATGCGGGTAGCTCACCTCTCCGCCAGCATCCCGGCTGGAAGCAGAAGCACAACAGCCGCTGTTGGGGAGAGGATGAAGGGGTGGTGATCGCCCGTTCTCTCCACCGCCACCCCTTCGCCCCTGGTAACGGCGACTGTTGTGCTGCTGCTTCCAGCTGGGACACTGGATGAGCTGCTGGCAGGGAGGCGAGCTACCCGCATAAAGACGCTGCCCAGGGTCTGGCAGAATATATCGCGGCTGGAAGCAGCAGCACTCCAGACTGCGGATCCTCATCAGAGCAGCAGGCTGGAGCTCTGAAGAAGTCTGCTCAGGCGGGGGGGAGGGAGGGATGCCTGGGACCGCCCATCCTTGCCATCGCTACTCCTTTGCTGTTGCGCTGCTTCTTCCAGCCGGGATATATGCTGCCAGACCCTCGGTGGTGTCTTTATGCGGGTAGCTCACCTCTCTGCCAGCAGCTCCTCCGCCAGCATCCCGGCTGGAAGCAGAAGTGCAACAGCTGCTGTTGGGGAGAGGATGAAGGGGCAGTGGTCGCCCGTTCTCTCCACCGCCACCCCTTCGCCCCTGGTAACAGCAACTGTTGCGCTGCTGCTTCCAGCTGGGACGCTGGATGAGCTGCTGGCAGGGAGGCGAGCTACCCGCATAAAGACGCCGCCAAGGGTCTTGCAGAATATATCCCGGCTGGAAGTAGCAGTGCTCCGGACTGCAGATCTTCATTAGAGCCGCGGGCTAGAGCCGAGCAAGCAGCCCGCTCGTGTGGGGAGGGAGGGAAACCCTTGTCCATGCTTGCCACCGCCACCCCCTCACCCCCAGCGGCTGTCACAGTGCTGCTTCTGGCTGGGATGCTGGAGCAGCCAGAAGAAGGAGAAGCTGCCGTGGGGGAGGTGGGCGGGGCAGACACCGATTGCAAATGCTTCTCCCCCAGTGCAGTCCGAGAGACAGCAAAGAGCCTCGGGAGGGTGGGGAAGGCTGTTTTCACTCTCCTCAAGCTCCTTGAAAGCTTCTCGAGCCTGGGGAGGGTGAAAAACGGGTCTATCGTGTGCCAAAAGGGAGGGGTCATACGCATGCGCAGGGTGTGTTTGCGCGCATGCGCAATGAGGGTTCGCACGCATAGCATTATGGGTATGGCATGCCTGCGTACGACCCCCTTGCGCTCCCCCCACTTTTGGCACGGGAACCCAAAAAGGTTCACCATCGCTGCTGTACACTATCAAAAGATTTCAGTAGTCAATGGCATCATTTACAGATAAGTAAATTGCAGTGGTTGGCTATCATAAAATTCTGAGAAAAGCCTAATTAATTGAACATAGGTTTTTTTTTAAAAAGCATGAATGAACAAATGAATTAGTTATGGATTATCATATTTGGCAATTACAACCTTATTCATGGAAGGAGTAACAGTACTAGTACTTACACATCTTTCAGCTGTGGATTAATGCCTATTATATTACTCCCTTGATTATGGCATTATCTTATTTTGCATTGATCTCTTTGAAACAAGAATCCTGGATGTATATTGTTTGTGTTAATCTGCATGACAACATTTAATTTAGAATTTGCAGAATGGATACCAAAGAAGCACACCAACAGAAACGTCAGGATTTTAATAAAGCTTTAAACAGCTTACTTAATAAATTATCCCTAAATACTTAATGGCAGGGAAAGTTCATGTTCTAGAACATGACTCATGAGGGAGCTGGGAAAAAAGGTGTAAATCATATAAACCTTTTTCCCCACTCTCCTCACCCTTTGGAATCTTCAGCTTGGTTCTGGATAATTAGCAAGGGGAAACAATGTTTGTATTATACTCATTGGAAAGGAAGAGATTACAAAAGAATACCGGTAAGCAAGGAAACAGTGGGGAATGCACATTGAAAGGAATGCCTTGGCATGGGGCTCCTGGCTTCTTACAAAAGGAAGCTTTTGGAATAAAATTGATTAGAATTCGTGCCAATTTTAGATAGCAGTTCAAGCCACAAAGATGCTAATTAATTAATCAGGGCAAAGAAAAGCAGTTTAGGAAGAGATAACTTGTTCAAGCAATCTCTCCCCCCCTACAAAGAAAGAAATTCTGTTAACTAATTCACATGGCCATTAAGCAGATTATGCGGTTAAGCACATCTACGTTCCCCATTGACTTTGCTTGTCAGAAATTGTCTCAGAAGTTCACAAATTGTGATTCCCTGGCTGCAGGATGCTGCAACCATCATAAATGTGAGCCAGTTGCCAAGTGCCTAAATCACTATAATGTGACTATGAGGATAGTGCAATAGTTGTAACTTTAGGATTACTTTGTTCAGTGCTGTCATAACTTCAAATTGATGTTCAACAAATGTTCATAAGTTGAGGACTACCTGTATCTTCTCTCAAATATCCAGAACTGATACAAAGTTGGATTTGTACAGAGCAGTTGGATTACTGAGAATGCACCGGTACTATGGCTGATGTTGATTGTGGTGGAGGAAAAATAAGATATTTCCAAATATTTGAAAACTACCAAGGAGAGAAGTCACTGTGTTGCTACCAAACTCTGATTACTTAAAAATTGATTGTGATTGAATATTCAAATCTGTGATATTCCAGCAATTTATGTATCTGTATAAACATGTACAGGTAGCCCCCACTTGTACAACCAAAATTGGGACCAGAAGTTTTGTTGCTAAGAAAGGTAGTTAACTGTGCAAGCTTTTTTTGCCACTTTTGTTAAGTAAACTTAGCTTCCTGCATTGACTTTGATTGTCAGAAGCTTATTGGGAAGGTCACATGACCCAGGATGCTGCAATCATCATAAATACATCCAAGTTGCCAAGCACCCAAATTTTTATCATGACCATGGAGATGCTACTGTCAGTCATGAGAGTGAGGAGCACCATAACTAATTTTTTTCAGTGCCATTATAACTTTGAATGGTTGCTAAACAAATGATTATAATTCAGGGACTGTAAAACAACAGCCATTTAGATGTAGAAATATATGTTGTATAGATAGCTAAAATAACTGATGCACTAAAAAAAAAACAGAAAATATCTTATTCTGCTAGGGGTTGAAAAAAATTAGAAAAAAAACCTGAACTCACTGAAGAACACTAATGGCTCTTTTCCTTAGAAAGGCCTATGTGCTAGACTGTAATCTCACTTACCATATTTTTGCTTCATAAGACACTCCAGACTATAAGACGCACCTAGTTTTTGGGGAGGAAAACAAAAAATCTGCCTCCCAGCCCCAGCACGTTGCTCGGCAGGACTCCACTCCAATCAGTGGGCTGGCCAACCAGAAACTGCTCTATTGCTGCCTCCTCTGTGTCTGCTGCCTCCGCCGGGGTACACTGGAGCCTTCACCTGCATTCCCCAGCTATTGCTGCCACCGGCCTATCAACAGTTGGATCAGCCTCCCGAAATACCATGATCAGCTATTTACAGGCGGTGGGGATCACTGTTCGCCACACAGTATCACTGATCGGTGGTGTTCCAGGGAGCCTATCCAACCGCCAATAGGTGGTGGCAGCAGCAGGCCATTCACCACTGCTGCCTGTCGCTGCCACTGCACCAACTCTCCCCCCCCCCCCCCCCATTGCTGCGGCCTGGTCTGTGATGCAATATTCGCTCCATAAGATGCAGTCATTTCCACCTGCTTTTGGGGGACAAAAAAGTAATGGAGCGAAAAATACAGTATCTTCTTAATTTCTTATACATGTGCTCGTTAATATTTATATTATGCCATTGTGTATTACATATTGAATTGCCACAAAATAACTATATGGTGATATAATATTCAATTGTCAAAACTTTTGTAAGCATTTAAAACTAATGTTACAGCAAATATTTAATTATAAGAATTTAATTAGGAATATATCATCCTTGTTACTTTTGCTATGATGTGTAATGATACAGAAATTACTGTCTTCAAACAGATCTGAAGAGGGAAGCAAGTATCTGTCACATGCTGAAACATCCTCACATTGTTGAACTTCTGGAGACCTATAGTTCTGATGGAATGCTATATATGGTTTTTGAATTGTAAGTTTTAAATTCTTCATATTTTTTTGAGATTTTCAGTTATTCTAGAATGCCACGTATAGTTTTCACATTGTAATTTGTACATGTATATTGTGTGCATAAATACACGTGTATTATGTGTAATCATAATTTGCATATTCTGTTCAAATTGTAACTACCATAGTTATATCTTACCAGAGGAGAATAATGTGATCAGTTAATGAAGTGAATAATGTCCTTTAAATTAGTGATCAATACTATACTAAGGGGAAAATACACTTTCATATTATGTTTGCTTTTATATTCTACTCCACTCTATCTACTCTACTCTTCCAATTCACAGCTTACATTTTAAAAGTAAAATAAAGAGGAGGAGGTGGAAATGAACATTCAGAAAAAAACTAACCCACAGAGCAGAAAAACTATAGAGGCTTAATAATCATCCAAAGCCTAGGTTAAGGATCAAAGCTAGTTTTTCCAGTGTGCTGCTTAGAGTATCCAAATGAAGGGGTTAATTACGATCTGCTTGCCCAGAGACTGAATTGAAGAAAACTTGGCCACGCCTCCTCCTTCACTCAGCAGCTCAGTTTTTCAATTCAGTCTGCCTAGAGAGACGCAATCAAGTTTTCTCCAGTTCAATTTTAGCATTCTTTGGGTTCAACTTTTGGGTTGTCTTTGCAGCGCAGCAGGTCAGTTTTCAGTTGAATTAGAAAGTTGGTTTTATTGTGGGCTGCGGTCACGGGTGCGCTGGTTTTCCCCGGTCTGCCGGAAAGAACTGCCACCAGACGATTCTGCTCCTTCTGTGCATCCGAGAACTGCAGCCGGGGTGTTATTGCCTGATCACTCGGGCTAGCCCATTCACCGCTACCTAGGTCGGCTCAGGAGCTGTGAGTTCAGTTCACCTTTCTCAAGTTTCGCTGTTCTGTGAAGGGTTTGGTCTGGCTTCGGTGCAGTTTGAAGCTTGGTCTGCCATCTTCCTGTCACCTTCCTTTTGCCTGCATGGGCGTCAGCAGCGCCAAGAGTGGCCGCAGCGGTTCAGCCTATTGGCCGCAATTTGAATTTCCCGGCTGTTTTCCTTGGCGCCAAACAAGCCGTTATGCAGCTGCTGCCATTTTGCTGCCGCGAACCTCATTGTGAGCGAAGAGGTCAGCAGCATGCTTGCAATCTCGCTGAGTCACCTCTAAATGGGATTGTTTTCTTGCGCCTCGAGAATTGAATCTTCACGATCTTCTAGTGCTCCCTTATTGGCCTCGCACAGTTATCCCACTGAGTGGCACTTCTGCTTGGGCGGCTAGGATCGCAGGAGTGTTGGTTGCAGGTTTGCCTTGGCCTACCACTGGGAGCTTTAAGCTTAATATAGCAGAAGGTGCAACTGTCCCAGCCACTGGGGAGGAGGTTCCCCCAGGAGCTCACCTTTAGCGGCGCCATCCTCGAGCAGGGTAGGAAGGCCTGCTACCAGAGGCACGGCCAGCAGATCGAAGGCCAAATACAAATTGGCTGCAGGCAAAGGGCCTTGGAGAAACAATTCTCCAAGGCTTCAAAAGAAGCAGGGGCTGCCAGATCCCCCCGCCTTTGCAATTGGAGGAATTGCCTTCCCTTTCAATCCAGGGATCCCCTCCACGCCTGGGAACCACCAGGGACTGGTCCCCTGACAATATTCAGGTACAGGGGCTATCCACTGAGGA
Source organism: Natrix helvetica (assembly GCF_964273705.1). Classification (NCBI taxonomy): domain Eukaryota; kingdom Metazoa; phylum Chordata; class Lepidosauria; order Squamata; family Natricidae; genus Natrix; species Natrix helvetica. Next base: position 60,628,874 of record NC_138550.1, read on the forward strand.
TGTGGGTCTGGGCGCTGACTCAACCCAAGGTGCATTGGGCTTGAGCCTTCCTCAGGTTTCTCAGGCCAGGCATTCTACCCCCGAGGCCAGGTACTCCTTGCCTGAAGCTACTTTTACCCCCACAGCAGCGGGGCTCCGCAGGGAGGATGGACAGCTTCTGGGCCTCCCTAGGGAAATCAGGGACTTCATTTCTGTGGCCATTTTGCAGGGGGTTGACTCCAAGCTTCTTCGGAGGGCAAGGGCCCAGAGGGCTCATTCGAGGCCTACCCCAGGATCTATGAGGGATCCTCCCTCCCCATTGCCATTCACACATAATGAGGATTTGCTATTGGGTGACGAAGTCTTGGGGAAATCAGGAATTGTCTGATGATGAGGGTAGAATCCAGGACACACCCATGTCTGTAGGTCTTTTCAGCCTGCCCTGTTTAAGTCCTTGTTATTCAATCCAGGACTACAATCAACATGGGCAGCAAGGGAACTCCGGTGGAACCCTCACTGGGGCTTGACTCTACTGATTGCCTGTTTTCTGAACTGGTTCTGGAACAGGAAGTCATTCCTTCCCCTAAGCTGTTTCTGGATGTCATCCAGAGGCAGTGGTCTCAACCAGCAGCCATTCCCCTGCCTAGTAATAATGACAAGTGGTTATATGGCCCAGTCTGCTCCTCTAGATGCTGTCTGTGGATGCACCGGTGGTGGCCTTGACCTCCCCGGCCATTGTGCCCTCAGATGTATCTGAGGGTTTCAAGGCAGAGGACCCTAAAGCAGAGCAAACTCTCTGCAAGATGCACCAGGCGGCTGCCTTGGCAATTCGAGCAGCAATTGCTGCGTCCTTCTTCAATAGGACTTCCCTGGTGTGGCTCAGACAGTTGCAAGCTAGGTTAGCCCCTGAGGACATGCACCTCCATCAGGATGTTAACAAGCTAGTGACTGCCTTAGAGTTTTCCTGTGCACTGCTTGGAGAGTCCAAGCAATGGGTTAATTCAGTCTGGTTGCCCTTGGACTGAGGAACTTTTTTTCCTTTCACCACACCTCCTCGTGTGGCCACTCCCCAGAATTTTTCCTCAGTCAAGCCCGTTCGGATGTAATAGCTAGAGTTCCAGCTGAATTAATCCCTTTTTTGGCTTGGACTCTCTATAATTCCTTTTATTTTTTTCCTAAATTCTCCCCTCTACCTTACTACAAGTCGTGCTTTGTTGCTGTGTCTTTCTTCCAACAGTTTCGTTCTCCTAGAGGCCAGGAGGTAAGCGTGAAGGTGGGGGGGGGTGCTCCTCAGCCGCGCCGCTTTGGACAGCTTCGGAGGCCCGCCGCTTGCTTTTTAAATAGGCGCGGCAAGAGCGGCGAGGTCTCTGTCTTCTTGGCCCCTTGTTTGTTGTTTTGCCGCAGTTTTTTCTATCCCTGGCCTGCTCTCAAGACCTCTGCCGCAGGGAGGAGCGTGCGACCGTCGTTTCAACACACGGGCATCGTTTTTCGCCTCCCTTCACCCCCACGCTGCAGCGGTGGCCATTTTGGGCGTGAAAAATTTGCGCCCTTTTGGCAACGGCCATTCTGCTCAGCCACGCTGAGGCTGCTGGGGGGTTGGGGGGGCCTGGCAAGGGTCTCCAGGCCAGTCCACCAACCTCCCTCCCCCTTTTCTAGCAGCGCTGGTTCCCGGGCCGTTTCATGGCCATCACACCGGCTCAGGGAGGGAGCCCTTTAACACGCAGGCCACCCATATTTTTTTATAGTCCTGTCCCTCCCTGTCTCTCCTGAGGGGCCTTGCACTTGGGTGCAGGCCCCAATCCACCTCTGAGGCCTATAACTGATGTCTCTTGCATACGGATTTTTTTCCTCTTTTCTATGCCAGCAGATTGCAATGTTTTTTCTGTGTTTAACATTGTGCAAGCTCTTGCCTTTTTAGTTCTTCTTCCAGCACAGCCAGTCTATGCCTCCGGCTTTCAGCCTTGTCATAGCCTTGCACCATCTTACGTGGTCATTGACTATGGAGCTGCCCAGCCCCCCAGATTCCCAGGATACTAGACCAGGTCTCTCCCAGGCCCCTAGTAAGGGATCCTCCTCATCAGGGAGTGGGGGAGTGGGCAAAGGCGGGGGGCGGCTCTGGGAAACATCGTTCCAAAGCCCCGTCCTCAGCAGAGGCCAAGGATGCTGAAAGGTGCCAGCGGGCCCTTGATAAGCAATTCGAAAAGTCCCAGCACCAGGCAGGCAGGGAACCATCCCACTATGATCTTCCCTTGTCTCGGGATGACCCATTAGTGGTGATGTCTGAGGAGATGGAGTCTCAGGACTTGTCCCCAAACAGGTCACTGGCGGAACCAACTTCCCCAGCCCCCTCTTGGGCTTGCAAGCAGGCCCCTCCCCTGGGGGACCCGTGCCAGGATGACATGCCCGAGGATGCTCCCCCTCCCCAGAGGATGTTCTGGACCCCGAGTCCGACCAGGAGCCCGAACTATTGGCTCACATGCAGGCGGTAGTGGCTTGCGCCATTGCCAAGGGCATCGCTGATGGCATGAAAACACGTGATCCGCCCTCAGCGGCACCCAAGGTTCCCAGACCCGACCAGTCCGCCCCTCCTCCGGCCAAGCGGGTCCGCCACCCTTCCCTGGAATCCTCTGTGGTCAGTGAGGCCTCTGCCCTTGAGGACCCTGACCAGGAGGGCCAGAGCTATCAGAGGACGAGGACCTACCTCCTGATGCCCCTGCCTTCGCGGGGCTCTTTAAGCCTAGCCGTTTTAAGTCAGTCCTCCACAAGGTCAAGGCAGCCACTAAGGTGGGAATCAAACCCAAACCTGCCCAACCTGCTCCAGAGTTGACTCCTGTCAACCCTAACGCAGTCATGTTCGACATTCCCACTCCTCAGCAGGAGCTGGTACTGATCCCTGGGTAGTTCCTTGATCTTATTCAATGTCAGTGGGCCCAGCCTGCCACACAGTCCTCTCCCAGTGGAGAGGACAAGAAACTTTATACTATGGAGCCTGCTCTGGAGGACCTCTTGTTCCTGCCAACTGTGTACCCACCCATAGCCGCTCTTACCTCCAATTCCTCCCTCCAGCAAACCTATTGGAGGGCCTCAAGGCGGAGTATAAAAAGGCGGAGAAGGCGTGCCACAAGACCCATCTTGCGGCCGCCTGGGCCATTAGGGCCTCTTCGTCTGCATCATTCTTCAACAGGCCTCTGTCATTTGGCTCTGTGAGCTGCTGACCAAGCTTCCGGCGGGGGACATGCGCCTCCGCCAGGATATGTCTAAGATCATCACGGCTTCCCAATACGCCGCTGATGCATCCCTCAATGGCACCAAATTTGCCTCAAGGGCTCTAGCGTCCAACATCACTTCCCGTCGTTTGGTCTGGCTCCAACATTGGCAATTCGCGATTGCTGCGTCCTTCTTCAATAGGAGTTCCCTGGTGTGGCTCAGACAGTTGCAAGCTAGGTTAGCCCCTGAGGACATGCACCTCCATCAGAATGTTAACAAGCTAGGGACTGCCTTAGAGTTCTCCGCAGATGCCACACTAACTGCAGCAAAATTTGCTACCAGAGCTAAGGCGACTAATGTCACCTCCCGCCACCTCCTCTGGCTTTGCCATTGGCAGGCATATATGCAATCCAAATGGCGCCTGGCAGCGGCACCCTTCAAAAGGGTAAGCTATTTGGGGAAGCTCCCTATACATAGTAAAAAGTTAAAGAAACCTTGAGCCCCTTTTAACTCACGCTCACATCCAGATGCTATTTTGAAGGGAAGCTTTTCCCATAATTCCTATATAATGTCACTAATAGCAATAGCACATAGACTTATATACCACTTCACAGTGCCTTACAGCCCTCTCTAAGCAGTTAACAGAGTCAGTATATTGCCACCAACAATTTGAGTCCTTATTTTACCCACCTCAGAAGGATGGAAGGCTGAGTCAACCTTGAGCCTGGTGAGATTTGAACTGCCAAATTGCAGGCAGTCGGCAGAAGTAGCCTGCAGTACTGCACTCTTAACCACTGTGCTACCGTGGTTCATGCATGTCTACTGTTTCTTCACTTGCCAGGCACACTGCAGAACAGAGGAATTCCAGATATATAATCTAGAATTATAAATCTCGATAAGAGTTTTAGTCCTAGATGTGATTTTTTTCCAGGAAATGCTGATTATTTATTTATTTATTAAATTGATGTGTCACCCATTTCACTATTCAAAGCAACTTTGGATAACAATAAATTTATAAATATTAAATATTAAACCCAAGTGCTTTTTTCTCAAGGGGCAACTGGACTTCCTTGGTTTTGTGTGAAGATGTTTCACTTCTCATCCAAGAGGTTTCTTCAGCTCTTACTGGATGATAGGAAATAGAAGTATTTATATTCCTTGCAGACAGCTGATCATTTGCATTCTTTTAGAGAGTCATTGAGGTCATCTGAAGGTTTATCTGTGTCCTCAGAGTCACCAGAGTAGTGCAAATGGGTATGGAGCCTTCTTGGAACCATCCAGTTGAAAGGACTGTGTTGTAGACTAGAAATAGATGACAAGAAGACAAGATTCAGCGGTCCATTTTCATTTAAAAGACACAGATAAACCTTCAGGTGGCTTTAACAACTCGCTAAAAGAATGCAAGTGACCAACTGTCTGCAAGGAGTATAAATCCTTCCATTCTCCACTATCCAGTCAGAGTTGAACAAGCTTCTTGGATGACAAGTGAAATGTCTTCAAAGAGAAGCAAGGAAGTCCAGCTGTCTCTTGAAAAAAGCACCTTTGGGACAACTATGACCTGGATGAATGAGAATCTCCATAGACATAAAATATTAAAATTAACAAGAATTAGATTTTTTTAAAAAAGAGCATGAATGGTACAGTGATAGGATCTTCCCTCTTGATCCATATCCACCTCCAGCATAAAGCACCCTAATCAAAGCTCCAAACCAAATGGGAAAACCAGCATAAGGTGAAAAAAGGTTGTGGGGGAAGTGGGCCTTACCTCCAGAAGCAAGATGTTCCAAAGGGCAGGGCCCCTATAGAAAAGGCTCTAGTCCTAGATCCTGCCAACTGAAATCCCTTAATTAATGGGATCCATAGCATACTCCTTCTACCACACCAAGTGGCGATAGTAATCCCACTGGGGCTTGTTACTTCAATATATTCCTTACACTGATTTTAAATTGATGTAAATGTATTCGTTTTTTAAAAGTTTTCATTTGGTTAGTAATATTTTGCTGGGTTGAACATTTTGTTTCCACCAAGCTTTTTAAAATTTATCTTTAGTATAATTTTCATTCTAGAAATAACCAAAAAAAAAAAACCTAATTATTTGGGAAGAACTTGTTATACATAGTTTTCATTATTAGGAGAACTAGTCAAATACTAAGATTATCAGAGAGTTTGTCACTGTTAACTCCCAAGTATTTGACCTTCTTTTCAATTTTGAAACTCATAGAAAAAAATAAGTTACAACACCACCTAGTGTCCAAACTAATGTGCAAATTAGCTGAGTAAATGGATTATTGAGATTCCGCAAAGCACTACCATGTTTCCCTGAAAATAAGACATGGTCTTATTTTCTTTTGACCCCTGAAATAAGCACTTGGCCTTATTTTCAGGGAGGTCTTATTATTTTTGAGGTGCAGGAGGTGGCAAGCATGGTCACCTCATGGCTGCTGCTGTGTTGCAAAATTTTGGGGGAGGGCTTATTTTCGGGGGAGGGTTTATTTTAGCACATGCGGTCAAAAGCCCAATTGGGCTTATTATCTGGGGAGGTCTTATTTTGGGGGAAACAGGGTAGTAATCAGAATATAAGCCCTGTTTAAGTTTTAAGTTGAGAAAATTAAAATATATGCCTTCATATCCAATATGTAATTTGAAAAAGAAAATCCAAGGAACTAGCCCATAAGATATGGCATCTTATCAGTCTGTTTAAAATATTTAGAAAATATTGTCATTTAAATATATGTTAGTTTTGGGGTAGCATTGATTTTAAAATATTTTTCTTCAAAATACATGGGAATTTTAACTAGTAATATGCCACAAACAGAAATATTTGTTTGTTTATTAAATATATATCCTGATTTTCATTCTAAAATCCAAGGTAACATACATAGCATTTTCCCCCAATAGCTGTATAAAGTAGATTGGCTTCAGAGAGTGTGACTGACCCAGCATCATCCAAATACTTCTGTGAATAAGAATGAACTATTTTTCCTATTAGCCCCACATTTTAATCACTATCAGAAAGTAACTATTTCTAATAGTTATAAGATATTTAAATGAACTTTTAAAAATGTAAAGAAACTTAGAACTAGTACATCTGTATTAGACTTGCTCCATTAAAATCACTAATGTACTATGCAATAAACAACACTAGCAATATCGCCTTGATATTTCAAATATATATTTTGAAAAGGTAGTTCCAAAGTAAGAATAACTACTGGAAGAGTAAATGCACGCCTTTGATAGGTGAAGAAATAATTTCTTCATAGAAATTATTTCATAGCCTTTTGAGTTTCTAGTATAAGAAACTATACAGAGACAAGAATACCTTATTCCCTTATTGTAGTTTGATAGAATAATGGACTTTTGGAATCTTGTCTAAATTTCTGTCTGATCCATCTTAAAATCAACGCATGATTATTTTGAGTCTTTTACTGTCTCATACCTTTCCCAGGCTCTAACTTTTTTTTTACACAGAAATGATGGATTAGAATGCTGCATTTTAATGAATTCAATAATTCATTTGATAATATTGAAACTAAATTGTCAAAATGTTAGCCACCGCATATAACAAAGAAATTGGCCAATAACTTTCCACAGGATGTGTCATAATTTCACTTTCAGAATTATTTATTATATATAAAAACATTACTGAAGGAAGGAAGGGGGGAAGGAAGGAAGCTTTTTTTTTCTAAATGGCATCTTTGGAAACTTCTAGCACTGTAGAAACAAGAAAACCAATAAACATTTTCTATCAGTCTATAAACATTATTGGGATCATAGTTACATTGTTTCATTTTGTTTTTACATAAATTCAAAAATTGAGCTGCCATTGTCATAAAAAAAGCATTAATCCATACATTTTCTGAGCAAATAGAGTATGGAATTTTTGGATGTAGCATATAGTTTCTTTTTTCCTTCCCAGACATACCACTGAAATAACAGGTGGAAAGTTGGTGATGGGTGGATGCTCTTATATATTGTGCTTTTAGTGTTAATTATCTCTGATTGACATTGCTTGGCACAGGAGAGAAACTGCTGTTGTCTCAATTTAAATTGAGACTGCTGTATTCTCCAATATTTTCAACTGGATTATAAAGATTAAATATATACTTCAACTGTTATAATACAAATAGTCCTTGGCTTTTGACCACAATTAAGACCAACATTTATATTGCTAAGCAAGAAAATTAAGTAAGTTTTGCCCCATTTTATGACCTTTCTTACCACGTTTGTTAAGTGAATCACAGCAGATGTTAAATTGGTAACAGTTGTTAAGTGAACCTGGTTTCTGCATTACTTTGCTTGTCAGAAAATCACAGATGATCACGTGACTCCGGGACACTGCAACCATACAAATAAATGCAGTTGCCAAGCGTCCAAAGTTTGATCATGTGATCATGGGGATGCTGCAACAGTCGTAAGTGTGAAAAATGCTCATGTCACTTTTTTAGTGTAATTGTAACTTTGGTCACTAAACGAATGGTTATCAGTCAAGGACTAATAGTATGTCTTTGTCATTACCAAGATAATCTTGTAGGCAATATTACATATATTTACTGTGGATCTTTTATTTTGCATCATATTTCAGCAACACTACAATTTATTAAGTTCAAGCAGCTTTGTCATTGACTAAGTGAAGCAATTATCTCAGGTAGCAGATACTGAGAGCAATGATAGCAGCCTTCCAGATGATTTTGGAAACAGTAGATGACAAAACCCTAACTCTAACTTGATGGTATTCAATTACAAGTTCATTCTGTTTCTGTACATGAATTTGAGTGAGAGAGCTAACAGTTCCATTAGATTGTCTCTGTTTATCTTTCTTCTAAATGAATAAACCATCATTATTCCAAGAACTCAGGACTTTTTGATCACAATACAGTCATGTGAGGAAAGTGCCAAAATATTGCAAAATCATACAGTGAACTTCATGGCTCATTTGGAATTTGAACCAGTGGTGGGATACAACCAGTACTGTTCCGATACGGTGCTCTGGAGGGACCACACACCCTCCTTACCTGTATTTGAGCCGATCGGGGCTTCCGCGAACGGAGCCTAGAGTGCTTGCGTGACGTTCCGCCAAGCAGCTGGAATGTCGTGGGCAGTAAGTTCGCGTGTGCACGCTGTGCACATGCTGCGCGCGTGCATGTGGTGGACACCCGGCCCCATTGCACCATACTGGTTGCAGTGGGATCCGGAACCCACCACTGATTTTAACCTATATCTTCCTAGTCCAAACATTACTTTATACTTAGCCCACCTTTAATATAGGAGAATACATACAGAAGTTACTCATGAATTCCCAATATCCATTCATTTGTTTTGGGATTCGAGAAGAGAAAAGCCTGTGGCCAAACTTTTCAGAAATTTTGCATTTAAGAATTTAGAAACGCCAGTAATTCTTCCTATTTGAGACTGTTTCTCCAAAATTGTATTGTGTTTTGAGATGAAATCATTGGTTAGTGATTGCACTATAAAGCCTGTATGTTTTTCTTGTCTTCTACCAGAAAGATGACAAGAGCTGCTAGCAATCTAAATTTCAATTAGTATAAATTTTGAATAATTTAGAAAATAATTTAAAAGTGTCCATTTCTGAATATTAACATTACTTTGAAAGTCAGTTTCACGTTTCGTAATTACTTTTTCATTACTTTTTATATGCAGTATGGATGGTGCAGATCTCTGCTTTGAAATTGTAAAGAGAGCAGATGCTGGTTTTGTGTACAGTGAAGCTGTAGCCAGGTATGTTGTCTTACTTTAATTCTGTGCTGGGAAGAGTGAACAATAATTAACACTTATCTGATAGCTAACACTATAAGCAGCACTGATTAAGATAATCAATCCGGAAAACTTATATAGGTAGTCTTTGTTTAGAGACCCCAGTTGGGACCAGCAACTCAGTCATTAAGTGAAGCAGTCGCTAAGTAAAATAGTAGCTATGCTTATGATTCTACAACAGCTTTCCTTTGCTTTACAGACCTGAAAAGATAGTAAATATGACGATTGATTCCAATTTACTTTTTCATCACTGAATAGTCACTAAATGAGGACTACTTATATTCAATAAGTATTCTTTTAAAGATTAATACATGTTGAGGAAAGAAACTATGACTAGTAATGTTTTAAAAAGCAAAATATGGTATTATTTTAATTTTAGTTCTCAGTTATTTTAAATAATTGTGAAAAGATATCTCAAAAGTTTATAATTAAATTGTACTATTATTAGATTCATCATTATCAGTTACACTTCTAAACCTCCAGTTAACAAAAGAACTTAATCAAGGCAAAGTGAAGCACTTTTAAATTAGGAGCATAAGAGGCTAGGATCTGACCTAGATTTGATTACTGTATTTTTCGGAGTACAAGACGCGCCTTTTTCCCTCAAAAAAGAGGCTGAAAATCTGGGTGCATCTTATGCACTGAATACAGCATTTTTTTTGCCTCCTGAAACCCCGCCCCCTTTGCAAAAATGGCCATGCATAGCTTGTAGGAGGTTTTCAGAGAGCTCCTGGGGGCTGGGGAGGGCAGACATTTTGCCTCCCCCAGCCCCCAGGAGCGCTATAAACTTCCTAATCACCCCCCCTTTTTTTTTACAAAAAATGGGCCCATTTTCGCAAATAAACAGCCCGTTTTTTGCTCATTTTGGGGGCCCCCACCCTCCCAGAAACACTCTATAATCCGCCTAAGGGTTATTCATGCCCTTTTTTGTGGTGGTGGTGGGGAAACCAGGCCCGTTTTTAGCAGGTTTGCAGAGTGCAAAAACTTTTTTTTAATTTGCTTCTTCAAAACCTTGATGCGTCTTATACTCCGATGTGTCTTACACTCCGAAAAATACGATAGCTCCAGTTTTCTTTTTCTAGTTATAGTTTGCAGAAAATTATAAGAGATAAAGCCATGTTTGCACTGCCATGTTTGCATCCTAGCAAGCTATGTTCAGAAACACATTATTTTTAAACACAGGAGTTTCATTACATAATCATGAATTATTGCACTAATAGACAAGTTCATATGAGACTGTTCTCTTTTAAAGCCATCTAAGTAGGTAAATAACCTACAACATTTAGTAACAAATTGTGTAAGTTGATTTGTATTATATTACTTCAATGGAAGATATATTAAATTTAGCTAAACAGGTGAAGGATTGAATCCTGTTGATTCCATAGCTAAATTTTGTGGTATACTAACATGGAAGATTTTTTTTTGTCTGTTTTTAAAAATAACACCGAAATATTGTGAGTTTATGCTCTCCTAATTTTATTTATGCATTCATATATTCTAGAAAGAATATTTAGGTTTTTTTAGCAATATATGTTTTCAGTGTTCTAGAGCTGTGGCTCCCACATTTTGGGCACCAGGGACCAATTCCATAGAGAGAGGTTTTTTCATGCACCAAAGGGGGCGTGGTTTCGTTTGCACCCTCAAGTTTCTGGCATATGTCTTTAAGAATGTTGTTTGCTATTACAATTATGATTGGATAGAGTTGTTTTCGTTAGCTACTGCATAGTTGATCTTTATAATATAAAGATATTGCACAATACAATATGACTAAGATACAGTGTAGATGGTAAGTAGCTTTTTTCCAGGTGTGACTATGATGGGGATTACAGAGATAAATGATGTTCATAGGTGGACCATGAACATATCTGAAATTTTGAAAAAATGATATTGTTATAAAATGTTGATCACGGGAGAGGTTGCTGAAAATCATTTATCAGAAGACATCCTGAGGAAATTGTTCCCTTCTACCCTTACTTGCTCCCAAGACACTTAAACTTCAATTTGGTTTTCTCTGACCAAGTCAGCCCAATCTATGTACTACGAAAACACTCAGGTCTGTAACTGAGTGAAATTGTGCATTGTAGGACACAACCTTTTTAACCCAGGTACTCCACATGAGTATCTTACAGAATGCATCCCAAATCTGGGATACGTAACCCCTATGGAATTAAAATTTAGCAAATTTTATAAAACAATTTATGACATAAAATTATCATAAAATATTCTATGACATAACAAAATGTCATAAAATATTTCCTGTGGCAAGCTCCTGACGTTTAACTGTGCTATGCAGTCGGTTACTCTGAAGGCAAATCCATCTCTAAATATCTCCCTGAATTTTTAAGAACTTTTCTAGTACATGTGAAGCTCTGCCATTGAGGACTCTGGTAAGAAGTATCTCTAAAACGAAATCCCATTGTGTAATTGCTAATAAAGGTTTTGATTACAAATCCTTTTTTTATTTCTGCATATATACCTTTTGAGTACCATAGATTTAGCAAACTGTAGCTAAGGTTTAACATGCATCCCTCACATTGTGGGGAATAAGTCTAATACTGTATTTTTCGGAGTATAAGACGCACCGGAGTATACCGTATTTATTCGAGTATAACACGCACACGTGTATAACGCGCACCCCCTAATTTTTGATTAAAAATCGGTATAAAATTTTGTTTCACACCAAGCATTGTAATAGTAATGACTATTGCCGCCGGCGGGGCGGGAAGGGAGCGGAGGCGCGCCAGCTTTTGCTCTAGTCAAGACAAAATAAGACCAAACTCGCGGGAGGCATTGTAATGAGTAGGCGATTGCTGTATAGAGAAGAGGAAGAGCAGGCTAAAGGTCCAGCATAGAAGCGAAGCCGAAAGAGATCCTTGCGAGGCTCTGCAGGCTTCCTCGGAGTAAGGAAGACAACAGCTCCCCTCACCCCCCAGAAAGCAGCGGGGCTCATCGTGATGAAAAAGGCAGCCCTGATGCCGAGGAGAGCCTTGCAAGGAGGCGGAAAGGAAAAGCCCGAAAAGGCACCAAAAGAAGCGGGGGGAGCTTCGCCCGCCTGGTGGGCAGCCTGTGCGCGCCTGTTGCCAGCGTTCGGCGGCAGCAGCAGCGGCAATAGTCGGAGCGCCGCTGCTGCCGCCGAACACTAGCAACAGGACCGCACAGGCTGCCCACCAGGCGCCTGGGGAGGGCGAAAAAAGCATGTAAAAATGGGAGGGTCGCGTGTTGTTCGCGCATGCGCACTGGGGGTCGCGCGTTGCATTATGGGTGCGGCACGCCCGCACACGACCCCCCTGCGCTCCCCCCCCCACTTGTGGCACGCGAGCCAAAAAAGGTTCACCATCGCTGTCATAGGGGATTGGAATGCTAAAGCAGGAAGTCTAAAGGAACCGGAATAACAGGCAATTTTGGTCTTGGAATACAAAATGAAGCAGAACAAAAGCTAAAAGAGTTATCTAGAGAACCTGCTGCTCATAGCAAATACTCTTTTTCAACAACCAAGAGGTGATTCCAGGTGATCACTACTGAAATTTGATTGATTATATACTCTGCAGTCAAAAATGGAGAAGTTATATACAGTCAGTAAAAACAAAACCTGGAGCTCAGATCATGAGCTTTACTGCAAAAGTCAGGCTTAAATTGAAGAAAATAGGGGAAATCATTAGGCATGATCTGAATTGTAACCCTTATGAATATACAATGGAGGTGGTGAATAGGTTTAAGGAATCAGATCTGGTAGAGTGCCTAAAGAACAGTGAACTAAGAACATTGTACAAGGAATCATTTACAATGACTCCCCCTCCCCCCCCCAAAAAAGGACCGAAGAAAGCAAAGTGGCTGTCTGATGAGGCTTTATAAATAGCTGAGAAAAGAAGGAAAGTGAAAGGCATGCTTCTGTTTTTTGTTAATAGACTGGCTGAGTGCTGATTTGTTCTAAACCCCTTTTCTTAATTACAAATGTAAACTTTCATTGCTTTACTCTGGAGCTTTAAAACACTTTCTCTTTCGCCATAATGAAAGTGGAAGAGGAGACTTGATCTGATTTATATCACATTTTTACTCTTAAGGATTTTCCATGTTATTAGTCTTTCTAAAAGAACTCTGTTGCTTCATTTTATTTTTGTATATATCCTTTTAACTATAACTCGGTACCCTACTAGATATATCCTGAGAGATTCTAGGGCATAACTTCTTCCCTCCCTGCCCAGTCCAGCTCAGGATTGCACAGTCTCTTAATTTGAGTTTCTCTCTGGAATGTACTATCTCCTCCCTGGAAAAGTTCTATGCTGCCAAGATTCCCCACCACTGTTTATCCAAATGCAATTCACTATATTGTCTTTGGGCTTAGACCTGTCAATATATCAATAGATAGTATCCTCCATTACTAGATCATCCTCCCCTACTCTTCCATATGAGCAGTTGTGTTCCTTAAATATTTCTGCCACTATGTTTTCTTCCCTTGACTCAGAGGTGAGTTCCTCCCGGTACAGTCTGGTACGCCAGGAGTGGTAGTGAAAATCTGGTGTACCGAATAGGACGAGTAGCGATGGTGGCCTAGCCACGCCCCCGTACCATCGAAAGAAAGAAACAACAGAGGAGCAGAGGCCTCGTCTGTTGGAAGAAGCATCTGTGCTTCGTTCTCTTTGAGAGCTGCCTTGCTTGCCATGGGGAGAAATCAGAGGGAGAGTGGGAGGAGAAAGCCGAGCTTCTGCTAGGGATGGCCTCCTCCCACTCTCCCCCTGATTTCTCCCCAGCCGCGCTCGCGGAGGAAGGAGGCAGGGGTGCTGGCTGGCGCCCGCTTCTCTTACTGTTCGCCACAGCCGCCCCATTAGCTCCTAGTTTCTTGGTCCAAGCACTGGCTTTGGCTCCATTTGAGGAAATAGTGCAGTTATTCTAAATTGGTCTAAATTGATTAATTTTATTGATTGGCTTTTCCAAATTTACAAATTGTTGTGTTGCTGGCCACAGAGACCATATTTACTTTCTCATGAGGAGATAGGAGAGACTTTTTGGCGTTTCTCTCCTACCTCTGGGCCTGGTCCCTGGGTGTTTGGGGATGACAGGCTCTGTCAGCAGCAAAGGGGAGCGACTGCAGGCACTCCAACATGTGCAGAGGCTGAAAAATTGTGCTGCATCCCCAACAGCCGCATCACGGCTCCAACAGGTGCGCCGTGTCTTGGAGAAGATAGCCCCGGCTTCAAAGACCGTGCCGCGGCTTGGAGAGAGGAGCCGCGGCTTCAAAGACCGTGCCGCAATTTGGTGAAGCGAGGCACAGCTTAGAGAGTCAGTCACGGCTTCAAAGGGCGTGCTGCAGCTGGGAAAGGTGAGCTGCAGTGTGGGAAGACGAGCCGCGATTTGTAGCAGCTAGCTGCGGCCTCCTCGTTGCAGAGCCTCTATTGACGGATCCTCCGGTGGCCATTTTGCCAATGCACGTGGAGGTGGCCATTTTCAGCTATTTCATGAGTGGCACTGCGGGCCTGCATCGTGGCCACTGATTGAGGCCGGCAGGCGGTAGAGTGACGGGTGCAGTCACATCAGCTCCCAAGGGCCAGACACCAGCAGCCGTTTTCCACAGCCCTAAAACAACTTTGTGCGCCCATGAGTGTCTAAGATGGCTACAACAGGGCCAGATCCAACGCAGGCCCCTATGGAGACCTCTAGCAAAGTTGGGGAAAGGGAGCACGACAGGCCCAGAATCAGGGCAGCGGCCTCCTAGCCGCCTGCTGAGCAGCGCCACTCCAGAGCCACCGTTAGGGACAAGCTCAGAAGACAACAAGCTTTGGAGAAGCAGATTGCCAGGGCAGAGAAGCAGGCCCATACCACTAGGCCCAGCTCCCCCAGCAAGTCAAGGTCTCCTGTTAGTCTCTCAACAGTCAGGCTCCCCTCCTAGGGGTTTCAGTCCTTCTTCCCTCTCAATCTCGCCTGCTAGGCCTCGTAGGAAGACCAGACAGGAGGTATCCCCTTCTCCACCCATCTCTCTGAGACCTCCCTAATTTTTGCCCAGCCTCCTCTCAGGAGAGGGAATGCGTTTGGCATCGGCTAGACGTCTGCCCCGCGCTGTGCATTTATCTCAGGCACACATCGGCATCTGAGGCTCTTTTCATTTCCTTTCAACCCAGTTCCCTGGGGGCCAGGGTCTCCTCTGCCACAATTGGCAGGTGGCAGGCCATTATTGCCATCTATGAAGCCCCAGGTCAGACTCCTCCTTCGGGGATCACGGCCCATTCCATGCGGAGCGCCGCCATTACCACGGTGTGGGCCACCAGAGCCCCATTCGAGGACATTTGCCGGGTAGCCACCTGGTCGTCCCTGACTTCCTTTATCCGGCACTATCGTCTGGTTATTTTTGCATCGGCGGAGGCGTCCTTTGGACATAGGGTTCTCCAGCAGGTGGTGACCACCCCTTCCCCGGGGTTCTAATTTCCCTCTCTGGGACCTAGCTTGGGTACGTCCCAGCTGTAGCCTCTCCCACCATCTCTACTGGAAAAAGAAAGTTGGTCCTTACCTGAACGTGTCTTTTCAGTAGAGTGGTGGGAGGGGCTACATCCTTCCCTGGTTCAGCAATATGTAGCTAGTCAGGAGGGGTGAAGGGGGGTCAGGTGGTCTGTTTTTTTGTTGTGTCTTACAGTGTTTGTCATTCAACCTCGAGGAAACTGGGAGCCAACAGGGAAAGGAGGATACTTAAAGAAATTTCCCTCAGTCTTTGGACCAATCAGGCTTTGACAGAACCCAGTTGTAGCCCCTCTCGCCACTCTACTGAAAAGACATGTTCATGTAAGGACCAACGTTCTTTATGTTGCCATTGCTTAGAGCATCGCCGGCATCAGCTTCTTGCCATCGCCACCATGCCGAATTCACCAAAAGCGGTGCCAGAAGCATTTGGACATGCTCAGGGAAGGGAGAGCCGGAACTGACAGCCCAGGATTGTGTTTCAGCTGCCACTTCTGTTGTTGCTGCAGCCACCAGAGACTCCTTCCTTGCTACCACTTTGTTTTGGCCAAAAAGCAATGCCTCTGAGGGGCTGTTCCCGGATGGCACCTGAGGCCCCCTCGCCTCTTTCTGCCCCACAGAAAAAAGAGCAGCTCCCCTCTCCCCTCTCACTTTCCTCAGCCTACGCACTATTCAGAGGGTGGGGGAAAGTGCCCCTCAGCTGCTCCTCCAGGAAGACCACCGCACTTTCTCTACGGGTGGGAGGTTGAAGGGGCAACTACAGGTTAAGAGCGGCGAGGGGTTTTGGCAGCGCGAAAGAAAGACTTCAAAGTCAGTGGAGGTGGTGTGTGGCTTGTTCTGATTTTCCCCAGGTGCAAAATGCTTTAAAAAATAAAACTTTAGTTTTGGGGTGTGTGTAAAAGGTTAGGGGTGCAAGAGTCTTATAATTTGACAGCTTTAAGACTTGCACACTTCAAATTCCAGAGTTCCTGAGCCAACATGACTGGAGGAGAAATTCTGGGAATTGAAGTCCACAAGTCTTAAAGCTGTCAAGTTTGAATACCTCTGAGGTTTTGTTTTGTTTTTTGTAAAGGGTTAAGGGTGCAAGGGTCTTGTAACCTGACAGCTTTAAAACTTGCACACTTCAAATGCCACAGTTTCTGAGCCAACATTTTGGTTGCTAAGCAAGAGCATTGTTAAGTGAGTTTCACCACATTTTACAAGTTGGCACGCCCACCCAGTCACATAACTGCCAAGCCACGCCCACAGAATAGGCCATGCACACAGAATAAATAGTAAAAAAATTGAAACCCACCCACAGTTTTAAAACTATACACCAGCAGGATGAAACTACAATATACAAATTTCTTTTGGTGAGTTTCCTATAGCCATTTCAATGATGCATGGTCAATTCTGAGTTCAAAATAACAATTGCACCTAGCCCTACATGTAAGTAATGTTCTCAAGAGCATATATATTCTTTCTCCAACACAGACCAAGAGTAGTTAGGTAGTTCGGGTAGTTTCTTATTCAGAAATTTCACCAAATGAGGAGCTTCCTCTACTAACTTCAGGTAGTGACTCTGAGGCATCAGTTATTTTGTGCAATTGCTTTATCCAAGATTGGAGTTGTAATAAAGAATATCTGTGACAATACTGCTCAAATGCAATCTATCATTGTTCAGATCACACTGGATTTGGTTTGTGTAATACCCATTCCTTGAAGATCCTGAATATAACATTGTACATTTGCCTGTATTTGAATACTTGGTAGTAATTAATTAGCCCCAGGAAAGATTGCACAGTACATAATTTTATTTATAAGTACAGACCAGTTCTGGATTCTTTCCTCTACAACAGGGTTGTCAAACTGGCGGCTTGCAGGCCAGATGCATCACGTGCAGGCCAAGGCTACCCCAGCTCTGTGAATGGGAAAAACATCGCGAAACATCATGTGACCGCAATGTGATGATGCTCTACTAGTAGTTTTGCAATTTCTTCTGTTATTAAAGTCATAGATTCGGCTTTTATCCCCACACATATTTACTTTTAAAACATTTTGTTGTATCCCTACTAGTGGATGATGACCCAATATTCTGTCAACTGGGCATGGAATGCATCCTGAAAAGCCTTCACAATCTCTACCTTATGTTAATCTCTAGTTCTCTTATAGAGTTGTATGTAGTTCTCCTGAAATGGTCCTGAATCTCTGTTGTTAGTTTTGTCACATTCAATGTGGCAATTTGATGGCATTCATATGAGCATGCTATGCCATATCTTACTTTTCATAGTTATGAGTTGATACTGTATATTTTCTTCCAGTTATAGACTTTGACCATTTTAAATCTTCTCTTCTGCTATCTTTTTACCCTGAACTCTCCAAAGATCTGGACCATTCCCCCTACACTTTATTTATGCAAAGGTCATTATTATGTGGATTACACTAAGTTAGGGCAGATGCAATCTTTATCCAGATATTTTTATCTGAACTTGTCTCCTGATCAGGTACTTGCTCTTCCTCCATAAAATAAGATTGCTAATTATCTATTTTTATTAATGCACAGGTGACTACTCAAATAGTTAAAATTACACATAATCAAGTTTTCCTTCCATTCTACAAGTGGTTAGCATCAAGTTCCCCAACATTTGAAATACAGAGGATAGATCCAAGGGAAGGAGTCTTCATATCATTGTTTTTATTTCAGGGTGTGCCCTCTCTTAACATTTTAATATAATAATAATTTATTAAATTTATGTGCCTCCTGGTTTCCAGCAACTCTGGTTAGTCACACTAATTACTGTCCTTTCAAACATTAGGAAAAGACCTTTTTGTTTTTACTGAAGTGTTTTAAATAATGTTAAATTAATTAAATACAATTCTCAAGGGCATTATGTTGTCTTTTTAGCTCATGTCTGTCTTGTTTTAAACTATATTACTATGATTGAAATGTATGTTAATTTCAACTATAATATTTTGTTAAAAAATGTTTATATTTTTATTAAATTATTCTATTGGACTTTGATTTTAAATTGTTTAGATTATATCTTGCTCAGAGAACTCTGAATATAGTCTCACCAATAAATAACATCATGATATTATGGATACTTATTTAGAAGCAACTTTTTCTTACAGGACTTATTTCTGGAGAGAAATGTTACAGCTTTAGGCTTCAAAGTACATGTAATGTAAATAAAGACCCCAATGATTTAGAATTTCTAAAATATAGTGCCCAAATTTTATGCCTATTTTTCTTTGCAGTGCTTATAACATATTTGCATGTTTGGTTTTGCAGTCATTACATGAGACAGATATTGGAAGCGCTGCGCTATTGTCATGATAATAATATAATTCACAGGGATGTGAAGGTAAGTCATATAATTACAGGAAAAATATCCATGTGAGTGTTTGTATTATTTATTGTTGTTTGGTTTCTCTGTTTTACTCAGTCACGGGCACCTATTAATTTGGAGTTTTGGACAGAATAATAAAACAAGTGAACCTTTTCATATAGTAAGGTTCACAAGTACACATATAAAATATAATATATTATAGCATAATATAATCATATACATTATCTTTTTTTCTTTTTAGTTAAATTCCTATATCTACTTTGCATTTAGAATATGAAGTGTTTTGAATTTAAAGCACCAATTTTGAGCTCTGTTTAAATTAAAAACATTTTCCACACCCCTTAGTCTGAGAGCTAGAAATGTGTTTTTGTACAGGTGGTCTGTTTATTTCTTTGGGTGTTCTATTATTGAATCCAGATCTGATGCAGTCAAAAATTCTATTTTTTAATCTGTTTACTGTATCTATATCATTTCATAAATAATGCTTGAGTATAATATAGTTCAGTGATGGCGAACCTATGGCACGCGTGCCACAAGTGGCACGCGGAGCCATTTGTCAGGGCACGTGAGGCGCTGCCCTTTCAGCTGGCCAGCGCGCATGCAGGCGCTGGCCAGCTGAGTTCACCTTTTTAAAAGCTATTTTTCGCCTTCCCCAGGCTCCAGAGGCTTTATAGGAGCCTGGGGAGGGCAGAAAGAGCCTCCTCCACCCCCCCCGGAGGCTTCAGGGACCGTCCCGAGGCTTCCCTGACGCCTTCAGAACACTTAATGGTCGTTTTAAGCGCTCCGAAGGCTTCAGGAAAGCCTCGGGACGGTCCCTGAAGCCTCCGGAGGGCCTCCGGGGGGCGGGGGGCTCTTTTCGCCCTCCCCAGGCTCCTATAAAGCTTCTGGAGCCTGGGGAGGGTGAAAAAAGCATGTAAAAATGGGGGGGGCGCGTTGTGCGCGCATGCGCACTGGGGGATCACGCTTTGCATTATGGGTGCGGCACGCCCGCACACGACCCCCCCGCGCTCCCCCCACTTGTGGCACGCGAGCCAAAAAAGGTTCGCCATCGCTGATATAGTTGAATAACTTATATTAAAGTATATACTTTGTAATTCTGTACAGTAGTTATAATTACAAAACAAGTGCAGTATAGAAATTGAGGTAGATAAGTTACAATTTAAATATAGTTTTGGATTATCCACTTGGTGCTGATTTTTTGTGACCACATAAATAGACCTACTTCAAGAAGAGCAGTCCCCAACTCGTCCTTCAGATCGTCCCAACACTATATCCATCACCACTGTAATTCAGTTCATCCATCTTGCCACTGGTCATCCTCTTTCTATCATTTCATCTACCTTTCTCAGTATTACAGAATTCTCAAGAGAGCCAGTTCTTTGCATAATATATTCAAAGTATGATAATTTAAGCCTTGTAATTTGTGCTTCAAGTGAGAACTTTAGATTGATTTACTGTACAATCCATTTGGTTTTTTTGACTGTCCATGCTATTTTATTAAGAGTCTTTTCCAACCCACAAGTTCAAAAATGTCAATTCTCTTTCAATCCCTCTTCAAAATCCAACTTTTGCTTCTATAGGGTGTCATAGAAAAAACTGTTTCCTGCATGATTTTAAACTTTGTAGATATAGATACATCATAGCATCTGACTATCTTTTCCAAGGCTTTCATTATTAATTCACCATAGTTTGAAATCTATTTCTTTATTTTTGATTGTTGTTGTTGTTCAGTTGCGAGTCATACCCAACTCTTCCTACCCCATGGACCATAGCACAACAGGCTCCCCTGTCCTTTATCAACTATTAATATCAACTATTGTTGACAGTTGATCCTAAAATCAGAAAGTATCCACCTTTTCAGTATTTTTATTGTCTGTTCTAAGATTTGCTGCTATATCTGTTATTTTGGTCTTATGTCACTCCTTTGCTGATCTGGAGCATGATTCGCTATGTTCCATCCATACTATGGTTTTCTATCCTGCATATAGGTTTCTTCTGGAGACAATTAGATGTTCTGGAATTCCCATTATCCTAAAGACATTCCACAGCTTGACATAGTCAGCATAATCAGTCTAATTGGTAAAGCCTAAAATCTGAGTTTCATTCTTCTCCACATCAAGCATGATGTTCAAAAGCGGTCTCCATGTGGAAACAAAAGTACTTATGTTCTTTTCTTTAATCAAAATGGTCAATTTTGCCATTTCAGCCAACTCCATCAACTTCTGCAACCATTCATCAAGAGTAGGAATCAAAGTGTCCTTGGTCATTCCGTGTTCAAGTGGTCTATGGCTCCCTGCTCCACCATCCCGGATTTCAATGAAATTTGGTGTGAACATGCACATACGTCCCCAATGAACATTGGTAAATTGTTACTTGCGGAGATATAGTCATTTGTTTGACCCCATACAGTGGTGGGTTGCAGGTAGTACACCCCAGTACGGGTGTACCGGTGTCTGCCAGGAGCACTGGGTACTGTTCCGGTACGGTGCTCCGGAGGGCCCACCTGCCTGCCTGAGCTCCTTACCTATATTTGAACTCTTTGGCGCTTACATGCACAGAGCATACAGCACCTGCACGACACTCTGCCAAGCAGCTGGAGCTGCGCGCATGCATGTGGGGGATGAAGGGCCCCGTTGCACCGTACCGGTTGCAATGGGATCCAGAACCCACCACTGACTCCATACCACAGCCTTCTACAGTATGGCTGTGAAGTTTCAGAAAATTTGAGACATGATATCTCCGGCAACATTTTGTTGAGAGAAACAAAACTTGGCCATCTTGTACAACTTGTTGTGCTCTGTTAAACAAAATGATAAAAACATTCTCATGAGTGATCTCCCATCTAGATAATTTTCACGTTTCTCATACCTTTCCTTCCAGAGATATAAAAAGCCAAACTTTAACCTTTTTTTGAGCCGCAGTCATTTTCAGCCAACTTTGCTCCAAATTATCTAGATGGGAGATCCCTTATGAGAATTTTTTATCATTTTGTTTAACAGAACACAACAAGTTGTACAAGATGACCAAGCTTTGTTTCTCTCAACAAAATATTGCCGGAGATATTGTCTCAAAGTTGCTGAAACCTCAAAGTCATACTGTAGAAGGCTGCAGTATGGGGTCAAACAAATGACTATATCTCTGCAAGTATTGCATCAGCAAACGTAATACTTTACCAATGTTCATGGGGGACGTGTTTGTATGTTCACAGCAAATTTCATAGAAATCCATGATGGTCGAGCAGGGCACTTTTCTGAAATAACCCTCCTTCCAGTTTTGTGTATACAAGTCTTGCTGCTGTCAACATATATAATAACAAAGTTCCAAATTTTTTCTCCAGTTCTTCCATTAAACCAAAGGAAAAGTTCTGGTTTCATTTTTATCTCCCATTTCCCCCCAAAAATGTATTAAAATATGAGTCATACTCCAAAAAGGTTTTTCTTTATCACATATCTGCCATAGATGGGAAAAAGTCCCCTCTTTACTTTTACACTTCCAACATTCATTTGGCATACCTTTATACATCTTAGATAATTTATCTGGTGTTAAATACCAACAATACATCATCGTATAAAAATTTTCTTTTAGACTGTAATTTAATGTGAGTTTTAAACTCTTCATCCACAAATTTTCCCATTGTTCAAGCATCACATTACATCCAAAGTTCCTTGCCCATTGAATCATACAATGTTTTACATGTTCATTTTCCAAATTTAATTTCAATAACGTTTTATAGATTTTAGCAATAATATGTTCATCATTGCCACCTAATAAAATTTATTTTCATTTTTAACAAAGTCAAATCCATAACATTTTTTATCCAGTTTAAGCCTTTCTTTCAGTTATTGATAAGTAAACCAATGACAAACATAACTTTCTGATTCAAGTTCTTCCCTCGGCTTTAATATTAGGTCACCAGAGTTGAAAGATAAAATTTTTCCATACATCAACGAGTTTGGTTTTGCCACCATTTCTTTTCTGAAAAAGGCTTCCTGTGGTGACACCCAAAGGGACAACTTTGTAGAGAGCCTTGTTTTATATTTATTCCAAACTCTTAGTATGGCATGTCTAACAAAATGGCTATTGAAATCAACATTAATTTTAGATTTATCATACCATAAGTAGCTATGCCATTCAAATCTTAATTCATGGCCCCCAAATTCAAGTAACCTCTTATTCTGGAGGCTCACTCATTCTTTTGCCCAGGTCAAGAAACATGCATCAAAGTACAATTTCATATCTGGTAGACCCAAACACACACACACCCATTTCCTTAGCATCTTGCAGTAATTTATACCTAGAAATTAGATATTTTTAATCTAAAAATTAGATATAATTTTCCCCGTCATATGAATTTAGAACTTGGTTTTTTCCCCTGCCATATGAACTTAGAAATATCCTTCTGCCAGATTATCAGTTGTAAGTATTGGTAACATCTGGAATAAAAAAAATCATCTTTGATAAGATGCTAGATGGTAGATCTTTATGGAAATGGCTTGTACATATTATTAAGAAAAAGCAAAAAATTGTGATTTGATGTTAATTCCTTATTTTATTGTAACAGAAAGAGTCGGAAGTCAGTGCTTTTTTTTCCTTCCTATTTTTCCTCACCTCTCTTTCCTCCCCCCCCCCCCCCGGATTTTCTATTTATTTTGTATTTTATAATGCTTCATAACTCAATAAAAATATTAATGGATGACATATTCGTCATAATAAAATATATATTTGATAACCAAAGAAGTACATGTTGGCTTTTCTGCATCCCTTGGCTTTTTGTATCCAGTGGCATCAACAACAATGTCACTTACGTCTTGACTTTTTCTGAAACCAATTTAAACATTGGTATCCTTTTCCATGTAAGGCTTTAATCTGCATTGGATGTTCCTAAGCATTATTTTGCTAGTGTGCGAAGTTAATAATTCAATATATTAGTTAGTACCCTCAGTTTAACTAAGTACCCTCTTTTCTTTGGTATTAGTATGTAGACTGACCTCTTCAAATTTGATGGCCACTATGATGTTATCCAAATTTGATGGCAAAGTTTATTTAGAATTTTTACTGGTTTTTCTTCAGGTGCTTGATATATCTGTATATATTCCATCAATGTATGTAGCCTTCCATTTTGATGATGATCAAAACTTCATTCTCTTCTAGTACTGAAGTTCTTGTAGATAGAGAATGTCTTCTTAAGGTATCTTGGACATTGACATCTCTGTTGAACAACATTTCAATTTACTCCTTCCTTTATTTTTTTTCTCTTTGAATCAGTTATTATTTGTCCATTGGCATTCTTTAGCATATTGAGGAAGTAACCTCCTCCTGAGTTTGGAGATCTTGTAAAGACTTTCCTTGTTTTCTGTAACTGTTTCCATCTCTGATACCTTTACAGATTTGTAATACATGCAACCACATAGGAACCACAGACACTTTGTAGCTAAGCGCCACAGTCATAAAGTGGAAAACTCTGTAACTGCAACAGATTTATGACATCACTTCTTCAGTTGTTATGCAAAACATCATATAACTACAACTTGCAATTTTAGTTCCATGTTCTTCATTAACTCTACCTGTATTAATTTGCAAGCCATTTCGGAAGCACAGAAATGGTGATCATGTAACGTGGCTGCTGCAGTAGTCGTAAATGCAAGAATTGGTTACAAAGCTTTTTTGTTTGTTTGTTTGTTTGCTGTTGTTTTTTGCACCACTATAACTTCACTTACTAGATAAGACAAACAATAGATAAGCACTACCTGTACTGCTTCTAACAACTCTTTGAAATTCTCCCTTCCTGACATCTTTGGTTTTTGTGACTTTGGCTTCTTTTCTCTTGGCAATATATTCTGTCATTCAGTTTGCTTTCTTCTGTTTTTTGGGCTTTGTTAATTTCCTCCTTCATCCTTAATAACTTCTATGATTTCATTCCATGGAAGTTTCATAGAGGTTCTGAACTTCAGTGACTGGTTCCCAATCAGTGCCGTTCAGATCTTCAAAATGATTTCAAGTGTTCTCCATGAAAATAATGAGCATTTTTTTCATATTGTGGAAGTTGGTTACTTCATGAGCTTCACTTGGAATGTGCACATGAGCAGTTCATGATCTGTTCTACAAACAGCACTTTATCATGTCTTTGATCCTATAACTGAGCTTCTTCACCTTTTAACAATCATATGGCTAGTTGGATTTCTATGTACTTAATATGGTGATTTCTATATATGCAACATTGTTTTTTGGGTGTTTTTTGAAGATGGTGTTGGTTATGAGGAAATAATTGGAATGGCAGAAATTAATAAATTTCTGTCCTGCTTTAGTTCAGTTTTCTAAGTCATGCAATCAAACTATATCTTCCACAAAATTTTCTATTTCTGCATTCCACTCTCCAGACATAAGTATCTTGCTTGCATGTTTTGTTGGTTTCAAATTGGACTTGATTATAAAACTCCTCAGCCTCTTCTTTATTGATGATTGGAGGATAAACTTGGATGATTATCATATTAAAGGATTGTACATGAAGACTAAGTGATGTTATGGAATCACTGATTGCACACTGTTTTTTCTCTACCCTTCCTATCTATAACAACACAATTAGTTAGTGGTTAATTTGTTATTTGCTATTAGTTAATTTGTTTTTCATATCCTGAATAATAAATAGTATGATCTTCTGACTGAAAGTGTCCAATCCCAGTCCATCTAAATTTTTTGATGTCTAAAATGTCATGTTGTAATTTTGTGTTATCTTTCACTGCCTGTTTCAGTATTCACAGCTTTCTCGTAATCATGTTTTTCATATTCCATGTTACCACTGTAATTCTGACTTCTTTGCAGCTTTGGATTTTTTTCCTCCTTGGTAATAAGAAACTGGTTATTGCAAAGACTTTAATCTAGCCACATTCTAAATATCATTGGCACTCCAACATTTTTTAGTCTTCTCACTAGCACATTGAATGCCATCGAAGAGCCTATTTTAACTATGCATGATATACCCTATCCCCTGTCAATGACTATTTTACATATATATTCTGGTGCCATAATAAATTGATGATTTATCAATCATCAGGGTGATTTTATCATTTCAGCCACACTGTGTACTACTTGCTTCAAAGGAAAATTCAGCACCTGTAAAACTTGGTGGTTTTGGAGTTGCTATTCAATTAGGAGAATCAGGACTTGTTGCTGGAGGTAAGTAATGACTGTTTCATATCATGTTCAGTAGACATTTTTTTTAGTTTGGGTGAAATTTACCAAGGATGAACTTACAATGATATAAGAAAATAGCTTGTTTATTAAAAAAAAACAAAGAGAACAGTCTAGTTGTACAATTTGAATATTCTGCAAGTGATAATTAAGAAGCAATCATCGAAAATTTGTAAACTATGCCTAAGAATAAAAAAGAAAAAAAATAATATATTAATTTATTAAATATATTTCATATTTTGTTTAAATGTGAGTTTCTTTAAGTCTTTGCTGCAGCCTAGCACTATTCTAGCCTAATTAAACAAAACACATCAACTTTGGGTACTGTCTTTGAGAATGAATAAAACCAGTGTTTCACAGACAAATTAGCTCCTCTTAACTCACGAATTATGCTTTTGAAGAATTTAATGTATGCATGAATGTACAGTGCATTCAGAAAGTATTCAGATCCCATTCGCTTTTGTTGTCAATTTTTAATGCTTTAGCCTGATTCTGCACTTGTTGAAAATTATTTTTTTTCATTAATCTACACTCCATAATGGAAGTGAAAACAGAATTTTAGAAATGTCTGTAAATTTATTAAAAAGAAAAACTGAAATATCACATCGGCATAAGTATTCAGACCCTTCACTCAGTATTTTGGATATGACATGGCAAGCTTGGCACACCTGGATTGGGGGATTTTCTGCCATTCTTTCTTGCAAATCCTCTCAAACTCAGTCAGGTAGGATGGTGATTGTAAATGGACAACCATTTTCAGGTTCCTCCAGAGATGTTCAATAGGGTTCAGTCAGGGCTCTGGCTGGCTCTAGGACATTCACAGTTGTCTCTAAGCCTTTTGTTGTCTTGGCTGGGTGCTTAGGATTGTTGTCATATTGGAAAGTGAATCTTCAGCCCAGTCTGAGGTCCTGAGTTCTGTGGAACAGGTTTTCATTGAGGATATCACTGTACTTACTGTAGCTCTATTCAGCTTTCCTTCAACTCTGACCAGTCTCCCAGTCCCTGCTGCTGAAAAACACTGTCACTGTTTGGTTGATATTGTGCAGGTGATTATCCGTGCCTGGTTTCCTCCTCTACTTCCACCTCTACTCAGCCCTCCCCTCCCAGCCACTACTCGCCTCCCCGTCCGGGCTCCTGAGGGCCCCAATAGGAAGCAGTTATTGGAGCTAAGCAACCACCATGAGAAAGAGTTGGCAAAACAGCTCAGTTCAAATTGGATCTGACCAAGAAGGAAGCTCAGTAGAAGCACCTCACTGAGGACTACAAGCATAGACTTTCCAAGCAGATGGAAGACCAGTGGGAGTGCAAGGCCAGGTACCGGTGCCTGGAGGCTCAGCAAGCTGAGATGGTCAGCCAGTTCCAGGCCATGATGCAGTCCCTCTGTAACAAGGTCCTCCGGCTCATCGCCACTTCCCTCCAGCCTTCTCCCAAAGCCCCCCACCAGGAAGCCAAAGCAGACTCCCAAGTCAGAATTTCTGCCCGCCTCCGACCCTCACAAAAGACCCAAAGGGGGAGACTTTCTGCAGCAACACAAATGCTCATTGCACATAGCCATCCCGGGGGTCATATTTTGAGGACCCCTGATTTAGTGCAATATAAAAAATGCAAATAATTTTTCTGCGAACCCCCAAAATTTTCTCATGGACTACCAGTGGTCCACGGACAAGTTGGTGACTGCTGTTTTGTCCCATCTCTGTCCCATCTCCACACAATATCTCGAGCTCAGTCAGGGTGACCATCAGGTTCTTAGCCCTTCTCCCCCGATTGCTGAGTTTGACTAAGATTGTGCCAAACTTCTTCCATTCAAGAATTATGGTGGCCATTCTGCTCTTAGGAACATTTAGTGCAACAGAAATTTTATTGTAGCCTTCCCCACTCAGATCTTTTATAGAAAGATGTATGCCTTTCTAAATCATGTCCAATCAATTTAATTTATAGATGAACTCTGTATAGAAAAATGTCAGCAACAATCAAGAGAATGAGGGGCACCAAAGCTAAATTTCAAGTATTGTTGCAAAGGATCTGAATACTTACAGTTTTTCCTCTTTTATAAATTTACAGACATTTCTAAACTTCTGTTTTTACTTTATCATTATGGGGTAGGGAGTGTAAATGAATGAGAAAAAAATGAATTTCAACTACTGTAGAATCAGGGTGTATAATAACAAAATTGACAAAAGTGAAAGGGGTCTGAATACTTTCTGAATACAATGTCTCTCTGTGTGTAACTATTAAATATGTGAAGAATTTCAAGCTGGAAACGGTGTTCAACACAGAAAGTTTTTTTTAATTAAAAATATTTTGCACATCTGTGATTACTATGATTCAGTGATGACTTGGGGATAGGGCTACTTTTTAAACTGGTCCTAAAGCTTCAGTGGGTAAAGAATGTTAGTTCCTCGTATTTTGATCTCTACGCTGAATTGATTCCAGGCTTGCATGCCAGGATTACATAGCTCAGTCACAAACTACTAAAGGCATATGGTCACAATATGCCTTTTTCTTCTTCACTTATGCATGCAGTCTATCTTTCTGGTTTACATAAATGCATATAAATTAGCGAGGCTTTAAAATTGTTTCAGTATCAGTGCAGGTGAAGAATTTTTGAGAGGAAATTGCATCATCTAGAAGGAAAGGTTAGGACCTCTCCCCCTAAAAATTGCTTCAGTAGCCCAGATGTGGGACTCTGAAATGGCAGGTGGGTGTGGTCTCCAGTCATTACTATTACTATAAGAGAGGAATTAAGAAAGAATATTTGGGCACTGATTTCTCAATTATAGTGCATTAACATATCACATTTGGGATATGTGGTGGCACAATGGTTAGAATGTAGTACTGCAAGCTACTTCTGCTGGTTGCGTACAATTTGGCAGTTCGAATCTCACCAGACTCAAGGTTGACTCAGCCTTGCAGCCTTCCGAGGTTGGTAAAATGACCCAGATTGTTGAGGGTAATATGGTGACTCTGTAAACCGCTTAGAGAGGGCTGTAAAGCACTGTGGAGCAGTATAGAAATCTAAGCACTATTGCTATTTTGGGTGGTCCCCAAATGAAGATTGTTCCGTTTTCAGAACCTTACAGAAGCTGGGTGCTCTGTCTTTGGTGAATGATTGATTGGTGTCCAACCATGAGTATACTGCTATCGGATCTTGTAATGCTATATAATTGTTAATACCTGTACACTATCTAGAAGCCTGCTGGTATAGAGTTGACAGATAAATCACATAACTATATCAACAAAATATGATAAATGCAATGTAAAATTTTGATTTGTATTCCTCTGTCATCTTTAAAAACAATACATTTTTTATTTTATTTTAGGACGTGTAGGAACTCCTCATTTTATGGCTCCAGAAGTAGTAAAAAGAGAGCCTTATGGAAAGCCTGTAGATGTGTGGGGCTGTGGAGTTATTCTTTTTATTCTGCTTAGTGGTTGTTTACCTTTTTATGGTACAAAAGAAAGATTGTTTGAAGGCATTATCAAAGGAAAATACAAGGTAAGTACTTATCTCAAGAAAAAATACTTTAGTATTTGCAAATGCTAATCCATTTTCATGAATTGTAGTTGCCACACATCTTTATGTACAGGTATACAAAACACTTAAAATACAAATACAAGCATGGGTTTTACTATTAAGACATATTTTGACAAAACAACAACAGAAAAATCCCACGTAGTTAAAACAAAGCAAGGAAATAGACTATAATACTGTACATAAAGCCAAAACTGGATTTGTTATAAAGTGTGTGGTAACATGGGAACAAAGTCATATTTTCTGACATATATTTGTATTTGCTACCTGGTTTTATACAAAGCATTCTATTTCAAATTTAATAAGTTAGTTGTTTCCGAAAGATAAAGTAGAAAGCATAAAGGTAATAGTCCCCTTTCAAACATATGCCCTGCCCTGCCCTGCCCTGCCCTGCCCTGCCCTGCCCCCAAATCTGACAGTTAAATTATGATCAATTGAGACCTGGTACCACAATTTATATATTTTCCATTTTAGTTCCATTTTTAAGATTTTCAAATGCCATTTTGGTGAAAAACCTAATCTGTGGTTACATGTTACGTATCAGAAATTCAACTGAATATATTCTACAATTCGTACTAATCCATTTTGTTGTGACTCAAATATGCAACAAACTTGTGGTGTTTTTTTTCCATGTTTGTACATTTCTAATAGGATTTTCAACACTCAATGCCTCTTGTTTTCTTTAATAGTATATTCTACCTCTTCAAGATAGACAAGTCGGGAAACATTGTTTAAAGAAATACTGGAACTCTACTTTGTTAATGTAGACCAAGGGTGTCAAACTCAAAAGCCCACGGGCCAGATCCAGCCCACAAGGTGGTTAGATCTGGCCTGTGGGGCTGCCCAATAAACAGCGACGGACCGACCTGCGTAGCCTTGCAACCTCATGGCAGCCATCTAGGCTAGAGTGCAGCCAGCCTTATATCTGTGATATACCCGCACCAGCATCTCCATGCCCTGCTTGCCAGCCTTTCATGTGTGTGCATGTGTGTATGCATGCACGGGCTGCGACAAGTGAGGCAGAGGGTGGGGAAAATGCTGCCGGACACCATCAGCCCGCCTACTCTGTCCCATCTTGTTTTTGCTTGCGATTGGAGAGCAAGTCACCGCTGGTCATCTCGGCCCCCTTGTGGATCTTGCCCTTGGCCTGCATGTAGAGCACATTCCACTCACGTAGCCAATGCACTTTGGCACCACTGTGGGCCGATACCACCACTGAGGCTGCCAGGAGCTTGCACAGATACATTAGGCTGCTGCTGTCATCATCCAGAGCACCAGGCCCACTCAACATGAAGGAGGCGAAATGGCCAGCTAGAAAAGCCAAGTAGAGGTGGTGGAGCATGCCTACGCCCAGCAGGTAAAAGACAGCCACCATCAGTGGGAAAAACCGGATCGCCATTAACACTATCGCCACCCAGGCCCAGGCAGGATCGTGTGCCTACCCCCGTCTCTGCTGGGCCTGGGTGACCATGACAGCGATGGGTTCCAGTTTTCCCCACATGAGGTGGCTGTCTTTTGCCTGCTGGGCCTCGGCGTGCTCTACCACCTCCACCCAGCCTTTCTACCTGGCCACTTCGCCTCCTTTGGGCTGGGCAAGTGTGTTGAGTGGCGGCGGCAGCCCGCAACAGGTCTAAAGTATATTGGGTGCGTGAGGGGAACACTCCACATGCTTCCCAAGGGCAAGACCCACGAGGGGGAGAGGAGAAGATGACCAGCTGTGACCTCTCTGACTGCAAGCAAAAACAGACAGTGGGACGGAGTAAGCGCATCCAGCGGTTCGCATCATATGCCTCCCCCACGCTTCCACCTGATGCTTATGCTGCCAATGCACCTGCTACTTGGACTACCAGCCCAGTGGTAGCAGTGGGCTCTGGAGCCGCTGAGTGCGCCAACTATGGGGCCGGTAGGCTGCAGCTCCTGCTGGAAACCATTGGCTCTTGCACACAAAGGATGCAAACATGTACTGGCCAACAGTTTCTGGAAGCAGCCATTCCACCCCCTACCTTGCCTCATCTCATTCTGCGTGATGAGCCTCCCATCCACCACTGCACATGACCTTTCTTGTTATAATTGTTAAGTGAATCATTGCAGTTAAATAAGTTAGTAACCTAGTTGTTAAGTGAATCTGGCTTTTTTATTGACTTTGCTTGTCAGAAGGTCACAAAAGGAATTGTGTGACTGTGGGACACAGCAACGGTCATAAATATGAGTCAGTTGCCAAGCATCTGAATTACGATCACATGATCATGGGGATGCTACAAAGGTCATAACTTTGAAAAACTTTGAACTTTTATAAGTTGTAACTTTGAATGGTCATTAAACAAACTGTTGAAAGTTAAGGAGTACTAAGTTCAGTAATTTTTTTTATTTCAATTATATACCTGGCATTTTTACTTCACTCTTCAAAATATAGGTATATGTATTCCATTCTCTACATGCAAAATTTACATAATAAAAGATATTTCATTCCTGGAATGGCAGACCTCCATGTCGTGGCAATACGGTGCACTTCCATGGAGCCCCGTGGAAGTTCGCCGAATTCTACCTGCTGGAGGGTCTTTTGGGACCGAAGTCACCCTGGAGGGATAATGAGGATAGAGAGGACACTCTGTAGATCACAAGGAGACCGCAAACTCCTTGTTTGATCGAGAGGAAGCTCTCAATCCAGCAGGAAGAAAAGATGGCCATTGCGTGCAGTGACAGCCTGACCGGAGAAGAATGGAATAAAGATTGAAGAACAATGTGGCTGATCTGGGTGAGAATTTTCCAACTTCTGTTGAGGAATTTTTGCCTTAATATTTGGCCTGGGTGAAAGTGGGATTCCAAAAGAAGTGGGTGGAATTATTTATCTCCTATCCTCTAAGAAAAGTGGCGAGCAAGCATAACAGCTGAAAAACAGATCCTGACAAGAAAAGTGAACTATTTAAATGAAATAAGTTTAAAATGAGAAAATTTGAACTGGTATCTTTAATGACAATATTAATTGGATTTTACTGTACTGAAAACCTTTTTGGAACATAAAATTTGGACCCTGGGAAAGCCTCCCCCCCCAAATTGTTTTTTGTCTTAAGTTAAATTAAGCTAAAAGGAGAGGAATAGGAGAGAAAGAGCAACAGTGTCATCTACAGGCTGGGAAAAACACCTAGAAGTGTAGGTAAAGGAAAGTAAAATTTACAGACCTGACCTTGGCTGTGTATTGTTGATAGAACATTGCTACTAGATAAACTGTCTGCACCTGCAAATTGTTTACAGAGAACTGCAGAGAAAGAGAGTGGAAACAACACTGTGACTTTTTAAACATTGTAGCTATCTGAATGTATAACAACTCTAAATAAACTGAGTAAACTGAAGCTGGAAAACAGCAGGATTTGTTTGCAAATCAAGTGGAACATTTTTGTTAGCTCTCCTATTTGGTAACTCATAAATGTTTTTGGCACAATATTGGGGTTTGGTGGGCCTTTGTGGATTACAAATGTATTATGAAGAGAACAACCTTTT
Organism: Natrix helvetica; assembly: GCF_964273705.1. NCBI lineage: Eukaryota > Metazoa > Chordata > Lepidosauria > Squamata > Natricidae > Natrix > Natrix helvetica. The sequence goes on from NC_138550.1 coordinate 60,661,823, forward strand.
TGAAGAAATCTTTGGACTATGGATATTTTGGTTTTGTGAACCCTAAGAGTGTGAAGTTATTTGGGGACTGAAAATCGGGGATAAGAAAGAGAATTTTTGTGGTGGATTATTTTGGGGTGTATTCTGTAAATTGGGTATTGTGCAGTACTATTTGATTTATTATTGATTGTTTCTGCTAAACATCTTATTACTTAAAATATTTTATTACTTAAAGTAATGAAAATGACAATACAAACTTAAGCAAAATAGGGAGGAAAAATGTATCTGTGCCATTATCAGCAACATCAGCAGCAGCATCAAGCCCAGCGAGTCAACACTCATTAGACAGTATTCTGCAGCAAGAAAAAATGAATACTTTCCAGATGGAAATGAAATCAATGTTCCAATTATTATAAGAAACATATCCAAGAATCATGATGACATGACAGAAAGAATGCAAAAGATGGAGGATAAAATGGATAACATTTAACAAATAATTACTAAAAATGAACAGCGGATTCATAAAGTAGAAGAGAAAACAGAATAAACAGATAAGAAGGTGGAAGAGATCGACTATAGACTTACCTAAGTAGACAAGGATTTTGAGCAATCCATAATCATGCTGGAGTTGGACAAAGCAGAATATTTTTTGAGATTTCAGAATATTGAGCAGGAAAAGGGGGAAGGTCTTGCTGAAAAGATGGCAGAGTTGTTGGCAGATGTGTTGGAGGTGAGCAAACAGGAAATGTTTGCTGGGGATGGATGAAATATTTAGAATACCCAAGCTATTCAAGAAGGAATAAATTTCCCAGAGAGGTGCATGTGAGATTATCAAAGAAGGCAATAAGAGCAGAAATACTGCAAATAGAAAGAGATGACCCATTGAAATATAAAAAGGAGAGAAATAGTAGTCCTGAAACAGATACCCAGAAGAGTAAGAGACACAAGGAAACAATACCAATTTTTGACAAGACAACCAATTAAGCATGAAGTAAACTTCAGATTGCTGATACCCGAGGGAATACTGATGACCTGGATGGAAAAATGACTGATTGGACACAATAGACAAAGCAGAGCTATTCTATGACCAGTATTTTGCTTCATAATAGGAAAAAGGGAAAACAAATGGTGTTGATCTTTCTAGGTCCTCCAACTATGGCCCATAGGCGGCATGCAGCCCGCCAAAACCATTAATCCAGCCCACTCAGGACCACAAGGCTTCCCTGCCCACATTGCCCCACCCACCCTTCTGCCAAGTGCAGGACTTACCCCCGGGCTACTACTGAAAGGTAAAGCCAACAATTTTGGCCTGCAGAATGCTTTTGGAGGTTGGGGGGTGGTGAAAAATGGGCCGCATAGTTGCCCCAGGAGGCCAAAAATGGGGAAATGGCCCATTTTTGGCCAGAAAACAAGCCATCTTTGCCTGTTTTTGGCTGCAGAATGCTTCTGGTGGTGGGGGATGAAAAACAGGGCACACAGACACCCCAGGAAGTAAAAAATGGACCATTTTCCCCAAAAACTGGGGCATTTTTGCCTGTTTTCGGCCTAAAGGATGTTTCTGGAGGTGGGGGGTGAAAAAAAGAGTGCACAGACGCCTCAGGAGGCAAAAAAAAACCTGGTGAAAATGGCCCATTTTTCATCTCCCTGGCCTCCAGGAGATAAGGAGAGATAGACAGAAAGAGAGGGAAAGAGAGACAGAAAGAGAGAGATTTCTCAAGCTCCTTGGGGATCAAAAGAATTGCTGCAAAACTGAGTTTCCTGAAGTAGACCACTAGACTCCTTAACAACTGCAAAAACGATCTAGTAAAAAGCAAAGGCAACCAAAAGAGCAACATGCAAACAAAAGCAAATAAAACACCTCCAGGAGCAAAACAAATTAAAGTTTAATTTGTGTGCATTAATCAATGGAATGTTAAATTGGCCACGCCCACCTAGTCACATGACCTAGTCACACTCACCCAGTCATATGACCACATAACCAGGCCCAACCAGCCGGTCCAACACCCCAACAGTCTGAGGGACCGTAAATTGGCCCCCTGTTAAAAATGTTTGAGGACCCCTGTTCTAGACGCACAGAAAGCATTTGATAATGTTAATTGGCAATTTATGTTATTGCAAATAAAATTCATGGATTTGGGGGAGACATTTATTACTATCAAAGCAATATGTAACAAACAATCAGGTAAGGTGATGGTAAATGGAGACATGGCAGAGAATTTTGATATTAAAAAAAGCATGACAGGATGTCCACTATCCCCTTTACTATTTATACTGACCCTGAGAGTGCTAACTAGAAATATTAGACAAAACGAAGAAATAAAAGGTATGGAATTTTTTTAAAAGTAATATAAGTTACAGGCGTTTGTGGACGATTTGGTTTTTACATTAGAAGATCCACAAGAAACTGAACTTAAGTTAATTTAAAAAATAGAAGAATATGGTGAAGTCGCAGGACTGAAAATAAAGAAAAGATAAAAATGCTAGTTAAAAATTTACAGATACACAGAAAACAGATCTAATGGAAAAAATTGACATACAGATAGTTAAGAAAGTAAAGTACTTAGGGATACAACAAACAGCAAAATGTGCAATGATTACAGAGGATAATTATATGAAACTGATGCAATAAATCAAATCAGATTTGGAGAAATAAAAAAAGCTGCAATTGTGATTGACAGGAAGAATAGCTACTATAAAAATGAATATTTTACCAACACTATTATACTTATTTCAAACAATTCCAATAAAGCTGGGGGGGGGGGGGAATATTTTGAAGAATTGCATATTAAGATACATTTGGCTAGGGAAAAAAGCAAGAATAAGCCTGAAAATGTTGCAAGATTCCAAAAAAAGAGGGGGCTTCAGGTTGCCAGATTGGAACTTGTATTATCAGGCCTCGTTATTTACATTGGTGAAAGAATGGATTAATTTGAGGCATAAAAGACTATTAACTTTAGAGGGACATGATCTTCAATTAGGTTGCCATGCTTTCTTATGGTCTGGGAAAATAAGATACATAGCTATTTTCAAAGACATATTAGAAATGCACAACTATCAGTATGGGAAAAAATTAAAGAACATTATTTGAAAATACCAGTCTGGCTTTCCACAATGGAAGCATTGATATATCCTAATGTATCAATATGGAAAAAAATATAAGATATAAAGATATTTTGAATGAAAAAGGGGAATTAAAAACTAAGCAAGAACTGAGTAGTAAAGGGATGGATATAGCATGGTGGCCACAAGTGCAGATACAATCTCGATATGCGAAAGATGCTAAAATGTATGGTTTTAATAAAAAATTAACAGAATTGGACCAGATATTAACTGGAACAGATGTAAAATTAATAAAGAAAATATATATCTATTTACTAAGCATCAAATTGGAAAGCGAGCAAGTAAAGGAGACAATTATAGCTTGGGCTAAAAAATTGGATATGCAATACAACTGGATAAATGGCAGAAATTGTGGGAAAGAAATGTTAAATTAACTATGTCAACTGCATAAACAAAATCTGTTTAAAATGTTTTATAGATGGCATTTTTCACCAACAGGTTTGGCAAAAATGTTTAAAGACAATTAAAAATAATTGTACCCAGACAATACATTGTTTGATTGAAATTGAACTTTTAGATGTTACATAAATAAAACAAGTAAAAAGTTTGAAGGAAAAAAGGATATTCCATTCCCTAAATGCAAATTTTGAAGCTTTTAATAAACTTTCCAGATTGTACTTGGCAATGAAAAACATTTTTTTCAATTTATACCAATATTTTATGTATAGCATAGGACTGCAATGATCACCAGTGTCTCACAACCAATATACAAGTCCCAGCACCCCCAAGATCATGCTGCTAAATTTAATCAATGTAACTTTTTGTTGCTATATCCCAAAGTCACAATTTGCAGGGCAACTTCAGCCCTTTGGGGAGAGATTTGAGAGGATGGGAATGGGAGAAGGTGACTGCTTTAAATCCCCAAACAATATCAAATAAGCCAAAAATTCTGACTTTTCATCTCCATATTCATTTTGACTTTGGTTTAACATTAAATCTAGTTTTAAATTTACTATTTTTTGTTTAGACTTTATATAAATATTCTAGTAAATTCTCAGGTTGAGATTGTTAGACATCTTTCTTCCCACAGTGACCTCCAGAAACATTTAATTCTCATAATTCTCAGAGTCAGTTACTTCAACAGATATTTTGTTCCATTTAGGACCAAGAACTTTCGGTAGTCTTCACACTATGTTGTAGGAAGTCATCCACTTGGCCATATATAATTGTAAGGCTACCATATTTGAGCAACATCTTTAGCATTTGTCTTTCCATTGCCTCAGTTGAGCCTTGTTGACTCAAATCTTCTGTATCTGATTTCTATAGGTTCTACATCATCTATATGATGATGTAGAACCTAGAAAGAGTGCAGAGAAGAGCAGCAAAGATGATTAGGGGACTGGAGACTAAAACATATGAAGAACGGTTGCAGGAACTGGGTATGTCTAGTTTAATAGAAAGAAGGACTAGGGGAGACATGATAGCAGTGTTCCAATATCTCAGGGGTTGCCACAAAGAAGAGGGAGTCAAACTATTCTTCAGGACATCTGAGTGTAGAACAAGAAGCAATGGATGGAAACTAATCAAGGAAAGAAGCAACTTAGAACTGAGGAGAAATTTCCTGATAGTTACAACAATTAATCAGTGGAACAGCTTGCCTCCAGAAGTTGTGAATGCCCCAACACTGGACGTCTTTAAGAAGATGTTGGATAGCCATTTGTCTGAAATGGTATAGGGTTTCCTGCCTAGGCAGGGGATTGGACTAGAAGACCTCCAAGGTCCCTTCCAACTCTGCTATTGTATTGTATTACATATGTTTGCATATTTTACTTTCTGTAAAAAAATTGTAAACCATTTTTGCAAAACCAGCAAATTTTGTCAATTAATTATTTGCTAACCTTCTGTATTTAATTTCACTTAAAATGTATTAGCTTAGTAAATGATTCAGTAATATGAATTATCATATTATCTTTGGTGGAAATCAGGAAATTGTTGTGCTCACAAACCTGGTATATCAAGGAATGACACTATTTTATTACATCTTGATTAATGTTCTAATCAGATATTGCAGTGATTTCTTGTTCTGTTTAAAATATGTGTCATTTGATCTACAAGTAAATTATTATTTTAAATGACACTTATTTAACTTCTGGGATTTTAACTTCAAACTATTGTTGCTACAAAAAGTTTAAACATGAAATACCTGGTGTAGTTTTTCTTTGCTTATTAAACATTGTGAAAATAATTTGCCTACAATAAAACTTGTGCAAAAATCTCACCATTGTGCCTAGTTTTAAATTCCTTTTTTTTATTTAGATGAATCCCAGACAGTGGAGCCATATATCTGAAAGTGCCAAAGATCTAGTTCGGCGCATGCTTATGCTTGACCCAGCTGAGCGAATAACTGTTTATGAGGCACTTAATCATCCTTGGCTGAAGGTATGGAGAACAAAAATCTTAAAAGATCCAATTTGTTTATTTACTAACATGAATTACATTCTTATAGATGCATTGATAATTTATGCAATAATTTATTCTACTTATTCTATAAGTATCCATTGTTCTGGGTAACTTTTAAGAATACATAAATACAATTCTAAATTCACTTAAAATTTTAAAATGACATTAAAACTAAAATGTTTAAAGTGTTAAAATTTGAGTTAAAAAGTACATTTTAAGACCCTCCTAAATTGTACTAAGACACCAGATGGAATATGCCACAAAAAGTGGCATTTGCTGTTGATATTATATTTCTGGCAAAAGCCTACAAAGGTGATCCTGAGAGGACTGTAACTATCGGGAAGATTGTATAGAAATAGGTAGCCCTATTGATAATTGTACTTTCTTTTTACTTAAATATACATTGATACATACATAATTGATTTTTTTATTCTTGTTTATTTCTTTTTAAAAAAAATAAGAGTAAAGTATTTTTTGCAAAAAATATTAGGATAACTGCTTTTCCACACTATTAAGCTATTTTACATCTAAAATGCAATATTTGCTTTAATTCATTTAGATTCATAGTTTCTATTAATTTAAAATATGCAGATTAAACCTTTCTAAAATACATTAAAAGCTCAATTCAAAAATAGAATAATGAAAACTAATAGAATTAAATATTAGGAAAACATTCAGCCAAGATATCGTTAAAATAACTACATGTTAGAACTCAGCAATATAAAATTCAAAGACAAAGTACCGTATTTTTTTGAGCATAAGATGCACCTTTTTCCCTCAAAAAAAGGCTGAAAATCTGGGTGTGTCATACACTGAATACAGCATTTTTTGCCTTCTGAAACCCCGCCCCCTTCACCAAAATGGTCGTGCATAGCCTTTAGGAGGCTTTCAGAGTGCTCCTGGGGGCTGGGGAGGGCAGAAATGAGCAAATTTTGCTCACTTTAACCCAGATCCCAGGAGCACTCTACAAGCCTCCTAAAGGCTATTCATTCCCCCACTTTTTTTGGGGGGGGGAACAGGCCCGTTTTTGCAAAAAATATTTTTGGGAGGTCTGCAGAGTGCAAAAACTTTTTTTAATTTGCCTCTTCAAAATCTTGGTGTGTCTTATACTCTGAAAAATACGGTAATGAAATAAAGATTCAGAGCATAAAGATCTATAAAAAAATTTGTTACTTAGTTTGTTTTCTACTATGTTTCCCCGAAAATACAACCTGTCCTGAAACTAAAGCCTTGCCACATTTTTCGCATGGGCAAAAATATAAGCCCACCCCTGAAAATAAGCCTCCTGGACAATGACCCCCCCTCTGGCCAGGCAGACCACCGCTTGCCAACCTAGTGGTATCCCGAAGGCGCCAAGCCGTGGGAACGAGGTGGGGGCAAAGGAGCTCACATTGCTTGATGCTTTCGGGGTACCGCTAGGTTGGCGAGCGGTGCTCTGCCCAGCTGATGAGGGGGGTTGCTGGGCAGCTGCTCTCTTGCGAGCAGGCTGCCGAAGAGCCGGGCACAGCCACAGGGTCGAATGGCTGTGTTGCGCTGTCACAGCAGCAACACAGCAGCCATGAGGTGACCAAGCTCACGAGCAGCCACCCGGCAACTCCCCTTTCCAGCCAGGTACAGCGCCGCTGATCGACCTAGCAGTACCCGGAAGGCACCAAGCAACGCGAGCGCCTGTTCGCCGCTCTCCGCCTCCCGCAGCTCGGTGCCTTTGGAATGCCTCTAGGTGAGTGAATGGGGCTCTGGCTGGCTGGAGAGGGGGGTTGCGCAATGGCTTTTCTGCTCGCGCGAAGGGCACCTCCGCTGCTGGCGCCCCCCACCGCCTGGGTTTTTTTCAAAGCACGGATGTCGCTCTGGGAGTACGCTCTATGGTTGTGGGCTGAAGATCGAAGGCACCGAGCCACGGGAGGCGGAGGGAGGTGAACAGGCGCTCAAGTTGCTTGGTGCCTTCCGGGTACTGTTAGGTCGGTCAGTGGTGTTGTACCTAGCTGGAAAGGGGGGTTGCCGAGCGGCTGCTCGCGAGCTTGGTCACCTCATGGCTGCTGTGTTGCTGCTGTGACAGCGCAACACAGCCATTCAACCCTGAGGCTGTGCCCGGCTCTTCGGGAACCCAATCGCAAGGGACAGCCGCCCGGCAACCCAAAAATAATAAGCCCTCCCCTTTAATAAGTCCAAGGCCATATTTCGTGGGTCAAAAAATTTAAGACTCTGTCGTATTTTCGGGGAAACACGGTATATTATTACTAAATGTATTAAGCAAAGCAGACAATTCTTTATTCAGTTGGCATAATATCTAAACAGTAGTAAATAGTCCTACATTTCCATGATCAGAGATACTCCAGAACATCCTTACGAATTTACCTTATTTATAGGAACTTGTTCTATTTAGCTATTAGATCAGCGGTATTTTTTTAATTACAAATTTACATGAATTTCCTTTAAACAAATTCACTACTGTGCAATTGATCTACTACATCCAAGAATTCTCTTTATAAATGCATATAAATATACATATGTATTTATATATGTATAGTATATCAAATTGGGCCAACATAGTCAATTTGCACCAAAGGTCTGGAAATAGATTCAGATTCTTTCCACCAAAACCATTTGAACATTTTCCCACCAAAACGTTTATGCATTTCCCATCATTTACTGCTATCATTTTAGTTATGTACCTTGTCTCCCACTTTCTTCTGTACCTACTATAACTGCTACTGTTACTATGGGATCAAAACAGCCATTAACATCTTGTACAGTCCTAGTATTCAAAATGAAAAGGGAAGAAATTTAACACTGAAACTAAGTTGGACATAATTATGTTGCAACAAAGCTGGGGAAAGATCTCTGGCCTTTGGCAAATGTACTAGGCAGAACATAACAACATTAATAAAATTCATAGTGCCATGATGCATTCCATATCTTGTATGCTATGATAACCATATGCATTAGAAATCCAGCATTTAAGTGCAAATTGACTATGTTGGTCCAAATTGATATATTAAAAGATAGAAAAAATGTTTGGACACTATACCCTACAGCCTTCTTCTTTCACCATATTTGTTTATATGAATTCACTTTATAAAATGTTTAGGAGAATAAAATCCTAGTGTAAAACTAGGGAAACCTGTGCTGATAATCCCACTGGGCAAAATTAACTCATAAGATGATAGCTGGCTGCTACTAATCTTTGATACCCATAAATATATATTCTCAAGTTCTATTCGCTAAGCAGAGCAATATCTAATCAGAAGGACAAGTGCTCTATCTCATACCATCCTCTTTGCAAATAGCTTTTTATGTGCTCTGAAATCAAGAGTGGTTAGATAATGTATAAATAATGGAGACTGTTTTTTTTAATTTATTTGGAATTTTATTTTTAAAAAGTGCTTTAGTCTCATGTTTGGAAAATACTCAATATAATGATATAATAAAATATATAATATAATAAATAAATATAATAAAAATATATGACTGTTTATAGGAGCGTGATCGCTATGCATACAAGATTCATCTTCCAGAAACTGTGGAACAGCTGAGAAAATTCAATGCAAGAAGAAAATTGAAGGTAAAAGAAAAATAGTGCACCAATGTTAAATTTATGATACTAACAGGTTTGTAGCAATAATGCAAATTGACTCGCTGTGTTAGGATTCAATTTAGGATTCAATTTGGAACAGATACTTCAGTATATTCAAGAATATGAACATAGGAACTCTCTGCTGTTTATTGAAGAAGCTACATCTGTTTCCGCGATCACAGTAAAATCATATGCACTCCTGGAAATGGACCCAATTGATTTAATGAGTCTAAGATGCTGCGTTTATGTTCCCATGTATTCCTCAATACTGCTTCCAAATCAAATATGAACATTCATTGCACAGTCCTATTATTTAATTGAAATATGTGAAATATGTGATATATTTTTTGAAATCAAAAGTTGGCAGAGATATTTGTGACTGATGTATACATTTCAGTAAATTGTTTTGTGGTCTCAGAAGTCATGGATTTTTTACATAAACATCTCTCCTTTAATATAGAACTATATTCATATATCCCATTCTCTGTGGAGATTCTCCTTTGAAAGTATTCTTAGTTCTTTATAAATATCAAATTTGGGGTCATTGTATCAGGGGTGTCAAGGCCCGTGGGCCATTATCTAGTCTGCAATGTGGTTAGATCTGGCCCACGGAGCCACCCTGGAAACAGAAAGGACCGTGCAGTGATGCCTCAGCCCAGCCCAAGCCAACTGGTTGCTGATCTACAACCCGGTGGCAGCCATCTGGGCCGGAAAGTGGTCAGCCTTAGATCCGCGGAGCCACCCTGGAGCCAGCAAGGGACCACCTCCGTCCCACCCCCTGGGTGCGTGGACTACCTCTCGAGCACCCAGGATGTCATCCGTGCTTGCTGCTTCCTATGCAGACACCCAGTTCCTCCTCGCTCAGTTGAAGGTTTTGTTCCTGCCTTCAAACAGTAAGGCCGCCATGGAATCTGAATCGGCTGGGTGCAGGAACCAACTCTGTCCATTGACTGGGTGTGCTGCTCACTTGCATACACCAACCTTACTGTTTGAGGGTAGGAATAAAGCCTTCAACTGAGCAAGGGGACACTGCAGGGCCAGGCCCCTCACATCTACCTCCAGCCTGCCGGAGCTCACCACATCAGAGGAGAAATGAGAGATCCCATTGTCCTGCAGAGCCTGCCGCCACTTGAGCAGGAAAGACAAGCAGGAGGAGAAAAGCTGTGAGGCTTTGCGCCAGCTGGCCAGCTAAGCAGAAAGTAGGTCAGATGGGGCTGGCTGGCTGCTGAGAGGAGATCATGGCTGCTCAGGTTGTTCCTGCCACCAGCAGCTTGGGTGTCCCGGCTGCATCCGAGCTGAAGAAAGCAGAGGTGCAACAACAGGATTGCCCTCAAACATAGCTCCATTTCCAAGCGCCCCATTTGCATGCAGGCAGGGTCCACGGGACAGTAGGGTTTCATTCCTCCCCTGGCACGATTAACTCCAGCGGGCTGGACGTAGGTGTGAGGGGCCTGGCCTGCAGTGCCTCTTAATTCAGTTGAAGGCTTTGTTCCTGCCCTAAAACAGTAAGGACGGCGCACAGAGCGAGCAGTACATCTAGGCCATGGACGGCGTTGGTTCCTGCACCCTTCCAATTCCACAGCGATCCTCCCAGCTCCGGGCATTGGGTGGGTTGTTGTAGGAACTCCATCTACAGGGGATTTTAGTGGGCAGGGACCATCCCTGCCAGAGCGGTGGCAGAAAGGAGTTTGCAGGGAGAGCAGGCAATAGGCACCGCAAACACTTTTCATGCCAAGAATGAAAGTTTCTGAGTCCCTGATTCTCTTCAAAAGAGGATGGGTGCCTTAACCCGTGCGAAATGGCACCTAGGAGCATCCATTTTCAGCACCAAAAGCATTTCCAAGCCAACTCTTCTCTCCCCTCCCTCAGTGGCAGAGAGGTGACAGATCTTTGCAAAGTAAGTGAATGTGACGTGGCGGGGGGGGGGGGGGAGCATGAGATATCTAGTGAGTCAGAGAAGCCTTGAGGGCCTGTTCAATCACTATCCCCCCGGCCTTTCCTTCCCTGAGATACCTCATGTCCACTTAACGAAAGGTGCATTAGATTAGCGAACGCGTGTACATTGATATTCTTGAATTGTGAGCTCTTAGGAAAGTATCCCCTCCTTGTATGTTGCAAAGAGCCATTTCCAGTGAGAAAACAGGACAAAATAGAGTAGGGGAAAATATTTTCCTTTACTATATTTCCAGCCTGAATTAGGGTCCCTACAGGAGAGCCCTTTTAAGGATTATGTATACATAGAAAATCAACTAACTTATCTCTGTTCCTAAACGCTAAATCTGTTGCACATTAAAACAAAACAAAACAGAGGAGCTCTGATCAACTATCACAGCCACCATTTTGATAGTTTTGCTGTATTGTTGTCTGGACACCCCCACTAAATGCAAGCATGGGATAAACTGAGCCTGGTTTGTTCTCAGTTTTTAAGTGGCCATAAACTACTAGCAAAAGTGGCATTTGATCACAAGGCAAGGAAGCATCGAGAAATGTTTCCCCTTTCGCATTTGAGCATCCAAGAAGGGACAGGAAAGGAGAAAGGGAAAGAGGAAAGAAAAAGAAGGAAAGAGGGGAAGAGAGCAAGGAAGGAAAAAGAAGGAAAGGGGAAGAAAGAAAGGAAAACGTAGAGGGACAGAATAATAAGAAGAGGGAGAGTGGGAGGATTCCCCCCCCCCCCCAGTTCTGCCCAGGCCATCACATAAATAAGACAATTCTTTTGCAGAAATATTTTAAAGAAAACTAATACCTGTCCCTTTCATTTCAAGAATTGCTTTGCATATCTCAATAAAACTTCTTTGTTATTTTCTAGTATATTAACAAAAATTTGGAGAACATTTTTGTCCGATTTCATTATTATATGTCACATTCTTTGTTATGGTTTTTAATTAGAGATTTCTTTTTTTAGTTTTCGGCATAATTCAGCAGATAGATATTTGAGTATGGAGGCTTGGTAACCATGCTTTAAACTTTACATTTGTTGTTTAGTTTCCACTTTTCAATATTTTTATAACTGACATGGATGAAGAAATAAGGAAAATGTGTTACCAAATTAATAGATGATACATTGTCATCTGCAAATATGTAATAAAATCTTATTAGAATGTTGAAAATAGGAATAAAATCTAAACAATTAGGTTAGAGAAATGGAATGAAATAATGGAACTAGCAAATGAATAGGATGTATTCATACAGTATACTTGGTAATAGTACTTGTGAAAAAGATTTTAGAATAATAATTAACTGCAGTCTGATCATCTGTATGGTAAAAAGGGCAGATGATATTTTAGACTGTGTCAACATAAATAAAATTTCCAGATTATGGGAAATAATGATCCCGCAATTTTAGTTTGATCATATTACAAATAATATATTGTATCTAGTTCTGGGCATGATATTTTTAAGAATGATTCCGAAAAATGTAAACAGGTTCAGAAAAAAAGCTGCAAAGATGATTAATAAGCTAGGAGCAATCCTGTGAAGTGTCCATATACTGGAGAGGATGTCACACAGAAGACAATCAGTACCTGTTATGAATCATTCCAGAATGAAAATATAAAACAATTTCTTTAAATTGCAGGAGGCAGATTGCAGTGTTAGAAAAACTTCCTAGTGGAACCAATTGCCCAAAGAGAAACTCACTTTCAATAGATATATTCAGGCAAGGCTAGACAATTTGTATTCATGCAATGAGCATAGTATTGGAATTAATGCTCTAAAAACTCCTTCCAATGTTATACTTCTTGTAATTTGTTATGTTTATTAAGAAGAATTAAGTCTAGGACAGTGAATTCTGTTTGCCATCTTCTGCCTTCAGAAAAATGATGTTACTAACTACACAAGAAAAACAATTGTGAATGTTTCATTCTCAACTAAAAGATATGTCCAGCAAAGAACAGAAGTGTTCAAATCTTTCACTATTTGAGTATATATCTCTATCAGTTTCAAGGACAAAGCAGATATGCCTTCCAGTGAACAGTTAGTGTATAGTCTTAGTTTATGTATGCTAATCCATAATGCTTTTATAAAAGACCAAAGAAAAGAAGCTTTTTTACTATCCTGGAGGCATGTATGGCACTAAGTCTCTTTACACACCTGTTCAATCTAGCCAGCCTGGCCTAATTCCTAATTCCCAATTTTAGTCCCTCAAGCCTGCATTTTTAAAAATTTTCTAGGGGTATACTTTTAGTTGTTTTTTAATTTAATTTTTAATTTTTACTTTTTGTACGGTTGTATGAGGTTTAATTCGTTTTTAAGGGTATGGGATATTCGTCTTTTGTATTCGTTTTAATGACACACCTGTACACCGCCCCAAGTCCCTTCGGGGAGAGGGGGCGGTCTAGAAATATTGAAAATAAATAAATAAATACAGATGAACAGTAGCTATATTGTACAGTTCTAATTTTTTTTCAGAAATGTATGTCCAGTTGAAAACTTCCACACTATTGCAAATAACCAGTTATACTTGCAAACACTTAAGATTCTTTTGATTAATTTTCAATGGTGAATATTAATCTAAAGTGATTCATAAAATTTGTTGAAATAACACTGATGTGCAATTAGTAACAAGTTTTTATTTATCTAGGGGGCAGTACTGGCAGCTGTATCAAGCCACAAATTCAATTCCTTCTATGGTGATCCACCTGAAGAACTGCCAGATTTCTCGGAAGACCCAACTTCCTCAGGTACTTTTATCAAAAGTATATTTAGCTATTACATAGTTTTACAGATGCTTCCAGAACCAGGTAAGACCTCATTAAGATAAATTTGGCTTTACATAATTTTTCCCATAGACCATGCAAAAAAATGGTAGATAGGCACACTATACAAATGGTGGTCCAATTTATATAAAAACCTATCCAGAAGATACCGGGATAGCACATAAACTAAGGCCTTCCTCTATTTTTACAACTAAATTATTCAAGTTCAGTTCTAATTCATGCTTTAAATTATGGTATTTGAGTGTTTAAATAGTGCTGTTAGAATGCTACAGTTCTAATTTGGTAAATGTTTTTACTGATGTATCATTATCTTAAGTCTGGGAGCAGCTAAGATGGAGGACAGGCAGCAACAGCTGTAAAAAGAGTTCTTCCAAAAGTACCCGGTTTTCCCAAAAATAAGACCTCCACGGATAATAAGCCCAATCGGGCTTTTGAGCGCATGTGCTCAAATAAACCCTCCCCAAAAAATAAGCCCTCCCTGAAAATATTGCAACACAGCAGCAGCCATGAGGTGATCACGCTCGCCGCCTCCTGCATCTCAAAAATAATAAGACCTCCCCAAAAATAAGGCCAAGTGCTTATTTCAAGGATCAAAAGAAAATAGGACCCTATCATATTTTGGGGAAAACACGGTAAATTGTAAATTGGGTTTTTGTATGTATGTATGTATGTATGTATGTATGTATTTATTTATTTTTATATTTTTAACTCATTTCTAATCTATTTTTAATCTATACCGGGCTTTCATAAAAACACATATAGTGTGGCTACCATTTGTTTTAGATATATTTTAACAATACTACAAGCCAGGATTTTTAAGAATGGGAAAAAGGAGAAAGAAACAGCACTCAGCAGCAGATAGTTCATCCAAGCCATTGAAGCAGCAGAAAATGGAAGAGTATACTGCAAACAGGCAGTCTGTTCCAGTAAGTAACTCATCTGCAGTCACCTTATCAGATAAATTTAATTTATGTGACTCATTGGAATGGGACTTACAAACTGAACTTGAAAGCAAACAGAATGTAGACTGTCCTCCTCCCTCTCAGAGAATGGTTCCCCTCCTTGGAACTCAGCAGCAGTCTTCCTTGCCCAGGAAGGAGATGTAATAAATTTAAAGGAGGGAAATGTGACAGGTTTCCTCTCTAGACAATGTTTGCTTACAGCTCAAACTGTAAACGCAATCTATGAACTTTTATCAACTGTCATAAATAAGGTTGACTGCCTGAAAGAATCTTTTGCAAAGTTTGTTAGGAGCCACCCAAATACTGCCAAAAGACTTGGGAGTTCAACCACGGATAGATATGGGATGGCTAATTCAGAAAATGAAACTAGAGAAGGGCCTTGTCTTCTTTCCAAAAATGTGAACACTCAAAAAGAAAACAGTCAGGCAAAGGCCTAAGAGATGAACAGTATAACTACAGTCTGCAGACTAACCAGGTTACCTTGCACATATACGACAACAGAGTGAATAGAGGGCGTTGGAGTAATAGGGAAGCTGTTAGGCTGTCCCTGAGCCAGCTGCTCCACTGTGAATTCACATTGATAGATCTACTACACGGGGAGTGGCTGCCAGCGAGAAGGCAATGTATGAAAATTCTCCTATCGTTCAAGCCCACAATTCCCTCTATGCTCTTTAGAATGAAGCCCTTTCTGAGCAACTTTTCAATATTTCCAATATGGGTCTTCTGCTCAGACAAAGTGTGCCCACTCCTGAAACAGTATCACCAAGAGGGAACTATTGCTTTAAATCCAGGCTCCAACAGCCCTCACGCTGCTAAGCCTGAGGCTGCTGCAGCTGAATTGACCCTGAGAAGGCAAAGGAGTGATATACAAACTGTGTTACCCACGGCTGCGGAAACTGCTAAGAATGTGCCAGAAGAAATGCAGATTGACCTATTCAGTGCACTGCCTGAATCTGAACTAGTAATATTATTCAAAGATTGGATGATCTAAAAGAGTCTCTGACAACAACTCAGTCTACAGAAAAACCTCTATTTAATTTGGCTCCACT
The DNA here is from genome assembly GCF_964273705.1 of Natrix helvetica. NCBI lineage: Eukaryota > Metazoa > Chordata > Lepidosauria > Squamata > Natricidae > Natrix > Natrix helvetica. The sequence continues at coordinate 60,677,622 of NC_138550.1, forward strand.
AATCGCTCAACCTTGTGACAATATATTTAGCCATCAATCTGCCTTTAGCTCAATAGTAAAAAAAGGTAGTGTCACACAGGCTGACGGGGTAACTGCACTGACTGACCAGACTCTTGAGAAACAGCTGAAAGACAAAGGGCTTCATCACACAGTACCCCCTAAGCCAACAAACACTAAGGATATAATCCAGCTACTATCCTCATTTGACTTAGAAGTTCCCACAACATCTTCTCACAAGATGAATCCTCAGCTACACCCCTCCAAAAATGGACATAAATCTACATTTATAGATCTAAGCTGGAGTACCTGCCCATTTGAAAAAATCTCATTCTTGGAGCAAGGGCAGAAGCACACTGGCAATTAAGATATAGAGGAGCATCAACAAGTTCTGCAACCCATGAGGAGAAATATCGAACCTCACAACAATTGTGTTAATATGGGAAGCATAGATGATATCGACCTGGCTCCAAAGTCAAGTTGACATCCAGAATTTTTACCAGCTAGCCAACCAAGCAAGCCAGACTACCTTGCCTCTGGGAACCCCATACAGATGATGACCTGGAACGTAGCTGGCTGGAAAGGGATGGTTGATAGAGGACTAATGAGCTTTCTCCTTAGATTTGACGTAATAGCCTTATAAGAAACCTGGTTAACTGAAGTGGACGAATCAGTACAACTGCCAGGCTTTCAGGGATGGGCCTCCGCAGCCCAAAAAAAACAAAAAACAAAGGGAGACACTCTGGGGGGCTATGCATTCTTATAAAGCAAGAGTTGCAATGGCAGGGGGAGAAACTATATAACGAAGATAAGTATTCGTACTTCCTAGCTGTCAAATTTGAATATGAAAAGTTCGAGTTAATACTGGTAAATGTGTATATCCCTCCAAACACATCCTAGTATTATAACTCTGAATACTGGATGGGCTTAGAAGTTGTCCTAGGTCCTTGATGGTAAATATGGCATGGGTGCCACAGGTGGCACACGGAGCCATATCTGCTGGCATGCAAGCCGGCAGCTCTAGTGTGTATGTGCACACCGGCCAGCTGATTTTTGGCCTTGGAGGGCCGGAGGAAGCTATTTTCATCCTTCCCGGCTTTAGGAAAGCCTCCAGAGGCTTGGGGGGGGGGCAAAGAACAGGCCCAATAGTCCACAGAACTTCTGTTTGACCCGTTGGGCCTGTTTTGTCCCCAGCCTCCAGAGGCTTTTGCTAAAGCCTGAGGAGGGCAAAAACGGCCGCCTCCGGCCCCCCAGAGGAAATACCAAGCTCAGCTGGGAGCAAGTAGTGCAGCGCTTGGGGGGGGGGCTTGTGCGTGCATGCACAAGGGGGGGCACTTTGCATTATGGGTGCCGGCAAGCGCCCTTGCATTTTTGCACCCAACAACAAAAAGGTTAACCATCACTGTCCTAGATGATATATCTGTATTGTACCCTCAATCCATAGTGGTATTAGCAGGAGATTTGAACGCTAGGTTGGGTCCCTCTTTGTATGAGCTTGGCCAGAAGCAGGGAGTCCCAGGTGAGTTTTTGATAACCATTCTCAGTGGCTCTCGAGAGACTGCAAAAGTAATGCTGCTGGCCTGCTCCTAGTCCAGTGATGGCGAACCTATGGCACGGGTGCCACAAGTGGCACGCGGAGCCATTTGTCAGGGCACGCAAGGCGCTGCCCATGCTGGCCAGCTGAGTTCACCTTTTTAAAAGCTATTTTTCGCCTTCCCCAGGCTCCAGAGGCTTTATAGGAGCCTGGGGAGGGCGAAAAGAGCCCGTCCCCCCCGGAGGCTTCAGTAATATTCTAAAGAAACACTTAACAACGAAACCTGCTACAAAAAGAGCCCGAGTTGGTTTGATCCTGAATGCCAGTGACTGAAAAAGAAATTGAAGGCAGCCATGAGGCTTGCACAAAGGAATCCTACTTCTCATATATAAGCTGAGATGTTACACACAAGAAGGGAATATAAAAAAAATTATAACATTAAAGAAAAAAAATTTCAGTCTGGTCAGAACTCGAGTTGGCTGCCAAAAGTCATAACTCAGTAATATTTTGGCACTCTGTAGCAGGTGTCCTGAAAGAATGGAGATTTGCATTTGATATACCAATCTCTGCTGAGGACTGGGAGAATTATTATCAGTGTTTGTTTGCTTCCACGGAACCTGTAGAGAAACTGTCTTTAAACAGTAATCTAGTAAACCCTAGAATCCCACCCCCCATTGGCCACTAGTCTCGAAAAAGGAGATACAATCCATCATTAAAAGCTTAAAGAATAATATAGCCTCAGGTGGGTATTTTTACCAGCAGAATTATTCAAGAAATTTCCCAATTGGTGGGATCCAGTATTGGTAAGTCTTTTTACACACATAAATAACACCTGCCATATACCAAATGGGTGAAAGATGGCAGTAGTTGTTCCCATATATCAAAAAGAGAATAAAAAGGATCCTAGTAATTATAGGTCCATTAGCCTGATTGACATTGCAGCAAAAATATATGCTAGGTACCTTTTGAACAGAATTTAAATCTGGGTAGAGGAAAACAATATCCTCACAGAAGAACAAGCAGGTTTTAAATAAAGCTTATCTACTATTGATAACTGCTTTATCTTGAACCATTTAATTGCTAAATATGCATATAAGAGGAGATCCCTGTTTGCTGCTTTCATAGACCTTACAGCAGCATTTGATATGGTAAACAGAGAAGTACTCTGGAGTAAATTGACATCTCTTAAAATAGAAACTAGACTCCTGGCTTTGATTAAAGCCCTTTACACAAGTACCTGTTTGAGGGTGCAGTATGGGGTTAATGGGGCTCTGACTAACAGGATTCACACAAATAAAGGAGTAAGGCAAGGGTGTATCCTGACCCCATTATTATTTAGTTTATTTGTCAATGATGTGCCAGGGTTAATGAAGGATCCCATGGTACACAAACCGACAATCCTAAATACTTACTGTAACAGCTTGCTTTGTGCTGATGATAAGATTTTATTATCATATTCACTAGTAGGATTATGTAGGCTATTAAGAAGATTCAGCTCTTATTGCCAGGATAACTCCCTAATCATCAGTAAATCTAAATAAAAAATAATGGTGTTTGGAAAACACCATCAGAGACATAGGTAGCAATTAGATGGTGAACCAATTGAACAGGTCAACCAACACCTTTGTATATTTAGGCGTAACTTTTTCCAAGACTGGATCTTGGGCTTGCCATTATCGGCAGAGTACATTTAGAGCAAAAGCCCGTTTGAATTTACTGCTTAAACTAAAGAACCATAGTTACCCAGGTTCCCTAGCCCCCTTAATTAAGGTTTATAAAGCTAAGATTACCCCTGTGCTCATATATGGAGCAAAGGCTTGGGTGGTCTATATTTAACCACAATCCTAGAACAAATGCAGTCCCAGCACATGAGATGTATTTTGGGTGTAGATCCAAGAACATCTGCTGCAAGCAGTTAGAGCTGTACTGGGAATTCATACAATTCATGCACTATCCAAAATTAGAGCATATTCATTGACTGGTGCAAAGTCAATGAAATGGAAATTGATAGACTTCCCAAGTTATGTCTACTAGAGCAAATAAAATTACAATCACAAAATCTTCCGGATCACCAAACTAACAAATTTTGTAAGAAGCTTCCTGTCTTTTGCATAACAGGAGAACAATTTTAAAAAACGAGCTGCCCAAAGAATTAAGGATATAGAAGCACAAAATGATATACACTATATTGCCAAAAGTATTTGCTCACCCATCCACATAATCAGAAGGAGTTGTGAGTGAATACTTTTGGCAATATAGTGTAGCTATCCTTAGTAAGGTGGGTAACTTGAAATGGCTGAGTAAATACAAACATACTTTTCAAGTAGACAGCTATTTGAAGTTACAACTGCCAAAACATCTTAGGGAGATATTTACATGAACAAGATTCTAACAGCTTGACACAATGGTCAGATATGGGAGATTCCATTCTATACCCTACGATGAGCACCTCTGCATTTGCGGAGCGCCAGAGGTAGAAGATCTTACATCCTATTTGATTGTTGCTTGTGTAAGGGGGGTGAGAGACAGATACCTTGGTCTATATACCAAACGAATAACCCTTTGGGATCCCCATATCAAAAGAATTTACTTTATGTGTGGCCAGAACTTGAAAATAACATTTAGTACAGTACAGCACAGTACTTAAACAAAATGGTTTGGTCGAAATCTGCATATGTGAGACTGATTGGGGTAGATTGCAGAGGTTACACCAAAATATAATAATATATTTGATCTATATCTTTAATTATTGTATTCTATTCCAATTTCGTTTTAGACTATATTTTATTCCAATTCCATTTTAAATCATATTTTAAATTGCTTTTATCAAATTTTAGTAATTATTTGTTTCTGGAACTTTGCACTTCATTGATTGCCCAAGGTCTAATCAATAAAGACTCAATGTCAATGTCATATTTTAAATGTCCAAATCAGTCTGAAGTCACTCTAGAGTTGAGCAAATCCCCAACCATATTTTAACATCTTTGAAAATCTGAAGACAGATGTAATTAACTATGTAGGCATAATAAAGACTTGGTATAAACAAACACAAATATACTTTTTATACAAAGTTTCTGCTTATTAAAAGTTGCATTATATTATTAATATTGACAAATCCACTACCAAAGAAAATAACTTGGTCATTTGTTGTAACACATGAGAAATAAAGACAATTATCTTGCTCTTTTAATATTCTTTGTACTAGTACAAAAGAAAAATGAAAGTAATTTTTCGCTGTTTTTTGTCTTCTGTGACTTTAATTGTAGCCATCCTTACACTGGTGTTTGGAGAATATTTGGAACAGCAGAAAGTTTTATTCTGTAACAGTCTCAGTGCAAATCTTGTAGGAAGATATAGTAGGCAGACTTTTGAGGATATTTTTACGCTCTTGCATTTTTTCCCCTCATAGCCCAATTGAAGCAAATTCTCCCAGTAGGTGGAGACATCATCCAGGCATGGGATATGACTCCGTCAGGATCCAATAGGACTGGGTCTACAAGTATTAAAGACACGCCCACGAGGCTCTTCCCCAGAAATAGACTCAGTCGATCCTTTGATTAGCTGTGTCTCCCTATCTCTCCTTGCTAAAATTCCTATTTCTCTACTAAAACTTCTCTCCAATTTGGCTTTCCCCCCTCAAATTAATTTCTATCAGGTTCCTCTGAGCTGATTCGAACACAACAGCCTTTACAAGGCTTGTTCACCTCAGGCTTTGCTGCCTCAGCAGCTCACGGCCCTTTCGGCTAGCCTACGAGGCTCATCCTCAGGCCTTATTGTACCGATCGCTGCTGCTGCGCCGCCCAGGGAAAACTGCCTTTGAAGTGCCGTTCACTAAGCCGCACCGCCAGAGAGTCCAGCGCTCCACCCGCGCTGCTCAGGAGGCCTCCCTTCACCGCGCTGGCCACGAGGAACACCCAGCCAGCAGCCGCTTCCCTTGCCGCCGCAACTCAGATCTCCGGCTTCAAATTTCAGCAATTTCAACGCTGGGCAGGCTGCCATTTACTAGGCAATAAGCTGCTTTGTCGGCTCGCCATCTCAGGCATTCCTCAGGGCCCTGTCTACCATGGATGGCAGTTAATTTGGGCACGAAAATCAACGGTGGCCATTTTGTTTGGGCGGGAAGGCCTTCCTCCACAAGTAACTGAGTAATGGTGACCAACGAGGCTTCGGTTCCTCAGGGGGAAGACTCCCCCAGTCCAATGGCCCCTTCTGCTCCAGTCCCAATGGAACCTAGAAGCAAAAAGAGGCCCCATTCTAAACATTCTGCTCCAATGCCAGCTAAGACCCCTAGGTCTACCCCCCTTCAGGAGCTTCAAGAGGCCTCTATTCCCATTGCAACTCCTGACAAGGCCTGTGATCCTGTTCCTTGAAAGGTCACTGCCAAGACCAATCATTGCTCTATTCCTAATCCAACTCCTAGAGCTCATGGTCCTTCAAATTTTAGCCCCATTGAGGATCTCTCCACTGATACTGATGGGGATGTCTCCCCCACCGCTTCTCCTTTGAACCCAGAGGATGGGATCGGTTTCCAGGGGGAATCTGATTCTGAAGGGGATGGCAGCGTTACCCCAGACATTGATGTGGGTTCACCTGCTCCAAGGGCTGTCACCATCAACCCCGATGATATGGCTGACATCATAGCAGCTGCCATTGAACGGGGCATTGCTGCAGGCCTGCAACACCGGGCCCCTGCTTCTGCCACATCTCATAGTGCCATCTCTAACACGTCCAAGAGGGGGCGTTCTACCTAAGCCCAAGGGGTTTATTCTGCAGGCACCTCTCAGCCTTCTGCTGTGGATACTGAGGAACAGGCCACTCGTGATTCTGACCTGTCAGAGGATGAGGACTAGACTCCTGCCCTTCTGCCTTGTTGGGCCTGTTCAAACCTGCAATGTTTCGTTCTCTCTTATTTAAAGCCAAGAAGGTCTCTGGTATTCCAGCTTCTAAACCATCCACCTCCTCGGAGGCAGACAAATCTGACACCACCGATCCTCTATTCTCATCTCCTCCAATCGAAAAGGACATTGTTCCCTCTCCGAAACTATTTCTAGAGTTGATTCAAAACCCTCCCCTCTACTCTGGACAAACAGTTGTATAATGTCAACCCAGAGCTTTCTAAACTTTTGGAGGTTCCTTCCATTGATCTTCCAGTGGTGTCCTTGTCATCTCCTAACGCGGCCACCAATGCTCCTGAGGACGCCCTCTGCCCTGAGGATAAACGCTTTGAGCAGTCGCTGGTAAAGGGTCACTAGTCTGCCGCTTGGCTGCCTCTTTTGCGTCCTTTTTCAATAGGGCTGCCCTTCGATGGCTGAAGCAAATGCAGGACAGGATCCCTCCTGGGGACTCCCACGCCCACCAGGACATGAACAAACTTAAAACGGCAATGGAATATGCAGCTGATGCTTCTTTGGATGCGGCACGTTTCTCTTCCAGATCCATGGCTTCTTCCATCGCCACGAGACATCTTCTTTGGCTGAAGCAGTGGCAGGCAGAGGCCAGAGCGAAGTGGTGCTTGGCGTCGGCACCCTTCTCACCTGGTCTGCTCTTCAGTCCTCCTCTGGAGCCACTCTTGGTGGAGTCCAAAGACAAGCGCAAAGTGCTTCCTGCCGCAAACCGCAAGTCTGATCCTAAACCTTCTCCATTCTTTCGCAGGTTGTCCTTTTGCAGGACAGATGGGGGATTTGCCGACCCCTTCCTCAGCGCCAGGCTCCCCCGAGACAAGGTCAGCAGTTCCAGGACAGGTGCAACCGGAACTCCCAGAGATTCTCCTATAGAAAACCCTTCAAGGGCGGATCAAACCGCATTTTCCGAAAGCAGAAGGGAAGGTCTGGACGACCTCCCGATTGGGGCTGCCTGTCTGCCTTCGTGGATCGCTGGGATGACATCACCAGCAACTCTTGGATCAGGCGTACCGGCCCTTTTGGCTTGGCCCTGGAAATTTCTTTCCAATCCCCCGCATACTTTCATACCTTGTCCAGTCTCCAGGGACATCTCCAAAAGACACCTGGTTGAACTAGCTATCAGCCATCTCCTCCAAATTCAGGCCATCGAGAAGGTTCCCCTCGAACAGCAAGGCCGGGGGTTTTATTCCCGTCTATTCATAGTGCCTAAGTCTTCTGGGGGTTGGAGAGCTATTCTCGACCTCAAATTTCTAAACAAATTTATAGTTTATAGGAGATTTAAAATGCATTCTCTGTTGTCCATTCTGGAGAGTATTCGGCTCAATGATCTTCTCTCCTCTATTGATCTTATTGAGGCATACCTCCATATCCCCATTCTTCCAGATCACAGAAAATTCCTTCGGTTTTCTTATAATGGGAATCACTTCCAATACCGAGCTCTTCCATTTGGCTTATCATCGGCCCCGACGGTCTTTACTAAAATCTTAGCTGCTCTGGTGGCCCATCTCAGATCAATTCCGGTTAGAATTCTCTATTATCTTGATGATATTTTGTTACTATCTACGTCCTCACATCAGGCTCTCCGGGATGTCCAGATCACCCTCCAGACCTTAGCAGACCATAGCTTTCTGGTCAACTTGAAGAAGAGTCATCTGCAGCCCACGACCTGTCTCACGCATCTCGGGGCAGTGATAGACACTTCTTTGGAACAGGTATTTTTGTCCCCAGAGAGACAGGTGAGCATTCACGCCTGGTCTCATCCATCCGCGATCAGCAGGCGGTTCCGCTCATCCAACTATCTCAACTCCTGGGCAAGATGGTGTCTGCATTCCACATCGTGCCGTGGGCCAGATTCCACAGTCGCCAGCTTCAATGGCTCCTTCTCCCGTACCAAAAGGCAAACTGCAGTTGCTCCTCTCACAGAATTCTCCTGACCTCGGAGGTAAGGCAATCTCTTCGCTGGTGGCTCTCCCCCTCAGTGACACTGGGCTCCCTGTTTCGCGAACCCCCATACATCACGCTAATGACAGACGCAAGTCTACAGGATTGGGGAGCTCACATCCTATCTCAGACAGCCCAAGGACTCTAGTCTCACTCCGACCAGAAGAACAGTATCAACTGGTTGGAGCTCAAGGCTGTGTTCCTTGCCCTGCTTCGGTTCGAATCTCTCGTGGCCAATGCACACGTGCTCGTCCTTACGGACAATACCACCACAAAAACACACATAAACCAGCAGGGGGGGGGACAAAATCCTGGCATCTGATGACTCTGTCTTACCAATTAATATCTTGGGCGGAAGTCCACCTGTTGTCTCTCCGGTCCAAACACATATCGGGGATCCACAACGTACAGGCAGATATACTCAGCCGCACTCACATAGATCCGGCAGAGTGGAGCTTACATCAACGCGTATTCCAGCAGCTGACGGTCAGGTTCGGCCTCCCAGTCCTCGACCTCTTTGCTTCTCAGGACAACTCTCAGTTGCCAAGGTACTTCACCCGCTTTGCGTCCCTGGGGGCAGAGGGAGTGGATGCCTTAAGGTCCGACTGGCCTCCAGACCTTCTGTATGCCTTTCCACCTGCCCCACTCCTTCAGAGGGTAATCCGAAAGATGATGGTGGAAAGGGCAGAACTAATCTTAATCGCTCCTCGATGGCCCCACAGACCCTGGTTTGCCGACCTCATGAATCTCTCAGTGGCTCCTCCGTGGCAGCTGCCCCAATTCCCCTCACTACTCCTGCAAGGGGCGTGCCAACATCCAGACCTTCCGTGGCTGCGCCTCACCACTTGGAGGTTGAGCGGGAAGCTCTAAGAACTGCGAACCTCTCAGTGGAGGTAACCCAAACTATTCAATCTTCCAGGCGCCCTTCCACTAACCTCATTTATGACGCCACTTGGACTCAATTCTCTCTCTGGTGTCAATCAAAGGGTGTTGTTCCTCTCGAGGCATCTGTTCCCCAAATTCTCCAATACCTACAACGGGGACTGGACCTGGGACTTTCTCCGAATACTCTCCGCCACCAGGTTGCAGCCTTCTCATCAGTCCTCTCACTGACTGCGGCTCAGCCTCTCTCCCATGAACCTCTGACTCTGCTTTCTTGAGGGGGCCCACGAACATCAAGCCACCGACAATTCACAGATTCCCTACCTGGGATGTCTCTAAAGTCCTGGAGTCCCTGACCCAGTCTCCATTTGAGCCTTTGCATTCTGTGTCCATGCATGTCTTAACATTAAAAGTGGTTTTTCTCATAGCCATTACATCGGCGAGACGCGTTTCTGAGTTGGCAGCCTTATCCACCAGGCAAGACCTATGCATCTTTCACCCGGACAAGGTAGTCCTTCAGCTTGACCCAACCTTTGTGCCCAAGGTAAATTCTGTATTCCACAGATCCCAGGAACTTGTGCTCCCAGATTTCTGCCCTCAGCCATCACACGAGCTGGAACGTAAGTGGCATTACCTTGATGTGCGTCGCGCCTTACACATTTATATTAAGCGAACTGCTTTTTTCAGGCGCTCTGAGGTCCTTTTCATCAAGTTCCAACCTGGAAGTAAGAAGGGATCCAAGGCCTCATCTTTGGACATCGGTCGCTGGGTAAGGGCAGCCATTTCCTCGGCGTATTCCGCTCTCTGTCTGCCGGTTCCACTTCATATCATGGCGCACTCCACACGCAGCGCGACAACTTCTGCGGCCTGGCCGACTCAAGCTCCGCTGGAGGACATTTGCCGAGTGGCTACATGGATCTCAATTACTCCATTCATCCGTCACTACAAACTGGATAGATACGCCTCAGCTAATGCTTCCTTTGGACGGCGCGTGCTGCAGCGAGTAGTGGCCACTTAAGTCTCTCATCTATTTATTTCCCTCCTGACGGGACTATTGGGCTTTGGTATGTCCCATGCCTGGATGATGTCTCCACCTACTGGGAGAATGGGAGTTGGTTCTTACCTGATACACCCTTTCTCCAAATGGTGGAAACATCATCCAGCCCCACCCCATTTCAGAAGCTTATTATATTACTTTCCTTTCTAATGTGTATCTTTCCTGTCTACTATGTTTCTTGAGGAGAGATAGTACATATCATTTCAGATTGCTTGCACAGCAGTCTACAAGTCACTCCATCTATTTCTGGGGAAGAGCCTCGTGGGCATGTCTTTAATACTTGTAGACCCAGTCCTATTGGATCCTGACTGAGTCATATCCCATGCCTGGATGATGTCACCACCATTTGGAGAAAGGGCGTATCAGGTAAGAACCAGCGCCCATTCTTATTTTTTCTTTCCCATGATCTTTTGCCTTATTAGAGGAATAAGAAAGGTAGCCCTTGACTTACAACAGTCCCGCAAAAGGTATTTAAGGTCGAACAGCCCTTCCCCCCCCGCAGTCATTTGACTGCATTTTGGGTACTCAACAATTGACCCAAATTTAGGGCCACAACAGCTTTATGTATGTCAGTAGCCCCTGAAGCCAGCTCAGGGTCATCTGCATAGCTGAATTGGCAGCAGGCCACACCCACAAGGACACAGTAGCTTTGCTTATGTAGTCTCTGCAACAAACCTGAGGTTCCCCAGATGACTAACTGGGTTGGAACCAACCAAATCCTCCTGACCCACAGCAGATTTATATGTACCAGAGAACCCAGGACCTCTCCAACCTGTTGAAGCAGTCCCTCACTCCACTTAACAACCCACATGGGTGATTGGCAATAGCAAATAGATGAGCCAGCATAGTGGTTGTTGAAGTAGTCATATGACATCTCATTTAACAACTGTTTCATTCAGCAACTGAAATTCTAGGCTCAAATGTGATCATAAATCAAGGATCACCTGTAGTTGGAATCATAAAAATAGTGAAACTAATATGATTTACTAATATAACTATGCTTGCTAAGCTGAGCTGTTCCAGTCTCTTTCTTTGTGCATTTCAGTGATGGGATTCAGGTGGTTCGCACCAGTTCAATCTTTGTAGAGTTCAGCAATCCTGTTGAATAGCGTCCATTTCAATCCTTCTGGCCCGTAGTGCTTCAGCCTGGCTCACCGGGCCTGCATATAAGGCAGCAGCCAAGGGCAAAAGTGCCGGTGGAGTGCCAGAAAGTCGGGAAGGATGCTGAAGTGAGTGGGCATCTTGCCTACAGCGCCCATGACAGCTTCCCCTTCCCAGCCAGAGCTGGAATGCCACTGGGTTTAAGTGCCAATAGATTCCCTCTGGCGATTCTGGGCAACTGGAGACAGACAGGCCCGTTTCAGCTCCTGGCGCCCAGATGCCCTCACTTCCCCGAAACATTTTTTTTTGCCTACCTGATTTCCAAGTCCATCACGTTTCTCTGTTCCATTTCTTGCCATCATGTGCAGGGAAACAAAAGTTTGTGGGACTACAAAAAAAAAAAGTTCAGTCAATTCCAACTTCTCACGAAAAGATCTCACAGTTAGAATTCATTGATTGCATTTTTTTTTAGTCCCACAAACTTGTTTCCCTGCACACAGTGATGAGAAACGGGACAGAGAAGCGCGACAGACTTGGAAATCAGGTAGGCAAAGAAAGGCTTGGGGGAAGCGAGGGCATCTGGGCACCAGGCACTGAAACAAGCCTGTCTCTGTCTCCAGCAATTGCCCAGGCCTGCCAGAGGGAAGGCATCTACTGGCACTTAAAACGCAGTGGCATTCCACCTCCGGCCCGAAAGGGGCAGCCAGCATGAGTGCTGCAGACAGGATGTGGCGAGAAATGCAATGCAGCTGGAAATCAGGTAGACAAAAGAAATGTTTGGGGAAGTGAGGGCATCTGGGTAGTGGTTGGTGGGGCAAGCTCTTCTGCCCACAAAAACCTCATCTTTGACAGCCAATTCAGAAAGGCAGAGAAAGCACTGCCGGGAAGACCAGTCGGCCCGGGAGTTGGGAATACCATTCCTTCCCCGCCCCACCCCTCCCCACCTGTCACCCCCAATTTGCATCAATAAGGGGGGGGGGGTGCAATGATTTTGGTTTGTTCTGTAATGTGGACATATTATCCCTTTTTCCACATACAGCTCTTCTCTTGATGCATGTGCAGCTCAAGATACATAAAGTCCTCATACATTAAGGGGAATCCAGATAATATATACAATTTTAGTAATATTTAAGAAAAAAAGCTTTCAGAGAAGTTTTATATTAATAGCGATTTATTTCCATACCATAGCTTTAGTTACTCATGGTTTTCTGCATAACCATTAATAGTCACAAATGATGGTTTGCTTTTCCTGATTCTGACTTGTTCTACCACTCTGTCCTCTGCCTGTTCAATCTCATACATAAGGTATTTTCTAGGGTATTTTCCCCTTTCTGCTGTGAAAATACCTTTTCTTTTCAAATCTGACTGAGCAGAAAAGTTGGCACTCAATGTGTTAAAGTAGATGGGTTATCTCTATCAGGTTTACAGGTTTCTACAAGAGTGGTGTTGCCTATCTTGGCTGTGTAATTTGTAGGCTGGAATTAATGCTGTTAAATACAGTGAGATTTCTGATTACATGAGAGTTATAAGATCAGGCAAAATCTGTCTCTTTACTGCCATCTAGAAATCACTCTAACCCAGATCTGATAGCTCCAGAATAATTGTGGATAGAATTGATCTGTTACATCATTCTTTTATATATGGCACTAATCTAATGTTAAAATATAATTCATTTGATTATGTATTTGTGAATGGAATGGGAATATGTTTTAATCTCCTAATTTCCATGTGATAAACTGGATTAGGGTTTGAAGAAACTGAAGAAATGAAGGATTTTACAAATTGATAAGATAACATTCAAATTCATTTGATTATATATTTGTGAATGGAGTGGGAATATGTTTTAATCTCCTAATTTCTGATTGCCTAGTATGGAGTAAAATGAAAATATCTTTGGGGGGGAATTGCTAAAGATAAGTCCTGTTTTGTAGTTAGTACTACAATCAATGAAGAATTTCTATAAATGAATGTTATAATTTTAAGAAAAGACAATTATTATATAGGTCCTTCTTGCTTGTGAATTTAACTCTTAACAGGCGTCGTTTAAATTTTCACATTGTCTGAAGAAATTAAAAGGTATAAGTGCTACTAAAAATATTAATGGATTCAATATTTATTTAGCTACATTTATGTTTTTATTTTATCTGTTTGTTTTGCATATACAGTATGTGTATATGTATTTATAGTACTTCGCTTCTGAAATGAAAGTAGTACATTATTTTGTATTTGTATTTATTTTATTTTGTAAGAAGAGAATTTTGTTAACTTTTAACTGACAGTAAAATGTGAAAAATAAGCTATAGGTATGAAGTTCAAGGTAGCAATTTCATACATGTGTGTGTGTGTGTGTGTGTTATTCCTATAAATACAATAAAATTGGTTGGTTGCATCACATTGTATTTCTGACATTGTACCTGAATACATTCACAGTACTGAAATTGTTATCATAATTTTACTGGGGTTATTGCTACTTGTTTTAGAACATAACATTTTATTTCAAATTTAATAAAAGCAATATTGATTTGTAATTGTTAATTGAGAATATTAAACTTATGATTAAGCCAACTTTAATTTCACAGATTGGTGTATAATTTTTGATTTTAATAAATTGACCTCAATAAAGTTATTAACAGTTGCAACCTATATTCATTAAAATATGTAAATCTGTGATATATGTGTGTTAACTGTTTATATAACAAAATAAGTGAGCTTCCTCATTTAAACATAGTATAACAGGCAGTAAGTATTTTGTACTTCCTTAAATTTCAAATCTAATAATTACTAAAAAGTTGGATGTGCAGCACTATGAAAATATAATGTAAATCCTTGTCATATACTGCATTTTTTTCAACTTAATAAAGTGTGGTGGGTTTTAATTTATTTTGTTTTGTTGTGGCTGTGCTAATGCTTCTAATTGCAGCTTTTACAATTGTTTTGAAATCCTCATACTATTTGTTGTTTGTCTAAATGCTGCCTTCCTGCTAGGACTTCTAGCTGCAGAAAGTAGGTATCCCTTTGTTTTCCACTGAAGCTATGCATTTAGCTATTATGTTTGGCTTTGCATGATTAAATCAGCTTTTTCTTTGCTCAACATTTTCTAATTTTAATACAATCTAAGCAATTAAAGAATAAAGATACAGTATATTTTTATTTCAATATGCTCATGGTAGAAGATGAATACAGGTAGTCCTCAACTTACTACCAAAATATATGTTGCTAAGCAAGACATTTGTTAAGTGAGTTTTGCCCCATTTTACCACTTTTCTTGTCACAGTTGTTAAGTGAATCACTGCAGTTGTTAAGTTAGCAACATGGTTGTTAAGTGAATCTGACTTCCCCATTGATTTTGCTTGCCAGAAGGTCGCAAAAGCTGATCACATGATCCTCGGACACTACAACTGTCATAAATATGAACCAGTTGCCAATCATCCGAATATTTATCCTATGACCATGGGGATGTTGCAAAGATTATAAGTGTGAAAAACAGTCATAAGTCACTTTTTTCAATGCCGTTGTAACTTTGAATGGTCACTAAATGAATTGTTGTAAATCGAGGACTACCAGTACAATTGAAATTATTTGTTTTAAAAGTTTAATTTGAGGGAAGAATTCTTTTTCAAACCAGGTTGCAGCAACTGTTCATGATAGATACTTTTAGAGTATCTGTCTCTTAACGGCACACGAAAGAAAAGCTTAAATCTTTATAGAAAACAGGAGAGCACATGTTCAAGTCCCACCTTAATCATGAAAGGCCAGCTGGGTAACTTTAGGTCAATCACAGTCTTTCAAGCTAACCTACCTCACAGGATTGTTGTTGTGGGGAAAGTAGGATGAGGAAGAGGCATTGGATGTTTGTTGCCTTGAGTTATTTGTAAAAATAATAACAGTATATAAATAGATAAAAGAACTGACTCACAGAGTCCAAAAAACTGTAGATATATATTTATATGCAAATATTAACAACTGAGCATTACTTTCTGGTGTTTATAATTTCATGATTTAATGCACATATTAGTTAACTTCTTTCTTACCAAAATGTAATTAAAAAGCTTCATTAAAATATTAGTATTCTTCCATTTTTATTACTGAGCAGTAATGCTAGAGATTGTGCAATATCTATCTAAAATATTCTTGGTCTGACTTTGATCTTTGATGGAACAAGAGGATCATAACTGAGACACATTTAAACATACAGTATATTCAAATATAAGGACCATAAAGGCATATTACTGATGTTAAATCTTCATGTCTGTAAAAAGTTAGTAATAGTTTTGAATGAATAACTTTTATATGAGTGGCATGAATGTTAGCAAGATCTATCTTCAACATATATTCCTCAACCAATTTTTATAACAGAAGTATTATTCATCATCTATTTAAATGGGCAACATGTCTTTCATTTGAGATCTCAGAACAATTTTGTTTCTTCGATGTCGACATGCAATTTATAATATATTCTATTAGAAACCTTTGTTCAGAACTATTAATAAACACTACTGTAATTGAATACAACTGCCCAATTAATTTGATACATTTAAAGAAAAATGTTAGGAAATCTTGTTAAAAAGATATTAAATCAAAATATACTGTGTCAATAGTATTCCTATAATGCAGTGATGCTTACCCCAAAAAGATGAAGTAAGATTGACTAGATATTATTTGTTCTTTATCAATTTGTTTTGATTTCTAGCAATTGTCTTTTATATTCTCATATATTCTTATTTAACCGGTTTGGTTTGGTTTGGTTTGGTTTGGTTTAGTATAATATCATATCCAATTTTGTGGATTTTCTTTTTCTTGCTTTCTAAATATAAGGACATCATTTCCATTATTCTCTCAAATTTCTCAAAATTACAATCCATGACTTGGGAAAAATACTTTCACTTAGATAATTCAACTTATTTAAAAGTGTAAGTTGTTTGTTAATAACTTCTTTATCCTGTGCTTCAGGTCTTTCTTTTTCCATTATTTCTACTAATCCTAATTGAAATTCCCTTGTGGGGTAGGCAAAACAAGCCTAGAGAAATTCATGGATTCCTCTCCCTACAGGATTGAAAAACCTATTGTTATATTACAGGTCTCAGACATCACTTGAATTTGTCTTTTTCTGTTAAACAAGACTACTAGTACATCAAAGGTTTAATCATAATCAAAAATGATTTATTTAAGCCATATTGAATATATAACAATGTTTTTTTTCTTCACAATAATTACAGTTATTGCAAAATTACCTTCCCCTTAGAATAGAATAACAGAGTTGGAAGGGACCTTGGAGGTCTTCTAGTCCAACCCCCTGCCTATGCAGGAAACCCTACACCACTTCAGACAAATGGTTATCCAACATCTACTGAAAACTTCTAGTGTTGGAACATTCACAACTTCTAGAGGCAAGTTGTTCCACTGATTAATAGTTTAATTAATTTCCCTAACTGTCAGGAAATTTCTCCTCAGTTCTAAGTTGCTTCTCTCCTTGATTAATTTCCACCCATTGCTTCTTGTTCTACCTTCAGATGCTTTGAAGAATAGTTTGACTCCCTCTTGTTTGTGACATGCTCTGAGATATTGGAATACTGCTATGATGTCTCCCCTAGTCCTTCTTTTCATTAAACTAGACATACCCAGTTCCTGCAACCGTTCTTCATATGTTTTAGCCTCCAGTCCCATAATCATCTTTGTTGCTCTTCTCTGCACATCTTTTTTACATCATGGCGACCAAAACTGAATGCAATATTCCAAGTGTGGCCTTACCAAGGCATTATAAAGTGGTATTAACACTTCATATTAACACTTCATATTAACACTTGATTCTATCCCTCTGTTTATGCACTAGAACTGTGTTGGATTTTTGGCAGCTGCTGCACAGGGCTGGCTCCTATTTAAATGGTTGTCCACTAGGATTCCAAGATTTTAACAACTACTTGTTGAATCCCCATTTTTCAAACCTATTTCAGAAGAGAAGCTCAATCACACTGAAACTGTCAATAATCATAAATACAAAAGCAGATTTATTTTTAAAATAATCTATATGTTACTGTAAGCCCAAATAATTATATACATTGGTCCTAAGTCATCTTTGATAATGTTCTGGCTCCTAATATAGCAAAGATGTTTTGTTTTGAGCTTTAGGATTAAGTCATATCGGATTAGAAACTTCCTGGTATAGGCATACTGTTTTGTGTACTGTTCCCTTTACAGGTCCCTTACAGGTTTTGTGTACAGGTCCCTCCACTTACAATAGTTGATTTAGTGACGTTCAAAGTTACAGATGCACTGAAAAAAGTGACTTACAACCACTTTTCACAATTATGACCTTTGCAGTATCCACATAATTATGTGATCAAAATTCAGATACTCGTTCATATTTATGACCATTGCTGTGTCCCAAGATCACGTGATCCAATTTTGCAACAGTCTGACAAGCAAAGTCAATGGGGAAACCAGATTCACTTAACAACTAGGTTACTAACTTATCAACTGCAGTGATTCACTTGACAATTGTGGCAAGAAAGGTTGTAAAATGAGGCAAAACTCACTTTACAAATGTCTCACTTAACAACAAATTTTGGGCTCCATTGTGGTCGTAAGTTGAGGACTTCCCGTATTTGCTTTTTAAAAAAATTCAATTATGTCCTCTGTTTTCTGACTCTATCCTTCTGAATTTTTATTTTCCTTCAACATTTTTATAGTCCAACTTTTCTCTGAAGTTTTTGGAATTAATTTCTCTCAGATGTGTGAAAAAATTCCCCAATTATGCCCTGTTTTCACAGTTCATACTATCTGGAACTTCCAAGTTGATTTAATGAGCATCAGTAGGCTTATTATGCAGTCATGCAGCATAAAATTGCTTGCAAAGTCACATTACGTTTCTAAGTCAATTTCTAGCTTCTGTTTCTATAACTGGGATTTATAAATTAAGAATTCTCCATGGTATCGATGGGGGAGTCCAGGATGGGTTGTTCTAGCCTGCTATTTGACGGAATTGAAATTCTGAAGACACGTCTCCTTGGCAACTGTCCCCAGTCTTTCAATTCAGTCTCAGCTTGCAGGACTGTTCCTTGAGCTCTTTGCTCATTTTGAAAGATTGTTGGATTTGTGCTTCAAACATTTGATATTGATAGATATGAAGGAGGAAGATTAACTGTTCTGAGTAGCGCCATAGGCACCATTGAGGGCTCAGCTAGCCCAAAATATAGCGCTTGATGCTTCCCAGACCATTGAGCTCTGAAACCTTGCCTTACAACGATTTACCGAGGGGAAGGCTAATAGTTATCGGCTCAAAGAAGACCGGGCAAGTTAAAACTACCGCAGTCAATTTCGGCTGCAGCGAAACTATTGCTATAATTGCAGACAGTTTAGGAGGTATCAGTTGCCTTTGGGCGTTCATATCTGCACCAATCTCTAATTGACAACAGCGACTGAGGAAATAGAGAGCGGAGATGGTGAACTGAGGCAAGAATTGGCGGTAGCCTCTATTACCGTGCACAGCCAATGACTTTTCCCATGTCCTCTTCACAAGCACTAACGGTCGCCTCAAAGCTCTCTGTTAGTGTTGGCCATTTTGTTTGCTTTGTATCATTGGTATTGGTGCCCAAACGGTATTTCGGGGCTCCAATTGCAGCGGTGGCATTTTGTTGCCTCTGACGGCTATTCCAAGCACCAGAGCCACTATTCCAAGTGGCTCCGGTGGCCATTTTATTGCCCTCTAGCTGCTATTTCCTTGCATTAAAGAACCAAGGTTTTTAATCGCATTGGCAACATCTTACCCTTTCTCAGCATTAGCTGCAAAATAGTCATGGGGAGCTGGTCATTTCTGCCTACCCCGTGGGTTGGCCATCTGTTTACAGGGATTCAGGTCAGCTCGGCCTACCCTGTTGGGTGACTACCCACCTCGCTTGGAGCACCTACTTCGACATACTAAGCCTAAGCACCTGGCATTGCACTGACTGTTGACTTACTTTTGCAGCTGGGTATAGGTACTGCTATGGCAGAGAGCAATACTGTTTCAGGCCCAGCCCTGACTGATTTTTCTCCACTGGGATCTGAATGTCAAGTCAAAGGTCTTACTAAGCCTCGCTCAGATAGCTTGGTGGCAGCAGCAAAAATTAAGGCTAAGGCCAGGGCTCAGAAGAAGGTGTGTAGGGCTGAGGAGAAGGCTGCCAATCAGAGCCAAAAAGCCTTAGACAGGGCAATAGCCAAGGCCAGTAAACAGCCAATTAGTGCACAATATAAAAAATCTAAGCCATCAGAGACCTCTCCCTTAGCGGTTAATATGGATAAGCCAGGGCCTTCCAGACAACCTAGAGCTTGGTTACCTGAGGCTCTAAGTGTGCAAGAGGATGGTGTGGGCCTAATTAGACAATCAGGTCCTTCTACTTCTAGAGATGGATTACATACATCACAGCCCTCCTTCATTTCTATTGTGGCAGGGGCCCATCCAGCAGATATGGAAGATCAGGAGATGCCTGCCTATTTTAGGAAGTGGATATCCCAAGCAATTAGGCAGGAGATGACCACATTTCAACAAAGTCAGACTTTGTAACCTCACTGTAGTATAGCTGGACAATCAGACATTGGGTACCCTGAGCGGGATCCAAGAGATTATCAAGGGCCTTGAACGGAAACTTTATCTCCTGGACCTTCTGCTAGGAGCCCATCTCCCTTATCTGAAGGTGAAATCCCAGGGGAGGGTGAGTTTTTGGAAGGCGAAGGCCCTACTCTCCAAGGCGAAAACAACTGCCCCTATAGGAAAGGATGCAGCTGCACAAGATTCTGGCCAAGGGTTGGTGGCTCTTCTGAAAATTTTTCAAGGGGATTCTTTTGCTTTGCTTTGTAACATGATTAAATATGTATGTTCGTGATACTGTTAACTTTCTGTATAATTTTATAGCATTTTTATTCAAAAAGATACAATCAGGTTCAAAATATTATGTCAGAACTTTGAAATCGGGAAACAGACACTGCAAAAGTACCAATTCTACTTTATTATTTTGGCATATAATAACTGAACCTTGACAAACTCTTGACAAAGATTCTATTCTCTAATACTAAAGAGAATCAAAGTAGGGAAATCTTAGTTTTTTCCTCAGTCCCTCCTGTCTGTCTAAACTAAACTGATGTTTTCATAATTGTTGAATTCTTTCTTTAAGATCAGCTACATATTCAAGGTCACCCATTCTACAGATGGTAGGCACCATCTTTAGATTTTTTTTTCCTTTAAAAGCTAAATTTAAATTTATTTGACACATTCCTTTTCAAATACTTTCCTCATTGAAAAGAATATTGCTTTATTAATGTTCATATTTTACTCAATGCAATGAAATATGATCAAGTTATGATGATTTATTCTAAATAGTTTTCTTTCTTCTTTCTCCCTGTGCTTAATAATAGGAGCAGTTTCACAGGTGTTAGACAGCCTAGAAGAAATTCATGCACTTACCGATTGTAGTGAAAAAGACTTAGACTTTCTGCATAGTGTTTTTCAAGATCAGCATCTTCATACATTACTAGATGTAAGTATTTTTTCTCTTTAAAAATATTGTTTAATTATATATGTAATAAAAAAATAAAGCAAATAAGAAATATGAAACCAAACTAATAGAACTTAGGTCAGTTCTTAGCAGTATTTTTGGTGCTGCAGATAAGACAGAAAATGTTTCCCTTCAATATAATCTCTTCGCTAATTTCCTAAAACTGAGATGGAGCAAGCTTTACAAACATTTTTTCACAAAAGGAGCATAAATACAAGATGCCTGCAGATGTACTTTGACAATAATTTCAGAAGTATCCTGCTTAAAATAATGTAAAATCTTAAAAATAAACAATATTAGATTATTACTAGAGTATTTTAGATGTGTCTATAGATCACAATTTTAAATTGGATGTATGCATTAACTGGAGGCCAGAGTAACTGAAGTTATAAACATGCCTTTGGTCACCTTTGTAACATCACTATTATAGAAGCTACTTTGAATATTTTACAATTCAAGATTCCAGAAGTCATCTTTAAAGTCCTAAATGGATTAGGGCCTTCATATATATGGGACCACCTGCTCCCAATGAAAATTGCATACCCAGAGACGGCAAGCTTGTTGATGGTTCCACAGCCAAGAGAATCCTTAGAGACCCCATGGTCATGCCCTTTTGGCAATACCTCCCTCCTCTGGATATACAGATTGGGCCCTTGCAGTTAAGTTTTAAATTTTGATTTTTTTTTTGTACTTCATTTGGGAATCACAAGTTACACTTCTGAGATATGGTCTCATTAGTTATGATATTATGGAGGAGATGGTTGAGTAGTAGATATATTTTGTTCTTTTTTACTGTTTTAATTTATATGGTAAACTAACTATCATTATATTGTATTTATAAACTATTCAGTAGCTCTGGGCTGTATATAAACCAGAGTAAATAAAATAAAATCATAAATAAGTACTTTGCAGTGCACAGGCCTTCATAGTGACTGCATATACATTGGTTTCTATGTGATTCAGAACCTGATATGTGGCACCTAGTCATAGGACCTCCACAGTGTTGACAGACACACTGTACATTAATATCTGCTATTTGTCATCCTAATACAACTTTTATAGGTGAGGGTTAGGCTCATCATTAATGACATGGTGAGTTTATTTCTTTAAACTATGTCTGAAGAAGTTGAATATATTGAAATATTCCTCCATAGAAATATTAAGAAATTCATTTACTCTTAAATCTCTTAAATCATTATAAATTGCAATTAGCAAGAAAATATGATTTAGTAACATTGCTTATTTCTGATGTGACTTTATATGAAGCATCATGAACAGGCAAGAAGTTGATAAATGTTGGGGGGGAAATGAAATGATTACATTTTCTACAATTATCTATAGAAAATTAGATTTACAGCACAGCAGATATTGATGTTATTAAGTGAAATTTTCAGAGATCTTTTATAAAACAAGCTGGTAAAATTGTTTTTAATATATTCATATTATGTTGTGATTTTTTTTGTTATAGCTCTATGACAAAATTAATACAAAATCTTCACCACAAATCAGAAATCCACCGAGCGATGCTGTACAGAGAGCCAAAGAGGTAATTTTAAAAATAGTTTAATAATCTAATAAATTTAATAATAGTTTAAATCTGTAAATGAAATGTATGCATGTATATTTGTTTCTGTATTTGCACAGCCCCTCAGTAGTTGCAGTAAACCTCTTTTTTTTTCTTTTAGAAGAATAGTAAAAAAAAAAATTTAGCCAGATTTTTAAAGATTAAATCATTTAACAGTTTTATTCTTTCAGCATATTTAACATTTTTATATTTCATTGTTTTTAAAACAATGTTTTTAAAATATTGTTTTTATCTATCTTGAGTATCTTCCAGTAAAACAAATTGAAGAGATAAACAAATACTCATGTGTAATGTTTCAAGGATCTTTGCATGCATTTCTAGCCATCCATTTCACTGTACCCATTCTCTTTTTACAGGTAGTCCTTGACTTATAATAGACATCAGTAATTATTGACCGTTTTTCAGCATCCCCATAATCACATAATCAAAATTTGAATGCTTGGCAACTGGTTAATATTAACTTTCAACACTAGGAAAGACTATAGCCTTGCCCAGAAAACTGTAGGGACTAATGTGGACAGTTTCCAAGAATCAGTATTGACTCAGAAGAATCATTTTTAACAAAATAGATGTTTAGAACCAAATAAATCGTTCCCACCTCAGTTCCTTACATTGTTCCCTTACTTCTTGTCACTTGAAAAGTAACAATAGCCTCACAAGTGAAGAGGCAATGGATAACCCAAACAAACACCACCTCCCCCCTTTACATTTCTATCATTTCCTGAGTTTTTTCCTCTTATAGCTAATTTGCCTGCCCAAACTTTATTCCCTTTTTGCCTCAGCTACCTACCCATAGATTATTTTTATATACCATGTATTACAGCTCTGTACTCACCTCTCCTTTGCAATCATCAGTGAATAAAATTGCAACTGCCTCAACTTGCATGCCTTTTGTTTGTTTATTTATATATTTATTCCTATGGATGTAGCTTTGTCTTTACTAGCTTATCAAAGTCTTCCTTGCAGCATAAGCAAATCTGGGAAGTGAAAATAAATCCCTTCATTCAAACTTTTTACTTTGGAATTCATGAGTCAAAAATATGAATTTTATTTGTTACTTACTTTATTCATATAACTACTCTTATGCTTTACAGGTACTGGAAGAAATTTCATGTTACCAAGAAAATAGTGATGCAAAAGAACTTAAACGTATTTTAACTCAACCTCATTTCATGGTAATTAATTGTTGATATCATTTTTTTATATTTCCCATAGAAAATAGATTCATGAAAAAAATTATTATCTGAAAGCGGGGAAGGGGGGTAATTACTCAGAAATATATACAGCCTTTTATTGAATTTCAATGAATGCATTTTGAATGTTCATATATTTAAATTATTTCTGTCTCAATACTCAACACTGAACTGGACTTAAGGAAGCTAATACCTTTGGCATGGATATTTCCCATTGATTGCAAAGAATGATGGATAGAAATAGCAATATATTAATTATATTATATTAATTATATTAATAAATATATTAATTTCCCACAGATATTTTAGATGGCTCAACCTGTAATTTTGTTAGAAATAATATCTTAGTTAAGAATATCATAGAGACAGTTTATCCTTTAATGATTTCAGTTTAATGACAGTCTTAATAGTATTCCATTACAGCAATTTCAATTCTTGTTCTTGTCTACAGAGTGCAAAAACTTTTTTTTTTTTTTTGCCTCTTCAAAATCGGGGTGCATCTTATACTCCGGTGCATCTTATACTCTGAAAAATACAGTAATTGAAATATTAGTGCACTGTTATTACTATTAGGAAAACTGAAAGTCATATAGCATATGAAGTTTGGTTTGAACTGCGGTTGAATAGCTTGAAGTTTTTCAACTCTTTATAATTAATTTAATCATCTTTGCATTAAATAAAATACAAAAGATAATGAAATATGAACATTATATCTTTCTGTAGGCCTTACTCCAAACTCATGATGTAGTGGCACATGAAGTTTACAGTGATGAAGCATTAAGAGTTACTCCACCTCCCACATCCCCATATTTAAATGGAGATTCTCCAGAAAGCATAAATGGAGACATGGACATGGAGAATGTCACAAGAGTGCGATTGGTTCAATTCCAAAAAAACACAGATGAACCAATGGTAAATAGATAAATTTTATTATTTAATTTTATAAGCATATGTAAGATATATCCAGTCTGTAAATATCAAATTTACAATTTATCCTTTGTAATACTATCAATTTATCTTGGGCAAATGAAAGGAACATTAAGTTTAAAAAATCCAGAGAAAATTCTGTACCACAAATATAAATAAATATAGATTACATCAGAAAAGGATTGATTCAGTTACGTTGAAATAATATACAAACTATATGAATAAATAATCTTAATTTTGAAATTTAAAGACTTTCTTCTTAGTATCCTGTGTATTGTATCCAGGTAGCACTTTCTCCTAAACAGTGTTTCCTCCATCAGCAGACTGGAAATTTTTCTCTCCTGCACATTCTCAAAAGATGATGCATGTTCTAATTCGTAGGCCATTTACTGTTTGAATAACTTCACTGGAAGCACTTACAGCTTTATAAAGCATTTCTGTATGACAATTCACAATATTATTTATTAAAGAGCAAAAAATTAATCAAGTATTTGTTTGGGGTATGATAAAAGAAGTATGCATATGATTTCTGGACAGTGCTTTTGTGAATTGAAACAAAATGTTAATAGATACAGTGGTGGTAAATTGAGACATCTCTGATTACTTCCATAAATGTTAAAATGCTTGAACTGGATCAATGCCTGAAAAATCTTATTGTGATTATCTAAATTAATTTGTTTCTTTTATTAGGGAATCACTTTAAAAATGAATGAACTGAATCACTGCATTGTAGCAAGAATTATGCATGGAGGAATGATTCATAGGCAAGGTAACGTAAATATAAAAGTTAATGAACAACAGAAATTTTATATGATACTATCCAAATTTTCAGACATGGAATCTAAATAACATTTGAATATTTAGTATCAAAAATCATATATTGTCTATAACGTAATATTTTTATAACTGAGCCTTGTTATTACTCAAGTCATGTATCCATAGTTCAACAAGCATAGAAAATCGAATAATGTTTTGCTAAGATAGACAGATTTTCAATATCATCTAAAGTATATAGATCACTAGTTACCTGGCATGAATGGTGCATGTAATTCATTTTCCAAAAAATGTATGGGTTTATTATGAGAATAGACATGGGAATCTTGTACCCTCAAAGCCAGTGTTTTCTTAATTCCAGAATAGTGACCAATATGAGTAGACCACTAAAATAAATAAATAAAATATTATGTGACAATATTTTGCCATAAAAAATCTCTATGTTTGGTTTGTTGGGATCATTTATGATATGTATGTATCTTAATTGAGGACTCGTCCATTGTTGAACTTTTTCATTAAGCATTAATTTTGAATGTTCATCTAAAATCTACTTCCTTGTAATTTAAACTCATTTGCCCCTGAACCTATCTTCTGGGCAACTTGGAACAATTCTGCTTCATTATTTGACAACTTTAAAAAATAGAATACGAGAGAGGAAATGATGCTATACACTATTAGAGTGTATATGTTAAAATCTACTCTTTAGTTGATTATTTTATGATTACCAAGTTTGCCGAAAAGAAAGAACACAAGAAATTTTGAACATCAACTTTTATATATTGGAAATATTCTCAACTAATTTAGATATGGTTTTGAGGAACATATTTTATGGGAAGCAATCAAGAGATTACTGGCGAATCAACGTACACAACAATTGAAAAAGCTCAGTGGCTATCTGTATAATAATTATTTACAGCATTAACATTGACAAATACAATTTATTATTATTATTATTATTATTATACACAAACAAATGTGAAATCCCAGGTGCCAGTTCTTTAGCTGGTGCTGGCCTTCATATACATTAAATTCTTCCAAAGAACCTAGGATGTCATAATATATTAGCATAGTATATGTGCAGATCCAAGCATTGCAACCTGTTATGATTGATAGAGGGACATTTTGTCAATGCATTTTCTAAGTACTAAGTGGGTACCAAGAGCTTTTTGCTTTGGTAGCCAGTGTTCTGATAACCACTGGGACCACCATGGCTACTTTATGCTATAATCTCTCACTTTCTGTTCTATTCTGTAAAGGTTTTCAGAGTCTTAATTAAAAACAACAAATTTGTTTACTTTATACTATAATATATGTTATTTCATATTGAACTGGAAATTATCCCACATAGGTAACATTTTAATCAATTTAAAAATATAATGGTTAAATGGTTAAAAACATTTTGTTATCAAAAGATAACAAGTGAACTTCTGCATCAGTAAAAGCATTATCTGGACCAGACCACAGCCAGCATTAGATTCATGCGGCACCTTGGCCCTGCCTCCTGAGTGTTCGCATAGGAGGCAGTGAATGCACAGGGCCTGGCGTCCCTGGGGAATGCGTTCTGAGCACTTCCCTTTCACCCAGGACGCCAGCCCTTGTGCACTTGTCCTCCTATGTCCTATGCGCACACCCAGGGGGCTGGGACAAAAGCGGTGCTGTGGATCTAATGCTGGCCGCGGTCCAGCAGTCAGGTTGCAGATCATTACCTCGCTCGCTGGCCTTTCACTGGGACTATCCCGCCCCCACGTGGGCCTTGCTGCCAATCTCTCCTCCTGACTTCATTCCTTCCTGAACCACGGAGGAAGGAAGCAGATGGCAAGGAGATGAAATGGGACCTTTAGGCCCATGGGGCTTCTGCCTGCCAGATGCGATGGGTGATAGGCAATCACAGAGGCTGTGGAGGGGACGCAGCAGGCGAGCGGTAGTCGCACGCAGCTTCTGGCATTGGGGGAGGAGCAGAAGCAGAACTGCCTTCTCGGCATCAGGCGTGGAGGAGAGTGGACAAAAAAGAGAAGCTGCTGCTCCAGAGGGTTTTTTTTAATCTGCCAGAGGCTCCAGACAGAGGCTTCCCGTTTGGATCCCGCCCCCATTGTTTCCTCTGTGTGGCGCTCCACTCACTTCTCCCAGGCCCGTGCATGTCTTTGCGTGCACGGGGAAGTGTCCAGCAGCATTGGCTCCGCAGCCTGCTGCGATCACCAAGCTGGCTCTCTAAGAAACGGGCGCGGTGGCGGCACCAGAAGCATAGTGGGGGAGAGGCATGTGATGCAGACCACCGGACACGCCTGCTCCATTTCATGTGGCTGGAATGGGCAGGCAGCATTCCTCTCGCCTCCCAGTGACCAACTTTTGCCTGCTGGGCCTGGGTGTGCTCTACCACCTCTACTTGGGGTTTCTAGCTGGCTTCTTCACCTCCTTCGGGCCTGGCAGGTCTGCTGAATGGTAGTGATATGTTTGCCGAGCGGCAGCAGCAACAACCCGCAGTGGGACCAAGGTGCATCGAGTGCACAAGAGGAACACGCTCTGTGCATAGGCCAAGGGCAAGACCTGTGAGGGGGGCAAGAAGATGACCAGCAGCAACCTCTGCAACCATCTGCAAGCAAAAACTGGGATGGAGTAAGCGCATCCAGCTGTCTCGATCACTGGCCTCTCCCACCTTCTGCTGCTGCTGCTGCAGCGTGTGCTTCTGGGATGTTCAGCCAACTGGAGTAGACTCCAGAACTTCCAGGTGTGCCAGCTGAGAGGCTGGCAGGCTGCAGGTGCTGCTGGAAAACATCAGCCCCACACACAAAGGGTGGTGAGCGCATGCCAATGGTTACCAGTACCAGCCACCCCACTTCCTGCACTGCCTTGTGGCAGCAACATCCCCACTCCCACCTCCTGCATCGCCTCACCTCATCCTGTGGGACAAGCCTCCTGGCACCCCCCAGAGACCCCTGAATTCCCTTCCCAACACAACCCCGCCCATGCAAGCTATTTTGAACTGGTCACACACACACTGAGCCACGGCCAGTCAGCCGTGACTACCCAACCTAGCCCCCCGAGGACAACCAAAATGCTGATGCGGCCCTCAATGAAATTGAGTTTGACACCCCTATTTTAGAGCTACAATTTAGCAGAACATGTTCATGATTATGTAGCTAGACTTCTAGTAATTTTTTAAGTTTTAATTTCTTATCCACATAGTTTGAGGAAATTCTAATTGTTTACAATATTTAATTATGCTTATAAAATGATATGTGGGATAATAGAATAGATTGTAATTGTGCCACTTTGTGTTACTGCTTCTGTAGGTACACTTCATGTAGGGGATGAAATTCGGGAAATAAATGGAATTAGTGTGGCAAATCAAACAGTGGAACAACTTCAGAAAATGCTTGTAAGTATGTAAAAAGTTTTTATCTGATTCATTTTACTTTTGGTATGAGTTAAAGGCTATTACCTTCACAAAAGCAATACCAACAGAATATTAGTCCAAATTAAACTAAATTTAAGCCTATGGAAAGAAATATTCTGGAAAATTGATGCTTCTTTTCTCTTTTTTCCAACTCTTCTTCCTTTGTATATTTTTTTTTATAAACTAGGAACCAGGTCCTCTCATTTTAAATTGGGATAAACTCCAAATAATATTTTGAAAAGGGGAATAAAAATAACAATTGACTGTATCAGTACAGTCAATCAGTATTCATTAACTAAGGAGTAAAGTTTGACAAATATTTAGTAATAACATTTGAGTATTTAATTAAATTACAATTTCAACAATTGCAGAATCTGAGTTATATTTGTTGGGTTTATTTTTCTACATAGATTAGTCTTCACATTTTGTTGAAAATAGTTCTATTTTCATTTATAACATTGTAGAACATAACTCCACATTGTAATACCGTACCAAGGACAAGAAGAAGAGTATTTTCAGAACATTTTGTTAAGCAGTTTTCATTTTTGTTTGATTTAATTATCCTTGTTATTTTTTTCCTACATGCATTATTTGTCCATAAAATAATCCCATTCTTGGAGTCCAGGTTGATTTATTTATTTATTTTCAGGAAAGGAATAATGGATTGCTTTCAGCAAGTTTTGTTGAATTACTGTATGAATTTAAAAAATAATCTTTGGTAGTTTTGTTTCTGTTTAAAAAAAGTAATTTGTTGGGACATTTTAGTTTATGCCATTTCATAGCAAACTTGTACTTTACCAATGACTTATGTATAGTATGTTTAATAAGTGTCATGTAGTTAACAGCTACATTTAAAAATGGCTCAATGTCTTTGTTGCTAAAGTATCTAGAAATGACAGGTAACATGATAAAACTGCAACAAAAAACCAGCTTGCTACTACCAAATATGACGTGCTCTAAAATACTAACCTTATTATACAACTACTTCAGCTTGGTTTCATACAGAACTTTTTTTTAAGTGTATTAGGGCCCCTTTTGATATCTGGTGACTAAATTTCAGAAATAAACCCATAGGCTTTATGATTTTGTTAAAATATTAGATAGTTTTGGGTGCTACATTTATTTGTTTTGAGTTTTGCAAAACAACAAATACTTTTACTTTCTCCAGAGAGAAATGAGAGGCAGCATCACCTTCAAGATTGTGCCAAGTTATCGCACTCAATCTTCTTCATGTGAGGTAATTGCTTTCTTCTCAGTCTTAAAATTAACTGCCTGCTCATGGCTGAATGTTATTGCTTTCTGGGAAATTGTTTCTGCCTGTGCTGTTAGATCACACACACCAATTTTACAACAAAGATAACGGAACAAAGGAGTAGTTCGATCTACTTACTGTTTGTTGCTATTTCATATTCATTACATCAATTCATTAAATATTACATAAATGTCTAAAATAAAGCAAAACTAAAAATGATAATTAGGTGATGGAATAATTAAAAACAAACTTGAATAATAACACATCTGGGCAAGATAATTTAAATATTTTTTTTAAAAAAATCTGACAATGAATTCTGATTGCTTCCTAAAAAGATTTGCTGAAAAGATGCAATGATAGCCAGAGCTAACATTGAGGAACAATAAAACAAATCAAAATAGTGAATACATCCAGTGAAAAAGCTGAATATTTAATGTGATCATATATTGTAAAATGCTAACTAGTGCTACTAAAATTATTTTGACCAACAAACCAGATTCTCAATGAAATAGCAAAAGAAAAATTGAAAAAATGCAAATAATTTTCTTGGAAATGTGACATTACACTCTAGTCCTGTGATGGCAAACCTATGGCCCATGTGCCACAGTTGGCACGCAGAGCCATTTCTGAGGGCACACAAGGCATTCCCCTGTCAGCTCCAGCACACATGTGCTTGCTGGCTAGCTGATTTTTGGCTGCTTTTCTCCGTCCGGAGACTTCTCTGAAGCCTCCAAAGGGCGAAAAACAGCCCAACGCGCAAACCGGAAATGAGGAAGAGAGCTGTTGACATGAGGGAAAGACAAGTGCAGGCAAGGAGAAAAAGTGGCTTCCTTATGCTGGCTGCTCTGTTTTCCCCACTCCCCATGCTATCAAAGAGGATCCTGCTTGGCCACTGCAATCCAAAGGGAAATGAGGAAGAGAACTGCCGGCTCAAGGGAAAGACAAGCAGCAAGGAAAGAAAAAAAGTGGCTTTTTTCCCTCATGATGGCGGCTCTGTTGCCATTTCTCCATTTCAGCACCACGCCAGGGAGCCTGCCCCACCTACTATTGCCCAGGCCCTCAAGCATTTCTTTGCCTACCTGATTTCCCCTGCGTCTCATTTTTCCATCACGTTTCTTGCCATTTTGGGCAGAGAAACAAAGTTTATGGGACTAAAAAAACCTTCAATCAATCAATTCCAACTTCGCAAAATTTCCCACACACGCACACACACACATCCCGAAGTTGGAATTGATTGATTTTAGTTTTTTTTTAGTCCCACAAACTTAGTTTTCCTGCCCCAAATGGCAAGAAACGCAATGGAGCTGGAAATCAGGTAAGCAAAGAAATGCTTGGGGGAAGCAAGGGCCTGGGCTATGGTGGGTGGGGCAGGCTCCATGGCGTGGCACTGAAATGGAGAAAAGGGCAACAGAGCAGCCACCATGAGGGGAAAAATCTGCTTTTCTTCTTTCCTTGCTGCTTATCTTTCCCTCGTGCCAGCAGCTCTTCCTCATTTTCCTATGGATTGCAACACCTAGGCAGGATCCTCTTTGGTAGCGCGGGGTAGCGGTGGGGGGAACAGAGCAGCCAGCACAAGGGAAGGAAGCCACTTTTTCTCTTTACCTGCTGCTTGTCTTTCCCTCATGCCAGCAGCTCCCTTCCTCATTTCTCTATTGCCTGTAGTGCCCAGGATCCTCTTTGATTGGGGGGGGGGGCAATATAGCAACCCGGCTCACACCGGACAGAGTAAAAAGGGCCCAATCTTTACACAGGAGAATGATAAGGGAAGGTTTTTTTTACTCAAGAGCATGCTCGAGCATCCCCCTCACGCGCCTCCCCATCTCTGCCCGTTTGTGGCACAGCAACTTCTCCCCTCACTGGGTGTTAGCCAAGGGGAAGCAGCCAGAGCAGGGAGTGACAGGGAAGCCTTGCACAAAAATGTGCGATCCGGGGGAGGCATTAAATTATGGGGGTGTGCACGCAAGCGCCCGCAACAGCGCAAACATACGTGTTTATGGCACCTGAGACGAAAAAGGTTCGCCATCACTGCTCTAGTCATAACCCATTTAAAGTACCAAATTTGTTTAAAGGCATTCATATATACACTATATTGCCAAAAGTATTTGCTCACCCACCCACATAATCAGACTCAGTTGTGAGCAAATACTTTTGGCAATATAGTGTATTTAAATTATATAATTTGCAGATTTTCTGGGATATTGGAAATAATAAGGAATATTGGAAATGATAATGAAGAATAAGGCTTGTCCTTAGAAAGAAGTCCACTTTAGTGGGATTTATTTTTAGGATACAGATTCTATCATTAAAACAATACACATATATAGAATACTAAAAGTCAGATCCCCATAATTTATTATATAAATTACATTAAATGTTCCAATTGATTGCTATTTTCTGCTAAATACTTCCTCGCTCATTTGATGACCTTTGAATATTCCTAAGTACAACAATATTTTTCTGGAAAAATATTAATTAGTAAAATGTACTGCGATTAACTTATGGACCCTGACTTATGGTACACAGTGTACACATGTATGTGTATATGTGTGCATATCTACACACACAAGTATACATATACAAATAATGATATTAGAGAAAGGACTAAAGAGCTCTACAATACAAGTTTTGTTTGTTTGTTTGTTTGTTTTATTGGATTTATATGCTGCCCTTCTCCCAAAGGAATCAGGGTGGCATACAGCTTTAAAAAACACATATTACAAAACTTAAAAGAAAATTAGAAACAATCCAAGAAACAAACCGAATTAATATAACACTAACATTTTTAAAATTGGATAAAATTAACAGGCCAGGCCGGCTTGCTGGAAAAGCCAACTTTTTAGGGCGCATCAGAAGGACGGAGGTCAGGGATTATGTGAAGCTCCGGGGGCAGCTCATTCCAGAGGGAAAGCGCTCCCACAGAGAAGGCTCTCCCCCTGGGGTTCGCTAGCCAACACTGGCCAACGGCACCCTGAGGAGGCCAACTCTCTGGGATCGCACTGGACGGTGGGAGCTACTGGTGGCAGTAGGTGGTCTCGCAGGTACCCTGGGCCTAAGCCATGGAGCGCTTTAAAGGTCATAATTAGTACCTTGAATCGCACCCAGAAAACAACCGGAACGGGTGTAACATGGGAGCACCTAGGTACCCCCATGGTAACTCGCGCGTTTTGATGTCTACTACCAAGTGGCTTAGAAAAACTTATCTTTTTGCATGTATAATGACAGTAAAAATGTCATATAAGTGTAAAGTGCATTGTGTCTGCAAGTTAAAGCAAATCTTAGCTCTATAAATATAAGTTCTGTGTAACTTACCCTCTCCTAAAATATTGGAGTACAGTTCCCATCATCTCATTTGACTAACCAAATTTATATGCTGTATGGGAGGGGTCCCAAACCCTTAGGGCTGTGGAAGTGGCAGGGAAGCCACTTAGTTTGCACAAGAATGGGCAAGTAATACGCACAGCTCTGTTTGCTCAAGCAGCATGCATGACCACTGCTTGCACAAATGGAACTATGCGCACTTGCATACTGCATGCATGGAACTATCCCCTCCTTCCCCCTCCCCGCCAATCAATCAACAAACCCAGAAAGGTTGGGAACTGCTGCTCTATGGGACTGATGGGAAATGAGCACACCTGGAAGGACCCAGTTTTGGAAAAAATGAATTAGAGGAATCTACTAGGCAAAGTTTTCTTAGGTGCAGGAAGAACCTAATAGGAGAAGCAAGAAGATGGAAAAGATAGTTATTAGATATGCAATAAAAGTTGGTCTTGCTGGAAATAGTTGTAGTTACTTGTCTACTGCCAATTTTGCCTAATAATATTTCATCCAAAGAAATTAGTTAAAATGCATCTAATCCATCAGTAACATTCCTTAATTGTGTATCCAACAAATACGTAAGAACTATAAATGCCATTATTCTTAACCAGAAGTTTATGGAAGATGTAACCAAAACATCTGAAGGTAGATTAGGAAAGTTGACCTTAGCTATTGGTGCTATTTTTTTTTTTTGTCACATTTAAACTTTTGAAAATATTTACAATTTTGGGGTATTCCATATTATTGTATATTCAATGAATGTGTGGCTGTTTATTTTATTGTAGGAAGTAGGAATTCGCTGTACAGATAGTCTTTGACTTATGAGCCCAGATTTGCAGTTATAAGTCATTGTAGTAAATTGTCAAGCATCCAAAATGCAATCATAGGCCGGTGGGGGTGCAGCCGTCATAACTTTTAAAGCAGATCATAATTTTGAATGGTCAATAAACACCTGGTCATAAGTTGAGGACTACCTGTGTTTTAATTTACCCTATTTTAATAAATTAACTCTATTTGTTGGAGCAAAAGTTTGTAATATAGAAATAGAGCATTATAAAATTAAGTAGGCAGAGATTAGTTTTAAGGAAAACATCATATGAAATACTAGAAACAGCTCATAATCTAGTTATGTACAACTTCAAAAGCTGCCATAATAAACTGAAGACATTCCTCTGGAGCAAATTTAAACAAATTGAAATACAATTGTATTTTAAATATACTCAAATGGCGTCTTAAAGCTCTATAATTTCATAACATCTAAATATTAATGCTGCACTGTAAACTATTTGAAATACCTTTTCCAAAGATTTCTGTTACTTCATTACCAATATAAAAGTTTTAAGTTGTTTATTTTTGAGTGGTTTATGATTAAGAAATTATAGATGTATAAAATATGCTTTGTTAGATTTGTTATGCTTAAATTCATTTTAAGAAAGGATGTTTTTCCTACTAGCAAACACACTGGGAGAAATACTATGTAAGTGACGCCATACTTTAAAATATTGCATGCTCAAATATATCAACTGTTCCTTTGTATATATTCTGATAAAATACAGTATAGATTCATAATGTCCAGATACACATTTATATACTTTTCTTTTTTAAAAAAAACTGGAATTCTATAACTTTGAAACAAAGTTGGCTTGCCAGAAGTCCATTTAAGTTACAGTGCAATATGGCTGCAAATGCAAATATGTCTACACAAATATGCCTAGCTATTAAAAAGTCATTTTAATGGATAGTGATAGATTAATCTTGTAAAAAAGCTAATCATGGCATTTTAAAATTTATTTTACAATTGAAGGTATGAAGATGAGTATCTTGATATGTGTTTAAAAGGATATTAAACATAAATAGTCACAATAATTATGCAACAGGATTTTAAATAGGTAACAGAGTTCCGTGTGCCTCGGCAAATAGTCATGCTGGCCAAATGATCATGGAAATGTCTTCAGACAATGCTGGCTCCCTTGACTAAGAAATTGAGATGAGCACCACTCCCTAGAGTCTGAAATGACTGAACAGGGCAAACCTTAACCTTTATCTATTTAAAAAAAGGTATTTTGTTATCCCTACTCACAGTGCAGACCATACCTGGGTACCTGCATAACTTTTGCAACCACAGATCTCACAATAATGACAAAAGCAATGAGTATGCAATTTATTTTTCATATTTACACTTTTTAAAAAATGCTGTTTGAATGCTGCAAAAAATACATCATACTATCACACACAGTGACTGCCATGTTGGAGTCATATTATAGATCAGGGGTGTCAAACTTGCGTTGTCATGGCAGCGTCACGTGACATATCGGGACTTTTTTTCCCATTCGCTAAACTGGGTGGGGGTGGGGCCAGCACATGATGCATCCGGCCCGTGGGCTGCAAGATTGACACCCTGTTATAGATGTTGTTGACAATATGCGTTGTTGCACTTAAAAAAACAGCTGTATACAGAAAGATATATAGAAGGATCATTCTTAACTCCAGCAATTGAATCTTCCAAAATTATTAAAATATTTATTAACTAAAAGCTTTAATTCAGGGCATGGACAGTAAATTGAAGCTGTAAATAAAATCCTTAGACTAAGCATTTTGGAGGTGCATTAATCATGGTTTTGCTGATCTGTGTGCAGTAGGAAGATAATAAAATATTTATGAATAATCAGTATCCCATAAAAAAGCTATACTATTCATAGCAGGTTTTAGATTTGGACAATTTTTTTAATAAAAATAATATTGTTTAAGATGAATATTAATCTCATGTGTTTCTCAGACAGCTGCACACTCAAAGTCTTTTTCTTATTGCAAGAAATTTTGAAAAATGGAAATGTATACATTCAGTAGCATGTGGAGATTTTAAATTAAAGTGCAGGAATAAAATTAGAGTTGTCCATATATTTTCCTATGGTTTTACTTGTTTTTTTAATTAACATTTTATGTTTATTCTTACTAGAAAAACTATTATTTTGTTTTTAAGAATCATTTGAATTGTATTATTACAGATAGTGTTTGACTTATGACCACAATTGGGACTAGAACCTCTGTAACTAAGATGGTTTCTGTGATTCGTGCCCAATTTTATATATAGTCATTAAGCAAATCTTCACAGTCATTAAATGAAGTAAGCTTCTCTAATTGACTTTGCATGTCAATGAATTAGGTCTCAAATTGACTTTGCATATTAAAAGCTGTCTGGAAAGATGGTTATCAAATGATACCAGAATGTTGTAACAATCATAAATACATGGCAGTGTCTAAATTCTGATCATGTGACCTCAGGGACACTGTGACAGTCATAAGTTTGAAGACTTGTCAAAAGTCACTTTTTTCAGTGCCATTGTAATTTCAGTCACTAAATGAATGATCATAAGTCGAGGAGTACCTGTAAGTCCAATATTAAAATAAAGTATATTTTATATATAAACTAATGGAACATTAATGCTATATGAATATATACATAGTGTTAATATACAGTACATTGACTAATGAAAAATATATCGTATGTAAATAATTACTCCAAACCCAAAAATCTTCTCTGGTTACTAAAGATGCATAGAATGTAATTATTACTTCATATGCACATTCACACACACACACACAGCTTAATTAGAGTAATTTTTCACTTTATGATTCATTCTACAAACTAGTTTGCTACTTGAAAAATATTTGAACAAACCATACACTTCCTCTTACCTCTTACTCTGAATATGTCAATTTTATCTCTCCTTGTTTTTGTAAACCATAATTTGCTCTTTCATATCAGTTAAGGAACAATGATATTATTGCATTAGAGTGGCAATAATATTTTTAATAACAGGCTTCCATATACAGACCAGAATTTCCTTCACTAAATGATGTAATCATAAAGCAAGATGCCACGTGACCATATTGCTTAGTGACCAAAATCCCAACAATCCCAGTTGCCATGGTTAACCTAGACTCATGGGTCATTAACTGAGTATTCACTCCAAGCAAAACCATTCCAGGTTTGATCCATTCCAGCTCCACACCTCAGTAAAATAAGGAAGTGCCTCCACCTCCCACCACTACCTATATCCAGTGGTGGGATTCAGCCAGTTCGCACAACTTCAGGAGAACCGGTTGTTAAATTTCTGAGCAGTTTGGTGAACTGGTTGTTGGAAGAAATCATTAGGGTAGAGCAGCGATGGCGAACCTTTTTTGGCTCGCGTGCCACAAGTGGGGGGAGCGCAGGGGGGTCGTGTGCGGGCGTGCCGCACCCATAATGCAACGCGCGATCCCCCAGTGCGCATGCATGCACAACCCCCCCCCATTTTTACATGCTTTTTTCGCCCTCCCCAGGCTCCAGAGGCTTTATAGGAGCCTGGGGAGGGCGAAAAGAGCCTCCCCCGCCCCCCCCGGAGGCCCTCTGGAGACTTCAGGGATCGTCCGGAGGCTTCCCTGAAGCCTTCGGAACGCTTAAAACGACCCTCCGAGCAACCCAGAAGTCACTTCTGGTTTGCTCGGAGGGTGGTTTTAAGCGCTCCGAAGGCGTCAGGGAAGCCTCCGGACGGTCCCTGAAGCCTTCAGAATGCTTAAAACGACCCTCCGAGCAACCCGGAAGTCACTTCTGGTTTGCTCGGAGGGTGGTTTTAAGCGCTCCGAAGGCGTCAGGGAAGCTCCGGACGGTCCCTGAAGCCTTCAGAATGCTTAAAACGACCCTCCGAGCAACCCGGAAGTCACTTCTGGTTTGCTCGGAGGGTGGTTTTAAGCGTTCCGAAGGCTTCAGGGAAGCCTCCGGATGGTCCCTGAAGCCTCTGGGGGGGCGGGGGGCTCTTTTCGCCCTCCCCAGTCTCCTATAAAGCCTCTGGAGCCTGGGGAAAGTGAAAAATAGCTTGAGCTGGCCAGCACACGCATGCGCGCTGGACAGTTGACAGGGCAGCGCCTCGCGTGCCCTGACAAATGGCTCCGCGTGCCACTTGTGGCACGCGTTCCATAGGTTCGCCATCACTGGGGTAGAGAACCAGTTGTTAAATTATTTGAATCCCACCATGCCTATATCCTTCCCGCCGCCCCCTGCCCCTTGGCTGCCCTGCACCCTTGCCTTGCAGTGTGGAAAGCAGTCCAATAACTGCACAGCTCTGGGGCTGCTTGCCACATCCCGGGAAGCCACAGCTTCTCTAGCCCAATTCCAGCCACACTCAATCTCACCATCTTGCATTCCAAGAGCCCTGCCACTGTGCTCTTGTCACCCCAGGTGATCTTCACTATTTTCTTACTCCCACTGTTGACAAGGTATGCCTGGTTTAGCCAGGCTGGTCTTTAGCAAAAAATAAATAAAAAGGGAGGCAAAACTGCCCCTAGAACTACAGTGTATCAGAAAGGCCATTACATCATCCTCTTGGATCAGCTTAGGCTGCTTTCAACAGTGGGGAAAGCAAATTAGTCAAAAGCAACCCTAGAGTGCAGCATACCAGAAAGCTGTTCTGCATCCCATTTT
This sequence comes from Natrix helvetica, assembly GCF_964273705.1. NCBI lineage: Eukaryota > Metazoa > Chordata > Lepidosauria > Squamata > Natricidae > Natrix > Natrix helvetica. Next base: position 60,716,463 of record NC_138550.1, read on the forward strand.
TGGGCCACAATGGGCTGGGCTAGGTTGGGCTGATATTCAGTTGCAAAACAAACCCAAAGCCCAGCCCTGCCCAACAGTGCAATGCAAAGGGACTTTCTGGTGTTCCACAGCTCTGGGGAGACTGGTGGGAATCAGTGCTGAAGCAAGAAGATGGCAAAGGTCAGATATGGCAACACAATGCAGGAAGGCAACAGCCAAAAGGGTAGAGATCAGGGAAATAGACTGGTAGTGGGAGATGAAGTGCCCTTGCAGTTATAAGTGTGAGTAGCCTGCCAAGTGCCTGAATTTTGAACACATGACGGCAGAGTTTCTGCAATGATTTTAATTTTGGACACGGCTCGTAGGTTCCTTGGTTCAGTATCATCATAGTTTGGAATGGTCACTGAATGGACATAAGTCAAGGGCTAAAAGAATTAGGTGGATAACTGATTGAATCATAACTCATTAGAATATATTACTGAAAACCTTTGAATTATTTTAAGACTGAAAAGAATGTATCTGTTTTCTAAACAATTGTTATTAACAAATATCCAAAAAGAAGAAAAATACACAAAATTATAAAAGGGGAAAAACAAAAACATACAAAATATACATTTGCATACATACATACAATATATCAATAAATTGAAGCTGACTTCCGGTTGATGTCACGGTGAGAACGGCTGGAAAATAGGGGAGCTAAAAACTAAAAAGAAAGATTAAAGATTTAGAAATAAAAGAAAAACCTAAAGGATGATTTAAAACCTAGAAAGCCTGGAAAAGCCAAACAACGCTGTGAAAAGTGATGATTGGGAGAAATTGCTTTTCTAAACTTTATCTCCTCTGAGTGGATGACAATCAGCTGTTTCTGGTTTTTTTTAATATTCTGGAATTGGAAGCAGGGAAGCCATCTACTGGAGGAAGATGATTACTGCATTGTACAAAAAGTGCAAGTAAATAACATCTGGAAAACGATCTGACCTTGACTTTATCTTAATAGGCAATTGGAATGCTGGGAAATATTTACTGAGCTTCTTGAAGATTCAGAACAAACTATCTTTGTTAGTGAATGGAAACCTTTATTGACTTTTTGCTGAAAAAATAAATAAAAGTGTGATTTATGAATTTGATGATTAAAAATAGAATATGAAAGAAGGGAAACATACATTTAAAGAGAGGATTAAAAATTTAATGCATTTACAATTGCTTTAAAGTAAATCAGAAGCTGCTCCTTTATATCTTTCTTATTTTTTCCTTTTTTTCTTATTTATCACTTTCATTTATTCTCCTTATTTTAATCCTGCCTTTATTATTTTCAAATAATACAAGTTAGTAAAGATATATAATATTATCTCCTATTTTTCCCCACAACAATAATCCTTTGAAGTGTCTTAGGCTGAGAGAGAGCGACTGGCCCAAAGTCACCCAGCTGGCTTTCATACCTAAGGTGGGAATAGAACTCACAGTCTTCTGGTTTCTAAGCCAACATCTTAACCACTGCACCAAACTAGCTCTCAAATTTGCCTCATTTTTGTTCTGGAAAAAAAATCTATAATAAAAGTTACTTTTTTTAAAAAAATGTGATATTTAATTATTGCTTTTATTACTTTCAAATGTTTGAGAATAAGTTATACCAAGGAAATGTTCTTCATTTGTAAATGTAATACAAGTAGTCTTCGACTTACAACAGTTCATTTAGTAACCGTTCAAAGTTACAACAGCACTGAAAAAGTGACTGAAGTGATTTTTCACACATACAACTGTTGCAGCATCACCATGGTTACATGATCAAAATTCAGACCCTTGGCAACTGGCTTATATTTATCATGGTTGCAATTTCTTGGGGTCGTGATCGTTTTTGTAACCTTCTGATAAGCAAATTCAATGGGAAAACCAGATTCACTTGACACCATATTACTAATTCACTTAACAACTGTGGCAAGAAAGGTCGTAAAATGGGACCAAATTTACTTAACAGCTGTCTCACTTAGCAACATAAATTTTGGGCTCCATTATCGTAATTTGATGACTACCGGTATATCTTTTCAAAGCTGAAAAATTGATATAATTAGATAATTAAAAATAAATTGAGTTTTTGTGGCAAAATATTGTAAAATTGATTAATATTTCAAGAAGGTTATATAGGTATTCCTATGTTAATAACTTTGTATTATTTCAAGCAAATAAGGTACTGAATTTGTTTTTTTAATAAGAAAGATAACCCCCTAGATTCTTTACCTAAATTACAGCTATCACATGATGCTGAGGCAAGCATTATCTTCCCAAGTTCAGTTTAATTTTTGGATATATTTTTGTTTCATTTTCTTTCTCCAATCTAAGGATCAAATCAAAAAATAAGTTTGGCATGTTTACTATGTGACTTCTTTGATATTGTTTGGCTCTATTTTCAACCATAACTCCATTGCATTTTCTTGCACTGAAGATTGCAAGATATATTTGAAGATACCAGGATAGAAGTATAATTTCAATCCTTATTCACATAATAAATTTACTCTTAGTATAGTCCTATATTTGGGGAGGAAGGGGTGATACAGATACCCGGATTATTTCATTGCCAATTAATTTTGAATATCTAAAATTGTGAAAAGTTTTCTTGATTTCCCATTTTGGCCCATATGAAGTGAAGTGACTAAAACTCCTGAGTAAATATCAATATTGGAATTATCTTAAAAGAGTTCTGTTCTTTTTTATAAACAATTAAAGACTACCACTAAGCTGGATATTAACCATTTGAAAGAACTCTGAAATAAAAAGTCAGAATAACCCATATTAACAGATCAACTGCTATGGGTCATTAATAATTATCATTTTTAATATTAATAATAATTGAGCTTTAATAATAAAAGAACATTGATATGTTTATTACAATCTTAATATAAAACTAAGCCAATATGATTCAGCAAAAGATTCTTCTTTATGTTCAGCTAAACATAATCCCTTATGTAATAATTAAGTTGCAAAATGTAAAACAGATGAGACGCTACTCAAATTATTTGGAATTATGCTACTACTACTCAATTTGTATTCAATATCTTTAGTGTAGTGTAGTGTTAAAAAGAGCAATATTGTTTAAAAATGTGAATATCAGTTTTAATTCTATAACCAAGAATACAGTATCTAATATTACAAGATGAATTACAGGTTTATCAGGTTTGGAGAACAATAAAATAGATTATAATTCGATGTTAGAAATACAGAGCAGCTCCAGATTTACAATTGCAGATAACCAATATGTCTTTGCTTTCTATATATGAGCTGTCTATCAAATTTATTTAAAAATTCTTAATAAATTTAATAGCCAGCTCATATATAGAAAGTGAAGACATACTGATAAATATTATGCTCAAGGTTTACTAATGTGTTTAAAAATTAAATTGGTTAATTTTCTTTCTGTAACATAAAAAAGTTATTGTTTCCTTTTTTGCCTTTTCCTTATTTTTCTTCGTCTTTTTCTCTTTGATATATTAAAGGAATAAAAATAAGCTTTAAAAATAGTACTAATTTCAAATATTGTAGTGCAATATTCGTTATTTTTCATAATGCAAATTATTTACTGTAAAAGTATTCAAGCGAAGCGAATAGTTTCTTACAAAGATGTATGTATGTAATGTATGTATGTATGTATGTATGTATGTATGTATGTATGTATGTATGTATGTATGTATAGCAAAACCATAGAAGTATTTTTAAAATTATATCATTAGTACTATTTTTTTTAAAGGAATATATACTACTTTCCCACTACCAAATCTTAAAATTCTAACTTAGTTCACATGTTATTTCTGAAAAAGATGTATCCTAGGAATAAATAAAATTGTCTTTAACTGAGGCATCTAAAGCCTATAATGTTTGAATGTGGTTTAACAAACCTGATTTTGCATTATATGATAATTAGGCCAGTGAGACCTTTGTATTTTTCATCATCATAAAGCAATCATTTCAGAAGAGATGATGAACAAAATGAAATGTTTCTGCTACTAAGAGAAAACAGAGCGAATAAATAAGCAGTTTCACTGAAACTGCAAATTATGTAAAAATAGACTTTTTAGGAGTATTGTACAAGTTAAAATTTATTATTTCTTAAGAAGAATAAGGCAAAAATGGTTTTAAACCTATCAATATTTGTTTATTAAAATATATCTGTGTAGTGTTGTGTGATAATGAATCTTGTGTCTTATTTCAGAGAGATTCCCCCTCTACATCCAGACAGTCCCCAGCTAATGGCCATAGCAGCATTAACAATTCTATTTCGGTAAGACCTCCAGTTCCAGACAGAGAGTATTGCAGTCTTGTTGGTGCTAATGTACCATTCTTTTTCTATGTTCAATGGAAAATTGTGTTCTATTAAGAAAACGAAAAATACTTAGAATTCCCTATTTTTTCTCATCCAATGGTTTATTCAGTAATATAATTTTCTAGTGAACATCCCTTTAATGAGTTGCATTCAACCATCAGGTAAACATTTTAATCATCTTGAAATATGCTTCTTGTTATTCTTATCCTGATTAGCTCAAAGTTAAACAAAAAGGATAATTTCCATTTTGAACTTTTGTTTGTATTTTTAAACAAAACATTTGTAAAGCAGATATTTGTGGACTTCAAGATCTAGGCATCATCATCATTATTACTATTGTTATTATTAAAGTTCTCTAGATTACCACGTTGGTTTCCGCTATCTGAGTTAATGAATTGGTGTGTCCCCTGCTATTGTGGTACCTGCACATATTTTGTGAAATATGAGCCTTGCCTGGATATGAAAAGTGAAAGAAACTCTCTTTATAAGCATTTATAAGCAAGCTATTAACATTACATCTTTAACACAAAGTGCTGTTCTTTTTACCATATGTTCAGGCAAAAAGATATTAGTAAACATTGTTGATATTGCTGCTGTTTACTTTTTCTTTTTATGTGAACACACATGGTAAAATGTTAAAAAGTATCTGTAGAAAAATGTTGCCTCAAAAATATTCTTTGTATTTCTGCTGTCAACACTTAACTAAACATTTTAGAACCTTCTTGAAGAAGTTCAAAAACTGTTCAAAATATTGCAATTACACTTTGATAAAAATACTAAAATGGATACAATTAAATTTTAGCTTCAATTTGTAATTACAATGTTGATCAATATGAATGCCTCATCAGGAATACAGTTTGAATATTAATATTAGTTTCCTTTGTTTAAGGAATTTTGTGTTGAAGATGATGAATTCTTTATTAAAAGCACACTTTCTCTCTGCTTAAATTTCATCTGCTTCAGCTTGCTGCTAAACAATCTGGGTTTGACATTTTCTGAAGATGATTATAGTTAATACCGCTAAAATAGCTTTGACATTAAAACTGTTACCTATTTTCAAAGTATGATGAAAAATTACTATTCTTGGGTTGACTTTATTCTGCAGGACTTGCCATCAACAACACAACCGAAAGGACGACAGGTGAATAGCTATTTGCCATAAAGGCTTTCATAACTTAGTTACTTAACACCATTTTCTCCTTACCATTTCCATTTTTTTATCTCATGATGTGCTGATTCAGATTTTACAGCTTTTATCATTTTGTGTTTTATTCATATGGCTGATCAACACAGACTATTTATCATGTGGTACTCCTATGATACTAAGTTGCTTTTTCTTACTAACAGCTTTTCCATTCACTTTCATGTTGTCTGTCAGCACCAGCATTCTCATCATATTTCATTTGATTTGATTTGATGATTTTGATTTGCTATTTTGTCATGTTATTCCTATGCATTAGATCTTATCCAAGAATCATGTATTGTGTGCATATTTGTCTTAATAAACCTATTATATATAATTGTTGCTTTATAGTAGCTTTATTGCCCTGATGTGAGCAGGATGGCTCTGTCATTACAAATGACTTGTTATATATGATCAGGATGAAAGTGCAAATGATGTACAATTAAATGTATTTAATTAATTACAAAAAATTAAAAGGACAGGAAAGCAGCCTTTTTTAAATGAAACAGTTGTGGGGATTCTCTTTTAGCAATACTTTCACATAAACAGAGAGGTTGGGGAAATACACTTTTGGTTTTTATTTCTTGCAGAATCAAAAGCAAGTATGGAGGAATATCTAGCTTTTAATAGAACTTAAAAGAACTCTAAAACTTAGCGCAAATTAAGTTATAGAGATAAAATTGCTTTTTAACATGAAAAATATTAAGTAAGCTTTCTTGTTTTAAATCATGACCTTGGATTTTATAAATGAAACCAATTTAGGTTTCTTTGAAAGTGCAATAAAACACTAAGCCAGCCACACAGAAAAAGCAAAGTATGTGGATCTATATCTCCTCGTGTTTGTTCATAGAACAATAATCATTCCAAAACATCATTTAACATTATATGTAAACTAATTGTAATATGCCTTGATGGAATGAATTTAGTTCATACAATAGTAATAAAATATGAAATGTTTTATATATTATTACTAAGCAAAATAAATGTACCCCCCAAAATAAACAAATGTAAATGATTCCCTAGTGCATAAAGATTCATGTGGCATTTCAAATACTCTAGTTTTGCTTTTATTTTCTCCAAGATATTTTTTCAACTTCCAAGACTTGTCAATAGCCCTTATATCTCCAAATATTAATCTTATGTTAAATATCAATTTAATATAATATAAATTAAATTAAATATTAATTTTAGAAAAGCTAATCCTGCTTAGCTTTTTGAGATCATCCAAGCTCAGCTCAGTGATATACATTTTAAAAAATCATTTATTCTGAGAGATTATACAGTTGCCAAGTAGTACTGTGTATAGCTTGTGAGCTGGGTTTTTAAAATGTTATTAGTAACTGAATATATGTAGTTTAAAATGAAGTAAGTATAAATTATCCCAAGGATGATTCATAAAATTGAACCCCAACTTCTCATTATAATGATTAATTGAAGATATACCTTATTTCTCTTACCAGTTGAGATTAAGTAACAGTTTGACAGCCACTTTTTACTAACTAGATGTAATTCAACATTTGCTGTTCTGGCAGCAGATGATATACTAAGGGAGCTCAATATATTTGGACAAACCACTTCTCACAGTTTAGAGTCATGCTCCTACAATCCTTCCTTTTTGCAAGCAAAAGATCACCCCTAATTGTTCATATGAACATAATTTTTATATAATTAGTGCCCAATATTCTATAATCCTTTAATTGTACTTTTTCTATTATTCCTGTATTATGGTTAATATTTCTCCATTTTTATAAATGAGGCACTGAGGTGAAACAGTAATGTGACCAATAAAATTATACTTAAAATGTAGTTTAAAATATTTTTATTCATATTTAGCATTATGTTCCAAAAAAACTGCAGTGTAATTGCTAATCTAAATAATTTTTAGATCTTGGTTTATTAATATGTGTGAATTTGTCCACTTGGTTGAATTTAGTGTGGAAGTGTGTGAGGTTCATTAGGGCACGAATAGAAGTTAGTTCAGGCAGTAGATCTCTCTGCTTCTTTCTCCCTGCATTTCTCCCTAAAAGCTTCACCTAGATTATTATGAAAACCTCTCAAATACTGCAGGTTCTGCTTTATAAATCTATAACTGGGGAAGACAGGATTTTCTTGAAATGTGACAGAATATTGGCTGTATATATGATTTCAACTATAGCCACACAACTCTCTCAGACAATGCCCCAAATCTTCTGTAATTCTATTTTAAAGGCTGCTTATAAAAGAAAATCAAAGGAAAACTTAAATCTGTATATGGAAGCTATTACATCTAAAATCCTAACATATTAACTTTATAATTTCTGTCTCTTAATATTGTTTTTAGATATATGTAAGAGCACAATTTGAATATGATCCAGCAAAGGATGATCTTATTCCCTGCAAAGAAGCTGGTATCAGATTTAGAGTTGGTGATATTATCCAGATTATTAGCAAAGATGATCACAATTGGTGGCAGGGTAAACTCGAGAATTCAAAAAATGGAACTGCAGGTCTCATTCCTTCTCCTGAGCTTCAGGAATGGTATGTTGTTTGGAAATTAATAAACATGAAAGTAGTTTGCTTAAATTTTTAATAATTGAATTTGTCAGTATTTCATATTTTAAACATTTGTGTTTTTGGTTGATAAAAAGAACGCTTGAATTAGGTAACTTGATTGGCTAGGCTATTACTGAAAACATATAACATATTTGTAGTTGTATAAAGTAGTATGAAGTATTCATTAGGTCACTTGCTATAGAAATTTAGGTGGCAGTTTTCTTAAGTAAAAAAAATCATATTTTTCCATCCTCTTATAAGAGGAGGTAGAGTTACTTGAAAACTTATGTGTAAATAAAGAAAAAAATTATCAGCCTTATCAAAAAATACCTAAAACAATAAGGAAGCAAGAAGATGATCCTGCTATTGTTGTTCCATAGCCCAGTTGAAAATATATTTTTAATCAATCTTTCACAAAATCCAATATGAACACCACATTGATTCTTGATATAATGTACTGTTAGATCTCCCTTAACAAAGATAATTGGGATTGGCAATTCATCACTAAGCAACGCAGTCTGAAAATGTGATATCACATGACTGCACTGATTTACAACAGCAGTTGTGGCAGTTCCAATTGCCATCATTAGGGGAATCCTATGCAGTTGTTAGGCATGGCTATGTGATCACCATTTGCGATCTGCTGGCTTCCCCATTGACTTTCCTTGTCAGAGATTGACAGTGAAGATCACAAATGGCATTCACATGACTGCGGGACTATGTAATTGTAATAATTGTAAGCTAATTGCTAGATGCCTGAATTGCAACCATGTGCTACAAGGATGGCCACTAAGAGGATTGTCTATAAGTGTTCTTATTCAGTGCTGTTGTAACTTTGAACAATCGCTAAACAAGTCACTAAACAAGGATTGCTTGTATATGACATTATAACTGCCATCTGCAAGTGTACTAACTTCTTTCAGTTTAACTATTATTCCTGAAACAACTTCAGTCTCACAGAATACACTAACAATATCCATCAAATATCTCTCTTAATCCTCGTATTGGTGAATTTTTATTTTCACTGTTTCCACTCATGTCTTAACATACAATATAAAACAAGATAAAAATGATTGAAATAAATGAGAATATTTCTGCCTAGATACTATCATAGTAAAAACAGCCAGCTCACGATAGTTGAAAAATATTCTTCCTGTCCCCAAATTGATTTGCTAAAGTAGATTATAAAAGATTATAGATGGTTTAGAAAAGTGGTAAACTGTTCCAGACAACTTACATTTCATCAGATGGCATTTGTTTCATTGCAATCACTATCATTATAATGGACTTTAAAGAAGTTACATTGCTTTTAATTTGGCCTGAAATATACAGTTCTTGTATTTTAGTTTCCTTTCTTAATACTTCAGTCTTTAGCAATACATTACATTGAGATGTAATATCTTATAAAAATCAATGAAGAGGGTGCTGTCACAATATCAATAGCTAAAGTCATTTTTAAATTTTGTTCTCTGGAGAAAGAAAAACCCAATTATTACTTAGGTTTGTATTAAACAGATTGTCTGCAACACAATAATTCCCTTACTATCTTGGCAACCTGAAATGAATCCACTAACTCTAAAGAGGTAATAAACTGTTTTATCAGTTAATTTCTGCATTTTGTTTATATATTCTTTTTTCTGAGAACTGAATGCCTCATTTTATCCTCGCAACAATAATCTCATGCCCCAATAAATGAGATAGTGAAATGGTTTTATTTGGGTAATACTTAAATTATGCTGGCCCACCTAGCAATTCAAAAGCATGCAAATACAAGTAAATAAATAGGTACCACTTTGATGGGAAGGTAACAGCATTTCATGTTTCACCACATGTTCTGCATTGCGATGTGATGTCATGCTGGCCACATGACTACAGAAACATCTCTGGACAACACTAGCTAAGAAACAGAAATGAGCATTGCCCCTTAGAATCTGACACAATTGGACAGGAAAATTTTTTACCTTTAGCTATATTACACCGATCTTAGACCACTTCTAGGTCATAAATGCTTGGTTTCAGAAGAACTGCATCATAAAATATAAATCATGCTGGAACTTGATTCTATTTTGGTAGCCTTCTTCTATAATGGCTGGGAAATCCTGACCTTAGCTTATTAAAAGTAACTTCATTGTAACACAGTTGATCATTCAGTCTGCCAGGAAGTCCATTAGAATACTAGTGGAAGCGATGAATATACACAAATTTAGTTACCTCCCTGGTCTTTGATTTAGGAAAGTATACCGTGATCATTTGTAAAAGCAAACATAGCTACCTTGTAAATATATTTCCTGAATTCAATTTGATCAATACCTGATGATAATTCAACTGAGGAGGTCAAATGAAGCTTAATTGATGCTGTGCCCTTTTATTGAGATTATGTCTGTATGAATATTGTCACAGGAGTTTTCTCTTTGTGTCTATCAGTTTTTGGCCATGACAGAAGTTTTGAGAACTGGAAAACATTCCACTGTGATCTGTCCTTTCAGATGACTAAAAACCAGGAACTATTACAGTGTTATTCCTATCCTACAAAGCAGCTAATTTCATAGTCTCCTGAGTGGCTGCTACATAAGAGGGGCTCTGTACTTTTAGAATACTCATTTAAAATTTCCATTTGAAACCTTGAAAATATTTTAATCTGTTTACTAGTAAAAAGTGGGAGGAGATATTATTTTCTGAATTAATAATATTAAAGTAGGTCACCTTTAATGTACAGCTGATAGTTGTTTCCTGTTCACTTGCAAGGCGAGTAGCTTGTATTGCTATGGAGAAGACTAAACAAGAGCAGCAGGCAAGCTGTACTTGGTTTGGAAAGAAAAAGAAGCAGTACAAAGACAAATATTTAGCAAAGCACAATGCAGGTGAGAAAAATACAAATCTATCTCAGACGGTCCTAAAATTGGTGCACTGTTAGCTTTTTAAACATTAATGTTAATTTCCCAGGGACACATTTAGTTACAAAAAATCAATGTGTTCAAACACATTTAGCAGAAAAAGGAAATGTAATTATTAGCTAAATGTAGTTATTTGCCTCTGGAGGAAAATAAGTATGGGGGGGATAGATGCTAGGTAACCTAAGATTTTGTGCATGCATATGTTTGAAGCTTAAATATGCATTTCTGGTCATTATTAATAATTATGCAGATGAATTAAAGAAACATAATTTTCACCATTTTATTTTTTAGTTCCTTCAGAGTTTGAGCATATTCTGTATTTTATTATAATATAAATGAAACTAAACATATTTTAAATTATTCTGTATTATTTGAGTTTGGATTATTTGTAATTACTAAATCAAAAAATGACAACCATGTTAGATAGCACTTCTTTTGAAGTTTATTTCTGTAAATAAATTGAACTGTAATACTCTGCTACTAAAGGAAATGTGTAACTGGGAGATTTAAATAATACTATTTGTATATGCTAAATGTCCTTAATTGTATAAAGTGTGTGTGTGTGTGTGTGTGTGTGTGTGTGTAATTCCTTGAAAATAGCAGAATGTTTTGCAAAATGTTTTTTTCTCCAGATTGATTATTTATTCATTTACTTACTTAATTCATCACATTTCTATAATGCCTATCTCACCTAAGTGACTCTGGGTGGTTTACAGTACAAACATGTCACAAGATATAAAGGCACTAATAAAAACAAATATAAAAAAGAAAATTAAAACATAGGATTATATAGTATTAAAAATTAAAAGGCGAAGGTGGAGAGAACAGCCTCACACCACCAATCATCCCCAGGATTGCCTAACACGCTTCAACCCCCATGGCAGTTGGCAGAGGCAATTCTTGACACTCTTTCTGAAGGTCAGAAGAATGGCGGTCCACCTCACCTCTGAGAGCAAGGTGTTCTAAAGGACAGGGGTAATAGCAGAGAAGGCTATCTTCCTGGATCCTGTTAGGTTAAATTATCACATTCTTCACCAGTTGCAACTTCCAGATGCTCTTGAAGGATAGTCTTAAGTAGAACACATTGAAGTAGCCTATACAGGAGATGACCAGAGTATGAGTGACTGAAGGGCTTCTGAATCCAGGAAAGGGTTAGAGTTAGGTTTAGCAAAGATCTTCCTAGCCCTGACTGCTACCTGCTTATAGGCCAGGAGTCTTGAATCCAGGATGACCCCCAGAGTCTTGAGTCCAGGATGACCCCCAGATTACACACTGGTCCATCTGTGACAGTTCAACTTCATTCAGGACCAAAGATGATAAACCTTTTCAGGTTATGGATAAATCTTGGCAGGCAGAAATCTCACTAGGTCCCTCAGTTGCTGGAGGCAGGCCAATCAAATAAGTTGGGCCTCCTTGCAGAAGAGGATAGCATAGGAAAATGTCAAGGTCACCAGGACATGATCTCACTATGACAGGATGGACAAGGAAAACTCTACTCTCAGATCACATTACTACTGAGCCAACAAAAGAGCCATGTCCAGTGTTCCAAGTCAGGATAGGCCAATAGTAGCCATAAAATTCTGCTTCTGAGAGGAGGTTCAGGAATGGCAAAATGAAGTCCCCTGAGACCATAAACCTTGGGAGCTCTACTGCCAACCCTGAGATGACAAGCAGGGAGGTTGCTACACATCAAGGAGGCTGGTACAGCAGCAACATTCCTAGCTGATCATGTGAGTCTATCTTCAGAAACAGGGTCTCACAACCAGCAACTTGTAGAACAGCATAAACAGACTCTTAATGACAACTGCTACATCCCTCTCCCCTACCCTGGAATCTAGGCTTGTGCCACACCCGAAATCCTGCCAGGCACCTTTTGACCCGCATCTTTTAGCCCAGTCATGATAATCCAGGTCAGCTTGCTGCCTTGCTCCTCCCTAATAAGGTCACAAATAAGGGGAGCTTTATTATTGACTGACCTGGAATTAAGCAGCAGCAGCTGAAATCCTGGATCTCTGTGAGTCTGTTGACCAGGGTTTGGGCCAGAGGTTCTGACCAGTTCTTGAGAACCAGTAGTGGAAATTTTGAGTAGTTTGGAGAACTAGTAAATACCACCTCTGACTGGCCCCACCCCCATTTATTCTCTGCCTCCCAAGTATCAGCTGAATGGGAGGAAATGGGGATTTTTCAGCAACCTTCCCCTCAAGTGGGGAGGGAATGGAGATTTTACAGTATCCTTCCCCTGCCACTCCCACCACGCCATGCCACACCCACAAGACCAGTAGTAAAAACATTTGAATCCCACCACTGGTTTGGGCCTAAGCAAAGAGGACCAGAATACACCACTAGTACCAAACCTCTGGGGCATCTTCCCTAGTAACAGCCATCTGCTTTCCATCAAAATGCCCATGCCCATCACCATCTGAATGTATCACTCTGCCCCAGACCCCCAGAGTATACATTTGCCCCCAACTTTGGCCTCCGGTTCCCCTGGCTCTGGATCCCTTCCTCCATTCATATGATCCAATCACCCTCCTATCAATTGAGGCAAGCCCCCACAGAACTTTAGCTTTCATTCTTATACTGCCTGGAGCCTTAAGCAACTAATTCATTTCCCATCCAACTATATCACCCTAGCCATCCTCTTCCACTGACTGGCAAGATGGTACTCCAATAATTTCCCTGCCTCCCAAATATCACTTAAGAAAGTGGGTAATAAACACACACACACACACACACACTTATTCACTCTCCGGTCTATCCACCACCTACTGTCTCCCTGAGAGGCCCATCCTATCACAGAGGGGTTCCCCAGGATACTTCCCAACCCACATGCAGTCCCTATTGAATCAGTCTCCATGAGCCTCCCCTGGAGGGGGGGGGGTGTTTGGGCCCACTTGCCACAGTGCTGCCTGCCATTTGCTACCCACCTGGAATGACCACCTAAATGGATAGTTTTTGGTTTTAAGAAGATGCAATAATAAATATGGTTGAAAGATGGGTTCATTTGCATTTGGAAGGGAAAGAAGAATCAAGCATTTACTTTCTGGAATGTTCTAAATTTGCCAGAAGAAACAAACTTTTGAGGTTTCTAATATTTTTTTACCAGACAAAAAGTCATCAGGTCTGCATGGTAAAAATGAAAATGAAAGGTGGAAGGGATCAGAAGACTTGCAAATATATTTAATTTAAATTCCATCCATGAAGACTTTATCACTTTAAGTCAAATCGGGGGATTATTTCACTTTTTTGTCTGAACATCTCAAAAGTTTGCACATTTTGTGGTGTGTGTGTGTGTGTGTGTGTTTGAAAAGTTGGAAAACAGAAACCCAGGTATTGTTCCACAGGAATAGTATTACTTATGTTAGTTCATATTAGAAAAGCTGCATTTTTGTCAGAATTCTATTCAAATGTATGTATGCATTAAAATGCAAGTATGATAAGCAATACAAGTCCTTTCTATCTCTTATTTTATATTTGCTTATAGAGTAATGTCAATTACTTTTTCTATTTTATTTTTTGATATTATGTGAACAGTTAAAAGTATTGTATTATTAATATAAATAGTGATTTCAGCAAACATGAAGACCACAGCTGCTCTTTAGTTACCCACCTGTTACAAGATAATTAATAGCAGAGATAGGTCTTCCCACAAAAAAAAAACTTTTTAAAGCAACATTTTGAATCAATATTCCTCACTTTGCCATTCTTCTTCTTGTATTTCCATGCTATGGTTTTCTCCACCTTTTAATATGTTTTTATTCTAAATCACTGCTTATTCCAAGTTGCTCATCTGCATTCTTCCTAGGGCTATGTATATTGTTTCCTAGGATTTTTGTTTCTTTATAAAAAAAATATTAAAAGTTTTGAATAGCAAATTTTATTAAAGTTTATTAATAGTAAAGGATAACACAAACTAGAAAAAAAGAGAGGAAAATGCAAGAAAAAGAAAAGTAGAAAAACCCCTTAAGAAAGTGACTTCCCACCCTCATCATGGCAAGTATAAACAATCCCATAATCTCCTCTTAGATAACAAATATAAAATTCTTCATAATTGATCTCTTAACAATAGGCAAATCAAATAAGTAATTCCTTCTTCACTGCAGTTTCCAGCAAAAGAATTTAGATTTTAATATTAATTACATATGTAAAACTCAATATTCCACATTTCAACTCTTAACTATAAACAAAATGCTCCCAATATCCTAATGTAAACAAAATAAAATAAAACCCAAGTTTAATATAACAAAGATAGATAATTTCTCCTTTACTAAAGGATAAGCTCCAATATGCAATATTCCAAAAGTTCCACTTCTCTACTCTAAACTATAAGCATGTCCACATTTCACAGATATTGAGTAATTTCAGTATCCAAATATAAACAAAAAACTACATAACAAAAAAATAATTTCTCCTTTGCAAAGTTTACAAAGATCTCCAAACTTCCTTACTTTGAATTAAAATAAACAGTTTAAACTAGTTTAGGTACTATAAAGTTAGGATTATGTAGAGTAATTATAGGGGGAAAGACATTTACATGGTATTAAATGTAACCAAATCCAGTATATCCAGTGGTGGGATTCAAATAAGCTAACAGCCGGTTATCTGCTCTAATGACTGGCTAGGTCAGTGTGGCTGGGTGATCATGTGACTGGGTGGGCGTGGCCAATTCGATGTCACTCATGTCAAGGGACGCGTCACCTCGCCCAGTCTTTTGTGACTGTGGGGATGCTGCAATGGTCATAAGTGTGAAAAACGGTAAGAAGTCACTTTTTTCAGTGCCATTGTAACTTTGAATTGTCACTAAATGAACTGTTGTAAATCAAGGATTACCTGTACAAAAATGGAGGAATACACACTGAAGATCAATGACAGTCACAGCTGTCATGGAAACCTAAACCATTCTGCCTGAATACCTTCCTTTTCATCAGCAATACCTGCAACCCAGAGTTACGAATCAGACAGGGACCAGAGCACCTTGAGGAATTAAAATAGTTAAATGCAACGATTACTATCAGCAGCCAATTCCTGCTCATAAAGGGAAACCAGAGACATCATTTAAGCTCTCCAGAAAGTGGGTGGGCATACTTGGCCTACAAAATGCCAAGCTAAAGAGACAAATAAACAAAGTATATAGGGGACCCAGGTTCATGTCTCTGCCTCCCAAGCTTGTCAGGATCACAATAAAATTAGTACATGCCACAGATATTTAAATAAACTTCAAGCCTTTGTTGGAAGAAATATTCATCTAGTTCAGTTCCAAGCTGGGAGAAAAACACTGGAAATATGGAGGCTGATTGGAAAGATGGTTTAATGATGAAGCAGAACCACATCTCCCTGAGATGATGTAATGAAAATGTCAGGGTTCCAGGTAACACCCTCAACGAAATAAGACTCCAAGGCTTGAAGCTCCTCAAAGTTTTATTGTATTAGAGATGTCATATTGGCACATCTGGGAAAAGCTTCCAGGTTTTCCCCACCCAAAAGAAAGTCTAAGCACCTACCCAGCACCCAGATGTTCATCATGATCCAATCAAAGCACCGTTCCAACTGGAGATGCCTCCTAGTCATATCCCTCCAGGTGCAGGGCAGAATGTCCTTGACTCTCGGAAAAAGGAATGTTATTATGACTATATATATATCTCCCCAGTTCCTTACAATTTGCCCTCCCAGTTTCCCACAGACTAAATGTGTCAGACCTGAAAATCCAATGCCCAAGATGGTTTCCAGGCCTGAGTGAAGAGGCTTGTGTCCTGAAAGGGTGTTGGACAATACCTATTGTGTCTTAATGTCTTTCCCCTTTGTTCAGATCTTGCTGCAGGGAATTTTTGCCTATGAATAGAGCTATCTCTTTAGTGCTGACATCTGCTGTGGGCTATTAAGGAAGATGGGGGCTGCTTTCTCCCTCTAAGAAAACATGTTTCTCCATTTCTCATCCAGGGAAAAATATTCTTTTTAAAATGTCTCAAAATATTCCATTCTTCTAGGAGAGGTGTGGGTGCTAACTTTCTACAATTGGTGGCATGTTACTAAGCCTTATTATCACGAGAGAGATTAAAACGAATTGGAAGGAGGATCCGCTTACTATCAGTGAGCAATCATGTCCCTTGGCCACTCCGAAGCAATGCAATAGAGTCCTGTCCCAAAGATGCTTTTTCAAACAGCAACTGGACATTACCTAGTTATGACAGGCGAGGGCTGTGCTACTCCTTGCATATTGCATCTTCTGCAAAGTTGCAAGTTGCTCATACCTCCCTCTGGCAGAGATTTCCAGTCTCATCATGAGCTGCCTGGCCAGGCCCATATTTCAGAGCTCTAGTCACAGGACTGGCCCATTGCTCATCCCAGAGCAACTCCTCCACCTGCGTGCACGGTAGACCACCAAACCTATCTTGCGGACCACCGGTTGGTGACCTCTGCCCTAGAAAGCACAACATAGCTGAAACGATTGAATCAAATTCATAGGACCTTATACAATTCCTCAAAGTTGTCTCTAAATGTCATTACAGGTAGTCCTTGAGTTAGAACAGTTGATTTAGTGACTGTTTGAAGTTACATTGGCACTGAAAAAAGTGACTTACCATTGTTTTTCACACGTACAACAGTTGCAGTATCTTCATGAACATGTGATCAAAATTCAGCTGCTGACACGTACTTATGAAAGTTGCATTGTCCTGGGTCAGGTGATGATCTTTTGCAACCTTCAGACAAGAAAGGTCCATGTGGAAGCCAGATTCATTTAACAACATGTTATTAATTTAACAAGTACAGTGATTCACTTAACTGTAGTAAGAAAGGTCATAAAATGGCAACAACTGTGTCACTTAGCAATAGAAATTTTGGACATGTCAAGGTCTGCCTGTATTTCCTATTTTCCTGTTTCTTTATATTTTACCTCTTGTTTGAAATGCAGGGTAGATAAAAATTGATGCTTCTTTTTTAAAAAAATAAAAAAATCAGATATTTTTAATTTAAATTGGATTTTTTTTATTTAAATCACATTGTTTTTATTTTTATGAAATTTATTTTAATAAAATACTTTTGGAGTAAAAATCTATCTAAAGATAGTTTTCTATTTAAGATACATTAATAACAGTTTATTCAGCATAAAATGGAGCTTAATTATGTAGCATGAGGCTGTATATTTTGCAATATTACATTTTGGTAAACTCATTCAATGAATCCAAGCTCTGTAAGCTGAGATAACATGCACTGCATTGATACATTCACACAAAAATGTCTCAGCAACAGAAATTTTGGGCTCAATTGTGGTTGTAAGTCGAGGACTACCAGTATAGCTTTCTTGTTTTAATATAACTCCAAATTAGAAAACACTTTTTCTTTCCCACAAGTATGTATTTACTCTTTAAAAAATAATTTGAAAGTCTTAATATTTAGAGTCCAAAGCGCCAACATTTTCTGAGTCCTTAAAACTTTTTATAGCTAAAACTTGTAAAAATACATCTTCATATTCTTAAATTTTCCAGCTTTGTCACTCTGCAGGTGTCTAATTTCTTTGAAACATTTAATAACACTGGGCAACAAAGATTTTGCTTCCTGAATACTTTAGGGTGTATCTTACATCCTGAAGTATTTAGGACGGTATTTTTATTGATCCATAGATCAGCTACATCACCAATCACAAGCCGTTCAAAGTTCTATTAGTGGATCCAGAGAAAATTGCCTGGGAAGCATTCAAATTTTCTTGTCAATTACATAGCACCAAACCACCATTCAAACCATTTAGCTGGATGATAAGCTTCTTACAGCACACAAGACTATGAAGTGCAACATGTGATTAAAGATTCATTTTCTGCATTCACACTTAGACTTTCCTGAAAATCTAGGTGCAGTCAGTGATGAACATGAATGCATCAGATTTCACCAGGCATTTTCACAATGGAAAAATAATATTAGGGCAACTGGAATCCATCAATGCTGGCTGACTATTCTTGGACACTGCAGTGTGATGCATCAGACAAAGTATAAACAAAAAATAGCAAAACATTTTTAGCCCTATTGAATTCATACAATGTGTCAGAAACATCATGCAATTAAATATATTATAGTTATTAAATGTTAATATCATGTTTCTCAAGTTATCTATGTGATGCAGTCATTCTGAAATTATATTTGTGTTCAATTTAAAGGGGTCTTTCATAATCACCAAAAGATTTTCAGGAAGCAAAACTTTTAAATAGAATTTGTTGTCCAATGTAGGCCATTTCCAAAAATAGTTAGCAAGGGAAGTGCACAAACTTAGTGTCCTTTGAAAGACTCTGTTTGCAGTTGGACCAAATATAGTGAATTTCCCCTCAGTCTTATAATCTCTTCATTAGAAAGAGGAGCAACTACTCATGTTTCCCCAAAAATAAGACCCAGTCTTATTTTTTTTCCTCCAAAAGAAGCAGCAGATCTTATTTTCGGAGGATGCTTTCCACTGTCTCACCTCGCTGCCGCAGCACCAACAGCCCCACACAGCAGGAGCTGTGTGGCTGCTGCCGGCCCACTTCTGTGGCCGCTTGCTGCCCTCATGCACATCATCCCCAACCTCCATTTTGGCTTAGGAAAGGCCTCTGCAGCTGAAAACGAGCTCCAGATTGATGTGTGCAGCACCCCTGGCCTCTCTTTCACTGTCAAAAGCCTTCAGGAAAGGCCTCTGCAGCCAAGAAACAGGCTCCAGATTGGTGTGCGAGGCTTGGCTGCAACTGTCCAAAGGTAAGCAGCCCCCATCCCCAACCTCACTTGATTTTTATCCATGTGCCTCCTCCCACCAGGTGCAACGGAGTGGGTGGGGTCTTAACTAGGGCTTATTTTGGAGGTACGGCTTATATTGGGCACACATGTAAAATCAAGCTAGGTCTTATTTTTGGGGAAACACTGTATAAAGAGAGACAGCTTGGGCAATCTCATGTCTGTCTCTTAGATCCAGAGAGGATCGTAGGAGCTGATCTGCATTGACTCCCCTGAAATATCAACTCAAGCTTATTCACAGCAAGCGTTCTCTAGGACCAAGTGGACAGATTCATTACTGTGGAATTCCTGGTACTCTCTGAGTTGGTTTTTTGTGTACAAACATTTATTTTCCTGATTAGGTAATATTTTCAGTGCTAGAGGGGAGTAGAATTTGCTCTCTGTTCATATATACGTAGTTGCTTGATGATGATTGTCTAGTAATAATCCTGATGTTATCTAGGTGCTGATTGCTGGTGAAGGGGTGTTCTAGTCTTTTTGTTTTCTTTTAGCATATTATTTTTTTTGAATTATGTATACATTTTATTTATCCATATGTGCCTGTTGATGGCTGATTTGTCTTGAGTGCCAGGTTTCAGGAATTTCCTAGTGTTTTTGGATTTAGCTTGGCCTAGCATGCTCACAGCTTCCCTTTAAAACTGTCATTAAATTTGTTTATGTGAAATCAAGGAGTTTTTATTCTGTCTGTTGACTGCTAACTCCTGTTCATGAATACACTTTGCTAATCTTCTGTTTAACCTATATAGTGGTTGTTACAGTCCTTAACTGTATGTGCCAAATGATTCCTTTTTTTTACTGTTTTTTTTTTGTTTACTTAATTATTTTTTATTTATTTATTATTTTATTTATTTATTATTCATATTTATAGACCTCCCCTTCTCCCAAAAGGGACTCGGGGCGGTGTACAGTCACTAAAATGCGTTATAAAATACATACATAAAACAGTTAAATAATTAAATACGTAGGTGGAGGAGGTTGCAAGACTGTATATAGAATAATAAATATAGTACATTAAAAGCTTATTAAAACCCCAAACCCAATTAAAATGAATAAATCCCCGGGAGGTAAAACTAAGAAAGTGCCAGGCCAGCTGATTGAAATAGGTGAGTCTTTTAACTTTTGCCGGAAGGAACGGAGGTCGGTGGTAGTTCGAATGTCTGGGGGGAGATCATTCCAGAGGGTTGGGCCCATCACAGAGAAGGATCTACTCCTAGGTGTCGCCCGCTGGCATTGCCTAGCAGACGGCACCAGGAGGAGCCCCTCTCTGTGTGAGCGGATAGGTCGCAGGGACGTGTGTGGTAGGAGATGTTTACTTAAGTGTGTGGTAGGAGATGTTGACTTAAGATGTTTTGAAGTGCTTTAGTTGGTTTATATGCAATAGTGATGCCATTTGGTTGTAATTATATGTTGGTTGTTTCAGCGATGTTTTTGATGTACAGCAGTTTTATCCTTTTCGTAGTTTGTATTGTGCTGTAGTGGATTGAATGATCCACCACTTTTTGGTAAATTTGTTTTTTTATTATTATTATTCTTTAATTTGATTTTTTAAAATTTTTCTCAAGACATTAGTGGGGAACCACTGATACAAACAGTAAGCAACAGCCTAATTAAGGAACTGTCAAGGAAAAAACAAAACCTTCACCAACACTTACAGGCAAGTTACTATATATAAACAGAGAGCAAATCCCACTCCCTTGTAGCACTGAAGATATAATCTACCTTCATTACCTTGTAACGAATTGTTTGTAAGCAAACAACCAAGTTCAGAGAACATCAAGGACTCCACAGTTCAACCCTGAGCTATATACAGTATATTCTTTTTTATTGTTATTTGTTACTGGCAAGGCATTATATGGAATGTTCCAGTGCTGTATTGTAAAACACTTTCAAGATAATAACTATAACTTTGAATTGATCCCAAAAGCTTACTAATAAGCAATTTTTAATAATTTGTATTTTGTCTTAACTATTGGCAACTTTTATTTGCTATGTTGTAGAAGCTTGTAAAAGAAAATACCGTATTTTTCGCCCTATAAGACGCTCCGGAATATAAGACACACCCAATTTTAAAGGAGGAAAAGCTAGAAAAAAAAGATTCTGAACCAAATACTGTAGTAAAATATTTTATATCAACTATATAAAGTTAACATCAGTTTAAGAACAATTTTATGTCAACCATGTAACATATTAAGAACTATCTTTACTCTCATTAACAGTCAGTAAAGTCAGTAAACAGTGAAAGTAACAAAAATAAGGCTGTAATGTTTTTATTCGAACCCCATATTACCAATATGTTCTTCATTTCCCTTCCCCCCTTATATTTCATCTGGTGCTCTCTTATCCAGCCATATTTCATCTAGTGGTCTCATAACCCCCTCATATGCATCTGGTTTGAGTGAATGCTGCTGGAAAGGAGATTGTAAAAAGGAGATTGTGGTGAAACTCACTTAACGACGCTCTTGCTTAGCAACCAAAATTTTGGGCTCAATTGTGGTCATAAGTTTTCTTTCTTTGTTTGTTTCTTTCATCTCTCTCCCACTTTCTTTTTTTTCTTTTCTTTTTTCATTTTTTCTGCCTTTCTTTCTTTCTCTCTCTTTCTGTTTCTCTGTGTGTCTGTCTCTCTCTGTCTAGCTCTTTGTCTCTCTCTCCCTCCCCCCCTCTGTCTCTCTCTGTCATTCTTTCTGTGTCTGTCTGTCTGTCTCTGTATCTCTGTCTCTCTCTCTCCTCCCTCCTCCATCTGTCACTCTGTATGTGTGTGTCTGTCTGTCTCTCACTCTCTCTCCCTCCCTCCCTCTCTCTCTATCTCTCTGTTTCTCTCTCTGCCCTTCCTCTCTGTCTGTCACTCTGTGTGTATATGTGTGTGTGTGTGTGTCTGTCTGTCACTCACTCAATCACTCACTCTGTGTGTGTGTGTGTGTCTCTCTCTCTGTGTGTGTCTCTGTCTGTCTGTCCCTCTCTCCGTCCCAACTGGAGAACAACCTTTTCTGTCCCCTTACCAGCCCATCCGGGAAGATGAGGAACGCGAGGGGGATCCCTCCCCCCCCGCAGATTGGCTCCAAAGATTGCCTGCTTAAAGATCGCCTGCGAGGGAGATCCCTCCCCCCCCCCAGCGGAGCCTCGTCCTTTTTAAGCAGGCAGCGATCAGAGAGAAGAAGGCACACTGCTTAAAGATCGCCTGCTTAAAAAGGACGAGGCTCCGCTGGGGGGGAGGGATCCCCCTCGCAGGCGAACTTTAAGCAGGCGATCTTTAAGCAGCGCGCCTTCTTCTCTCTGATCGCTGCCTGCTTAAAAAGGACGAGGCTCCGCTGGGGGGGAGGGATCCCTCTCGCAGGCGATCTTTAAGCAGCGCGCCTTCTTCTCTCTGATCGCTGCCTGCTTAAAAAGGACGAGGCTCCGCTGGGGGGGAGGGATCCCCCTCGCAGGCGATCTTTAAGCAGGCGATCTTTAAGCAGCGCGCCTTCTTCTCTCTGATAGCTGCCTGCTTAAAAAGAAGGACGAGGCTCCGCTGCTTCGGAGCGCGTTGCTTCAGGGCGCCCTGACCGCCAGCTCCTACATGCACAGCCCGTTCCCCCCCAAAAAAAGACCGTTTTCTTTTTAAAAAACGCCTCTGCAGACGATCGTGAAAACCTGCGAGGTTGCTTTCAGAGGGGAAAGACGGGCAGCTGTGCAAAGGCTTGTTTTAAAGCTGCAGGCTCCAAGGCTGCCCCCTCCCAAAGCAACATCGCAGGTTTTCAAGATAGTTCGGACAGGTGTTTTTTTTTAAAGAAAACCCTGAAAAAGCCGCAAGATCTGGAGAGAGATCCGGCCAGCCCGAGAAGACATTTCTCAGAAGAGATCTTGCCATTTTTTGCATCGGGGCATGCTGCAAGGGGGGGGGAGTGAAGACCTTTTCCAGCTGGCGCAAAGGACTTCCCCGACTTGCTTTAGTGAGTACGGGCCCGCCCCGATGCAAAAAAACGCCAAGGATTTGCGAGTGAGTGACAGGGGCGGGGCTTCCGCGTTCATTGACCAACCAGCAGAAACCCACCACTGCCCAGGTGGCTACATTCGGCCTATAAGACGCACCCAGATTTTCACCCTCTTTTTTGGAGTAAAAAAGTGCGTCTTATAGGGTGAAAAATACGGTAATAATTGCAAACCTGTTAAATATCTCTTATTAAATAAAAAAATACCATAGTGTACCACTTAAATTGTTACAGTGGTTAACATTATACTGGGCTGATTAGTCAAGGCAATTGTAGTTGTTATAATTCAAGTGCTCATATGCCTTGCATAACTTTTCATTTAAATTCTGAAATGTAGAAGTAGAAATGATCTTTCTCAATTCCATATATATGTGTACAGTATATGTATACAGTAGTTAATATATAGATACTGTATATGTAATAAGTATAATGTTAACTACTGTAATACACAAACACCATGTTTAAGACCCAATATTATTTTCTTTTGACCTCCCAAATAAGAGTCCCTTTAAATAAAGTTGACTTTGGGCTGAAAAGAAGCCTTAAAATACTCTCCCAATGCACTGTACACTGATGTTTTAAATACTGAATGATTTTTGGGGAGGTCTTATTTTTTTTTCCATGTACCTGTATGAGGTGGGGGGAAGAGCAAGCGGCCCTCACGTCTCGCATTAGCTTCCCAAAGGGTCTCTGCAGGCCATCCCACCATCCATGAAACAGATGCTGCTCAGACCACTGCCTCCAGCAAGTGTGGCTGCTTTTTCAGCCGATTGCGCCTAAAAAAGCATCAGCAGGCCAAGCAACACATCCCGTGTGCCTCACACCCTCCTTACCTAACGCTGATGGTCATGGCAGGTAATTCCATTCATGGAACAGCTACCTCACAGGTGCCACTCTGGCCACCTCCTCCAGCAAGCGTGGCCACTTTTGCAGCCAATTGTGGCTGCAAAAGCAGCAGGAGGCCAAGTGCTTTGCACCTCTCGCTGCCTTCCCGAAGGGTACTGTAGCAGCAGCTATCCACAATTTTTTTACCGTTATTTCATCCTGACCGATGTGGCCTGACAGTGTTAAAAGTTAACATTTCAGAAATGTTACCATACCTGTGGAGGTCTTCTTTTGCACTTCTCTGCTGCAGCTTCGGAGCAAACCTCTGCCTTCCCTGCACAGGATTGCAAGACTGGAGGCTCCAAAGCCATGAAAGGAGTATTTATGGATGTGCATCAGTGCAGAGCTCCTCTTTGAAAGGACGATCAGAAAAATCCCCCATCCCTCACCCGCAGATCACTTTCTGAAAGAGACCTCTACATGTAACATTTCTGAAATGTTAACTTTTAACACCGTACTCACAGGAAAATCCCCCCTCCCCATCACGGTTTGATTTTGCTTCAGATGCGGGAGAGGGAGAAAGATCAGAAATGGGTAGGGTGAGGAAAACTGTTTCAGAAAGTTATATGTGGATGGGCGGGATTTTCCTGCCGATCGTCCTTTCAAAGAGGAGCCCTGCATAAACGCACATCCAAAAATACTCCTTCCATGTCTTCGGAGCCTCCATTTCTGAAATGTTAATTTTTAACACTGTACTGGGCCACGTGGGTCAGGATGAAATAACAGTAAAAAAAAATGTGGCTAACTGCTGCTACATTACCCTTCGGAAAGCCAGTGCAAGGCGTGTGAGGCGCATCACTTGGCCTCCTGCTGCTTTTGTGGCCGCAATCGGTTGCAAAAGCGGCCGCACTTGCTGGAGGCGGCATCTGGAGCGGCACAAGCAAGGCAGCTGTTCCATGGATGGAATTGCCTGCTGCGACCATCACTGTTAGGTAAGGAGAACGCGTGTCACGTCGGACGCGTCGCTTGTCCTGCTGCTTTTATGGCCACAATCGGCAAAAGTAGCTGCGCTTATACTGGGAGACCTCTGCATGTAACATTTGAATTTGCACATCTTGCTCCAGTGAGAGAGGTGCAGGCCGGAGGCTCTGTGGCCAGGGAAGATGGGGTTTTGGGGTGCAAAGGAGGAAGGAGCAATCTCCCCCTCACTTCACCATCCTGCTGCAGGGCCACCACAGCACTCACAAAGGGAAACACGCTCACACACACACACACACACACATATACACAAATGATACCAAGCAATTTAAATAAAATCATCACTGAAATTAATCTTGAGCACTCTTTTAAGCTAATTGTATTAGTAACATCTTTCTGAATACTGATGGTGATGATTTTATCCTTTTTTTTACTGTACAGATATACTCTAGCACACATCAAAATGTAAATAACATTTCTATTAGGCTATTTAAGGACTTTATGGTGTTATTTCTGTATGTTACAAATAATATCTTCCTACACAAAGTAGACAAGATTAATGAAGTTATGGATGGACTTACCCAAATTTTCTAAAAGTCACAAGGTGTGTGGGTACTACAAAACAATGTATTAAAATATATGGTAAATTTGGAAAATGTAAAATTTGGAGAATGTGAAAAATCATAAAAATATAAAATATCTCATCAGCATACTGGCTGTTTTCTCGCATAACAACCATGATAGATTTTTATAATATTAGTTGAACAAACTAAAACAATTTAGGTTCAGTTTTTCAAGGGAGTAAAGTATTAATGGGTTGTTTAACCCAATCATAATTAGTTTTTTTTTAATAGTGTTGTATTCCTCTTACCTTGTCCCTTTATGGCACAAACTCAAGAAATATGTCTTCGTATGCATATGATAGTTGCTAATAAATCAATGAGCTAATAGGTCAATAAGAAGCCATAGTGTCAAATTTGTTTATTGTCCACTAAGCAAACCTTAGTTTATTTATTGACCATATGTATTTTGACTTAATGGATCCAGATCCTAGATACTATAAATCAGATTTATGGAATATAATAGCATATTTTAGAATGTTATACTTTTTTCATTTCATCAAGAAATTGAGATGCATTTTAATATGTAAAATAAAATTTGCTTCTCTCGTCACTAGTATAAAGTTAAATACTGTCTATATGAGTGAAAATCCACTTGCAATGGAGTCTTAAGCATATTTATTCTCATCAAACTTAATAGAAGTTTCCAATAATTTCCTTAGAATTATAATTGCTCAGTTTGGATTAGTAGTTAGGGCATCAGACTAGAAACTAGGTGACTATGAGTTCTAATTTTGCCTTGTGCACAAAGCCAGTTAGTGACCTGGGACTATTCGTTTTTCTTAGCTCTAGGAAGGAGTCAATGGCAGACCATTTCTTTTTTTAAAAAAATCTTGCCAAGGAAACTGCAGTGACTTGTCCAGGGACAAGACTAAATGGAAGGCAGAAAGAAATTATTGTTATATATTTTAATGAAAAAAGCACCCTAATTCATTCCAGAAGGACTAAAAAGTGCTTTAAATGTGATATGTAAAACCAAGTAGAGTTTAATAATCTTAAATATTTTAAATCTTCAAATATCTTGCTATAAAAATGCCTCTTGTTTGCATAGGTTATTGTTTGTTAATAAAGCCTATTGATTATTGCATTGTGATGATGAATGATTGAATTATAATTTATATTTGCTCAATAAAATCATACAGATTTAATAGTGCTTCTTCCATACAATATCATTCCTAAAAATGCTCATTTTATTTTAATCTGGGAAGTGATATGGATACATAGATTTATAATAATTTATAAAATACAAATATTCCATTTAATTCCACATAAGCAGTCATTCATAACCAAAATAAGTCCATTTATAATCAAATTCTCATATCATGTTCTTCTCTACCTCTTATATTACGACCAGGCAAATAACTAGTCCTTTCTCTTTAACATGGTCCATACCCAGCCTGGATAGGGAGAAGCTGGCTGCAATTCAACCCTAGCAAGATGGAATGGCTTTAGGTTTTTGTCTTCCAGGGTCTGGAAGTGTGACATTTCTGACTCTGGACAGGGTAACAGTCCCTGGACAGAACTGGTGACTGTTTGAGAATCAATACAACACAATACAATAGTAGAGTTGGAAGGAACCTTGGAGGTCTTCTAGTCCAACCCCCTGCCTAGGCAGGAAACCCTATACCGTTTCAGGCAAATGGCTATCCAACATCTTCTTAAAGACTTCCAGTGTTGGGGCATTCACAACTTTTGGAGGCAAGCTGTTCCACTGATTAATTGTTCTAACTGTCAGGAAATTTCTCCTCAGTTCTAAGTTGCTTCTCTCCTTGATTAGTTTCCACCCATTGCTTCTTGTTCTACCCTCAGGTGCCTTGGAAAATAGTTTGACTCCCTCTTCTTTGTGGCAACCCCTGAGATATTGGAACACTGCTATCGTGTCTCCCCTAGTCCTTCTTTCTCTTAAGCTAAACATACCCAGTTCCTGCAACCATTCTTCATATGTTTAGAATCATCCTGGATTTGTAGCTCCTGCTGCTTTTGAAGAGTTGGGTCTTTGCATAAAGTCATGTTGTGCACCAGTTGTGCCCATTTTTAGACCAGGAGGCCTTATTCACAATCACTATGACTTAGTCATCTTCTAATTTGCTTATTGCAATGTGCTCTATATGGAGAACCATTGACGGCCATTGAGAGGCAGCAACTGATCCAGATTGCAGCAGCATATACTTCTAGATACCTCACAGTTTCCCTGAGTTACACTACTATTGCACTGGCTCTTAGTTGTTTTCTGGGTGCACCTTTTGAATGTGCATCAGGGCTAGGTTGCTGCCAGTTTTACTATCGGTTCGCAACCCCCGTGCACACGTGCATTATTCAATGTAAATTGTTCTTCATGCATGTGCAGAACAATTTACAGTGAACTGTAAACGCGCAGTCACTAAAAAACAAAATGGCGACTCTCCAGTGGCGGCAAGGGAACCAGTTCAAAGGCGTGGCAAGCAACCCAGGCCTGAATTCCACTACCAATTCAGCTGAACTGGGAGCAACCCACCTCTGATGTGCATTATGACTTTAGCACACATATGTTAACAAGCTACAATCTTTGTCATTCTGATGAAAATAGCAAACTTGTGGGACAAATAACATCTATGGAATGCTATGGCTCAGTTTATTACCATAAATTTACACAGTTTACTGATTAGAAAACAACGTGTTTTTTTTAAATTTAAATGATTGCATTTTAAAAAGTAATATATCTATCCTATTTTTTCCCATTCAGTATTTAGTTTTTCTGAATCTTGTAGTTCAGCTAGCAAAAAAAATTGAGAGAGAAAAATAGAAAAGAGATTTGCTACTTTCTTAATAATCCATTTCTTAAAAATCTTCCGCATAGATAAATGCTCAATTAAAAGATTTTTTAAAATATATATTGTAATGCAATGAAGTTTTATTTCTTCATGTATTTAGACAATAAAAATATAAAATATACTATTTCCAACTTCCTCCCAAATATATCTGTTTTATTTTTTCTTAATTATTTTAGAAATCTTGCAAATGACTTATTAAATCATGGCTAAATAATACTACATATTACCTCAACATTATTTTGGAATTATGAAGTAAATTTACCTATCTTAGTATGTAATAACTCATTTGGATCATTTTTCTGATGTCACAAGCTTAAGACAAGCATAAAATGTTTCCTTTAATGTAATTAAAAGCAATTTACAAAAAAAAGAATTGTTTTAAACATGCTTATCATTTAAAGTGATTTATTTGCATTATGTTTAAAATATTGCATGGTGAAGTTTATTTTGTGCATATGCTTTTTATTTTACTAATATTATGAGCCATATTTCAATGACCCCTGTCCATTTTTCATGCTGTCTTAATCCCAATGGCCTCTGTGCATGTAAGTAACCTGTCAAGTGACAATGCCTTTTTATTTGCTTCTTACTATTTCCCTTCAGTAACTCCTTTTATTTATTACATAGAAGTGTAGAAATGTTTAAAAGGTCAGTTGGTAAATGTGTCCCTGTATTCCTGTAATATGTGTACATTTTTTTAATTCTGTCTAGAAACCTGAATTAATATTTAACGTGATTTGGTTTTTTTCTGCTTGTTTGTGTTGAGGCGCTCTCACTATATGTTATGCCTTTAACTATTAAGAGGTGGCCTTGAAAAATACCAAAAATTAAAATTCCAACCACTTTTCATCTAGTATATAATACATTTTGTAAATTTGATGAGCATGGAAATACAACCTAGATTTTTCCTTAAGGAAATGATTAGGGTTTTATGTTTCTCAAAAACTATATTAAATAAGATTACTTTAAGTAGAAAATGTAGTTAAACCTTATTTTAGTTCTGAGAAAAATAATATAGCTCAAAAAAATAGAAATTAATGGAAGTTAATATAATTTTTTTCTTAGCAATAGTAGCTATTAATCTTGATTTATGGACATCTGTATGTCCATATTTACTGTCAGGAGAGACTCAGATCATAATGGCTACATGATTTATATTATAAATAGGTAGATTTATAACATAAAGATTTATAAAACAAGGCAACTTAAAAGTCAAATTTGCTAAACCAGAAGATAGTAAAATATTCCACCAATACATGAAATACATATCTTGGCAGAATTTCAGGGAGATATGCTCAATCAAATGTTTGGTGACTGACTTCTTAATCTCTATTAAATATAAAACTGTATTGTAATATACAGTTTGTATTGTAATTACCGTACTGTATTGTTGGTATACTAACTCCTTCCCTGTTTCCCATTCTGTCTTTTTGAAAATATCATTTTTCTGGTACAACGTTTAATAAAATAGTTTATTCACTCTTACATTGCTTAAGAAACTCAGATATGTCATTACATTATTATAATACAAACAATTTCATTACTTTGCATAGAGAGGGAAGAGTATTTTTAATATGATTTACTAAACTATTGCAGTTGACGATGCATTGAGATTCTCAAATAATTGACCATTGCATAAAGACAATTGAGGAAATCTTTTCCAGGGTCATATTGATTCTGTTATGATGGTGGCTTTATAATTTGCAGTAAAGCCATTTTTTGTCCATCACTATCCAAATTCTCAAGAGCATGCTAATATAAAATATTAAATTGCAAAAACAACTGTATTCATGGTAACTCTGATAATTATACTTGGGAGTTTTTTTTAAAAGAGGATAATGCTAATACACAGAGACTACAATAAAACTGTTATAAGGCAGATTTTAATTCATTTTTATAAGCTAATAAAATATATTTAAATCTTTACTGTTGATTAAGTAGATGTTATCACATGTCTATTAGTTTATCATTCCTTAAAATAATTTCTAATGAGAGTCTTAGAAATTTTCAGAAGTACTAATACTAGCAGTGTGCCTATTTGCATGGTGTCACCCACAAATTTTTGAGCATGTAATTTGTAATATATTCTTATTAAGTAAAATATTTAATGAAATTGTAATAAAAATCCTTGAAAAATAGAAAAATATCAGACATTTTTCCTCTATATCTGTTGTTTTTTCTCCTATTACAGTGTTCGATCAATTAGATCTTGTCACCTATGAAGAAGTGGTAAAATTGCCTGCATTCAAAAGGAAAACACTTGTTTTATTAGGTAACTTTAATGTTGATCCTGTAGTAATGATATAATATAACAATGTACTATATTGTTAGTTCTTTGTAATAATATCATTTTTTTCATGTAGGAGCACATGGTGTTGGGAGAAGACATATTAAAAATACACTAATTACAAAACATCCAGACCGGTTTGCATATCCTATTCCACGTAAGTAAAAATTTTGTAAGATAGATTGTTAACAGCCCAGTGTCATTAGGAGTTCACTAGGGTAGCCAAACTAAATAAATCATGATTATGCTCATTAAGAAGCCATTTTTTAGAAATCTCTCAATCTTTTTTGATTTTTTTCAAAAATAAAACATCACAGTTTTAAGACTATTACTTGTTTTCATTGATTTAGACAAAATTCAAATGCAGAAATTAATATTTGATAGTGTTTTCAAAATGAATGAATGAAATTAATACCTAAACTATTACCTATAATAATTCATGCATACCCACTATGTATTTTTTTTTAGTATAGATCAATGTAAAATAAGTCTGGATTTGTTGTGCCTAACTTTTGTGATTGTAGATACAACCAGGCCACCAAAGAAAGATGAAGAGAATGGAAAGAATTATTACTTTGTATCACATGACCAAATGATGCAGGACATTTCCAACAATGAATATTTGGAATATGGTAGCCATGAAGATGCAATGTATGGGACAAAACTGGAAACAATACGGAAGATCCATGAACAGGGATTAATTGCAATACTTGATGTAGAGCCTCAGGTAGATATAACCTTCACATGCCTATTTTATCGGACAAAGAAAATATTTTCCTTCATATTGGGTATGATGAAAAAATGTTAGCCTGCTAGAAAATGCTCTCTTTCCAATTGTCTTTTACATGAAGAAAAACATTTTTTTGTTTGCTTTGCCCACTTTAAAGGTGTCAGAGGATTGATGGGTCAATATGAACTAGAAGTAGGGACAAGAATATCTGTTACTTTATATTAAAGTTTGTATCATTCTGTTATACTCACTTAGGCCTTGAAGGTCCTGAGAACTGCAGAGTTTGCTCCTTTTGTTGTTTTTATTGCTGCACCTACAATTACCCCAGGCATTAATGAGGTAAGCCTTGTTACAATGAAATACTAGTGTAATTGAATGTAGTATAATAGCATTTAGGCAAATTTGAGGAAGTCAAATTTGAGGAAATGCAGTATGTTTCGTCTCTACATGTTTAGCATATGTCTCTTTATTTTTCTTTTTAGAATGTAATTTGCATAAATATTTCTTTTTCTTTACCTCATACTTTTTTTTTAATTTTTACCTTGCTTTTCTAAGGCCATGTCTGTACCAGCTAATTTTTGCATAGTTTAACCAAGCAGACATTAGATTGTGAAAATGGAAGCTCATCCAGTTTCTCATTACAGATTTTTCCTGGGCGGAAATCTACTTCTTAGTTTCTTTAGAAAAAAATATATCTTTAAGGGGATAATAATAATTCCCTGATTGAATATACACAAAGGAAATGTTATCCAGCTCTAGCCATTATGAAACATAAGTAGGTAATACCTAAATAAATTAAAATAAAAAGTTGTTAGGAGGATTACTGTTACAGACATATCCTACATGACTTCATTATTGTTGTTTTTTTCACTTATTATCTTTGCTTTGCTTTTTTCTCATTTTTCTTATACTTGTACTGATTCTATCTAGCTGCCAAAATGGTGCAGAAAATTGCCCGTAAGTACCAGCTAGGATCAAGTATTATGTAGATTTTGTTATTTAATATTGTTTGAATAAAAATAGTTGTTTTCAATTAAAGGTAACCTATATGTCATAGCTATTTATATATTTTCTTATATTTTTAATTTAAAACTGACAGTGTGCGTATAGGCCTTCAGATGCTGTTGAATTATAACTCAAAACAAGTAATTCATAAGAGCTGTAGTTCACCAATGTCAGAGAGAATGATGTATAAATCAATAGGAATTATTTCCCACGGGAAAAATGACCGCACATTAGGCACCATGCAAGTATCCTTTGTAGGAGGATACCATAGTCCAGGTGATTTCCCCAGTCACTACATTAGGAAGTGTTGATTGTTTCTCATTTGGTAAGGAGTGAATAATCTGGAGCTAGATAAATGCTTCCTTGCATTTTTCTGCACAATAGAAAAACTGTAACTAGATTTCACCATAGTATTTATTTATTTAAAACATTTATATAGCCCCCATTTTATAACAGACTGAGCAGCTCCTAATCTATTCTAGTTTCCATAGAATTAACAGACTGGATTTAGGATAGGAATTTTCAAATTTTTAATAATTCTTTACAGCATAATACAGGTAGTTCTTGGATTACAATGGCAATTGGGATGGACTAGAGTTTCCATCACGAAGCATTGTGATTATAAAGTCTGACATACATTAGATAAACCATATCACTTACTAATGGCTGCTATTATTATTATTATTATTATTATTATTATTATTATTATTATTATTATTATTATTATTATTATTATTATTTGGTTAATCTTTGGTGAGATTCACAGCCTTTGGGGCTGGTTGGTAGCTCAATAGCTCGAGTTCTAACCTAGGAATTGTTAAGGTAACATCAGAGGATATAAGTTGTTCCAAGTAGGGTGGTTTTTTGTAGAATCAGAATGTTCAAGTCAGGTAAATTTAGAATTTCCAAATAGCGAGGTAGCCCTTTAGGTATTGCTCCAAGAGCTCCAATTACAATCGGGACAACACATGATTTCTTTTCCCACAGTATTATTATAATTATCATCATCATCATCATTATGTGCTTAATCTTTGGTGAGATTCACAGCCTTCGGGGCTGGTTGGTAGCTCAACAGCTCAAGTCCTAACCAAGGACCTAGGAACTGTTAAGGTAATGTCGGAGGATATAAGCTGTTCCAAGTAGGGTGGATTATTATTGTGTTTCCCCGAAAATAAGACAGGGTCTTATTTTCTTTTGACCCACGAAATATGGCCTTGGCCTTATTATGAGGGGGTCTTATTATTTTGGGGATGCAGGAGGTGGCAAGCATGGGACTGCATATCCTGTCGCCCCCATCGCCTCTCCTCCCTGTTCTTTGCACCAGCCCAGTGGCTGGCCGGCATTGCTGTATTTATTTGAATTTGAATTTATTTGATTTGTTAGCCACTCCCTCTCCACAAAGGGACTCGGGGCGGCGTACAATAAATAAAAACACATATTTATTTACACATAATAAATAAAAACACATACGTATCCCGTCACCGTCCTGCGTCGGGTTGGGCTTTCTTTGCAAGGGGAACAATCTGGGGAGCGAGAGATTTCGGAAGCCTGGGCTGGTGTGGGGCAGTTTCTCCAGTGAAGTGTCTGATTCATCCCCAGGGGTGAACATTTTGCCTCCTCTCTGCCCCAGCTTGGAAGCTGCAGAGGAAGCCTGCCATGCCCGGCGAGGGGGGAAGAAGAGATGGCAAGAGAAGCCATGTCTCGCTCCATGCCTCTCACTTCTCCTCCACCCCACCTGCCACCCATCTGGCTAAAGAGACCGTGGGGAAGGGAAGCTGCCTGGATTCTGTTAGGGGCGGGATGGGAGGAGTTGGGCTGCGAGACACGCGTCCTACCCAAGACTTGCAACTCATTTGTGTTTCTTGCTGTTTTCTCCAGGGAAGCACCCTGTAAAAAAAATCTCATGTTCAACTTCCCTGTGAAGTGAGGAACATGATGGAGCTGCAAGTCTCGGATAGGACGCGTGTCTCGCTGCCCAACTCCTTCCACCTCGCCCCAATGCTAACAGAATCCAGGCTGCTTCCCTTCCCCACAGTCTCTTTAGCGAGATGGGTGGCAGGTGGAGTGGGGGAGAAGTGAGAGGTATGGAGCGAGACATGGCTCCTCTTGCTGTCACTTCTCACCCCCCCCCCTTTGCCGGGCATGGCAGGCTTCCTCTGCAGCTTCCAAGCCAGGACAGAGAGATGGCGAAGGGCGAAATGTTCACCCTGAGGATGAATCAGACGCTTCACTGGAGAAACAGCCCCACGCCAGCCCAGGCTTCCTAAATCTCTTGCTCCCCAGATCGTCCCCCTTGTGAAGAAAGCCCAACCATACACAAACCCCGCCTTCAGCCACCTCTTCATCCTGGTGAAACTACTCTTTGAAAGGATGATCTTCAGGTGGGTGGGGGCATTTCCTGCACATTGACAGCGGCGTCTCCTCACAGGGCTTCTCCCGATGTCCCAGGTGCGAAGCAACATCCCATAAAGGAAGGCATGGAAATCCATACAACTGGGGATGTTGGAAGAAGCCTTGCAAGAAGACGCAGCTGCCGATGTGCAGGACATTCCCCCCCCCCCCGTCCACCTTCAGATAGTCTTGTGGGCTGGCCGGAGAGGGAGCGTCTTCAATGAACTTCGCTCTGTCTGTGTCTCTGCAGGCGGCGGCGGCGGCAACATCTCCTCACAGGGCTCATTCTTCCTTCTCTCTGGTCTGATTCTCAAATATTTTCAAGCAAAACACTGCCAAGAGAGGGAAATATGTCTTCTCCCTCGCTCGCCAAACTTTGCGTATAGGTGTAACGTTTCACAAAGCTCCTTAATCCGCGGTTGCTACCTCCCTCGCTTTGTGTTTTTTATACACATACCAACATACTCACCCTTCCTGGGAATGCCGTTTCCCACTCCCAAGATTCCATTTCCAAGAAAAGAAGAGCGCTGGGGCCGCATTGGACTTTCCCCCGTGCCCTGACTCCTGTCAGCCTCAGTTTTGCTCCTGAAACCCTGCGGGCCACTTCTCTGCTTTAGTTTAGCCGAAGGGGGGCTGAGGGCAAGGGCGAGATGAAGCTCATTGCTTTCCCTTTGCTTTCTCTCCCAAAAGCGGTCTCAGGCACAGCCACTTTTGCAGCAGGAGACTCAAGCCGGCTCTCCGAAGGGTACTGTTGCAGCAGCTATCCACAATTTTTTTACCCTTATTTTATCCTGTGGCTCTCTGGGCCACGTGGGTCGGGACGAAATAATGATAAAAAAATTGTGGATAGCTGCTGTTACAGTATCCTTCGGAAGGCCGGTGCAAGGCACGTGGGGTGCATCCCTTGGCCTCCTGCTGTTGTTGTGGCCGCAATTGATGGCAAAAGCAGCCACACTTACCAGAGGCCACAGCCTGAGCAGCACCCACAAATCAGCTGTTTTTGAATGGCAGCCGGATCGGCTCAACTGATCCGATTAAGAAGCCAAGAAGCGCTACTTGCCACGGCACCCTTTCACTAGGGCTTATTTTAGGGGGAGGGTGTATATTTACATCCATCTCAAAAACCAGGCCTGGCCTTATTAGCAGGACATGTCGTATTTTCGAGGAAACACGTTGTTGTTGTTGTTGTTGTTATTTGGTTAATCTTTGATGAGATTCACAGCCTTTGGGACTGGTTGGTAGCCTAACAGCTCGACTCCTAACCAAGGACCTAGGAACTGTTAAGGTAACGTTGGAGGATATAAGTTGTTCCAGGTAGGGTGGTTTTTTTGTAGAGTCAGAATGTTCAAGTCAGGTAATTTAGAATTTTCAAATAGCGAGGTAGCCCTTTAGGTATTGCTCCAAGGGCTCCAATTACAATTGGGACAACACATGATTTCTTTTTCCACAGTCGCTCAACCTCAATTTGCAAATCCTGGTATTTTGTGATTTTTTTCTTGCTGTTTATCTTCAATTCGTGCACCACCAAGTATTGCAATGTCAATGAACCATACTTTTTTCTTTTCAATTATTGTTATGTCAGGTGTGTTGTAGGCCAAGTGCCTGTCAGTCTGGATTATGAAGTGGTCCCAGTGGTTTTTGCTGTATTCAAATCCAAACTTTTGGCACAATTTCCAGTGAATAATCTTAGCAACGCGGTCATGGCGTTGTAGGTAGTCAGTTTGTAAAATTTTGCTCCACCCGCTGATCAAGTGATCGACTGTCTCATCTTTCTCATTACAGAGACATCATTTGCTGTTGGTGGTGGTAACATATTGAATTTTTTCCTTCATGCAGTTTGTGGCTAAGGCTTGTTCTTGAGCTGCCAAAATAAAGCCTTCTGTTTCTTTTTTCAGTACTCCTGATCTTAACCAGTTCCAAGTTAGTTTTTGGTCAGCTTTGCCTTCAATACTTTTCAAGTATTGGCCATGCATAGCTTTGCTTTTCCAATTTTCAGCTCGCTTCTCAATTATTTCTTTCTTATATTCAGCTTTTAACTTAGTTGTCTTCAAAAGGCCTCCTTTATTTACTTCCTTAATCATTGGTTCTTCACTTTTCTGGATGTAATCATTCAAGCGGTGTCTTTCTTCTTCCACAGTCTGCTTTACTTGTAGGAGTCCCCGACCATCCTCTGCTCTTGGTAGATACAATCAGTCAACATCAATTTTAGGGTGTAAAGCATGATTCATTGTCATAAGCTTCCTTGTTTTTCTGTCCAAATTGTCCAACTCCATCTGGGTCCAGTCAATTATTCCTGCAGAGTATCGAATTACAGATATAGCCCAGGTATTTATGGCTTTTATGATGTTTCCTCCACTCAGTTTGGACTTTAATATCTTGCGAATTCGTCGAATGTACTTGGCTGAGGTTAATTCCTTGACTTCATTATGCATTAAGTCAGAGGCCTCTAAAATCCCCAAGTACTTGTAGCCTTCTTCTGGTTTTACTGCCTTTATCATTTCTTCATTCTCAAGTTGTATCTCATCATCTTCTAGGACCTTGTTGCCTTGGTTGCCATTGTTGCACATTTGTCAATTCCAAACTGCATACCAATGTCTTGGCTAAATTCTTTTGTGTTTTCAATTAATAAATTCGGTTCAGCTTTTGTTTTACCAAACAACTTCAAATCATCCATATACACCAAGTGTGAAATTTTCAGTCCTTTCTTTGCAAGTTCATATCCACAGTTCACCTTCTTCAAAATGGTTGTCAGTGGTAGCATTGAGAGTATAAAAAATAGGAGTGAAAGGGAATCACCCTGGAAAATGCCTCATTTAATTTCAACTTAACCCAGTTCTTCTCCATTAGCCATAAGCTTCGTTTTCCAGAGGTTCATTGAAGTTTCCATGAATTGTTGTATGTTGCTGCTAATGCCAAAGATTTTCAGGCATTTCTTGATCCAGCTGTGGGGAACTGAATCAAACACTTTTTTATAGTCTATCCAAACCATGAACAGCTTGGTTCATCTTTTCTTTGAATTCTTTAGGATTAGCTTGTCAATCAGCAGTTGGTCCTTTGTTCCTCTTGAATTTTTGCAGCATCCTTTCTGTTCTACAGGAAGCAAGTATTTTCTTTCCAAGTATCTGTAAATTTGGTTTGCAATGATACTAGTAAGGAGCTTGTATGTTGTTGGCAAACAGGTGATTGGCCTATAGTTTCCAGGGTCCTTTCCTTTTTCTTTATCTTTTTGGATCAAAATTGTCCTTCCAGTTGTCATCCATTCATCATTGTCAGGTGTTTTTAAGATCTGGTTCATTTGGGCTGCCAATCTTTCGTGCATACTTGTAAGTGCTAAAGGCACTCTGCCTTTAGCCAGAAACCATGTAGCTCATCTGGTCCAAGTGCACTCCAATTCTTCACTTTTCTTGACTGCCTTTGCACCATTCCTTTGTTATTTTTACATCTTCCATTTTATGCACTTTAATAGAATCCTCAACCTGTTTGATCCATGTTGAATTTCTGTTGTGCTTCTTGTTGTTTTCCCACAAATTCTTCCAGAATTTCAGAGCTTTCTCTTTATCAGGCTTTTCATTTGTTGTTACTCCATCTCCACTTTCTAAGCTCTTATAAAACTGGTACTGATTTGCCCTGAACTGTGAGTTTTCCTTGAACTGAGTTACTCGATTTTCATACCATTTAATTTTTTCAGCAATAGCAACAACCCTCTGCTTCAGCTCTTCATTTACTAACACAATCTCCTTATTCTCCAAATCATATCTTGCTTCCAGGCTGTTTTTGACCTGCTTGTTCTTTAGCTGACATTATTATTATTATTATTATTATTATTATTATTATTATTATTATTATTATTATTATTATTATTATTATTATTATTATACTTTATTCATTAAACATGAAATTCAAGTCAACTGAACATTCAAAAATGCATCACAAATACCACTGACTAGTGCTAATGTTTGATACGGGTTGCTGCCAGCGTCCTAGGTATCTTATTATTGTTGTTGTTATTACTGTTGTTGTTGTTCTTATTATTATTATTATTATTATTATTATTATTATTATTATTATTATTATATTAGCAGAGTTGGAAGGAACCTTGTAGGTCATCTAGTCCAAGCCCCCACTCAAGCAGGAGACCCTACACCATTTCTGACATATGGCAGTCCGGTCTCTTCTTGAACGCTTCCAGTGATAAAGCTCCCACAACCTCTGTTGCAGTAGTCTCGGTTGCATGGGTACCACAGGGAGGTGCTGTGGGCAGGTAATTTGGAGTGCAGGCCAAAAAGTAGCAGGAGCAACCCCTGACTTCCTGCCAGCTCCCCTATTGATTTTGCTTGTGGGAAGTCAGCAGAAATGTCAGAAGTTGCAATCACATGACAGTGGCTTGCTACAATGCTGTAATTGCAATCCAGGCTCAAGTACTCAGATCCTGACTGTAGGTGCTGTTTTGAAGACTGGTTGTAAGTCTCCCTAGTTCAGCACCATCACAACTTTGAATGATGCTGAACTAGTGGTTGTAATCCAAGAACTACCTATAAATCATATTTTGCATAAAATAAAGTAATTAGTTCTGGCATAGCTCAATAAATATTATTGTTTCGTGACATACATGAGAACAGTTATATAATAATATGGACCACCACTTATGTATGAGCCAGCAGTCTGCTGCAGCTGCCAAAAAAGCAAACACAGTCTTAGGCTGCATCAACAGAGAGATAGCATCAAGATTACCAGAAGTGATAGTACCACTGTATACCGCATGGGTGAGGCCATATTAGAAATATTGCATCCAGTTCTGGCCATCACAGTTTTTTTAAAAAAATGGTGAAGCCCTAGAATGAGTACAGAGAAGAGCAACAAAGATGATAAGGGGTGTGGAGGCTAAATCCTATGAAGAATAGCTAAAACAACTAGGTATATTTAATTTAACCAAGAAAACACAGAGGGGAGACATGATAAAATCTTCCAATAGAGGGCATCAATTTAGTATCTGAGGTTAGGACAAGAAGCAATGGGTGAAAGTCCATCGGGAAAGATAAAGATAAGGAGGAATTTTCTGACGATAATAACTATTAAGCAATGGAGTTGGTTGCCTCTTGGAATTGTGGGTGCTCTAACACCTTTAACATGGAGTTGTAAATGGAGTTTTTCAAGGAAAGATTGGACAACTATTTGTTTGAGATGGTATGAGGACTCTGCCTTGGGCAGGAGATTAGACTAGAAGACCCCAAATATTCTTCCAGCTAATCTGAATAGTTCGTTTTATTATTTTATTAGTTCTTTTATTATTTGCAAAAATATCATACATCAAAAGCAAAGCATCTCTTATAAATTATGGAATAAAACTACTGAATGCAATTTACATGTGTCAGTTTCAGTTTATTTTAGGGCAAATCCAAATTTTGTGAGGAAAAAGTGGAAGGTTACCAATACTTTTGGCCACTTCTGTATATATTAATCAGATTGTTATTAAGTAGGTTATTTGGTCACAAACCAAAGTTTTGTGTTGAATTATGTTTACAATGACAGATTATAATATCTCTTGGGTACTATTTGTATTTAATTTCTTTTTCATATTCTGATTTAACGATTTTCATTATTTATGGTTCACCATCCAGAGTCATTGATTTGAAATGGACAATTATAATAAATAAATAAATAAATATCTCACAATTTATTAATAAGGTACCATTCCTCTCTTGTTCCTTGCTTATCCAATTATTTTTTCTCACATTCATCTCTCCCATTTAAACAAATGCTGAGTTATATGAAGAAAATAAATTTATATGATTGAACTTTAATTTAATAAGTTCAACTCAATTCTATTAAAGTAAAGCAAAATTCCAAATGCATTTCTTACAAAAAGATTCAAAATGAATGAATCCCTATATAAGAAATGCATTTGGAAATATGCTTCCTTGTATGTAATAATTACAAGATAACAAAGTTGTTCCTCTTTCATTTTTCTTAATCACTGTGCAGGATGAATCTCTTCAACGCTTGCAAAAGGAATCAGAAATCTTACAGAGAACATATGCACACTACTTTGACCTTACAATTATCAACAATGAAATTGATGAAACAATCAGGCATCTGGAAGAAGCCATTGAGCTTGTTTGTAAAGCATCGCAATGGGTTCCTGTTTCTTGGATATATTAATCCAATTACCAGAAGAATGTGATCATTATTGGAAGCCACCTCATACTTGGAAAAACCTCTTTGTTATTGACCTTATGTCAACAGGTCTTGGCCCCTAGAGACTACCTAGATGTAGTGTGACCTACATTTATAATTATTGTCATGTCCTTATAGCTAGGCAAAAAATATGATAATTTAAAGAGACAGTATCTTTTTTAATCAGTTCTCCTAAATTTTATTAAAATGTATCTTTAAATATATGTATTATTCAATCCTTTGGAATGTTATATTTTTGGAACTCATAGCTTTTAATTTCAAAGGCCCCTAAAACTGCACAAAATAGATGCTGCTTTCTATAATCTATTTTAATAATAATGTGATCTTTACTTTAATTGGGGGTGGAACATTGCATCTTTTAGAGTCTGATTTTGTGAATTGGATTGAGTTGCTTTCCTTTATTTATTTGAAATTATTAGCCCAATCACGACCAGATCAATACTTATATTCTAATGGTCTTCTGCTTTTTAAAATCATTTTTAGAGTAGCATTTTGAACTATTTTGGTTTAATAGGCAGATGATGTGATACTGTCTCTTTGAAGAACTCTGTAAAACTGAATAGAGATTTGAAGTTGGGTCTTGACTCTTAATGCATGTGGACAGTTGCAAGCGTTCATGCCGTTGGTGTATCTGTGTTGAAAAAACTGTAGTCTACAACCAAGTACATTCCGTTCATGGGGGGAAGATACCCAAGGGAATAAAATAAAATACTATGACTAAGTTGTAAAACCTATGCACATCCCTTGCATTTTGGGCAACTTTATAAACAAAACTCTTAATTTTTATTATTAATCATGTAGTGAAATGTGTTTGTAATTTTGTCTCAAATTAATTTGTTGTAAAGATGGGAGGGGGGAAAATTACTGGTTTTGCCATTTCAGATCTGTGTTGTCTGAGAGTATTACCGTTTTAATTATGTTTAAGCAAAAATGCTGATTTTTAATATGTATGTAATTGTTTTGAAAATGCACATATTTTAAGAGAAAATACTGTGCAATGAAAGAAACCCAGTTTAGGCTTTGCGATAAATTAACAGTTCCAAAAAACTCAGCTGCTGCAGCCCTGTAAATTCTTTTCAGATTCTATAGACTAACCATTTTTTAAAGTTTTATTTTAAATATACTTCATTTTATGTGTTCAACAATTAAATGCCTTGAGTCATTCATTTCATCACAGGATTCTACAATTACTTAAGAAAAACAGTCAATTTTTTTGTAGATATTTAGAAAAAATTTCTCTCATCTTTGTGATATTTGACATTCATGCTTTAATTGCACACTCACTCTGCAAATATGGGTCGCTTCATACATTCATATATTCACATTTTAGCACTCGCTTGTATTATACATGCTGAAAAGTGTATATTCCCAAAACACATTGTAATAAAATAAATATACGGTTTAGATTAAATGGATTTTCCAATTGCCCATGACTCGCTGAGCTATATGCTCTGGTTGGAAAAAATGCAACCTTGACAATGTGTGGAACAGTCCTAAATCTTAGATATGGAGCCTTAATAAGCAAATTTTACCATGAATTCATCTCAGGGTTATTGCTATATTCTGATTTCTCTAACCAATGTCTTAGCAAGGATAACATCTGTTCCCCATCATAACAGGAGATTGTGCATTATCAATCCCAGTTTGTAATATCTTTGTGACTCAAATTTCCATGTATCTCTGGTATTACTGTATCTTGGACTGATTGTTTTACATTTTTATTATTTAATATGGATTCTTTGCTTTTGTTATTAAATTCCAGTATGTTTTTGAAAAGTGTTATCTTCAACATTGCAATACAGAAGTATTATTTACTAATGTAAATGTCTTGAGAACAATGTAAGGTTCTCAATGATTACCATTCTAAAGAAACAAAATATTTTAAAAGGGCAATAGATTTGTACATTTTGATTGGGTTTTCTTTTTATTAAAAAGAAAAACTGAAATATCACATTGGCGTAAGTATTCAGACCCTTTGCAACAATACTTGAGATTTAGGTCTAGTGCCTCTCATTTCTCTTGATCGTTGCTGACATGTTTCTACACCTTAATGGAGTCGACCTGTGGTAAATTAAATTGATTGGACATGATTTAGAAATACACACACCTTAGAAGGTGTCAAAACTGATAGTGCATATTGTAGCAGAGCAAAAGCCATGAGGTCAAGAAGGAACAAACTCTTAAGTGGGCTTTCATGTGTTTTGCACTGAGGAGAGGCTTCCA
The DNA here is from genome assembly GCF_964273705.1 of Natrix helvetica. Lineage (NCBI taxonomy): Eukaryota > Metazoa > Chordata > Lepidosauria > Squamata > Natricidae > Natrix > Natrix helvetica. The sequence continues at coordinate 60,760,146 of NC_138550.1, forward strand.
TCTAGCTCAGTGGTTCCCAACCTTTTTTTGGCCCTGCCCAGCTAAGGATCTCTAAAATACTGATCCTCCCCCCCCCCCCCCGTGACATATAATTCTTACTTTACTCAAAAGTGAACTCTACTCATGCAGAGGAAGTCTAAAAGGCCATTAACTTGGCTTAAACAAGGGTCAAATTGCCCCATTAAAAATCAAATGGGTCCCACGTTGGGAACCACTGATCTAACCACTCTTCCATAAAGTCCAGATTGGTGGATGGCTGCACTGATGGTTGTCCTTCTGGAATTTTGTCCCATCTCCACACAGGATCTCAAGCTCAGTCAGAGTGACATTGGGTTCTAGGTCATTTCTCTTACTAAGGCCCTTCTCTCCCAAATGCTCAGTTTGACTGGGCGACCAGCTCTTGGAAGAGTCCTGGTTGCACCAAACTTCTTTCATTTGAGAATTATAGAGGCCACTGTGCTGTTAGGAATCTTCAATGCAGCAGAAATTTTATTATAGCCTTCCCCAGATCTGTGCCTTGCAATAATCCTGACTCTGAGCTGTGTAGGCAATTTCTTTGATTTCATGGCTTTGCTCTGCTGCAGTATGCATTTAATTTACCACAGGTCAACTCCAAGGTGTAGAAACATGTCAGCAACGATCAAGAGAAATGAGAAGCACTAGACCTAAATTTCAAGTATTGTTGCAAAAGGTCTGAATGCTTACGCCAATGTGATATTTCAATTTTTTCTTTTTAATACATTTACAGACATTTCTTAACTTCTGCTTTCACTTTGTCATTATGGAGTACTGAATGTACATTAATGAGAAAAAAATGAATTTCAATAATTGTAGAATGAAGCTTCAGCACAACAAAATTGACAAAAGTGAAGGGGATCTGAATACTTTCTGAATGCACTGTATATTCTGTAACATTGCATTGTATGCATTTCCAATTTAGACGTAATTAGATTATCAAAGGAAATGCTGATTAGTAACAAAACTAGTCAAAGAATGGCAAGTTTTCATTTTGCACTTAGAAGTGTATATTTATTGGCAGAAAGATTATCTGTCTCTGTTCCAGTGACATATTCTCAACTTTGTACACATTGCAAGCTGGATGTTACATATATTTTAAAGAAAGGGGTTATTGTTATTTGCCCTTGATTATATCTGTTGATTGGGTTCCTAATAATTTGATCAACGTGTCTATATAATTTATAGCATCTTAAGTCATTATATGATTTACATTGCTCTGCAACACTACAGTATGTTGAAAAAGCCATGGAGCAAGCTGAATTGTGTTTTTTGTTTTCACTACTTTTGAGAACTGATCCCAGGATCTAAATCAATGAATTCATTCAAGATTCTTTTAGTCTCCCTGTGTATTCAGACATCTGCATGGAGGTCTTCTTCCCTCTGTTGTTTTCGTTTTTATAGTTTATATTATATACTAAACTATCAGTTCTCTTATTTATTTTGATAAATATTCAGGCACAAAATAGGGATTTGACAATTGGTGCTAAATGTTTGTGTCAATAATAACATAACACCAGCATAAAATTGCAATATAAATTCACTTCCCATAATAATGATGAAACATAAATTGATTTTAATAAAATAGGATTATATCCATTTGTGAAGGATTGCTCTTGCTACTATTACTGTATTAATATTGGAAAATACAGAACAAAATCTATCAAATTGAAAGCTAAACTTATAAACTTTGGGAATTGTAAACTTTTTAGAGTGTTTGTTCTCTAGATGCAATGTAGGGTCAAGGTAGCATATGAACGCTAATCTAGAACATCATGTCTCGTTTCACTCTTATTTTTATGCAGAAACATGCTTTATTAAAAAAACTTGTATTTTGTTACCTTGCCAGAATTCATCGTAAGAAAGTCCCGAGTATTGAGAATTGGGTGTGAGTTACATAGTAGATTCTTTCATATACACACAGATGCACAGTATTTTTAAAAAGGTAAAAACAAATACAAATTAATGCAAAGTAAGAAAGAAAGAACAAAAACAAAGCTAAAATTGCAATAAATGAAAGCAAAAATAGAAAAGAAAAAATGATACAATATTTTGATGATACAAATGATACAAGAATTTGTTCTGACTTTTTTACAGCAGTTACAGTGGGACAAAAAAGTGTTTAGTCAGCCACCAATTGTGCAAGTTCTCCCACTTAAAAAGATGAGAGAGGCCTGTAATTGGCATCATAGGTAGACCTCAACTATGAGAGACAAAATGTAAAAAAAAAAAAAACCAAACAATCACATTGGCTGATTTGGAAAGTATTTATTTGCAAATTATGGTGGAAAATAAGTATTTGGTCAATATCAAAAGTTCATCTCAATACTTTGTTATATATCCTTTGTTGGCAATGACAGAGGTCAAACGTTTCCTGTAAGTCTTCACAAGGTTGGCACACACTGTTGCTGGTATGTTGGCCCATTCCTCCATGCAGATCTCCTCTAGAGCAGTGATGTTTTGGGGCTGTCGCTGGGCAACACGGACTTTCAACTCCCTCCAAAAGTTTTCTATGGGGTTGAGATCTGGAGACTGGCTAGGCCACTCCAGGACCCTAAAATGCTTCTTACGAAGCCACTCCTTCGTTGCCCCGGCGGTATGTTTGGGATCATTGTCATGTTGAAAGACCCAGCCACGTTTCATCTTCAATGCTCTTGCTGATGGAAGGAGGTTTGCACTCAAAATCTCATGATACATGGCCCCATTCATTCTGTTCTGTACACGGATCAGTCGTCCTGGTCCCTTTGCAAAGAAACAGCCCCAAAGGATGATGTTGCCACCCCCATGCTTCACAGTAGGCATGGTGTTCTTTGGATGCAACTCAGCATTCTCTCTCCTCCAAACACGACGAGTTGTGTTTCTACTAAACAGTTCTATTTTGGTTTCATCTGACCATATGACATTCTCCCAATCCTCTTCTGGATCATCCAAATGCTCTCTAGCAAACTTCAGACAGGCCTGGACATGTACTGGCTTAAGCAAGGGGACACATCTGGCACTGCAGGATCTGAGTCCCTGGCGGCGTAGTGTGTTACTGATGGTAGCCTTCGTTACGTTGGTCCCAGCTCTCTGCAGGTCATTCACTAGGTCCCCCCGTGTGGTCCTGGGATTTTTGCTCACCGTTCTTATGATCATTTTGACCCCATAGGGTGAGATCTTGCGTGGAGCCCCAGATCGAGGGAGATTATCAGTGGTCTTGTATGTCTTCCATTTTCTAATTATTGCTCCCACAGTTCATTTGTTCACACCAAGCTGCTTGCCTATTGCAGATTCAGTCTTCCAGCCTGGTGCAGGTCTACAATTTTGTTTCTGGTGTCCTTCAACAGCTCTTTAGTCTTCACCATAGTGGAGTTTGGAGTGTGACTGTTTGAGGTTGTGGACAGGTGTCTTTTATACTGATAACAAGTTCAAACAGGTGCCATTGATACAGGTAATGAGTGCAGGACAGAGGAGCCTCTTAAAGAAGAAGGTACAGGTCTGTGAGAACCAGAAATCTTGCTTTTTTGTAGGTGACCAAATACTTATTTTCCACCATAATTTGCAAATAAATTCTTTCCAAATCAGCCAATGTGATTGATTGGTTTTTTTTTTTACATTTTTTCTCTCATAGTTGAGGTCTACCTATGATGCCAATTACAGGCCTCTCTCATCTTTTTAAGTGGGAGAACTTGCACAATTGGTGGCTGACTAAATACTTTTTTGCCCCACTGTATGTGCAATTACAATTTTACCTCTTTTCTAAAGTTACACATACCGTATTTTTCAGGGTATAAGACACACCAGAGTATAAAATGCACTGAGGTTTTGAAGATGCACATTTTAAAAAAGGTTTTTGCACTCTGCAGACCTCCCAAAAACGGCCTATTTTTTTCCCAAAAGAAGGGCATGAATAGCCTTTAGGAGGCTCATAGAATGCCCCTGGGGGCTGGGGGGCAAAATTGAGCAAAAAAACGCTCAGTTTTTCGCTCATTTCTGTCCTCCCCAGCCCCCAGGAGCACTCTAAAAGCCTCCTATAGGCTATGCATGGCCATTTTGGTAAAGGGACGGGATTTCAGGAGGCAAAAAATGCTGTATTCATTGTATAAGACGCACCCAGATTTTCAGCCTCTTGAGGGAAAAAAGTGCGTCAAATACTGCAAAAAATATGGGTAACTCTCTTTCTATAATCTATCAGGGACGTGCGGGCAGGGGAGGCAGAGCCTCACCACTCTCATCATGAAAATAAAAAAAAGGGAAAGGGAAAAGGCGCTGAGGAGCCTTCTGCACATGTGGTCCGGGAATGGGACCACGTGTGCAGGAGGCTCCTCTAGCCTCAGCCTCCCTCCTGCACACGTGGTCCTATTCCCCGCCTTCCTGAGTCAACATGAAGGGGACCGCGGAGTGCGAGCCGCGGGGAGCGCGAGCTGCGGTCCCCTTCATGTTGACTCAGGAAGGCGGGGAATGGGACCACGTGTGCAGGAGGCTGAAGCTGCCTCAGCCTTCCTGAGTCAACATGAAGGGGACCGCGGCTCACACTGATGATGTCACCAGCCTCACCAGCCATAAACCTCACCGCACGTCACTGTAATCTATCCTATCTAATCATCAAACTGTAATTCATAAGTTCATTTTTTTCTGTTTCACACAAAAAGTCTAAAAAGGATTTCCATTCCATTTCCAGCAATAAGCAGAGGAGCCCTGATGGTGCAGGGGTTAGAATGCATATTTACAACTAAAGTTACATTAGCCAGGAGACTACAGTGGTGGTGCAGTGGTTAGAATGCAGTATCGCAGGCTAACTCTCCTGACTGCCAGGAGTTGTTCCTTGTTCCTTAGCTGAAAATGAAACTTTTATCTACAATGTATTGAATACATCTCTGCCAGTCCTGTTTTTTAAAATAAAAGCTTTTTACATTCTTCTTGAAGACTAAGGCATAATACATTTGAAAAAGGCATATTTAAAATACAAGAAAATCCATGTTAGCTAGCCAGTGCGATAGCACTACAAAACCCATATTGCAATATTACAAAGGCTGTCCTACATGTCATCATTACTGTCATTCCAAAGAAGAGTTGAAATCAGAAGGATGCGTCTGTCACTGGTTTACATATTTACAACTAAAGTTACATTAGCCAGGAGACTACAGTGTATAGAGTAGTTATCTGGCTGCCTAAAACAGCTAGCCTGTTTGGTTCATGCTTGTGCGCTATCCATGTTGCACCATAGAGAGTAAACTAGCTCTGCACTAGAAAGAAAGACAAATGGCATCCTGACCAGCTCAAGGCTTCCATCCTTCCGAGATCAGTAAAATGAGTACCCGGATTGTTGGGGGCAATATGCTGACTCTGTAAAATGCTTAGAGAGTGCTATCAAGCATTGTGAAGTGCTATATAACTATTATTGCTATTGCTTCTGTCTTTTCTCTGACTAAAAAAGTCAGTTGGACCATCTCAGTGAGTTCCATCATTTCCACCAACCATCCCTTCTGTTGTAGGTATTGTTGAATCTTTCAATCTTTGTGAATAAAATAATCTTGCTGCAGCTATCATGTACAAAACCAAAATTCAAAGATTTTTTTTTCCAGCTTTTTATCCAACAGTCCTAAAAGAAAAACCCCTGGTCTCAATTGTGTATTAAACTTTAACATCCACTAAATCTTGTATTTGGATCCCATTTTTTTTAGCTTTTTCTAGCTTGTCCACTATATATGATAAAATGTCTCTTCTTGGTCACATTTCCAACCTACATTTGAAATTATATACTCCGAACAATTTTATCTTCTGACATTCACCAATGGTACATCATTTTATAAAGATATTGTAAAATTATAACTAAATTTCAATCCTTGCAACTGCAATTTCTCATTGTTCCATCTGTATACAGGTTGTCCCCAACTTACAACAGTTCATTTAGTGACCATTCAAAGTTGACATCACTGAAAAAAATGACATGACTTTTTCACACTTACAACCATAACAGTATCCCCATGGTCATGTGATCAAAATTCAGGTGCTTGACAATTGACTCATTTATTATGGTTGCCATGTCCTGTTGTCACATGATCTCCTTTTGCAACCTTCTGAAAAACAAAGGCAACGGGGAATCCAGATTCATTTAATAACCATGTTACTAATTTAACAAGTGCAGTGATTCACTTAACTATGGCAAGAAAGGTAGTAAAATGGGGCAAAACTCACTTAACAAATGTCTCAGCAACAGAAATTTTGGGGTCAATTGTAGTTGTAAGTTGAGGGCTATCTGTATTATAACCAAAATTTTAGCCCAGTTTATCATACATTATTTCATTCTGTTTCAAATTTCAATAGAAGTTTACACATTTTGTAACATTAAATGTTCATTTGTACAAAATTCCATTTCAGACTCAATCTTACAATGTTCAAAACCTATAGCTCTTTTGCCTACTTTAAATGTTTCTAATAAGAGTAAATAAGAAAACTATTGGCCCATTATGTCCCTCTGCCATCAACTCTTCTGTTGACATTTTCTGTTTCCCTTGACAAAAATCTAATATCTCATGATAAGTTATCCTGTGTATTTTCCTATTATTTCTTGTTTATAAAATGTGGCTGAGAGCCATAAAGATATTTTGGGGCACAACTGAGATTTCTAACTCTTCCATATTTTCAATATGACATGTCTAACATAATGATTAAAATCCACAATAACCTTGACTTTATCTTACCACAATATCCACACTACCCAAATCTCAAGTCATATGCTTCTAACTCCAAAAACCTTCTACTTCTCAATAACAAAAACATTCTAGGCAAGATATTTTTATCACACAAATTCTCCATAGCAATGAGAATTATAGTTTTTCCCATCCTAACTTAGCTTTTTAATTTTATTCCATGTCGTAACATAGTTATTATGAAACTATATAGTTCATATTTGTAATACCCAGATATTTTAATTTCTTCTCAATCTTAAAATCTGCTTTATTCACCAATTTTATATGGTAATCTATTTTCATGTTTTTTGTTAACATCTGTGTCACAATAGATATTTTCATTATCCAAACAGCTTTGATTTTTCAAGAATTCGGGGAGTAAATTTCCATGTAATAGGAGGCTACTCTGTCTTATTCTATATTCTAATAGTATGGTTAGCCCTCCAAGCTATTGCATATCATCATCATCATGCAGTTTTAGTATATCAGCTATTGGAAATAGCTACATTTTGAAGTATGCCATCAAATGTCTCCTGGATCCTATACATACATACATACATAATAAGCCTATGCTGTGTTATGTATAATAGAGTAAGTATAAGCAAAAAAATTGAAGGCAGAATATACAAGAAAATACATTCTAGATCTTATCTTACACAAACTATATCTATATTCTGTTCCGTCCTTCTAAATCATCTGTGCATCCATGACATTCACTAATTAATACCCTGCCTTTTGATCTTTAAACTTCTTATCAATCTCTTTTTCATTATCTTATAAGCTCCATTTATTTGAGATTTTCTTAGTTTTCCTTCTTGTTTTAGCCTATATATACTCTATATTTTTGTTTTGCAATTCTATCTTAATTCACATTCACTATATAGGTGATGGCGAACCTATGACACACGTGCCACAGGTGGCACATGGAGCCATAGTTGCTGGCACGACAGCTGTCAGCTCAGGCGCACATGCATGCGCCAGCCAGGTGATTTGCAGCCTTCCAGAGGCCATTTTTGCCTCCCCAGGCTTCAGGAAAGCCCCCAGAGGCTGGGGAAGGCGAAAAACAGGCCCAATGGGCCAACTGCAAGTTTGGGAACGAATGTCTGGTTGGCCCGTTGGACCTGTTTTTTGCCCTCTCCAGCCTCTGGAGGCTTTCCTGAAGCCTGCTGAAGGCGAAAAATGGCCTTCCCTGCCCCCCCCCCTCAGAGGCCCTCCGGAAGCTGGAAACGGATCGTTTCTGAACTTCCAGTTGGCCTGTTGGGGCGATTTTTTGTTCTCCCCAGCCTCCGGAGGCTTTCCTGAAGCCTGCCGAAGGCGAAAAATAGCCCCAACGGGCCAACCGGAAGTTCGGAAATGATCTGTTTCTGTTTTCCAGAGGGCCGGGGAGGCTGTTTTTACCCTCCCCAGCTTCAGGAAAGTCTCCAGGGCCTTGGAAGGGGTCCTGCACACCTTCACGCACAGGGGGGGTGTTGCATATGCATTGAATTGGTGCAGTAGCATGCGCGCACACAATTTTGGCACGCCATAAGAAAAAGGTTTGCCATCACTGCACTATATGAACAAAACATTTCAACATAATCAGGCATCTATTTTCATTGATCATTCTTGCTTGACATAACTATCTTAATCTTGCTGCAAATGATGTGAATTCTTAGCTTTATCATTTGCACTTAAATAAAAAGTACACATATTCTTGTCTTTACCTCACTTCTAACATCAAAGGATTCCTTGGGTATCTCTAAATACATGAAAAACCTAGGGAGTGTTAAACCTTTTTCTTATTCCTTGCTCCATTTCGGACCATTTATAAAGTATTCCATTTATTATTGTGTGTTTTAATAACTTACCTTACTTTCTGCAAAAAAAGCATTCATTATAGTTATTTTTAAAATATTTCTTATATTTAAAGTTTATAAGAAAACCTTTTGAAATAATTAAAATGAAGAATAAAACTCCTGTTTTGCTGCAGGCTTAGTTTCTATTTCTTCGTCTTACTTCTGTACTCTTTAGAGACAAGTTTCTGTCTTGATTGGAAATCGATTGGAAACTGCCATGGGATGAGGTACCATCAGTACACTGTTGATCCTCCATTCTGGGTCACCCAAATGATACTGTTGCTGTCCTCTCATGGTGCCTGAAGGCTGTGGAGCTCTGGATGGGGGTCAGAAAACTTTGACTGAACCCTGGTAGGACCAAGTGGAGCTTCTGGCTCCAGGTCTTTAACATCTTTAAATTGTAGCTAGAAGAGCTTTTGCACAATTTTGTGTCATGCACCATTTGCACCCTTTCCTGGATCAGAATCTCTGCATTCAGTCACATAAACCCTGGTCATCTCACTTCTGCACTACTGCAATTAATTCTACATGAGGCTGTTTTTGAAGAGTATACGGAAACTTCAGCTGTTGCAGAACACAGCTGCATGGGCAGGTTTTTAGAGCCCCTAGGGTAACCCATGTTACACTACTGTTCCACGAGCTGCACTGGCTGCCAGTTTGCTTTTGGATCTAATTCAAGCTATTTATCACTTTTAAATCCTTCATGGGATGGGTCCAGGCTATCTGAGGAACCAGCTCACCTCTATGGGACTTGCCCAACCATCCATTCCAGCAGAAGGGGCATGCTGCAGAGACTGTTGGCTAAATAATTTTGGCCAGTAAAGTTCAGAAGAAGAGATTTTTCTGCCGTGGCTCTCTCTCTGTGGAACTTAATGTCCCCGGAGGTGCCCTTTTGGCCTTCTGAAAGGCCTTGAAGACATGGCTGTGCCAAGTAGGCTGTGCCAATGGCAGGTGGCATTTTGGAGGTGACTACTGGAGTAAATAACCTCCCTTTGCTCCCTCCCTCTCCATCCAGGTCAATTTTATTATAACTGAGTTTTAAATTTAAGATCACTTTATATATTGTTTTAAGTTTTACAATATATTTTAATTATACATCTGTAATCTGCCCAGAGTCTCCTGCAGCAAGATGGACAATGAATAGGGAACAACCAGAACATTAAAAAAAACTTTCAAAAAATAGCATTCTGAGAAGCAGTAAGTTTACAATAAATGAATCAAGGGGAGCAAAAGGAGACTTGAAAATAAATTTATGTTAAGCCCAAAAATAGAAACATGAAGGGAACAAGGATTATCATTTGAAATAAATTGCAGAAAACAGCCTCAGGCATAATCTATCACCAGAAATGGGAGAGCGCCCACAACATAATTTCAAAAGTTCAAATGTGTCCACTTGAACCAAAAGGCGAGGGACCCCCAGTTAAGCAGTTGAGTTTAGTATGAACAAAAGCGGTCATGCTTGTCAAACCTTCCTTGTCCCTCATACTTTTCAAATAGCAACTTCATTTCCAAGTGGAAGAGTGGATCATGTCCTCCTAACAGAAGTTATATAATATGCTCAATGTAATAAGCTCCTCACTGTCAAAGTTCTGCTTTATTACTGTGAGGATAAGATAATTACCTTGGAAAGAGTTTGGAAAGGCAACGAGGTTCATGCATGAAACCATTTAATGCTTGATTCAAGTGCTGCCCTATTTTCAGATTGACAGCCCTTTTCTAGTCATATTGAGCAAGAGTTATTAACAACTGAACTGTGAAGTCATATATTTTCTGTAGTATATAAATAGTATATGCACAGTTCTAAGTTCACCCCCTACATAAGATGATTATAAATCAGTTGCTTTAACACTGGCTTTTTAAAAGGAAGTCAGGGAAGAGAGAGGAAATTGGTAGATTGCTTTAATATGATTATATAATATAATATTACATGCCATTATATTATATGTAACATTACGTATAACATTACGTACCATGTATTTAATGTTTTCAGCATGAATAAGAAATATTAAAATTTGCATCTATGTCTAATAGAATTTCAATATGCCTCACAAAGAAAAAAGTATTTTTCCAGAGAAATCATTCTTAAGGGAAGAAATAGGAATAGTTGGTTACTGGATTATTGCATTTTTCACTATTTTGATTCAGTCATTGATTTTTATAATCGGCCTCTTGAAAATTATTGCAAATAAGCTTTTGAGTATATCTTGGGGAAAACAGAAAAGACTAAAATACTGAATATTTTTAATTCATCTTCTTGTTTATTTATGACTCAAGCAGTGAATCACTGTTGACCAGAAAAAAGTACAGAAATGCTTTTAATGAAAGGAATAGAATTGCAATTGCTCTTTTGCTAAGAGCTCTACTTGTACTTCTCATTCAAAGCCCTAAGATGTTCACATCTTCACAGAGTGCAACTAGCTATCTTAGCAGAGTGTGTGATTGGCTGTTTTTATTTTTTAAATATGGAACAGCCATGACTGCACTGGGATAAAAATAAATAAGAATTTTATTATTTTTCAATTACAAAAATAAACATTCCACCTTTCCTTATGCAGTGTGTCATCTGGGTACAAACATCTCTGTGCGACATCGTTCCTCTGTTGCCACATCTTTCACATTCACAGTAACATTATTTCCCTAAGTTTAGTATTATAATATATTGAGCTTTTAAATGTTATAAAACTCTCCATTTTTCTTCTTAATATCTTCTAGTAATAATATCATAATATCAACATTAAACATCTATTCTCATCATAACAGTTTTCATCTTATTTATATATCTATCTAAGTATATTGTCTACTTATTTTTTAGTTTTCTTCATTTCCAAATTCTTTTTTTTTCTCCAACCATTGGTAAAATACTTCCCAAATCATACAATATTCAGTTTGCTCTTTCTCCTTAATTGGTAATGTTAATCTGTTCATTTCTGCATATTCTAATATTTTCCTTATCACCTTCTCATCAATAGGAATCTCTATACTTTTCCAGTGTTGTGCAAATACAATTCTAGCTGCAGTTAATACATGAGTGATTAAGTATACATTCTCTTTATTATAAATTTCAGGCAAAATTCCTAGCAGAAATGATTCTGGCTTCAGCTCAATACATTGTTGCATCATCTCTTCCAACCATGTCTTAATTTTTGTCCAATATTTCTTTGCCTCTCCACATGTCCATCACATATGATAATAAGACCCAGGTATTTGGTGGCACTTCCAACATTTAGCTGAGTTGTGTTTAAACATCTTTGTCAACCTCGCCAGTGGTAGATACCATCTATAAAACATCTTATACAAATTCTCTTTATAAGCAGTTGACATTGTTAATTTGTAATTCCTATCCAACAATTTCTGCCATTTATCCAATTCTATCGTATAGCCAAAATTTTTTGCCCAGGCTATCATTGTCTCTTTTACTTGTTCCTCTTCCAATTTTGTGCCCAATAAGTAATTGTACAGTTTCTTTATTAATCTTTCTTCTGTTCCTGTTAGAATTTTATCTAACTGTTTATTCTTTGTAAAAACCCTGTAATTTAACATCTTTCTCATATCTAGACTGTATCTGCACATGAGAATACCATGTTATACCGATCCCTTGCGCACTCATTTCTTCTTTCATTTTAAGCCCCCCTTCTTCATTCAAAATATCTTTATATCTGACAATGTTTCTCATATTAATAATGTTTGGGTGGATCAGTGCTTCCATTGCTGAAAGCCAAACTGGTCTCCTCAAATAATGTTGTTCTTTAATTTTCTCTCACACCAATAATAATTCATTCCTTATATAATGTCTCTGAAAATATCCATGTATCTTATTTTTTCCCATACCATAAGAATGCATGCCAGCCAGTGGTGGGTTTCAAATTTTTTTAGAACCTATTCCGTAGGTGTGGCCTATTTTGTGGGCGTGGCTTAGCGGTCATGTGACCGGGTGGGAGTGACCAACTTGTAAATGTGGTGAAACTCAATTAACAATGCTCTTGCTTAGGAACCAAAATTTTGGTCTCAATTGTGATCATAAGTTCTCTTCCTTTTTCTTTCTTTCTTTTTCTTTCTTCCTTCCTTCTTCCTTTCTTTCTTGTGTCTCTCTCTCCCTCTTTCTTTCCTTCCTTCCTTCCTTTCCTTCCTTCCTTCCTTTCTTTCCTTCCTTCCTTCCTATCTTGTGTCTCTCTCTCCCTCTTCCTTTCTTCCTTCCTTCTTCTTTCTTTCTTGTGTCTCTCTCCCCCACTTTCTTTCTTTCTTCATTCCTTCTTGTGCCTCTCTTTCCCTCTTTCTTTCCTTCCTTTCTCTTCCTCTGTCTTCTTTCTTTCTTTCTTTCTTTCGTCTCTCTCCCCCACTTATTTCCTCCCTCCTCCCTTCCTTCCCTCCATCCTTCTTGTGTCTCTCTCTCCAACGTTCTTTCTTTCTCTTTCCTTCTTTTTCTTTCTCTCTTTCTCTTTCTATCTTTGTCTCTCTCTCTCTCTTTCTCTCTCTCTCCCTTCCTTCGTTTCTCTCTTACTCTTTCTTTCTCACTCTCCCCCCCCCACACACACACACATACCTTCCAGTTGGCGAAAATTTCTGTTTTGCCAGCTGGGAGGCTGGCAAAGAAGCCTCGTTTTGCCTGCCACCCGTGTCACTTCACTTGCTGCAACTCGGACAATGGGGAGGTGGGAGTAGCGCTGTCTGGGTTTGAGGAACGGATGTTCCTTCTGCTCAGCTTACGCACATGAAAGACCCCCGCAGTTCCACATCCACAGCTGATCCCTTCTTGGTCAAAAGGGCGCCTTTTCGGTCCCAGCTGGGCGTCTGGAAGAGAGTGGCCGAAGTGGCTTCTCTCTCCTCCTCCTGCAGCCGAAGGAAAAGCCCTGGGGAGACGGGCTCCGCGCACTGCAGCCCGGCAGAGCAGCGTGTGTAGCCCGTCTCCCCGGGGCTTTTCCTTCGGCTGGTAGGAGGAGGAGAGAGACGGACTCCGCGTGCTGCTCTGCAAGGCTGTCGCAGCCGATCCTCCGCTGACCCCTAAAGAAGAAGCGGTGGTGGATCCTCTTCTTTAGGGGTCAGTGGAAGATCGGCTGTGACAGCCTTGCAGAGCAGCGCATGGAGCCCGTCTCCCCGGGGCTTTTCCTTCAGCTGGTAGGAGGAGGAGAGAGACGGACTTTGCGCGCTGCTCTGCAAGGCTGTTGCAGCCGATCTTCCGCTGACCCCTAAAGAAGAAGCGGTGGTGGATCCTCTTCTTTAGGGGTCAGTGGAAGATCGGCTGCGACAGCCTTGCAGAGCAGCGTGTGGAGCCCGTCTCCCCGGGGCTTTTCCTTCGGCTGGTAGGAGGAGGAGAGAGACGGACTCCGCGCGCTGCTCTGCAAGGCTGTTGCAGCCGATCCTCCGCTGACCCCTAAAGAAGAAGCGGTGGTGGATCCTCTTCTTTAGGGGTCAGTGGAAGATCGGCTGCGACAGCCTTGCAGAGCAGCGCGCGGAGTCCGTCTCTCTCCTCCTCCTACCAGCCGAAGGAAAAGCCCCGGGGAGACGGGCTCCACGCGCTGCTCTGCAAGGCTGTCGCAGCCGATCCTCCGCTGACCCCTAAAGAAGAGGATCCAAGCAGGGGTGGTGGTAGCTCCGAGCCTTCTCACCTTCAGACAGAGCTGATTCTGCACCTTCTACGTTGTCCTGGGCATGCGCCCACCAGCTTGCCTGTCTTGTCTTACACAAGTTGGCCAGCTGAAGCCTCCCGCCTTTCCTGAGCAGCTGGCAGCTGCAAGAGGCGCGAAGGGGAGGCAGGTGGGGTTTGCAACCCGAAGGCTGGCATTTCGTCTCTGTAGCGTGAACCAGCTTGGGTGCGACCGGAGAAGCTTCCTCAGTGGAGCTCCTGAAAGGGACGCAGGCTGCCACCGCTCCACTGAAGACATTTCTGAGAAGAGAAACTTCTCCGGTCGCGCCCGAGCTTGTGGAGCGCAGGCAAGCGCCGTCCCTTGAAAGGGGCGGGGCAGGAAACTTACTTCCGGGTTCATTGGCCAACCGGATCGCGCGATCCGGTGCGATCCGGCAGAAACCCACCACTGATGCCAGCCCAATTGCAAACCATGTCCTTCCAAAGTCAATAATCTTATATTCCTCAGTACAATCCACTCTTTCATCCATGCTAGGAATTGCCTGATAATTGATATGATTCCCAGTTTGGTAGTCCAAAGCCTCGTCTATTTCTTATATCTTGCATCATTTTCAGATCAATTCTTGCTTTTTTCCCCTTGTCAAATATATTTGTGTATTATTTTATTCAGTTCTTCAAAATATTTCTTTTCCAATTTTAATGGAATTTTCTGGAATAGGTACAATAGCCTTGGCAGTATATTCATTTTAATTGTTGCTATTTCTCCTAGCAAAGATAATAGCGATTCTTCCATTTTTCCAGATGTACTTGGATTTGTTTCAACAATTTATAATAATTATCTTCCTTAATTGTTACACACATCTTGCTGTTAGTTGGATCCCTAAATATTTAACTTTCTTTACTATCTGAATGTCTACCCTCTTTACTAATTATTATTTTTTTGCTTATCTGTGAGATTTTTAACTAAGATCTTAGTTTTCTCTTTATTTATTTTCAGCCCTGCCACTTCCCCATATTCTTCTATTTTTTTTATTAATTTAGGCCCCATTGTTAATGGATCTTCCAAAATAAAGGCTAAATCATCTACAAACACATGCAATTTGCATTGTTCCTTTTTAATTTCCATACCTTTTATCTCTATGTCTTGTCTAATATTTCTTTTCAATACTTCCAACATCAATATAAACAATAATGGAGACAGAGGGCATCCTTGTCTTGTACCTTTCTTAATACTAACTTCCTCAGTCATATATTCATTTACCATCACTTTTGCGGTTTGCTTATGATATATCGTCCTTATCACTTCAACAAATCTCTCTCCAAAGTCCATCTTTCTTAACTGTGTTAACATAATTTGCCAATTCACATTGTCAAACCCTTTCTGTGCATCTAAGAAAATCACCGCCATTTGCTTCTCTGGATGTGCTTCATAATACTCCAAGGTATTCAAGATTATTCTCATATTGTCTTTAATTTGTCTCAGGTAAAAAACCATTTTGATTGTATGTATGAATTGATATAAAAATCGTTTTAGCCTTTCTGCAATTATTGACACAAATATTTTATAATCCACATTTAACAAGGATATTGGCCTGTAATTTTTTATTTGTTGTAACTCTGCATCTCATTTCGGTATAAGAGTAATATATGCTTCCATCCATGAATTTGGTACCTTTGCTTCTAACAAAAGTTCATTAAATACTTCCAACATTGGTTGACTCAAAGTTTCTTGCAGTTCTTTATATAGTTCAGCTGGTAGACCATCTGGTGTCTTCCCATTTTTTTGCCTCTTAATTGCTTCTGTTGACTCTATCATAGATATACATTCATCTAATGATGTTTTAACTGTTTCAGGTATTTTAGGTATTTCCTAAAATACCTGAATTTTCTGCCTTTTCTAAATATTGATTTATTTTCTCTTCTGATATTAACTCTTGCTCATATAGCTTCTTATAATAACTCTGAATCACTTTCTTTTTCTCTTCATTTTGGTAGCGAATTTCCCCTTCATTGTCCATTAATTTGTCTATCAGCTTCTTTTTTTCTCTTTTTTTAACTTATACGCCAGCCATCTTCCTGGTTTGTTAACATTTTCAAAGAAATTTTGTTTAACACTTCTAATTTTGTATGCTAATTCTTCTTTCTCCATTAAACTCATTTTATTTTTCATTAAGTTCATTTGGTTCTTTATTTCCTTTTTTGTGGATCTTTTTGTAATTCTGTCTCTAAAGCCTTATATTCTTTTTCTAGTAGTTTTTGTCTTTGTTTCTTCTTTCTGTTCTGCTTCCATCTGTATGTTATAACTAATCCTCTGATATATGCTTTGACTGTGTCCCATACATTTTGTAATGATGTTTCTTCTTTTCTATTCTTTTTGAAGAAAAAATCTAGTTCTTTTTCCATATATTGAATATATTCCTTTTCTATTAACATTTCTTGATTCAATGTCCATCTCAATGTTCTTTTTTGTCTTTTCCATATGACTTTTATTGGATTATGATCCGCCCAGTTTCTTG
The DNA here is from genome assembly GCF_964273705.1 of Natrix helvetica. Taxonomy (NCBI): domain Eukaryota; kingdom Metazoa; phylum Chordata; class Lepidosauria; order Squamata; family Natricidae; genus Natrix; species Natrix helvetica. The sequence continues at coordinate 60,776,764 of NC_138550.1, forward strand.
TTTCAATACTTATTTTTTTTACATTGGCTTTCAGTTCTGCTGTCATCCATATCATATCTATCCTTGACCAAGACATATGTCTGTTTGAATAAAATGAATATTGGTTTTCTTTAGGATGCATTTCACACCAAACATCTTGAATAGCTAGTTCTTCCACCATTCTTGAAAAGATTTTTAAAGTGTTTTCCTTGCCTTTTATTTACTTTTCTAGTTTTATAGTCCATTTCTGTATCCACAATTACATTAAAGTCTCCCAGAATACAAATATTTTCATATTCCAATTCTATTGTTTTTTTATATAAAAAAAACCCTCTTGATTGCTATTTGGTGCATATATTGCTACCAAAAATATCAGTTTATTATTCATCATTATTTCCACCATCAAAATTCTCCCTTCCTCATCTGTAAAGACTTGTTTGGCATTTATTGTTTATTTTATATTCAAGGCTATTCCCCTTTTCTTTTGTAGTGATAAAGCAGTATATAATTTCCCAATTTTGGGATATTCCAATACTTTCATATGTTGGGTTTTTTACGTACTTCTTGCAAACAAGTTATGTCTAATTTTAATTTTATTAATCTATGGAAAATCTTTTTCCTTTTTATCATTGAATTCAGTCCATTTATATCGATTGACATTAATTTAAGTTCTTCTTCCATGGTTATTTATAGATAGGTTTTGTCACTCTGGTTGTTCTTGTCTCTCTTTGTTCTTTTGTTCTTGTCCCTTCTCTTAGCACTATTTCCTCCTGGTCTTTTTTGTCTTCTTTTTCTATATTGCATGTCCTTCTCTTCCATCCCTTCTTCTCATCGTCTTGGCTCTTCTTTATCACTAATTCTCATTTCATCTTGTAGTCCAAAATATTGTTCATAAAATTGTTCTACTTTCTCTTTGGAGTCCAATCTGTGTCTTTGCTCTATTCAAGTTACCAATATTCCCTCCAGAATTCCCTCCATGTTTGATTAGTTGTCTTGTTAAAAACTGGTGTTCTGTCCTTATTTCTCTTACTCTTCTCGGAACCTGTTTTAATACTACAATTTCCTTCTCCTTGTATTTTAAAGATTCATCTCTTGCTCTTTGTAAAACTTCTGTCTTCGTTGCTTTTTTCATAAATCTCACATGGACCTCACTAGGAAGTCTATGTCTCGCTGCATATCTGGTGTTAACTCGAAATATCTCATCAATATTTTCCAAAAAAATTTCTTTGTCCATCTCTAGGGCTCCTGTCAGTAACTTTGCCATTTTTTTCTGCTATATTTTCTCCTTTTTCTTCCTCTATATTCTGAAATCGTAGATAAAAGTCAGCCCTGTCAACTTCAAGTGAAATTATTGTTCTTTATTTATTTTTATCTGCTAGTTTCAGTTGATCATCAACTTCATCACTTTTTCCTCAGTGTGTTCAACTTTTTTTCTACTTTCTGTATACATTGTTCATTATTTGCCATCATTTGTTGGACTTTCTCTACTTTATCTTCTACTTTCTCTAATTTATCTTCTATTTTCTCTAATTTATCATCCACTTTCCCTATTTTTTCTTTGACTTCTTTAAAATCATCATGGAGCTCTTGAATCATTTATTTCAGTTCTGACTGCATTGTGTTCACTTTCTCTTTTTGACCTAGGTTTTGCCAAGGTCTTCTGTCCAGAGGGACTCGAGGCTGCTGATGAGTTTGTTGATGATGGTGCTGACACTGTTTTCCTCATCTTGAATCTTTTAAAATATTTTTAATATTTATAATCCACCACGGAATGAAAAAAAGAAAAATTCTCCAAGTATAATCCAAAACAGAAAGAGAATAAACAAAAAACCCCAAAGCCAAACAATCAAAAGAAAAAACTACAAATCACTTATAATCCAAAAATCCAAAATTTCCAAAATTTCAATCTCTTGAACCCCACCCCCCATCTTTCTTCTGTTTTTTGTTTGTTATTTTCTTCAGGTTCTTCCAACCCTATTATTTTAATATCCAGGCAAAAAGACAAAAATAATAGTAATATAACAATAAATTGTAATCCACTTTGGCCCACCAAACCCAGTTGTTTTTTATTTCCTGGTGGGGGGAGAAAAATTTCACAGAATTCATGGAGTTCACAGAGCCAGAGAAAGAGAAAAAATAAAGAAAAAGAAAGTCTTTTAGTGTTTATATTCCCTTTGAGTTTCAAGAGCTAAGCTATTTAATAGTACGTTTCAAGCTTATGCTCTCTATCTCAATTTTCAGTTTTCATTCACACCAACTTGTACCCCCGAGATTATTTCCAGTGGCCACTTATCTTTGTTTATACAATTTCTCAAGGTTGTCTCTGCAGCTGCAACTGTGGCTCCCCATCTCTGCTTCCAACGTCTGCCAGTAGATGGCACTCTGGCTCTGCTACGCTCTCTCTTAGCCTTCTCTTTCTGACAGTATATCTGATTCAGTCTTGATTTTTAAACAAAAATAAAGTAAAATAAAATAGGAATAGAAGACAATTCAATTTATCCAAGCATTCTGCAAGTTCTCTACTTTTCTACAGTCCAATAATATGTTTGGGGAATCCAGTCCAGTTTTTAATATAAGGTATTTTCACTTTCTAAAAGTTCCTCCAATCTCACTTCCTGTTTTAAGAACAGCTTGAAAAACTCTTCTCATCACTGCAAGGGGGGGAGGGAGAAAACAAATCACTGGGATAATGTTTAAACAAATGCCAGTATCTGAGTGAAAAAGTACTACTGTAATGATGGTATGTGGACATTTCCTTGGGAGGTTGGGCCGAAAGATGTTGCCTAAGAAACTCTATAAGACCATGCTCCTTAGCTTGTCAGTGACTCAGAAGAGACTCAGGAGAGGTTTTCCTAATTTCTCAAGAGACTCAGAAGAGATTTTCCTAATTTCTCAAGGTATAAAGCAGACAGAGAGGAGAAGTGTACTTCCAGTTTTGCAAGATTCTGTTCATATAGCCTTACAATAAAGTAGAATTGGCCCATTCAACTGTATTCCCTGTTTAGTCCACACAGTAAGTCTGTTAACTTCTATATGCCTTTCTGATAAGAGATTATGAGACTTGTAATTTCAGACATTTACACTGTAAGCCACACAGGGGTGCTTCAAATGGCAAGATGGGCAGCATATACATTTAATAAATAAATACATCAGTAGCATGCCAAATAGGAGAAGCCATGGAGCAAACAATAAATGGAAACAAAATGGCACGTTTTATAGTTATTAATGTTTTATTCTGATAGACAAATCACTACTGTAACAAGAACATTATTAGGAAAATGGTGCTATGCCCATTCAGCTCCAAAATGATCTTAAGTTTCTTATCATCATGCAGCTGGTTTTATTTTGTTTACTTGTTTTATTCTTTTTGGATGTTGGAGCAGCAGAGAGAAAGAAGTGGGTTTTTAGGAGAAAGAATGAAAACAAAAGTTATATAAATGCCTTTACATAAATCTGTTATGTACCTGTATTTGGAATACTATGTATAATTCCTTATCAGAATGAATTTAGCATTGAAAAAAAAGATGGAGCAAAGACCAGCACAACACCCATACTTTGACAAGGATTTTTATAAGATGATATTTAAAAAGAGTAAAATTTATAGATCCATTGAAACAATGGGATTCAAGAGGCTCTGTAAGGATTTGCCTCTCCTATCCCCTCAAGAAAGCAGAACTCTTGAAACAGGCAGCATTTCAAAAGGACATTTAATTGAGAGATAGTGATAGCAAGGAGAGTAAGGCGGGATCTGAAGTTCCCACTCAAAACAAGTTAAAAGTTATAGAAACCCCTCCCCTCTGTCTAGTGTGAGGTGAGCCAATCCACAGGTGTGAAGTTGTTGTGAGTACAACTTTGAGCTGAGAAGGCAAGAAGAAGATGTTCTAAGGTAGTTGCGGCTGAAGTGCTGGAGGTGAGCAGTTCGCTCCAATCTTCCTAATCCTCGTTAACTGATGAGCAGCAGCCTTTTGTAAATTTGTGGATTCAATCTATTTGAAGTTGGAAGATTGGAGGGGGGTTCTTTCACCCCCCCTCGGGTAAAGCGGCACTTGGACTATCTCTCAATCTTGGAATGGAGAGAGAGAGTAAAAGTTGAATTAGTCACTTGTACTAACTATGTAAGAAAGATTTATATCACAACTGCAAGAGGTGATTGGTGATGTTCTGCTCCCTGGTCCCCTGTGAAAGGGGGAGCCAAGATGGCCTGCTTCCGCCTTCTTCTTCGCACTTATAAATGAAATTTGCCTTTTGAAACTACCTTTGAAGAAATGTTGGCTTTATATTATTACTCCCTCCTGAAGGACTCCTGGAGCTCCTCCTGTTAAGTGGTCTTTCTGGATTTGGATTATTTGATTCTTTTGTGTGTGTGTGTGACTTTTTGGCTTGGAACTGTGATTGAGGATTAACTTTCACTTTTGGACTTGCCTGTCTTCTCGGACTCACCCAGCTGCACGCTCCACAGATGCCATTTCTTTTGCAAAAGATTTATAGTCATCTCTGAACTCAGACAAATGGGGCCCAGAAAACCACCTTCAGGCAAGGCAGCCTTGGCACCCACTTCCTCTACATCCAGCCCAACGACTCAACAGACAAAAATTCCATCATTTTTAAAACAAGAAGGGACTGGAGAGAGTTCAAAAGATTTATCTGTTACCCAAATCTTCCAGGCTCTTATGAAGGGACAAAATGAGTTGAAAAAAGAGGTGGCAGATTTTAAAGAACAGCTCAGAGGTGTATAGCAGCAAACAACAGAAAATGAACAAAGAATTGGTGTGCTGGAGGAGCGGTCAGGCTGTGGGAGGAGGTTAAGGCAGTCCAGAAGGGGAATAGAGAATTGGAAATTTTCATGGTAAAGATAGAACTTGAGAGAATGTCCTTTTTTTCTCAGATTCCAGAACCTACCGGAGATAGAAGATGAAGATCTTAAGGATATTATGAGTACAATCTTAGCAGAATATATTAAGAGAGATAAAGAACAGTTGTGGTGGGATATGGATCTGGTTTACAGGATTAACTCAGCATATGCCAGAACACATAATGTTCCAAGGGAAGTACATGTTAAATTTCTTAGGAAGACCACAAGGGATGAGGTGCTAGGGGCCCAAAGGGGGGGGGGGCACTAAAATATAAAGACAAAGAAATTACCATTCTTAAGCAAATTCCGAAAAAAATAAGAGATAAGAGGAGGAAGTATTTCTCCTTATTAAAGACATTATATAATAAAGGAATTTGGTTTAGATGGTTATTGCCAGAAGGAATGTTGATCTTCTGGGAGGGAAACAGAATTAGAATTAACACAGTTATGGAGGCAGAGGCCTTCATTAAAAAACATAGCGCCCTCCTAGAGGACGAAAATATAAGAGGTAGTGAAAAAGGTGACAATACGCAAGATATGAAGGAGGGAGGGGCAGCAGCTCCGCCCAAAGACAGGGGGGAGGGAGCAATATTGAAAAGACTCAGGTCACAAAAATAAATGTATTTGAAATATCATTGTAATTGTTGATATATTAGAAAGTGGCAAAAGAGATGATTGAACACATGGTTGATACAATGTATAATAAGAAGCTGTTTCTGCTTATCTTTTATCTTTTGTTTTTTCTTTTCTGTAAAAGTTGTGAGATTTGGAGAGATTTCTACCTCTAGCACGATGGAGCTGCCAAAATTTTTGTATATCCATCTACCCTTTCCTATAAATGTTTAAAGGTGCTGCTTGCTCATCCCTCTGGATCTGAGACAAAACAGATGGCCCCTGTCTTATCCTCCCCCCCCTCCCATTTTCTAGGAAGGTACATCAAAGTAAAGGAAAGATCAGAAGCAAGGAAAGATGATAAAATGTCACCAGGCCACCTCCCACCAGAATGATAGTGTCCTGATAGGGATCTATGGGGACCTGACATGCTTTCCCCCTAAGAGAAGGAGAGGTCCACCTGGAAGAAAAGGAAACATTGAGGAGAGAGAAAAGAGCAAGTGGTTAGTTAGCTTTGTCTGGATAATGGGCATGAAACTGTTTGAGTAGCCTAGGAGCTCTAATCCATTTTTGGTGCACCCACTCATTTTCAGAAAAGGGGAGGTTTTTCCAAGCAACCAAATATTGGATTACTCCATGGTGCTTTTGTAGGTCAAGGATTTCCTTGATTTCAAAATGCTGTTCTCCCTCAACCATAATAGGCTGTGGCATTGTGGCAACCTTGGGACTTAAGGGTGAGTTTATTTCAGGTTTTATGAGGCTGCAGTGGAATACTGGGTGGAGCATCTCAACATTTTTAGCAATTGGAGTTCTAACATAACAGGGTTTATGATGTGTGTAATGTGGAAGGGCAATATGAACTTAGGTTCCAGCTTTTTAAATGGTTGCAGGGACTGTAGGAATTGAGTGGAAAGATGCACCCTATCTCCAATTCGGTTTTGGTTCTACTTGCTTTTTAACTGCCTGCACTTTGTAAGCTACTCTTACTCCGTCTAAGGCTTTGCACACAACTGGCTACTGTTCTGTAATTGATCTATCCACTCTTTCAGGGAGGGTATGGTGGGTTCTTTGGCTGGGAGCACTGGCATTGGGTTAAAGTCCAGTCCAGTGGCCATGTGGAAGGGGGTAAATCCTGTGCTGGTATGGATGCATTATTGTAAACAACATCCACAAATGGGAAGAGGTCAGTCCAGTCATCTTGTTGGTAGTTTATGAAGCATAAGGCTGTAAGGCGAACCTATGGCACAGGGGCTGGAAGTGGCATGCAGAGCCATCTCTCCGGGCATGGGAGCTGTTGCCCATTGCTCTTCCAGGTTCCAGCATGCAGGCCCGTTGGTCTTAAAATATGCAGGAGTGCCGGTGTCAGTGTGGAAGCCATTTTTCTTTTTTGTAGCTTCCTGACTGCCACATATGTTAGCCTGGGAATTTGGGAGGGTTTTTTTCTTGGAGCGGTAGAATTTAACCTTAGCAATGTTCTTTCTTCTGGGAACCAAGGATACTTACCTGCACCTGGATGGGAATAGTTGGAGATTGTTTCCAGTTGCATTTGAACATTGGATTGGACCATGTGATGAACTTGTGGGTGTGGGGCAAGGGTTGTGAAGTTTCAACTGGGTGGGCAAAGCCTGGAAGCTTTCAGATTTTGGTTTCCCCAGATGTTCCAAAATGATATATCTAATAAAGTGGAACTTCAGGACTTGGAGTTTTATTTCGTTGGGGATATTTCTTGGAACTCTAACAACCGGAAACTGGAAGAGCAGCTGCCTGGTGTGCATGCATGCGCCGGGCAGCTGCTCTTCTGGTTTTTGGCAAATGCATGCGAACTGGCCACCTATTCTTCTGGTTTCTGGTGCACATGCACACATTAAGACCAGCTGGCCAGTGCACATGCATGCAGCAGAAACCAGAAGATCATCTTCCCTGTATGCGCACTGGGTGGCTGCTCTTCCGGTTTCTGGCACACGCATGTGCACCAGCCAGTTGGTCTTCATGTGTGCTTTCCTTTTGGCACTTGGTGTCGAAACGGTTCACCAACACTGATATAAATAGAATCAAGTTCATTCATTCTGATTGACCATTCGTTTGTAGATGATGACTCAAATTCAGATCCTGATCAGTCCCCAAAAGGGCCAGAAATGTCCTCCAGAACTTTGAGGTGAATTGGAGCACTCAGTCTGAGATTATTCTCTATGGGGTGCCATGCAGGCAATATATGTGGTGTAGGAATAGTTTGGCTAACATCTTGGATGTGGGGATTTTAAGTGGTGGGCTGCAAATTTTTTAACAACTGGTTCTCTGCCCTAATGACTGGCTGTGTGGGTGTGTGGGCATGGCTGTGTGGTCACGTGACTGGGTTGGTATGGCCAATTCAACCACACTTGCATCAAAGGGTGTCTCACCTGGCCCCTCACCTCCCAGCCACTCCTTGTCATGCCCGGCCTCAACGTATCTATAGTTTTGTAAAAATATTGTTCACTTTTTTTCAACTTTATTATCTGCTTCTACATACTATAGATGTACTTTCATGGGCCACTGAAAGGAGGAAATGGCTCACATGCTTTGCCCAAGAGTGGGGTAGGCAGGTCACAAAACAGGATTTTGAGGGGCTGCCACAAAGAAGGTGGGAAATGTATTTTCCAAAGCAGCAGAAGGCAAAACAAGAAGCACTAGATGGAAACTGAACAAAGAGAGAAGCAACCTAAAATTAAGGAGAAACATCCTGACAGTGAGAACAATTTACCAATGGAATTGCTTGTCTCCAGAAATTCTGGGTGCTCAATCACTGGAAATTTTTAAAGAAAAGACTAGACAGACATTTCTCTGACATGGTATATTCCCCCCCGCCCAGGTCCCTTCTAAGTGTTATTCTGACACCTTTCCCTTGCATAAGGCCTTGCTTGTGATGCAAGGCCAGGGATTTGAGGGGTGGCAAGCAAGACCTCAGGTGAGCTTTGCTTGCTGCCCCCCAGTCCCTGGGCTCACATCGCTTGCAATGGCCACCGGCACTTGCCTGAGGCCTTGCTTGCCACCACCACCCCAGTCCCCAGCCATGTGTTGCTTGCAATGGCTGCTGGTGCTCAACTTAGTCCTTGCTTGCCGCCGACCCCCCCCCCCCCTACAGTCCCAAAGCTGCCTCGGCTCCATCCCAGGCAGGCTTTGTGATGCAAGGCAGGGACTGGGAGTGGGAAGCAAGCCCTCAGGCGAGTAGCAATGGCCATTGCAAGCGACTCGAGGCCAGGGACTGGGGTGGGGGGGGCAACAAGCAAGCTCTCAGGAGAGTGCCAGCAGCCATTGCAAGTGACGTGAGCCCAGGGACTGGGGGAGCAGCAAGCAAGGCTCACCTGAGGCCTTACTTGCCATCACCACCCCAGTCCCTGGGCTCGCCTGGATGGCTAAGCCGCCTCAGCTCCATCCCAGGTGGACCTAGCTAACTAGATTGTCCCTACAGTCTCTTGCTTACCTTCAGCTGACTTGGGATTGTCTGGTCTGGTCGCCTGCCTGGCTGGAAGTGGAAAACATCCATTTCAGCATCCATCTCATCAGCAAGCAACTGATTCTGCCTGCTGGTAAGTGGCTGGTTTTTTTTTCTTTATGCTTATAAAAAGTGAGTATAATGTTTTTTAAACATATTTTACTGTTATTTTTTTTCAGGAAATTTTATTTTTTTTAGGAAATGTTTTTTAGGGATTTTCGTGGTTTTTAGGAAATATTTTTAAGGCATTTTCATTGTCTATGTCTATATACCAATGCACAGAGTATAAGGAATAAACAGGGCAAATTAGAAATTCAAGTAAAAGAGGGCAGATACGATATTGTTGCCATTACAGAAACTTGGTGGGATGAAACCGACAAATGGAACATATATCTAGAAGGATTTAAATTATTTAAAAGAAATAGCCCAAATAAAAGAGGAGGTGGAGTTGCACTATATATAAGAAATAATTACATCTCTACAGAAATAGAGCACAACAATGATGAGAACTATCTTGAATGCATTTGGGTCAATATTAAAGGTTGGGGGGGAAATGACATTGCCCTATGTCTATACTACAGGCCACCCAACCAAGCAGAGGAAGTAGATGAACTTTTTGCTAGTCAGCTAACTAAGGTATGTAGGAAGCAAACTACAATAGTAGTGGGGGATTTTAACTACCCTGACATCAACTAAAAACCTAGGGGAAAAATGAACAAAGAGGCAAGATAACCGTGGATATTGACAGTGAACTGACTGTGGTTGGAGATATAAAGAGTGAAACAAGGAAAGGGAAGATAGATGGAAAGGTTTCAGATTTCATGGTATAGAAGAAGGAAAAAGAGAAGAATGGATGGACTTAAGGAGAGAAATATATGAACTTTTAGAGGAAGTAGATGAACTTTTTGCTAGTCAGCTAACTAAGGTATGTAGGAAGCACACCACAATAGTAGTGGGGGATTTTAACTACCCTGACATCAACTGGGAAACAAACTCTGCACCAAGTGGAAGATCCAACAGGTTCCTAACAAACCAAGCAGACAACTTTGTTTCCCAAAAAGTAGAGAAGCGAACAAGGGGATCAGCCATATTGGACTTAATTCTCACTAACAGATAAGAAATGATAGGAGGTGTTGAAGCCACAGGAACCCTGGGGGCAAGTGACCATGCAATATTGGAATTCAACATTATGCAAACACAAGTACTAGAACAAAGTGAAACTAGAGTCTTGGACTTTAAGAGAGCTAATTTCAATAAACTTAGAGAGAGCTTGGGAAAAATTCCATGGATGAGAATCCTCAAGGGGAAAACAACTCAAGAAGCTTGGAAAATTTTGAAAAATGAGATTACAAAAGCCCAGTCTAGCACAATACCAATGAAGAAGAAAAATAACTGCTCCCAAAAGAAACCAGCATGGCTGCATAAAGAACTCTCTGACAAATTGAAAGACAAAAAAGATAAGTATAAAAAGTGGAAAGAGGGGGACATAACTAAGGCAGAATATCAGCAAATAGCCCGAGCATGTAAAGTTGAAGTGAGGAAAGCTAAGGCTCACAATGAAGAAAGACTTGCCACAAAAGTAAAAAATAACAAAAAAAGCTTATTCCAATATGTTAAAAATAAGAAAAAAGTTAAGGAAACAATTGGTCCATTGCTGGGAGAAAGTGGCAAGAAGGTGACAAGCAACAGGGAGAAAGCAGAACTATTTAACTGATTTTTTGCATCTGTATTTACACAAAGGGATAAAACAGTCCAACCTATCAAAAACAGCACCACAAAAATCAGATTAGGAACACAAATTGAAATAGGGAAGAAAATGGTAAGTGAGCACCTGTCTACCCTAGACGAGTTCAAATCACCAGGACCGGATGGATTACACCCCAGGGTTCTCAAGGAACTGGCAGATGAGATCTCAGAACCACTGAACTATATCTTTCAGAGATCCTAGAGCACCGGGGAACTACCAGAGGACTGAAAAAGAGATCCAGGAAACTACAGACCTATCAGCCTGACCTCAATACCAGGAAAGATTCTGGAAAGGATAATCAAGCAATGAATTAGCAAACACCTAGAAGCAAACAAAGTAATAGCCAAAAGCCAACAATAGATAAAGTAGAAGAATGTGGGTTAGACAGCATCACCACGAGATGGATTCCTAACTGGCTGACCAACCGCACTCAACGTGTAGTCCTCAATGGAACTGCATCTACATGGAGGGAAGTATGCAGTGGAGTACCCCAAGGCTCTGTTTTAGGCCAAGTACTGGTTTTATCTGCAGTCTTTTGGGGGAAAACTGTTGTTATTTTTTTGGCGTTTTCCTGGCACTGTCCTAATTTGGGGGGAGGGCATGGTGCAATGTCCCACAGTTATCTACACATTAATACTGATCAAATACTAATAATATTTGCTTACCCATTTTAGTGAACTTTCCTTATATAATTGGTGTTTTCTTTCATATTTTTAGATTTCTAACTTCTGTTTTTGTTAGTTAGCCATTGATAAAACAAATCCCAAGTTAAAAAGTATTCGAAGCCTTCTCCTGGATTTTGTTACCTTATTCATTTCTGCACATTCTAATATTTTTTATTCATTGTCATAGCTTTGTTTTTCCACTGTTATGCAAACACATTTCTAGCAGCTGTTAACATGTGTAAAATTAAATATGTATTCCCTTTGAAATACCCCCAAAAATATTTCCATATGTTGCTTTATCATTGTTTCTAACCACTAACTCTTGAATAGCTGCTTGTAGTGACCTAAGTACTAGACCTAATTCATATATATCTGTTTTTTGAACTGAGAACTAAATTTCAGAAAAAGAATTCAGTATTGCTCTGTGAATCTACCTATGAAATTCATTCTTCTTCATCTAACTTCTTTGATGGAAAACTGTTGTGGGCCAGCAGGAGCCGTTGGAGCTGCAACCAGACTCCGACAGTGAGGGCCCTTATGAGTCGGCTTTGGAAGATGTGGAGGACCCTGAACAGGGTTCTGACTCCAAGCAGGGATCAGAGAGGGTGGTTGGCCACCAGGAGGTGCCTGAGGCATGGAGCAGCGGTGAAAGCCAAAGGGAGTGTGCTCCTGAAGTCATGCCTTGGAGCAGTGGGAAGGAGACAAAGGAGGTGGTCCTGGATGCCCAGCAACGGAGGGCTAATAGACGTAAAGAACAGCTACGCAGTTACAGGAGATAATTTAACTCAGGTGGTTGTAATTAGGCTCCTCTCAAGACTGTATAAAAGGAATGACTTTGCGCAAACTGTTCGCAGGAATCAACTAAAGCTGGAGAAGCTATCGGGGCTGTCTTGGCAGGCTGGATTGCTGCCAAGGTCTAGTCTGTGCTGGATTGCTGCCAAGGTCTAGTCTGTGCTGGATTGCTGCCAAAGTCTAGTCTGCGTGTTAATAAATCCTTGCAGTATCTTTGTCTCAGCGTGCTTTGGTGTATGAAGAGCGGGTTTAGAACAGAAAGCTATGTCTTTCCTGTTTGTTATGGGACATCCTGAAAAGACTGTACATTGTTGGGTGAAAAAAGAGATCCCTTCTGTTACCTGTATTCCTCCCTTACAACCACAATTGAGTCCAATGCACAATATTGTTTTATTTCTTTTTCAGTAGTAGTATTTAACAGGATGAAGAGGCAACAGAGGCAACAGTGTATGACTGCCTTCTTCACCAAGAAACCAAGAGAGGAACAATCAGCTGATCCAAAACCGTCACCAGTACCACAAGCACCACCACTTCCACCACTTAAAGTCGGAGAAAGCAGCAAGTCCATCTCTGACATTGACAGTAATCTTCCTGCTGCTGGGCAGCACTCCAAAATGTCAACTTTCAAGGAAAGTACAATGGATTGGAAGTTGTAGACAAAAGATGCATGTGATGCAAGTGAAGGAAATGATATTAAGTTACTCTTATAAAATGTTAAAATATTGCTTGGTGTTCCTTTACAATGTTAAATGTATAAGTCATTATATTCTTGCCTAAAATGTGTAATGTCACTGTGCTTTTGCTAACCACAAAATGTATTCAATAAACAAGACAAGATGATCTTTGTTATTCCAAGCCGTTTAAAGGTGCACAAGTTAGATAGGAAGTCATCTGCTCAGACGAAAGGCACCAGAAAAAACCAAATAAGAGATAGGGGCCTCTCAAGAAATTGTCAAGTTGACTCTTTAGAATATGGAATGATGAAAGAAATGACGTAAATGAATGAGAAAGTAGGGGGGAGTTTCTTGAGAGTAGAGTCTATGAAATGTATTGTTTGAATGCTATTCTTTGCTCTCCTTGTATTTGAACGACTTGGGAGTGGACTTGGAGGCTGCCTTTGCAAATGCTTTTTATTTTACTGTAAATAAATCTTTTTGAATTGTGAACCAGACTTGTCTCTGTGTTGTGAAAATTTAATAATTGAGTTTTTATCTCACACAAGTATTGCGCAAAACATGACTTCGCAGTGGAGAAAGGCATTCGTATTTCCAAAGAATGGAAACTTTTCAAAATTGAAGCAGCAGGGAAAACTAAAGAAGTCCAGCAAGCTTCCCCGAGGAAGAAAATGAAGGAACATTTTGCATCTAAAGCTCACATCATCTGCTGAGACAACATTAAACAAGGGGAACAGGATGTTCTGACAAAAGCAGTAAATAAGGTATCTGAAAAATATCTACCTACTACTTGTAGAGTGTTTGTCACAATTTACAGTCTAGCCCAAAGATGTAAACCATTTTCAGACATAGAAGGAGCAGTAAAAATGCAAACTGAAAATGAAGTAGATCTTGGAATTAGATTGCATTCACAGTCAACTGCAATGATAGTAGTTGCTTTCATTCCAAACGAAATTAAAACAGAAATGTTTAGTAGCATTATTGGGCAGAATCTAAAAATATGTCTGATAATTGATGAAACCTCAGTGCTATCATGCAAACCAGTTGTGATAGTTTTTGTTAAAGTTGAGGATTCAGAACACCCAACACTCATTTTTGTTGAGCTTGTGGAATTGGACAAACAAGATGAAGAGACATGTTCTTCAGTGATGGGAAGCTTATAGAAGCATTCTGTTCTGATGGTGCCACTGTTATAGTTGGGAGAAAATCCAGAGTGAGCACAAGAATAGCAAAAGAGTTCCCAAACATTGTAATATGGCACTGCTTGCACCATCGCCTCCAACTTGTTCTAGATGACTCCATACAGGACATCAAGCAACTGAACCATTTCAAAATATTTATTGACAAGATATACACCACTTTGCATAAATCCTGCAAGAGCCAGGTGGAACTTTTCCAAATCTCTGAACAACTGGGCATTGAAATCGTGAAGATTGGCAGAGTTTTGGGACCAAGATGGGCTGCCTGTAGTTTAAGGTCAACCATAGCTGCGTGGTGTGCTTTTGCAGCGCTACATCCGTTTTTTCTGGGAAATGAAAAATACCCAGGTATAGCTGCTGGTCTTGAAAATATAAATTTCTTGACTGATTTGGCCCTCATGATTGACATTCTAAATGAGATTTCTCTTCTTCAAATGCACTGCAAGGGAGAAATACAGACATCATCAAGGCTGAAAAATTTGTGCTGAGATCAATTAAAGAATTTGAAATGCTTAGATGGGAAAAGACCCATATGAAAAAAAGGTTGACAGAATGATAACTTCAGAAGCTTTCAAAAATATATAATTTGTTCAAAATCAACGATTTGTTGGACTTCCTCGGGAAAAAACTTTTGGAAAGCATCATCACCAATTTTTTTAAAAAGACTGATGGATTGGAAACATCTAAAAACAGGTAGCTAATTGCCAGACTCAAATAAATTATGATTTCTCACTTTTTTGGAGCTAGATTATGGAACATTGAAGATGTAGTCATTCCATGTCCAGAAACTAAAGAACAATTGATTGAATTTGGTGAAATTTTTAATTACGAAATTAATTTGAATGACTACAGAGATTTCGTGGACAACGTACTAAAAATTCAATTCCTGACAATATCAAAAAAGCTAGAGATATTGTCAGGACAATTGCTGTGAGTTCAGCAGAGGCAGAGAGGGGGTTTTCAAAAATGAACCTCATATGTTCAGAACCCACCTAACTATTCCAAACATAAGCAATTTTATGACAATTACTGTGATTGGCCTACTTGTAACAAAATGGGACCCAATTCCTTCCATCAAAAAATGGCTCAGAGCACACCATCACACGGCCGATGCTCCAAGAGTGAAGAGTAAGAAAAGTGCAACTGAGGAGGCCGCAAATGAAAGAACGATGTGGAAATATCTGAAACCAAAAAACTACTTACACAAGTAAGTACTTGAGTGTATCTCTTTCGTTGTGTTATTCGTATGTAAGGTGTAAGTGCATGCAATTAAAGACTTCCTTTCTGTATCTCTTCTTTGTGCAGGTCATTCATTAGAGCAAGGTGGTCGTCACTGTTGAAGACAGACAAAACAGTCATCTTTCTTCTTCAAGTGTGTAGCTCTTATTATTTTGTGTACTTATTTTATTCTTATGTAAGTAGTAAGTGCATGGAATAATAAACTACCTTTTTGTGTTTCTTCTTTTTGTAGGTTGCTGACTTGGACACGCCCACCTAGTCACATGACCATGAAGCCCATCCACCCATTCACATGACCATGAAGCCCCACCCACCTAGTCATATAACCATGAAGCCCTGCCCACCCAGTCACTTGAGCACACGACCACTAAGCCCCACTCACCCAGCCACATGATCCTGTAAGCCACACCCACAAAATAAGCTATGCCTACTGAACCAGTAGTAAAATATTTTGAATACCACCACTGTGTCACCCCATGTGAGGTGGGAGACCTGAGAGAAAGTGTCTGGTCTGGGCACACAGCCCTCCACGACAAAGCCCTTCCCGGGTAGCAAAGCATGGATTTGACGAACTGATCCATCCCAAAAGCGAGCTCCAGAGCAGCAGCGGTGATGGTGGTGGCAGAAGGCGAGCTTCAGAGTAGTAGTGGTGGTGGCAGTGGAAGGCAGAAGCAGAGCTCCAGGGCAGTAGCAGCAGAAGGCGAGCTCCAGAGTGGTGATGGTGATGGCAGCGGCAGCGGAAGGCAGAAGCAGAGCTCCAGAGCTGCAGTGGTGGAAGCAGAAGGCAAGCTCCAGAGTGGCGGCAGCAGCATGGCATCTCCCCTGAGGGCTGGCTATCCAACTGTCACTGGGATTATAATCCAGGTGATGAAGAAAGGTTCTATGTATTTTGGTCCTAATTTCTTAGAGGGTTGTAAGGATTGTAGAAATTTAGTGAATAGGTATATACTCTGTTCCCTATTTTAAATAGTTTAGGGCCTGTTTGTTTTTATCAATCTGTGCTTTGAATTTGGCTCTAGCATCACTGAGTGCTTTCCTTACTACCAGCCAGGTGTTTTGCAGTTGATGTATTCACTTCTTAAGGGGTGGGGTGGGGTATTGTGGGTTCTTCTGCTGGTAGTTCTGGCATTGTGTTGAATTCCTGGCCAGTGGCAATTCTAAATGGGGTGAGTCCAGTGCTGGAGTGCACTGCATTATTATAAGAATCTCTGCAAAAGGCAAGAGGTTGGTCCAGTTATCTTGTTGGTAGTTGATGGAGCACCTTAGATACTGCTCTAGAACTCAATTCGTTCATTCTATCCTTCCATTTGTCTGAGGATGATTTCTAGAACTCAGCCTTGATTGGTATCCAGAAGGCTTAGGAAAGCTCTCCAGAACTTTGAAGTGAATTGGACTCTCCGGTCTGATATAATCCTTGGGGAGCTTTGTGCAATCAATAGATGTGGTGTAGGAACATTTTGGCCAGAGTTCCGGCAGTAGGGGTTTTGGTTGTTGTTTTTTTGGGGTTTTTTTTTTGCAAAATATGAAGTGGACCTGCTGGAAAACAGGTCTGTTGCTATCCAAATGACAGTATTTCTGTCCAGGAGTTCTACTATGAAATCCATAGAGATCTGTCTCCATGGTGCTGATGGTTCGGCTACTGTTTGTAAAAGCCCCGAGGGTTTCCCCTGCCTTCTCTTTGCAGCTGCACAGACAGGGCAACTGACCACGTAGTTTTCTATGTCTTTCTTTTAAAAAGGCCACCCGAATTGCCTTTTTATCAAGTGCAATATTTTTTACAAATCCAAAGTGGCTGGCTAGCTTTGAATCATGGCAGGCTTTCATGAGGTTGGGTCTCTGGCTATCTAGGATATACAGTTTCCCTCCCATCCATGCCAGGCCATCTTTTAGCAAGCAAGTGTTCTTATGAGCCTGGAACCAGTCATCAGTGAGGAGTGCCTGTTTGAATGCTTGTGTAGTAGCATTGTCAGTTGGCAGGTCCAGTTTTCCTTGTGCCCTGGTCATTACTTTAGCAGCTAGTTGGGAAGCTGGGAGCAAGGGCTTGAGTATCTCTGACTTAGTGCTATTGTATCAGGGCTCTGCTCAGACATGGTTTGCAGGGTACTTTCTATAGAATAAGTGCTTCTCCAGGTTGACCACTTTTGCAGATCCTACTTTATGTAAGGACTTGCCTCTCCTCTTGGCTCAAGAAAGTAGATCTCTTGAAATTATTAGCATTTCAAAAGGAAACTTTTATTGAAAGAAAAGTGATAGCAAGACAAAGAAAGCAGGATCTGAGGATTCTTGCATAATTCCATTAGATTAAAACAGTTAGAGACCCCTCCCCTCAGTCCAGTGTTGAATAAGCCAATCTGAAGGTGCGAAGATGTTTTGAGAAACACAGGCTGAGAAGGTGATAAGAAGTTGTTCTCAGGCATCACTTGCTGGTAGCTCCAGAAGTAAGACAGACATTCCCAGGAAGGTAAATCAAAGGAAGAGATAGTTGGGAACCAGGAAGAAATTTATAAACTGAGGAATATTTCCAGGCCCCTTCTCCATCAGAATGGCAGTGTTCTGAAAGGAATCTATGGGACCTGACGCTATCAACAGTTTGGGGCTGGTTTAAGATGAGCTAGCTTAAATTGTAAGTTAAATTTAGGGTTAATTGGGACTCCTGATTACTTGCCATCAATTTTAGCCTGTTTTGTATGGCTTGCTCTACCCAGCATGCAAGTTACTTACAACCTAGATCTAACATTTGAATAAAAAACTGTTCCATATCTTAACATTATCCTTAACATAGGAACATATCTTGTATAATGTTGCTCATTTTCATAATTCATTAAACCTTGTGTTTAAAGTTACAAATACCATGACAGCAGAGTATCTCTTCTCTCTATAAGTATTTGTTCCTTCTGACTAACTTTCATTGAGGACTACCATTTTCTGAAATGAAATGAAATCCAATATCTGGCATAAGCCTTTCTCAATCAGGCATCAGAAGAGAATTACTTCCAGCTGGCTGGCTGGCTGGCTGGTTTGATATGGTGAATCTGAAAGAGAATTCATCAACTAATAGCTCTGGGTTTTTCCCCACCAAAAGGGGAAAAAAAAAAAATGGAAGACCTTTGCACATTTTAGACAGACCAATATAATAAAATAAAATGGAAAAGAATAAAATAAATAAAAACCACATTGGCAGGCTATAGGTTGCATAATTTAATTTAATTAAATACTATTACATATTCTGGTAAACTGGATGCACATCCTGGCATTTCATTTGCTATTTCTAAAATATTTCTGTGGTATCAGTCCTCTAATCATCTCTTTAATCAAATTTGTATGGACTTCTCTTAGCAACTCATTGTTTATTAAGTCTCTCATGTAATTTTGATGCCCTTCTTCTCTTTCCTTAATCAGCTTATCTTTAATTGTCATTGGTGTTATCAATGATGTTGCTAATAAAAGTTCTCTCTTTAAATCCATAAATTCTTTTGTTTTTTTCTTCTTCTGTATCTTGCCATGTGGGGTAGAGTTCCCCTCCAGTTAATTCCTCTTTCAGTGTTCCACTCTTTCCATTTCCAGACACAAACCAATCACCATAGATATCAGCGGATTTAATTTCTTTATGGTCATTTTCCTCTTTGGTTTTTAGGACTCTAACCTCCACTTTTTCCACTTGATAAACATCTCCAACTTCTTCATCATTTTTACAGTTAGATACTCTAGGTTTTCCAACTTCTTCTCTGTTCTCTCAAATGTATTTGATAATTTCTGAATTTCTAACAATATCTTTTGCAGGCTTAAAATTTCTTTCTGTGTTGAACTTGTGCCATTATCTCCAGCTGACAAACACTGCTGCTCTGGCTTAGAAGGTTTTTACAAGATTAAGCATAAATTGATGTTTATGAAGGCTTGTGTTTGTAGCATTGCTTCAAGGTTTGTTTCATAAGTGCCCTTTCTCTGCCTAAGCACTTCAAAAGCTTTGATTGTTCGCAATACTAACTTTTCGGCCTTGATGATATCTGTGTCTCTCCCCTGCAGGGCATTTGACAGAAGAGAAATCTCATTTAGAATATCGATCATGAGGGCCAAATCCTTCAAAAAATTTAGATTTTCAAAACGGGAAGCCATGCCTGGGAATCTTTCATTGCCCAGAAAAAACTGGTGTAGTGCTGGATAAGCATGCCACACAGCCATGGTTGCCGTTAAACTACAGGCAACCCATCTTGATCCTGAAACTCTGCCAATCTTCACAAGTTCAATGCCCAATTGTTCAGAGATTTGGAAAAGTTCCATATGGCTCTTGTACGATTTATGTAAAGTTGTGTGTATCTTGTCAAGGAATATCTTGAAGTGGTTGAGTTGCTTTATTTCTCTTATTGCATCATCCAGCACAAGTTGGAGGCGGTGGTTAAAGCAGTGCCACATTACGATGTTTGGGAAGTCTTGAGCTATTCTGGTGCTGACTCCAGATTTTCCTGCAAGCATAACATTGGCACCATCGGAGCAGAAAGCGATTAAATTCTTCTGCAGATATTTGGTGGTAAACCCAACTTTACGCAAGCTTCCCATTGCTGCAGAACATATGGTCTCCACATCTTGTTTCTCTAATTCCAAAAGCTCAGTGAAAATGGTTGCTGGGCATTCTGGATCCTCAACTCTAACAAAAACTATCAGCACTGCTTTCATTGAAAGTGTTGAGGCTTCATCAATTATTAGGCACACCTTTAGATTCTCTGCAATAATCCTGGAAAACACGGTGGTTTTGATTTCGTTCACAATGAATTCAACTATTTTCACTGTGGATCTCTGTGAATGCAAGTCAACTCCCACATCCACTCCAACCGTAGTTAGCAAAGTTACCTGCGCTTCGATGTCTGAGAATGGATTAAATCTTTGTGCCAGATAGTAAACAGTAGAAAATATTTTGCAAGTACTGGATAAATGTTTGTCAGTTGACTTATCTACAGATTTGGTTAAAGCAACCTGCTCTTGTTGTTTATTGCTCTCCAAACAAATAAGGTGTGCTTTTGATTGAAAATGTTCCTTTAATTTTTTCCTGAGCGATGCTTGTTGATTCTCCTTAGTTGACCCTGATGGCACAACCTGGAAATGTTTCCACTCTCTAGAAACATGAATACCTTTCTCTAATGAGAACACGGGTTTTGCACAGTACTCACAACCTAACTTTTTGTCAGATACTGCCAGTCCATCATACTTGTCCTTGAAGTGTCTGTATTGCTGCAAATTCCAGCAATCAGGAAGTTGTGGAACTTCAATGAAGGAGATGGCCTTGCTGCTTTCTCCGACCTCAAGTGGTGGAAGTGGTTGTGCTCGTGGTACTGGTGTTGGTGCTGGTGACTGTTGAGGATCAGCTGATTCCTCAGCTCTTGGTTTTTTGGAGAAGAAAGGGGTCATGCTCTGTTGCCTTTTCTTCATTCTGTTAAATAATACTAACGGCAAAAGAAATAAAACAATATTGGACTCAATTGTGCTTGTAAGCTGAGGACTACAGGTAACAGAAGGGACCTCTGTTGTCACCCAACAATGTACAGTCTTTTCAGGAAGGATGTTCCCCAACAAACAGGAAAGATGTAAACAAACAGGAAAGATGTAAACAAACAGGAAAGATATAGTCTTTCAAGAAGTTAGATCAAGAATAAATGTCATAGGTAAATTCACAGAGCAATACAGATTTCTTTTTCTGAAATTTAGTTCTCAGTTCAAAAAAACAGGAATATATAAATTCGGTTCAGTACTTAGGTCAGTCCAAATAGCTATTCAAGAGTTAGTGGTTAGAACCAATGGTAAAGCAAGGTACAGATTTAAAACCAGACATATTTTGTTGGGTATTTGAAAGGGAATACAATGCATATTTAATTTTACACATGTTAGCAGCTGCTGGAATTGTGTTTGCACAAGAGTGGAAAACCAGAGATATGAAAATAGTCTAAGACAATTTAAAAAAAAGATTCTATGAACAATAAATTAAAATAAAGCATTTTTAAAAATTCTATACTCAATACTTTTAAATAAAATGATTTTAAAAAATTCTATAAACAATAAATAAAATATTCTTTTAAAAAAACATTAAAAGCATAAAAGAAAAAAAATGGGTCACTTACCAGCAGGCAGAATCAGCAGCTCTCCGATGCGATGGATGCAGCAGGGAATAGGCAGGCGACGAGGCAGCAGGTAAGATGGACTGAAGGGACAAGGGACAACCGGGTCAGCTAGGCCCGCCAACTGGCAGGCTTAGCCAGCCAGGCGAGGCTGGGGATTGGGGAGGGCAGGGGGGTAGCAGGAAACCCCCTTTCAGCCATGCGGCATAGGCCAGCCCACAACTTTCATGAGGGAAAACCTGAAGGCCTTCCCTCGCAAAAGCCATGGGCTGGGGTACGCTAGCTTCCCGCCGCCACCACCCACCCCCTTTCAGCCACGTGGCGCATACCAGCCCGTGGCTTTCGCGAGGGAAGCCTGAAGCAGCGGGCTGGCCTAAGCTAGCTTCCACCAACACCAACACCGCCGCGCCCCTTTCAGCCACGCGGTATATGCCAGCCCGCAGCTTTCACTAGCCTCCTGGCATCGCTGCATCCCTTTCAGCCATGGGCTGGCGTACGCTAACTTCCCGCCGCCGCAGCCGCCGCCTTGCTTTTGGCCATATGGCGTATGCCAGCCCACGGCTTTCACTAGCCTCTTGCTGCCGCCACCCTCCTTTCAGCCACGTGGCGTATGCCAGCCCCCCTATTGCTAGCCTCCTGCCGCCGCTGTCGCTACCACCGCACCTCTTTCGGCCACAGGCTGGCATATGCCAGCCCATGGCTTTTGCTAGCCTCCTGCTGCCGCCATGCCCCTTTCGGCCATGTTTCCCTTGCAAAAGCCGCTGGCTGGCATACCCTAGCCTCCCACCATCCCCGCCGCCCCCCTACAGTTAGTTGCTTATCTAAGGGAAGCAGAAAGCTGCTGGAAGGCGAAGCAAAGTGAAGGGAGGACCCGATCAGCAAGCGTGATGCAACAGATGGTCGGGAACGAGAAAGACTTTTTTCAAAAGAGAAAGACTCTTTTCAAAAGAGGAATGTTGACCATTGGCGCTGCGCTTTTAAACAGATTAGAGGTGGGCGGGTCAACTCCAGCCTGCTCACTGATTTGCTGGACTCCAGACAATCTGTGAGCAGTGGGCTGGGCTAGTTTAATGTGGACGGGTGGGGGAGCGAGCGAGCTGTGACGGAACGGGCGGGGCAAGCAAACGGGCAACTTCCGGGTCTACCGGTGGAACCTCTTCTGACCAGTATGGTAGATTTGTGGAAGCTCTTCTACCAAACCGGTCAGAACCGGCAGAAACCCACCCCTGGATCTGGTGATTTTTAGTTGTAATACTTTAGCATATGGCACATTACTGTACTGAAACTGCTTTGAATACATGGAGTAATTTTTAAAATATGCAGGCTTCATCTGGGTGATTTTGAATGGCTGGCATCGCTTGGCTTTTTTCAGCAATCTTAGGAAAGGAACTGGTGAAAATAATTCTGCTGGTAGCATAGTATTTTCAATTATGCTGTGCATATCATCCACTTCTTGAATGCAAGACTGGCCTGGTACAGAAAACTTAATTTCAATGCTTCCAATGTTTGGATGATTGTGTGACCTTCCTCACTAAAGGCTTATGCCTGCTTAAGCTAATATGCTGGAACATTTATTCATACATACATACATACATACATGCATACATATATATATATGTATGTTTTCGTAGATTTTCACAGGTGTAGGTATGCTGGTCTTGTTGTATTCGGGTCTTTTCCCATGTAAGATTGAGATTGTCTTGGCAATGTTTCAGCGAGGTCTCACTCGCCATCTTCAGGCTGGGTTTTGCGCTTAAAGTGTGATCAGAGCTGCCGTCTTTTTATAAATCTTGGTGGGGGTGGGGGAGTGCTGGCTTTGTTTCAGTAAGTGGAATGATTGGTTGTGTGGTTGTATCATGATTGGTAGATTGGTGCTGATTGGTGCTGGTTGTGTGTCCATTGTTGTTTCGTGTTGTAATGCCCTGGGTGGTGGATGGGGCTCATTTGTTGACTAGGGCTGGTTTCCAGATGTCTGGTAGGTGGGAGGTATCGTCATGTTTATTCATGTTGTGGGGGTGTTTCTCTATTTTGATGGCTTCCATAATTATTCTCTTCTGGAAGTGTTTTGTTTTGGAGAGTAATTTGTACCTTCAAAATCAATTTCATGTCCTGTTGCTTTAAGGTGCTGGAAAAGGGAGGAAGTTTTTTTCTTTTTTTTCTGACTGTGTTCTTGTGTACCTGGAAAAAACCACCAAATCCAAAATAAAAGCCTCTCCCATCAGTGAAGAGATACAGCAAAGAATCATCTCCAGAAAGAAATCTTCCAGATGCCCCAAACTCTATGGCCTCCCCAAGATACACAAAGAAGGAACATCACTCAGACCCATAGTCAGCTCCATAGGCTCACCTCTACAGAATCTTGCCAAATTCCTTGCCAAACAAGTCCAACCCTACACAGAATCCATCACCTCACACTTACAAAACTCACTCCACTTCATAGAAACGATAAAGAAACAAAATCTATAACCCAGCGACCTACCTGTAAGTTTCGATGTCATATCCCTCTTCACCCAAGTACCTATAAAAGAAGCCTTGACAGCTATCCTGAACAAACACAACCCCCCTAAACACATCCTGGACCTGACCAACCACTGCCTAACCAACACATACTTCATCCATAATGGACAAAGATACAAACAGATAGAAGGAGCACCCATGGGATCACCCCTCTCACCCGTCATCGCAAATCTATACATGGAACATTTTGAAACTAACGCCTTAGATAAATCTGAACACAAACTCAAACTCTGGCTCAGATATGTTGATGACGCTTTCGTGATTTGGCCACACGGGAAAGAAAAACTGGACAACTTCCTCACACATCTCAACAGCGTACACCCCAAAATACACTTCACCATGGAAATAGAAGCAAACAACCAGCTTTCCTTTCTGGACGTCCTAATCTACAAAAAACCCAATGGCTCCCTAGGACACACCATCTACCAGAAAAAAAACACACCAACTGCTACTTAAGTGCACAATCCCATCACCACCCTGCACAGATCAACTCTGTAGCCAAGACCCTCATCTCCAGAACCAAACACCTAGCCGACAAAGACCACCTGAAAATTGAATTACACAAACTCACAAACGTATTAATCTCCAAAGGATTCCAAAGAAAAACAATTACCAACTTAATTCAAAGGGAGACTCCCCCCAAGAACCGAGACACAGAACAGGACAACGGCATCGCCCTCCTCCCGTACATCAAAGGTACCACAGATAAAATCAGCAAAATTCTCCACAAGCACAATATCAAGACAGCCTTCAGCACTGACCCAAAAATAGCCAACATCTTAAGAAACCCCAAAGACAAGATCCAGCTAGAAAACCAAGGAGTCTATGAAATACCATGCAAAATCTGCCCTGCCACATACATTGGACAAATTAATAGGAGAATAAATGCACGCATCACAGAACACAAGAAAGTAGTCAGAAAAAAAGAAAAAAACTTCCTCCCTTTTCCAGCACCTTAAAGCAACAGGACATGAAATTGATTTTGAAGGCACCAAATTAATCTCCAAAACTGAACACTTCAACAAGAGAATAATTATGGAAGCCGTCGAAATAGAGAAACACCCCCACAACATAAATAAACGTTGTGATACCTCCCACCTACCAGATATCTGGGAACCAGCCCTAGTCAAATATATATATATATTTGTGTTGTATTTGTACTGATAAATAAATAAAGGGAGACTAGTATAGATCTATTTCCAGCTAATTAGCTCTCATCAGCTAGCCATACCCTTACTGGGATTTGAACCTGGGATGTGTTACATATTAGGCAGATTTGTTAGCCACTACACCACAGGCTCTCCTCCTTTATCAGCTAAGCCAGGGAAATAGGTATGTATTTGTGTTACAACCCCTGGTATGCCCAAATATGGGAGGGAGCTCACTCCTCCCTCTTTCTGTCCTTCGGCTCATCACAGAAAACCATCCAGGCAGAAACCCATATTTTTATTTTTAATGTTGCCTTTTTATATTTGTGTTGTATTTGTGCTGATAAATAAATAAAGGGATAATAACCCTAGCTGATGAGAGCTAAATAGCTTGAAATGGATCCATACTAGTCTCCCTTTATTTATTTATCAGCACAACAAGTTATTCTTGTTCCTAATATCCTGGCTAGTGTTTTTAAGGTGCTAACTTCTGTCTTGCTGTTAATGTGCAGTCCCTTCCTATTGCAGAGCAGAATAAAAGAACAAACAGTTTTGTTGCAGCTCCCCTGCGATCCCCCGTCCTTCCACAGAGAAAAGTAAAAGCAGTTTAAAACTTTTGCCTGAGGCAGCAAACCCCTCCCCCCACTCCCTCTTCAGTGAGAGAGACAGGAAGGAGCAAAGCTCTTAATTGTCAAGACAAAGAAATAAAGACAAGAGAAAATGTTTTATCAGAATTCATATTCCTCACTCTCATGTCCATTCCATCCACATCTAGGTCCTATCTCCACATGTGACCCTTCCTCTGATCCACAGAGCCTCATCTGTACATACATTCCATCATCTGATTCTTCAATATCATTTCTCACTTTTCCTCCCTCTTCCCCTATCCCCCGTTTCTCTTCCTCCCTCTCTCTACTTCTCTTTTCCCACCTTCCCTCCCTCCCTTTCTCTCTCCCTCCCCCTTTCTCTTTCCCCACTTCCTCCCTTTCTCTTTCTCTTTCCCTCCCTCCCCTCTCTTTCTCTCTCTCTTTCTCTGTTTCTCTCTCTCTTTCTCCCCTGTGGAGTCTCGGCTCACTCTTGCCTCCCGGATGGCTTTTCCGGCAGAGCTCCCATTGGGGACATGGGGTCCCCTCTTCCTCCTGGAGCCCATGACGAAGGAGAAGCCCTGGCAGCATGGTGGGCGAGGAGGAGTGTGTGCCGGGGTTGTTGCCTCCACTTCTTCTTTGATGCTTCCCTCCCCCCACCCTGGTTTGCCTGTTCTCTTTAAATCATGCCTCTTTGTCTTGTTGAAAGAAATGTCCTTCTGGGTTCGGCTCCAAGTGGGGAAAAAGACACTGGAGACATGGAGGCTGCTTGGAAAGATGGTTTTAATGGTGGACAGGACCACATGGCTTGAGTCCTGAACAGAAAAGGTGATCACATGCTTCAATGTTGGGGAGAAGAAGAGAAGGGAAGGGAAGGGGCTTGCTAGGCTTTTTATAACCTGTTCAGTCCCACCTCTCTGTTTCCTGTTCCTGTGTAAGAAATGTATTCTGATTGGTTGTCAGACTCACATGGGCCCATGCAAGGGCAACTCTCTAGGCTGAATCCAGGTTTGGTTGAATTCTCAGAGTTCTCAGATGCCATGTGGTCAGTTGAGTAAAGGCTTATATTATCATGCCTTCATTCCCATCCCCCTGGAGCTGATGGGGAGAACTCTTTATTATGTAAAGGGACTGGCTTGGCCTTCTTAATGGCCCATTGACAAAGTGGATGGAGGCAGGAAGCTACAGGGAGCTATTCTCAATTTAAAACATGTTTCTTCCTTCTCACATCCAGGGAAATATAATATTCTGCCTTATCAATATTTCCTAGGATATTTCATTTTTCTGGGAGAGGGCTGGGTGATAACTTCCTACAATCTCAAGGGCCCAAGCAGGACAAAGCAATTGAGAAAGGATTTATATGTATGTGGGTGTGACCGGGGGGGGGGGATGAGGAGAATAAGATAAGGAGGAAGAACAGAGGCATTTTGGCTCACTCTCACCTCCTGGATAGCTTTTCCAGCAGAGGTTCCTGTGTTGGGATGCCCTGCATCCCTCCACCCAGCTGGGCTTGGTGGGCTCGCTATTCCTGGGCTCATCAGACTCCAGACAGACGTCAGATTCCCATCCTTCAGCATCAGTTCAGGGGTTACTTTGCCCCCCACACACACACACACCATGGGAGATGGAGGGAAAAGTGGGGCATCCCAACACAGTAACCTCTGCTGGAAAAGCTATCCAGGAAGTGAGAGCGAGCCGAGAAGCTTCCGTTCTTCCTCCTTATCTTACTCCCCCCACAAACACACACACACCAATCGTTTCCCAATTGCTTTGTCCCACTCGGGCCCTTAAGAGGAGCCTGTCACATGCACTTTCTACTGAGGACGGGCTCATTTCAGTGGGAGCATGCGTGGTGACAAAAAGGCATGAATTAAAGAGACAGGTGAGCTGGGGTGGGGGAGCTGTTTCAAGCAGCTTTTTAGTCCCACAAATGATGGTGAGAAATGCAACAGGGCTGGGGGTGATGGCGTGTGTGCCCAGAGAAAGGGCTCTACTTTCCACCTCTGGCACGTGTTCCATAGGTTCGCCATCACGGTTATATGATATTATATTATCCATTTTAGGTCTGGGACTTGTAAACACAAAAGAAAGTGTCAGAACATGGTGTCATTTGTGGCTAAAACTCAATCAGCCTGTCCTATTTTACCATTTGACTTGCTCGCGTCTTACTCTGGAGAACTTTGTATTTCTGTTCCTGGAAATAAAGTTTTCATGAAAGCAGGGATTATGATCATTAATATTCATAGTGGCGTTACAGGCTGCAATCACTAAAGGTGTGAGTACGAGCACAATCTTTGACAAACTAAAGCCTAGAGAATTTAGTCTGCGAGCTTAGAAGTAGACCGTTTGTATTGCTGCATAGTAATATCTTGATAGTTATCAAAAATAGCCTATGTTGCACTGGATCAACCATAACCTGTTTGGCTAATGGGTCTGGGTGAATTTATGAATTAAATACAAACATCTTCACTTCAGGTCACTATCAAGGAAGAAGGAAAGACAAATGTTTATGCAGCAATTGATCATGTGGCTAGTAATTAATAATTAATGAATCAAGTGTACTATCTCCTTTTCCTTTAAAGAAAGTGAATTGTCCCTCTGAGTCTCTAAGAGTTGAGCCATTTAATACCATGAGACTCAATTTGAGGGCTAGTTGTGCCAATCTCTATTCCCCAAGAGTTATGCCCTTGTCTTTGGAGCTACATGAACCAAACAAGTGGGAAGTGGCTGAATAAAAGTAGGGGGCATTAAATTGGAAGGAGACACTGTCAAAGTGAGTGGCTGACTTGGTTTAGGCTTCACTCTGCCCGTTTTTAATAGTTCAGTGATAGGCAGGGATATCTGTGTGAACGGAGGGATGAATTGGTGTTAAAAGTTGGCGAAGGCTAGAAAGATCTGCAGTTGCTTTCTGGTGCATGGGGCTTCCCACTCCAGAATAGCCTTCACCTTTCCAGGGTCCATCTCCACCCCAACACTGGACACGCAGTACCCCGAGTAGTCTAAACTGGTTTTGTGCAAGTTGCACTTGGATAGTTTCATATAGAGTTTAGCTTTCAATAGTTTTCCTGCACTAATTTCATGTGGTCTTCCATTGTCTCAGAATAAATGAAGATATCAATCAGGTACACCAATACCCCCTTACACAGGTGCTCATGCAGTACTTCATTGATTAGTTGCATGCACACCGCAGGTGCTCCCTGCAACCTGAATTGCATCACCCAGCATTTGAAACACCCTAAGGGACAATTGAAAGCAGTTTTCCACTCATCACCTGCTTTTATTCTTACTTGGTAATACACTTCTCTCAGGTTCAGCTTGGTGAACACCCTTCCCTTGGCCAGGTATCCCAGCATGTCCTTCATGAGGGGGAGAGGTTACATGTTTTCCACACAGACACCATTGATCCCCAAAAAATGCATGCCTAATCTCAACGAGCCATCATTCTTCTCTTTGAAGAGCACCGGGGCTGCCATCCTAGATTTTGCTGTTTGGATGAAGCCCGTGGCTAGTTTTTTATCCACGAAATTCCTGAGGTCCTCCATCTCTTTTGGGGTCATTGAGTACATCTTTGGCTCAGGTAATTTTGCCCCCAGCAGTATCTCAATAGCACAGTCAGTGATGCAATGAGGAGCTCACTGAATGCTTCCACTAGGTCTTGGTAGTCCTTTGGGATGACCAGCCCCCTTGTTTGCTCTTGGTTAATGAGTTGACGGCGTCTACCTTTCTCCTCTCCACCAGCAGTCTTTTGCTGCCTCTGCGCTTCACCCTTATGCATTGCAGTCTGCCTGCTTGACTGGAAAGACAGTTGTTGTCAATCTCTGAGTTCCATTTCTTCAGCCATGCCAACCCCAATATCATTGTCTCCGCCATTTTCAGGGCTACTATGAAATGAATAGTTTCTTTGTGGCTTCCAGATCTTATGGTTATTGGTTCTGTTAGGCACAAGGCTGGCAACCCCCCAGTAAGGGAACCATCAACTTGCTCAACCTTCATAGGTTGCTTCCATTTTTTAAGTCTCAGTCCCATCTTTTCCACAGATTGCAGGCTAACCAAGCAGTGGGTGCAACCTGAATCTACCATGGCCATAAAGCCCCTTCTCACCCCTGAGTTGGGCACTAGCATCTCCACCCAGGCAGTCAAAGGGGCAATGGTTCCATTTACCATCAGATCATAATCCCCCTCACTGGTGCTCTCGTACAAGACCAGGTTGGGGTTGCTGGGAGTTGGAGTTCCCTCCCTTTCACTAGAGGGGGAAGAGACTTCCATGACCTGCTGCACCACCTTTCCTGTCACAAAACAGCACAGTTACATGACATCACATTTTACAACCATATTGCTTAGCAATTCTGGTCACACAATTGCTGTTGTAAACCAAGGGCTACCTATATGCAGCTAAATTTTGAGATGTAAAGCAAAAAAGCTTGTTTTAAATTGTATTTCCACCAGAAATGGTTTCTTCTACTAAAAATGTTGGCACTAAAAGGATTTAATGCTCTTTGACCAAAACCTGCTTCTCATTCTTCAAAATTATTTCATCAGTAAGTGAAAGGTGGCCTGAGTTGATAAGTTTTATATGGTGGCGTGTCCATTTAGTGCAGTGGTAGTTTTCAAAAATTTTTAGAACCTATTCTGTAGGTGTGGCCTGTTTTGTGGGAGTGGTTCGGTGGTCATGTGACCGGGTGGGAGTACCTTGGCAATCATGTGACCAGGTGGGAGTGGCTTTGCAGTCATGTTACTGGGTGGGCGTGGCCAACTTGTAAAATGTCGTGAAACTCACTTAACAATGCTTTTGCTTAGCAATCAAAATGTTGGCTAGAAACTCTGGCATTTGATGCACGCAAGTCTTAAAGCTGTCAAGTTTCAAGACCCTTGCACCTCTAAACCTTTAGAAAAAAACCCAAGGGTGTTCAAACTTGACAGATTTAAGACTTGTGGACTTCAGCTCCAGGAATTCCTCCTCCAGTCATGTTGGCTCAGGAACTCTGGCATTTGAAGTGTGCAAGTCTTAAAGCTGTCAAGTTACAAGACCCTTGTACCCCTAGCCCTTTACAAAATCACCCCAGGGATGTTCAAACTTGACAGCTTTAAGACTTGTGGACTTCAACTCCCAGAATTCCTTCTTCCCTCACACAGCTGCTATCCCCAGGGTGCCACCAGGACAAGCAAGGTCTTTGGAGGGATCTTCTGTCCCCCCTCCAGAGAGCTCATGCCGAGAGAGAGGAAGCAGGCTGGTTTGAATGTGGGTGTCAGATCCCTAAAAGTGATACTGCCATTCAGAGAGGGGCCTTGGAGTTGATTTGTTAGCAGTGCCTGTGACAACTGATATTTTACAACTGGTTTCCTGGTGCGAAAGTGCCTTGAGATCCCCTCATCTTTTAGGGAATGTTTATGATGGCCATGTGGGATGTTTCACTTTAATGTCTAATGGAAGATAACCATGGGAAAGTATGTTTATTCGGCTCTCAGGGCAGTTGATAAAGGAACATCTTCACACTTGTGTATTGGCTAAAATCTGCATTCTAACTAATGGGAGGGGTTTCTACTGCTTTACTTCTACTTGCATTGCCTAAGGGGATTCAGATGAATTCAATGGTTGCCATTCTACTTAATAAAAGGTTCCTTTGAAATACTCCTTTTCAAGAGTCTTCACTTTCTTAAGTTAGGAGAGGAGAGAGTGGGTGGTTAGGAGAGGAGAGTGGGTGGTTTAGGAGAGGAGAGTGGGTGGTTGAGTGCCTCCTTCACACGTTCAGGAAAGAAAGAAAGAAAGAAAGAAAGAAAGAAAGAAAGAAAGAAAGAAAGAAAGAAAGAAAGAAAGAAAGGAGGCACGCGATAGCTGAAAGTGAAGGAGCTCTCCTTCACCCTTGGTGGCAGGTGTGCTTTCTCGCACACCTCCTTTCTTTCTCCGCCTGCCTCCTTCACTCGTTCAGGCAGGCGGAGAAAGAAAGGAGGCAGGCAATAGCCGAAGGCGAAAGAGCTCTCCCTCACCCTTGGTGGCGGGGGTGCTTTCTCGCGCGCCTCCTTTCTTTCTCCGCCTGCCTCCTTCACTCGTTCAGGCAGGCGGAGAAAGAAAGGAGGCAGGCAATAGCCGAAGGCGAAAGAGCTCTCCCTCACCCTTGGTGGCGGGGGTGCTTTCTCGCGCGCCTCCTTTCTTTCTCCGCCTGCCTCCTTCACTCGTTCAGGCAGGCGGAGAAAGAAAGGAGGCTCATGATAAAGCACCCCCACCACCAACGGCGAAGGAGAGCTCCTTCGCCCCTGGCTATCGCATGCCTTTCTTTCTTCGCCTACCTCCTTCACTCGTTCGGGCAGGCAGAGAAAAAAAGGAGGCATGCGAGAAAGCACCCCACACACACACCAAGGGCGAAGGAGAGCTCCTTCACCTTTGGCTATCATGCACCTTCTTTCTTCCTTCACCTGTCTCCTTCACTCGTTCGGGCAGGCAGAGAAAGAAAGGAGGCACGCGATAGCCGAAGGCGAAGGAGTTCTCCTTCGCCCTTGGTGGTGGGAGTGCTTTCTCGCATGCCTCCTTTCTTTCTCTGCCTGTCTCCTTCACTCATTCGGGCAGGCAGAGAAAGAAAGGAGGCATATGATAATGCACCCCTGCCACCAAGGGTAAAGGAGAGCTCCTTTGCCCTCAGCTATCATGCACCTCCTTTCTTTCTCTGCCTGCCAAACGAGTGAAGGGGAACACTAAACTGCCTGCTCACCCGCATTCAAACCAGCCTGACTCCTCTCTCCCGGCATGGGCTCTCTGGAGGGGGAGAAAGGTCTGTCCCAAAACCTGCTTCCCTTATCTCAAGGCGCATTTCCAGGACGGCGGGATTTTTTTCCACTGGTACTGGGGTGTAACCTCAACCCCTGCCTTCCTGCCACCTCCAGTCCAGCCCCATGCAATCTCCCCGCCACCCCACTAACCTGGGGATACTCCCGGCTCTGCTGGATGGCTGCTCCTTCGTGTCCTGTTACCAGCTGCAGTTGGCTTTCTCCTGGCAACCCTTCCTGGCCAGGAGAGACCCTCTGGGGCAGCCCCACCACTCTGTCCACATGCTGTGCCCCCAGAGTGTCACATGGTTAGTGTCACATGCTGACTGAACCAGGGTCCGCTCCAACCTCAGCTCCTCTGAAGAAGCCCTGTGCCTGCTTCCTTCTCTTTGGGAAGGGGTTTGCAAAGGCCCCGTTTTGCAAGGCACTTATCAAAGAGAAGGAAGCGTGGGCTTCTTCCAACAGCTGAGTCCTCCACTCTGGCGAAGGAAGTGGGTGGGTGGGGCAAGCATGGTGCAGAGAGGTGGGGTGAGAGAGCGAGAGTACAGTGACCAGGCGGGTGGGGGGAGCAGGCCAGGAGAGGGACCATTTCGGTATGGGGCCTTTGGAGGCCCCGGTACGCAAATGCATGCTGGATTTCTGGCATCGGTATGCACGGACCGGACCGGACTGCCAGAAACCCACCTCTGATTTAGTGCCTCAAGGCTGAGAAGCAAACGTTTGCTAGACAAATCAGCAAATATAGATCTTGGGTAAATTTGAAAGTTATGTCTTGAACTCTGATTTAATTCTGGATGATATTTGGAACGCTGACAGTAAGATTTAAATAACATTTTAAATAATGTTAATGTTTACATTTCAGTGCAATTCTGCAACAATCTTAACAGGTAGGCAGCCAATCAATCATTTCAGGATCTACTTCCAAAGCTGAAAAGTAGACTCAAGGAGAAAGTAGCAAAATTCTTGTTAATAGTAAAGTTTCTGACAATGGGGGGAGGGGGAGATCTGTTTGGATTATCCTGAATGGCAGCTGATGAAATGGGAGCACTGGCTGACATTTGCAATCTCTAAGGCAGGGGTCACTAACCTTTTGCACCTCAGGGACCACTAAATTCATAATTTTAAATCCCATGGACCACTAATATGATCTGCCTATTGATCAGCTGGGTGGGCGTGGCTAAGTGGTCATGTGACTGGGTGGGTGTAACCAACTTGATGTCACTCACATTGAGGGGTGCCTCTATGACTCTACTCGTCCCTCCCCTCCCAGCCACACCTTGCCTGCTTCCTAGGCTGCTTAGGACCCCAACAGGAAGCAATTGTTGGAGCTAAGCAGACACCATGAGAAAGAGTTGGCAAAATAGCTCCGTTCAAATTGGATCTGACTGAGAAGGAAGCTCAGTAGAAGCACCTCACTGAGGACTATGAGCATAGGCTTACCAAGCAGAGGGAAGACCTGGGGAAGTGCAAGGCCAGGTAGCGGTGCCTGGAGGGTCAGTGAACTGAGATGGTCAGTCAGTTCCAGACTATGATTCAGTCCCACTGGAACAAGGTCCTCCAGCTCTTCGCCACCAGTGGCGCTTCCCTCCAGCTTTTGCCAAAGTCCTGCACCAGGAGGCTGAAGCAGAGCTCAAGTCCGAATTTCTGCCCCTCTCCAACCCACACAAAGAGACCCCAAAGGGGGAGACTCTCTGCAGCAACATAAACATTCATTGCACGTATCCGGTGCAGGGGCCGTAGTTTGAGGACCCCTGATTTAGTGCAATATAAAAAATGCAAATAATTTTTCTGCAGACCACAAAAATTTTCTCACCGGTGGTCCACGGACCACCAGTTGGTGACCACTGCTCTAAGGAACAGCCTGTGTTGGGGGACAAAAGCACATCTATGAAGCTCCTCAGATTTTTCACTAAGGGAAGTGAAACTAATAAATAGACAGAGGCTATAATTTCTGCCACTCAAGAGCATGGCTTTGGTAATATTTCCACTTGGAAGGGTGCTGCTAAGGAATGCTCTCATGGGTCAGGCTTTCCAGGGCTGTTTGAAGGTCCAGGTGGAAAAACTTTGGGGAGGGAGTCCAAGTCTAGTTGCAGCTAGGTCAGGAGGATCATATTGGCTGTTTAGAAAAATACCTCCACTCTCTGTATTGCTGTTCAAAAATAAATTAGGTTATTACATTTGTTATTTAGAATCCATGCTAGGACTTGGATAACCTAAGTTCAACTGAGCACAATTTAGCCAATTTTGGACATGAAAGATACAGTAGATAATGATTGATTTTAGGCAGTCAAAAAGATTAGGGCTTTAAAAGGAAATAAAGATGCAAAGTAACAAAGAATACTCTAAATGCAAGCACCATCTTGCAAAAAAAGCAAAAGAAAAGTTGAACAACATATTTCGACCAATCTCCAGATTGGCCATTATTGTTCACAATGATTGGTAATAGATGTGGATTCCTCCTGGTCCGGTACGCCAGAAGAGGTGGTGAAAATCTAGTGTATCAGATGGGACCTTCTTTTCCTTTTTCTTTCTTTCTTTCTCTTTTTTTCCTTCTTTCTCTTTCTTTATTTGTGCCTCTCTCTTTCTCTTTTTTCTCCCACCCCCCCTCTCTCTTGCACACACACACACACACACACACACACACAGAGTCTGGGCACATAGACGGAGCCTTTCCTGGGGAGCTATCCTGCATGGACTTGCCTGGCAGCAGCAGCAGAACACACCCTGCTCTTCGGGGGCCCATTCCCCAAGCTGGGTCAAACATGGCAGCACCAATGGAGAGTGGGTTATTCTTTCTTTGGTGGCGGGAGAAGGAAGAAAGCGCTTTAGGAGGGCATGTGGTGCACATGTACAGCAGCCCCGGGACTTCTGCCTGGCACCTGCCCTCCCAGAGCACTTTCTTCCTTCTCCTGCTGCTGAAAGAAATAATATTCTGTGGTCCATTGGTGCTGCTGCGGTTGATCAAGCCAGGGGAAGAGGCACCCGAAAGGCAGCGGGGGTGGTGGTGTCTGCCTTTGCAGAAATGGGGCAAGTGCTTATGCAGCAGCCCCTGGATGTCTCCTTGCCCTCCTGCAGCATCGCCACCACTCAACTCAGCCCCAGCACAGCGTCTGCGTTTCCACCAAGGACTGCCCGCCCACCCACTGGCCAGGCCGGGCCGGATGCTGACCTCAGAAGGCAAGCAGGTGTGAGGGACCACCAGTAAGACCACAGGGATGCATGGCAGGGCCACGGGGAAGGGAGTAGGCTGCTTGCTCCCTTCCCCATGGCGATGTCATGCTTCCCTGCCTTCCACACAGCCTTCCGCTTGCCTGCCTTTGCAAGCTGGCCATGGGGACCCGTGGAAGGCAGGGAAGCATGGCAGGGCCACAGGGAAGGGGGCAGGGGCCGCTAGCTAAACTGCAACTCACAGGCTTACCTGGCAGACAGAGGGGCGCAGAACTTCAGGCAGGCAAGCTGCAGAGCAGAGAGTGAGCAGGGCAGGGCGAGCGACTGGCAACTGGGGGACTGGTTCGGGGGCATGGCCAGCTAGCGATCACTATTGGTTCTGCAACCCAGGCCAGCATATCACTACCAGTTCGGCCGAATTAGTTCGAACCAGTAGGAACCCACCTCTGATACCAGGAGATGATAAAAATCTGAACAAACAAGATATTGAAAGAAGGAACAACCTTATAACATCTCTACTCCCAAAGCTCAGTGGAACAAACATGTTTTCTATTTTTTCTAAACTCCCATAGGGTTGGGGCCATTGGAAGTCCCAGTACAATGTTGTTCTATAGAAGGGGGGTGATGCTTAAAGCTCACTGTGTTCTACATATATTGATTCCCTTTTTTAGCATTGGTACATTAACAGATATAAAATGTGGAACCATGGCAACAGTAAAAAAATTAAGCTTTTATTAAAACAATATTCATATTTGATATATGCCACTGTTCTATACAGCTACAGCTCTTTATTCAATATTTCATACTAAGCCACCTGCAGGCAAATAAAAATCAAATGGACATGAATGAGCTTGTAGAGTTTATTATGCCTTTTAGTTTCTGAGATCTAGAGTGTAATACAATGGCCGTGCATAAGTTTGCTTCTTATTTTAAAGAATTACAGAGATATTTTTGGCATTTTTCATAGAAAAAAATATGAGGACCTGCTTAAGTCGATCACAAACTGGACAACAGTTACTGTTATCAATCCCTATTTGGAGTCCTTGATGCTCTCTGAGCTTGGTTGTTTCTTACAGATGATTCATTAACCAACTAGATAGCATCTTCCATGCTTCAGAATATCAAGGACTCTACAGTTCAACCCAGAGTTAAAAATATTCTCTTCTATTAGTTTCAATCCCTATGAATATCAGTTATGTGATTAGGAAGTAAATTGCCCTCCAGCCCTAGCCACAAGCTTCAAACCACCCTCTTAAGGAGAGTTAAAATGACAAAATAAAACTGAGAATTTGACATTGTTTGATCTAAATCAGTGGTTCCCAACGTGGGGCCCATGCCCCCGGGGGGGAAGCAACTTGATTTTTAATGGGGGGAATTCGAAAATGAGCTATTAACTGAACTTTTGAAAGCCCGCTAATTGTTCTTATGTATTTGTTATGAAACAGCTGTGTTTCATTTACCTATTGTTTTTTTAAAAAATGCATTCCCTAGGGCCCTGATGGTGAACCTACAGCACGTGTGCCACAGGTGGCACGTGGAGTTGTTTGTTAGGGCACGTGAAGTGTTGCCCTGTCAGCTGACTTCAGACTTTGAGGCCATTTTTCACCCTCCAAAGGCTTCCTTGAAGCCTCCGGAGCACGAAAAAGCAGCCTCTACGGGCAAACCGGAAGTTCAGGAATGGACTTCTGGTTTGCTCGTAGGGCTGTTTTTCACCCTCCAGAACCTTCAGGAGGCTTCAGGAGGCTTCCCTGAAGGCTCAGGAGGGCAAAAAATGGCTCTATGAGCAAAATGGAAGTAACTTCCTATTTTCACCCTCCTCAGGCTCCTAGAAAGCCTCTGGAGCCTGGGGAGGGCAAATAAACCGTGCCAAAAGTGGGGGGGTTGGTTGCGTGCACATGCACGCTGGGGGGGGTCGCACGCACAGCATTATGGGTGTGGCATGTCCACGCACGACGCCCCTGTGCTCCCCCCGCTTTTGGCATGGGAGCCAAAAAAGCTTAGCCATCACTGTCCTAGGTCTGAAAAGGCTATCCCAGCTGGGGGGAAGAGGAAGCAACTGCTAGCCAATCAGATGTGTTCCCACTAAGGATCCTGGGACT
Source organism: Natrix helvetica (assembly GCF_964273705.1). Classification (NCBI taxonomy): domain Eukaryota; kingdom Metazoa; phylum Chordata; class Lepidosauria; order Squamata; family Natricidae; genus Natrix; species Natrix helvetica. The sequence goes on from NC_138550.1 coordinate 60,814,374, forward strand.
GGCAGAATCTCTCTCTCTCTTTCCTCTGGGCTTTGCTGCTGGGTGTTTGCAGCGAGAGCTGCTCTGGGGGAAGACAGAGTGGATGGCTGCTGGGGGAAGCCCAGCAATGAGGATGCTGAACCAGGACCCAAGTTTAAGCAAGAAATTATTAGATTTACAGTTATTTTTAGTCTGTGTTTTCCCAGGCTGTGTTTTACAAGACTTTTCCTCTCAGAGCAATCTGGTGTTGGGCCATGGGTGCATAGGCCTTGCCAGGCCTGTGTGATTCACCTCCACCTATTGAACTACCAAAGCATTTCCCCACTAAATTGCAGGTTCAAACCGAGTGAGCGAGTAGGGGGGTCTTGGGTACAACCCCCCTTTCGTTCATGACAATATTTTTATTAAAACATTGTTCGATATAAAAGGAGCTATGGCATGGCCTTGTGATGAGACAGAAACTAAATACCCAATTCAACCTACTTTGCAAGAAAACTGCTTTTACCATTCTCATCTTCATATTTAGCTGAATGTGGCTTTAGTGCTGTAAATGATTTGCTACTGAAGAAAAGAAATCAACTGGATATCACTGAACAAGGAGACTTGAGAATGAAGCTGATTAAATTGGAGCCTAATATAAAATCTCTCTGCAACAGGCATCAAGCACAAGGATCTCACTAACTTAAGTAGATTAAAGCTGCAATCCTATAACATTTTCCCAGGAGTAAGCCCCATTGAAAACAATGGTACTTATTTCTGAGTAGACATGCATAGAATTGCATTGTAAATATGATCTTGTGGTGAGATTGTATTTTGAATTTGTTAGATACCTTTATTTTAATATGTATAGTAATTAATATGATCAAAGTATTACAGAAAAAGCTTTCATTAAAATTATTTTATATTTATGCATTTCAGTTCTTTATTATATGTTTTGAAACTTTATTTGCTGCTTTTTCATATCCCTTAATATTATTTTAAGTTCCTCAGTATTTCTACTGTGTTTCGTTCTTTTATGGATGCCATGTTCTTTGGAACCTTGTTTAAAACAAGTTAATAGCCTTTTAGGCTTCCTCTGCATGAGTAGGAGTTCACTTTTTGAATAATAGGAATTATATGTCACGGGGTGGGATCAGGATTTTAGATATGCTGGGGGGGGGGAGCCAAAAAATGGTTGGGAACCACTGATCTAAACCAATATATCTTTTCCCACAGCAGGTATCAAATGTCCTGAAACCTCTGTAAAGGAAATTACCCCTCTTTTTGGTTTCCATTCCATTCAGAACTTCTAAATACTATAACATTGTTTCCATATCTGAGTTATAGTGGTAAAATCTGTGGGGTTTTTTTGCAGAACTTCCTTAGTAAATAAAGACAACTGGGTTTATTACCTTTCAATTTTCTCTCATTTTAATTTCTTAACTATGTATATGAATCTATTTTAAAACATGGGCCCAGAAGATATTTTTATATTTAGTTCTAAATATAGTATTAATATCACAATCTTCTTTTGATCCATGCTTGAGTAGAAAAACAACCAAATTAATTTTAAAGTATGTTGGGTTATTTGGTCCATAATGCTTGAGCTATAAAGAATACCCAAATATTAAAATATATTTGTTTTATATGCCATTCTCTTAGTCCTAAAGATGCTTCATTAATCAACTCATCTAACAGAGTAGTATTGCTGAAACCTTCTGTAGTGTTAATCACTTCCTCTGAAAGTCCCTTCTGGAGTAGAAATTTTGAGATAAGACTGTTGAATTTATTCTCTGTAGTCGACTGTAATTCTTGCATGGGAAGAGGTGTAGAAGATGAGATGTTTAATTCTTCTGGATTAAGACATAAACCTTCATCTGTCTTCTCAAAAATAACATCAATTAAGTCAAGGCCAACTACTGAAGACGGGGAAGCACAAGGAATATCTCTCACAAGTCCGTAATTCTTCATCCACTCTTTTAGCCACTGAATCTTGCAATCGCACTCCCAGGGGTTCCGGAAAAGGTAAAGTCTTCCTAGGAGGTAGACTGGTTGAAAGACTAAGAAAGGCAATGTAGTTAGATTGTTACTGTTCAAGTGCAAATATACCAAGCTTGTGAGGTTTTCAAAAGCACCTTCCTCAATATAACTGATCCAGTTTCTGTCCAAATACAAAACTTCCAGTTCAGATTGATCCTGGAACCAAGTATTAGAGACAATCTTGAGAAAGTTGCCACCAAGATTAAGCATCTTTAGACGCCGCAGACCATCAAAGGAATTCTGAGGGAGGTCACTGATTAAATTGTCATTTAAATAAAGGTACTCCAATTTCTGGCAATCCTGAAAAGCTCTATTATGAATGACATTTATTCTGTTGATTTGCAGATTGAGATATTTCATCTGGATCAGGCCCAGAAGTGAATTATATGCTACAGCTTCTATCTTGTTGTTCTCCAAATAAACATGGGTCAAATTCTCCATCCCTCTTATAGCTCCTGGGATCCTTCGGAAGTTATTCTGGAAAAAAAAGAGTTCTTGGAGAGCTGGAAGCTCTATAAAAATCCTGTCTGGAATGTTGAAAAGATTGCAGTCTGCTAAATCCAGTCGGATTAGCCTCTGGAGAGAAATAAAAGTCCTGGTATGCAGATAACGAATATATTCATTGTGGGCCATTTTTAACTCAGTTAAGCTAGCAAGCCCTTTGAAAGCACCAGGAGTAATAAATGATATATTGTTATGGCTTATAGAGAGAGATTTTAGGGACGGGAGAGTACCAAATGCCCTCTCAGCAAGGAATTTGATGCTATTTTTATCCAAGTTAATAGAATATGCTTCACAAGGAAACTCATTAGGGATCTGTGCAAGACCAGCTCGGTCACAAAGAATGGCACAACTCTTCTCTTCAGTGCAGATACAACTGGCAGGACAGGAACGGACACAAGCCCACACCGAATGCACAGGGCAGATGCAAAGAAAGACTGGCAAGAAAGGGCCCCATCATTATGCCCAAGGAAAGAAAGAGAAAAGAGAGGTTAGTAAACTTTAACAATTGTGCAATGAACACAAAAAAATTCTGATTTATGCAGACTGGTCGCACACCTCACATAAAGCCATGGCTTGCCTAGCCATGATTTCCAAAAATCACAATGTTGTTCTATGATTTACCAAAAACATAGAATTATAAACTATGGTTACAAATTGCAACACTGGTTCACACAATAATAAATAAAAAATTAACCTCCACTTTAAGCTAGAATCCAGGGTCAACCACTAATTCCTTATCAAGAACGATCATTGTTCTTTGATTCTTTGATATATCTCTGTGGAGCAATTTGATATTCAATACAGAAGTAAAAATTTTCTCCATCCTCTTGTAATTTTCTCTTTGGTTTTATTTATTTGTCTGGGATACAGGAAAACATCTCATGAGCCCAGAGCAAGCAGACTTAGCAGATGTGCTAAGAAAATGAGTAGAATGCAGAAATATTACCTTCTAAAGGCAATATGTGGGCCATATTCCCACAACATACTATAAAAACATGTGGCTCGTACATAACAAAAATCCAGTATCAAGCAAGTTTTGCTATGGCTAAATATATAAGGTAATTCCAGCTCTTTAGTTAACTTTAGGAATTTTAATTTTCAATAGATGTTCTCATAAGTTATTAACAAACAATATGTTCCGTGGTTTTCAGTAGTAAAACATAGCATGATATATGCAGTAATACTGAGTGAATCCCCATGTAACACAATAATCAAGTCTCTTGCCCAAGAGACTGGCCATAAAGCTGAGAGGATCTCAGTTCTTAGGCAATCATGGGAATCTTGTCTGGAAGACTGTTTTTATGCACTTATACTGCATATGCTACTTTCTTAAAAGAAAATGGGAAATCATACATATATATATAATGTATTCAGTTTTATAAAAGCAAACTAGAAAAAAGTGAAGTATTATTGTTTGGTTCATTGCATAGTCATTACCATTTTGCCCTTTATTTTTAACAAAATTAAAATTAAGAATTGTTTATTCTCAAGACGTATTCACAAATTCTTTGATGTATTTTATACAATGAAGACATAGTGATACTGCATTATACCCATCCAGTAAGTGTTGCAATAGCTAAACATTAGCAAAATGGTAGCAACTTCACCTGGAATCTAACACTGCAGGCCAGGGGTGGGTTTTAGCTGGTACGCACTGGTACGGGCGTACCAGATGGTGAAATTTAGAGTGCCTTTCTGTACCTGATCTTCTGGAGGCCCCGTACCGAAACGCTGCCTCCCCTGGTCTACCCCCCACTCGCTCCCCCCACCCACCCAGTCGCCGTTCACTTGCCCCGCCCACTCACTTCCTTTGCTGGAGTGGAGGATTGGGAGAAGCCCATGTAGCGCGCGCTCCCTTCTCTTTGACAGCTGCCTCATTTCTAATGGGGTGGAATCCATGTGTTTTTCCTCCCTCTGAATGGATTTCCCCCTCCATTGGAAACGAGGCAGCTGTCAAAGAGAAGGGAGCACACGCCACGTGGGCTTCTTACAACAGCTGAATCCCCCCCTCCTGTTCTTTCTTCAGCTGTTGGACAAGCCCACGTGGCGTGCGCTGCTCCCTTCTCTTTGACAGCTGCCTCATTTCCAATGGGGGGAATCCATGCAGAGGGAGGAAAAATGCATGGATTTCTTGCCTACCCCCACTGGAAACCAGGCGGCTGTCAAAGAGAAGGGAGCAGTGCATGCCACGTGGGCTTGTCCAACAGCCAAATCCTCACCTCCTGTTCCTTCTTCGACTGTTGGACAAGCCCATGAGGCACACACTGCTCCCTTCTCTTTGACAGCCACCTCATTTCCAATGGAGGGGAATCCATGCGTTGGATTCTAGGTTCAATGTCTTAAAGAGGCCCACCAAAAGATTATCATGGCACTGCGACAGGATAAGTCCCTGGAGCTGCCCCACTGGCACATATAGCCTGTCTTGGTACCACAAGAGGTCCTCGGTAAATGTCCATGGAGAGGTGGGCCCCACCTCTTCCTTCCGTTGCTCCATGTAAGCATCATGCCGCTGTGCTTCCCATATCTGAGCCTGTAAGTCCACTGGTTCTTGAACCAGGGAGAAAGACTCTCCAGGCAAAACTGTACAGAGCAGAAGCTGGCCTTCAATGGGAATACTGTAGTTTCCAAGAGAGCATATCCGCCCTTTGGTTGTGACCACTGGGGATGTGGCTGACACAGAAATTGAACCTGGCAAAGAAGAGGAACCACCAAATCTGGCATTGGTCCAGTTTCCGGGCGGTCTGCAGGAACTCCAGGTTTTTGTGGTCTGTCCAGAACTCAATTTGATGTCGGCCCCCCTCCAGATGATGTCTCCAGGCCTCAAACACCATTTTAATGGCCAGTAGTTCCTTCTCCCAGATAGTGTAGTTGAGCTCGGAAGAGTTGAGCTTTCGTGAATAATACGTGCAAGAGAAGAGGGTACCGCCAGACACGTGAGACTGGAGTAACGCCACTCCAACAGCAATATTGGATGAATCCGCTTCCACCACAAATGGATGTTTTGGGTCAGGATGTTTCAAGATGGGCTCCTTCATGAATGCCTGCTTCAAGGCCTGGAATGCCTGCTGCTCAGGGGTACTCCATTGAAATGGGACTTTTTTCTGAAGGGGCCGAGTGAGGGGCATGATCAAGGAAGTGAACCCGGGGATAAAGGTCTGATAATAGTTGGCGAACCCGAGGAGTCACTAGTTTACTTCACTCGCTGAGGAGGTTGCCAAATACACAAAGACTCGACCTTGCTTGGCTCCATCACTATGCCCTCAGGATATATGCAATGCCCCAGGAACTCGATGGTGGACTGAAAGAACTGGCATTTTTCCAGTTTTGCATACAAGTGGTTTTCCTGGAGATGTTGCAGGACCAAGCAGAGGTGCTGTTGATGGTTCTCCCAGGAGTAAGAGTAAATCAAAATGTCATCCAAATAAATCGTGACAAACTGGTCCAAAATATCCCTGAAAATATCATTCATAAAATGTTGGAAGGTGGGCCAGATCCAGACAAGATTATAAGCTCCACACAAGTCCAACTTGCTGAAAACGGTAGCCTCCTGGAGCCGTTCCAACAGTTCAGGCATAAGGGGCAGAGGATATCAACTGTGATGGTGTTTACAGATAGTGTCCAGTCTTCTTTTTCAAAAACAAGACAGTGGCGGCAACGAGGGCCAGATAAAACCCCAAGCCAGATTTTTGTTCAGAAAGTCCTGCAACACAGCCAACTCAGGGTCCGACATCAAATACAAATGCCCACTGGGAATGGTGCATCTGGAATCAATGGGGCAGTCATATGACTGGTGCGGGGGCAATTGGTCTGCCTCCTGCTCACTGAAGACATCCATGAAGTCTGCTATATCAGAAGGCAAGGACACCCCAGGTGGACTCAGCAACTGGCCTGCACAGACTTGGCAGGTGTGGTCCACGCATTGCAGGCTCAGGAAAGAGATGAAGTTCTAGGGCCAGTAGAGTTGCAGCTCATGCATCCGGAGCCAAGCCAAGCCCAAGACCACAGGAAAATGCAGGCCAGAGGTAATATAGAACTGGAATGCCTCCTCATGAGAACTGATGGTCAGGTGCAAGGGTTGTGTGGCGGCCTTAATAGGCCCAGACAGAAGCACCTGGTCATCAATGGTCTCCACGAGCATAGGAGGATCCACTGGACACTGAGGGACTGTATATTTGGCTGCAAACACCACGTCCATAAAGTTTGTTGTAGCTTTGGAGCCCACCAAGGTCTGAGCTGGAATCCTTTGTGGATTACTGGACAGGATTACTCATGCCACAGGGGGGGGGGGCAGCATCGCAACAAGTTGATGTTCTCCTCAGGGGCTCCCAAGAGATTGTTGATATTGCCTGACTGAAACCGTCCTGTAGGGGTGAGGCGCAAACTGGCGAGCACAGGGAACTCACAAATTCCCTGGTTGGGCTGGAAGAAGCATCTCAACCAGATAACTGGGAGAATGGCCATTGAGAGCCGTTAAGAAGCTGGGGTAGCCACAACAGAAGAGCTGAAGTAAATGAAGTGTGAATCATCTGAGTGCTCCTTGCTTTACTTTAAAAAAGACGTTTCTTTTCTAATCTCCTTGGACTAAGTAAAAAAGGAGAAAATGGCACAAGAGAGGAGGTAGGAGTGTGTCTGTGTGTGCATGTGTGCGTGCCGCTCCACCTCCGGTAATATAGCCGTGAAAAAAGTGGGTGGGCCCAGTGGAAGAAGAATCGAAAGAAAAATTGATTTGGAAATAAAAGGACAAGGACTGGAACCCTGATTAAGTATTTTTAAATTACTATTTTCGTTATTTTGATTAAATTGAAATCAAATTAAATTAAGATGGTAAAGGTGATTAAATGAACTATTTTTACAACATTGCTTATTTTCCCTGTTCAAGAGCTATAGTGCCATCTAGAGATACAAGTTGGACTGACAATTAATTAAATGAACTTGTTATTGCATCTTGACTGGGATAGAGCCTGATTGGAAAAGTGGGGACTGATTGGTGATTGGATTTATACTAGAAAACATAATTTTTGGACTTTTGCTTTTTCTCTCTCTCTCTTCTTTTTTTGAAATATAAAGCCTTTTTTCATTACTACTCTGTTCTTCTTTGGGTTATTTTTGGGTTTGCTCTTTTTTTGTATATTTTGCCACATAATTATTAATGGAGTAAGATGAGAAGAACCTGAAGAAGAAGATTATTGTATTTGGATTACATTGTTTTGGTTATTAAACTATTATTACAATATTGTTTTTTCCCCTTTCTTCTCGTTTTTTTTCTACTTTTTTTCTTTTTTGGGAGAGTAGTTTCTTCCCCTTCTTTCCTCTTTTTGGGTTTTTCTTTTTACCTTTTTATATTGTCCCCCCAACAGGGAGAATTAAATATCTGGATTACAATTGGAGTATAAATTGGGAGGATTATAAATCACAAGATAATTTCAAGATAATACAAGATGAAGAAAACAACAGCACATACATCTTCAACACCTGTTTCGACTGCTATGATACAAGCACTACATGAAGATTTCAAAGGAAAAAAAATAGTCAATTTGGGCGAGAGAATGGGGAAAGTGGAAGAGGAATTGAAAAATGTTAAAGGGATGATGGAAAAAATGAGCAAAAAATACAAAAGGTGGAAGGCAGAGTTAACAGAGAAAAGAGTGGAAAAGTTAGACTATAGATTAATGACAACAGGTAGAAATCAGGAAAAACAGGAAAAACAATTATCTCTTTAGAAATGGATAAAGCAGATTAGTATCTCAGATTTCAAAATATGAAAGGAGAAAGGGGAAAACTTAACTGAGATAATGGCAGAGTGGTTGTCTGAAGCTATGGAAGAAACTAAAGAAAAGATATTAAGTAAGATTGATGAAATATTTAGAGTGCATATCAGATATGCAATGAGACATAATCTACCCAGGGAGGTTCATGTAAGATTCACCAAGAAAGCAATAAGAACAGAGATTCTGCAGATAGCAAGAAATAATTCAATAAAATACAAAGGTAGAGAAATAGTGGTATTGAATCAGATCCCAAGAAGAGTCATAGACCTGTGAAAAGAGTACCAATTTTTGACAAAATGTTTGATAAAAAAAAGGAGTGAGTTTTAGATGGTTAATGCCAGAAGGATTATTGGTGAACTGGCAGGAACAAAGACATAGATTGGACTCATTAGAGAAAGCAGAATTATTCTATGATCAATACTTGGGATCTCAAGAGGAGGAGAGACTGAGGGAAGAAAGAGAGGTTAGAAATCAGGAGGAATCTATGGAAGAAAAAGACATACAAAAGAGAGATGCTTAAAAAATGAGAGGAAAGAGCAATAAGACAAGGGGCAAGAGCAAAGGATGCTAAAGATCAAAGAGAGCCAAGAATGACTAGATTAGCAAAACCTAGTAACAAGTAAATTATGGAAGGAGAAATAAACATTATATCAATAAATCTAAATGGACTAAATTCGGCAATAAAAAGGAAAATAACTCTTAACAAATTAGACAAATAAAAAATGGATATAATATGTTTACAAGAAGTTCACATTAGAAAACAACACAAAAAACTTTTGGAATAGTCAAAATTGGGAGAATTATATACTGCAGTGACACACAAATGTAAAAGAGATGTAGCATTATACGTCAAAAAGACAATAAAATCCAAACAAATTTTTGCTGATGAAGAAGGAAGGATCTTAATGGTAGTATTGAACAATAATTATCAAAGAAAAAGAGGAGGAGGAGCTTCCGGAGGGAATGGCGGTTGGCTTGTGAGCTCCGCATGTTTGGGGGGGGCCTCCCTAATGGGAGGGGTGCTGCCGGCCCTCTGTTCCATCTTGAGGGTCGGAATTTCGTTGACAACCACCCTGGCTTCGCCCTGGCTTTGGGCTGGATCACCAGGGTGGTCGGAGAGCCAGACGATGAGGCAGAAACGCGCTAGCTAGTTGGTGCTGGGGCTGGGGCTGGCAATTGCCGGCTCGTGTGCTCGTGTGCGGAACGGAAGAAACGGAGCGGAATGGAGCGGAATGGAGCGGTGCGGAGGCAGCCAGAGGAGGAAAGGAATCCCAGACAACCCATGCAGCCCAGGCAGCGGAGGTTTGGACAACGGCGGTGGTGGAGGTGGTTAAAGACGCCGAACGCCAGACCTTTTGGCCACCATAAATCCTGGACCAGCGGGGGGCTGCGAGAGGTGAGAACGAGGTGCTTTCTGGGCGCCAAAGAACGCTAGCAGACCAGCGGAGACTGCAGGGAAGCTCAGGAAAGCCGAGACGGCCCTGCGGGCTCAGAAACAACAACCCTGGGCAGCCAGGCTGCCGAGGAGACAAATGGCCACTCATGTCTGAGACTGGATAGAGACGCTTGGAAGACTGGTGGCCATTTGTTGAAGGTCTGACTTTTTACCCTCTCACCCTTGCTGACAACTTTCCTTCCTCTATTCAATTTACTATCTGACCAAGGCTTACCTTAACGCCCTGCTACAAACTGCTCCTTAGTGCCACCGTGTTACAAACTGCTCCCCAGTTCCCCCTTGAGGCTCCACTTGTAGACCATTCTGGCTAGCCTGCTAGCTCACCAACCTACCTTTTCCATCCAGGGTAATGATAACCACCATCTACATACCCCTTTTGTGGGAGAACCCTGGCTCACGAACAAACTTATGATTTTAACAACAGCACCCGAAAATGAGCTCGCCCCTATGACTACCTATGAACTCTATATATTCCAGGTCAGACCTACTACTACTGCGAGAGTCCCCCCTCTCGCAGGTATGGCCCTCAGACCTTTCAAGGTCCCACCTTGATGACGGGTTTGTTAACCCAGAGAGGTGGAGGAAGCGGAAATTAAGGGGGTTTTTAATTAATCATTTTTAACAGTTTTAAGGGGTTCCAGGGTAGGGGGGAAGGGGATTCAGGCCAGGAGGGAAAGTAGAGCCAGGCAAACAGGTGTGGTCGGGAGGGGAGGGAGCAGAGTGGGGGAGGAGAGTGATAATAGCATTCCAGTACAGGGCTCTGTTATACCAACGGTCGTGGGGAGGGGTGGGTGCGAGGACAGACTAAGAACCTGCAGTTGGTTGGGAGACCGTGGTTGTTGGTTACACCCGGTCGCTTGTACCAACCCCCGCACGCTAGGTGGCCAGGATCTACAGAGCCAGGGCCTTAGGCTGATGTTATGCAATGCGAGGTCCGCTGTTAACAAGGCCCCCCTCATTAATGACCTGATTTTGGAGGGGGAGCCGGACCTCGCAGGAATAACAGAGACCTGGTTGGGCCACGAGGGAGGTGTACCCCTCGTGGACATGTGCCCACCAGGTTATCATGCATTCCACCAGCCACGGGCCCAGGGTAGGGGCGGTGGGGTAGCAGTAATTATCCGGGAAGACCTGGAGCCGAGAGAGTTCACTGTGCCACAGACATCTGGGTGTGAATCCCTTGTCGTGAGATGGGGTCCAGGGAGACAGTTGGGCCTGCTGATTGTATACCTGGCTTCTCGCTATACATCAGCGGCCCTGCCTGAGCTCCTCGAGCTGATCGCAACGATGGCAGTTGAGACCCCCAAACTTTTGGTCATGGGGGACTTCAACTTGCCATCGGTGGGAGAAGCATCTGAGGTGGTTCAGGAGTTCATGGCTTCCATGACAGCCATGGACCTGACTCAGTTAATTCAGGGTCCCACACAGGAGGGAGGTCACACGCTGGATTTTGTTTTTGTCTCTGACCAGTGGACGAGTGATCTGGGAATAGGGGACATAGCTATTACTCCCCTGTCATGGTCAGACCACTCACTTCTCCGACTTGACTTCCCTGGTGCTACCCCCCGCCGCGGGGAGGCGGAACCGGAACCGCCCTGCCGCCCTGTTTCGGATGACCCGCTCTCTTCTTTCGCAGAGACCGCGGGAAGCCCCTTTACAGGGCAGGGCAGAGGAATTTGGGAAATATCTGCAGGATAAAATCGCTCAAATCCGGAGGGAATGGGTCCCACTCAGTGGGCTAGGAGGGATGCCCCAGGCGAGTCTTGAGAGACCATTCTGGGAGGAGTTTGACTCGGTTGCCATCGAGGATTTGGACAGGTTACGCGGGTGACTACGAGCCACCACATGTTCATTGGACCCGTGTCCCTCCTGGCTTGTACTGGCATCCTGGGAGGTTACACAAGACTGGCTCTTGGTGCTAGTGAACGCTTCATTGGGCGAGGGGTTCTTACCGGCCGCCTTGAAAGAGGCGGTTGTGAGACCCTTACTCAAGAAGCCTTCCCTGGACCCAACGGAGCTAGCCAATTACCGTCCTGTCTCCAACCTTCCTTTTTTAGCGAAGGTTGTAGAGAGTGTGGTGGCCCAACAGTTCCCACGTCACCTGGAGGAGAATGATTATCTAGACCCATGCCAGTCCAGCTTCCGACCCGGGCACAGCACAGAGACGGCCTTGGTCGCGTTGATAGATGATCTCTGGAGGGCCAGGGATAGGGGTTGTTCCTCTATCCTGGTCCTATTAGATCTCTCAGCGGCTTTTGATACCATCGACCATGGTATCCTCCTGCACCGGCTGGAGGGGCTGGGGGTAAGGGGCACCGTTCTACGGTGGTTCTGCTCCTACCTCTCCAACCGGACGCAGCGTGTGTTGGCAGGGGAGCAGAGGTCGTCCCTGAGGCCTCTCACTTGTGGGGTGCCACAGGGGTCGGTCCTCTCGCCTCTCCTGTTCAACACATATATGAAACCGCTGGGTGAGATCATCCGTGGTTTTGGGGTGGGATATCATCTGTACGCTGATGATACACAGCTGTACATCTCCACCCCGAACCACCCCAACAAGGCCATTGAAATGATGTCCCAGTGTTTGGAAGCCGTACGGGTCTGGATGGGTGACAACCGACTCAAACTCAACCCCTCCAAGACGGAGTGGCTGTGGCTTCCGGCCCCCCGGTTCAACCAGCTAATTCCATCTCTGGCCATTGGGGGTGAGCAACTGGCCCCCATGGAATGGGCGCACAATTTGGGCGTCCTCCTGGATGCCCGGCTGTCCATGGATGACATGTGGCAGCCGTGGCGAGGGGGGCGTTCCACCAGGTTTGCCTGGTGCGCCAATTGCGCCCCCTATTGGACCGGGATGCCCTTCACAGTCACTCACGCGCTGGTGACGTCCCGCCTAGACTACTGTAATGCTCTCTACATGGGGCTTCCCTTGAGATGCACTCGAAGACTGCAGCTGGTCCAGAACGCGGCCGCACGGGTGATTATGGGGAGTACGAGATACTCCCATATAACACCTCTCCTGCGCGAGCTGCACTGGCTCCCTGTGGTCTATCGGGTGCGTTTCAAGGTATTGATTACCATCTTCAAAGCACTCCATGGCACAGGACCTAGCTACATGCGGGATCGCATCCTGCCCCATACATCCCTACGACCAATCCGCTCTCACAGAGAGGGACTTCTCCGGGTGCCGTCCACTAAGCAGTGCCAGAGGGCGGCACCCAGGAGTAGGGCCTTCTCTGTGATGGGCCCAGCCCTCTGGAATGACCTCCCCCTGGATATTAGGATTACCACCGACCTCCACTCCTTCCGTTCAAAACTCAAGACCCACCTTTTTCAACTAGCAGGCCTGGCTCAACCATAGCTCCATTTTATTCCTCCTGGCAATTTTTAAACTTGTAATTTCTATTAGGGTTTTAATTTAACTTATTTTAATATTTCTATGTTATTATAATATTGTATTGTGTTTTATACCTCCTCCGTACAATGTGTAATTTTATAATATGTGTTTTTATTTATTGTACGCTGCCCCGAGTCCCTTTGTGGAGAGGGAGCGGCTAACAAATTTAATAAAATAAATAAATAAATAAATAAACAAATCCTTTTGGTGGCAATATATGCAGCTAATAACAACCAGGAAGATTTCTATAGAAGATTACACAGTAAAATAATAGAATTTGAGTATGAGAATATATGTGTATGTGTGTGTGCGTGCGTGTGTGTGGTGTGTGTGTGTGTATGATTGGTGACTTCAATGCAGTAATAGATCCAGATTTGGACTAGAAAACTACAAAGAAAAATAAGAAGCCTAGGAAAATCCTTCCAAAACCATTCTTTACAATGGTCAAAGAATTATATCTCCAAGATGCTTGGAGAGGAAGGTATCAGAAGGAAAATAGATACACATTTTACTCAAATAGATATATGTCATGGTCCATAATAGATATGATGTGGATGTCAACAGATATAATAGCTAATATCCAAGATATAAACATTGAAGTAAGCACATGGGCAGACCACAATTCAATCACAATGACTTGGAAGGGATGGAAGAAAAGATTAAGATGGCATTAAATTAAACAATATTAAATGAAAAGGAGTTTCAACAACACATGGAGAAGGAATTGACTTTCTTCTTTGGAGAAAATAAAAAAGAAGATACCTCACTACAAACTGTGTGGGACACAGCAAAAGCATACATTTGAGGGTTGGCAATGACCAATTTGGGAAAAAAGAATAAAAAGAAAAGACAAATTCAAAAAGAATTGAAGGAGAGTATAAGAAGTTAGAGATGGAATTACAGAAGGATACACAAAATAAAAGGATTAAAAATCAAAATGAATTTGAAAAAATGTAAATTGAAGAGGATTTGGCATAAAATAAAGACTAAAAAGATAGACAAAAATTTTTTGAGAATGCAAATAAACCAGAAAGATGGTTGGCATACAAAATGAAAAGAGAGAGAGAGAGAAAGTTAATCAATCAACTGATGGATGAGGAAGGAATGATATGTTATCGGAATGAGGAAAAGAAAAGAATTGTTCAGAAATATAATGAGAAACTATACAAACAAGAGGAAGTCTCTGAAGAAAAGATAAAACAATATTTAGAAAAAGCAGAATTACCAAAAATACCAGAAAATTTTTAAAAGGCTTTTGAAGAAAGGATAATGATGGAATTAACAGAGGGAATTAAAAGACAAAAAAATGGTAAGACGCCAGGGCCAGATGGATTACCAGCAGAGTTATATAAAACATTACAAGACACTTTAAGCAATACAATATTAGAAGTATTTAATGAACTTCTGATAGAAGTGAAGATACCAGATTCATGAATGGAGGCATACATAACGCTTATACCGAAAGAAAATACAGACCTACAACAAATAAAAAACTATAAACCGATCTCCTTGTTAAATGTGGACTACAAGATATTTGCATCAATAATGGCTGAAAGATTAGACTGTTAAATGAATTTATACATACAGATCAAAATGAAAAGGGAGAATTGAAACAGAAACAAGAGTTAGAACAAGGGATTGATATGGTTTGGTATACACAATTGCAAATACAATCGAGATACGAAAAAGATGCTAAGCTGTATGGCTTTTACTTGGAGCTGACAGAACTGGATGAAATACTCACAGGAATAGAAGAGCAAATGAGTAAAAAAACTGTGTAATTATCTATTACGTATTAAATTAGAAGAAGAACAATAAAAGAAACAATGATAGCATGGGCAAAAATCTTTAGATATATGATAAGTGGCAGCAATTATGGGAAAGGAACTATAAATTAACAATGGCAATAGCATATAAAGAGAACCTGTATAAAATGTTTTATAGATGCCATATGTCACCAGAAAGATTGGCAAAAATGTTTAAAGATAAATCAACTAAGTATTGGAAATGCCATCAGACACCAGGATTGTATTATCATATGTGGTGTGCAGAAGTGAGAAAGTATTGGACAAAAATTCGCATGTCCTTGGAGAAGATGACACAGCAACATATTGATTTAAAACCGGAGTTGTTTTTGTTGGGTATTTTACCAGAGAAATATAGTAAAAAGAATGTATATTTGATTATTCACATAATAACTGCAGCCAGAATTGTATTTGCACAAAATTGGAAAATGGAAAAAATTCCTTCAGTGGGAGAGGTAATTAAGAAAATATTAGATTGTGCAGAACTGAATAGATTAACATTGGCAATTAAAGGGAAGGAAGAATCTGAGTATTATAATATATGGGGAAGATTCTATTACTGGATATAGACAAAAAGAGATATAAAATTACATAAATTGGGGAATAATAATAATAATAATAATTTTATTTGATTAGCCGCAACCCTCTCCCGAAGGACTCGGGGCGGCGTACAATCAAAACGGATAAAAATACACATAAGACAAACATATATACAAAAAGAACAGAGACATATACATATGTGCATGGAGGAGAGTTGACTTATAAGTGAAAGACAATTAAAAACACAATTAAAACACAATTAAAAACACAATTTAAAATCCCCTTAAATAAAATTACTAAATTAAAAACCCATCAGGAGCGTTACGAAGTTATGGTTGAGCCAGGCCAGCTATTTGGAAAAGGTGGGTCTTGAGCTTAACACGGAAGGAGCGGAGGTCAGTAGTGGTCCTAATGTCCGGGGGGAGGTCATTCCACAGGGCTGGGCCCGCCACAGAGAAGGCTCTGCTCCTAGGCGCCGCCCCATGGCACTGTCTGGTGGACGGCACCTGGAGAAGTCCCTCTCTGTGCGAGCGGATGGGTCGTAGGGATGTATGGGGCAGAATACGATCCCGCAGGTAACTAGGTCCTGAGCCATGGAGCGCTTTAAAGATCGTAATCAAGACCTTGAAACACACTCGATAAACCACAGGAAGCCAGTGCAGCTCGCGCAGGAGAGGTGTCACATGGGAGTATTTAGTACTCCCCATAATCACCCGCGCAGCCGCATTCTGGACCAACTGCAGTCTCCGAGTGCATTTCAAGGGAAGCCCCATGTAGAGAGCGTTACAGTAGTCCAGGCGAGACGTCACGAGCGCATGGGTGACTGTGCGTAGGGCGTCCCGGTCCAATAGGGGGCGCAATTGGCGCACCAGGCGAACCTGGTGGAACGCCCCCCTGGCCATGGCTGTCACATGTTCATCCATGGACAGCCTGGCATCCAGGAGGACGCCAAAATTGCGCGCCCGCTCCACGGGGGCGAGTTGAATGCCCCCAATGGCCAGAGATGGAATTATCTGGTTGAACCGGGGAGCTGGAACCCACAGCCACTCCGTCTTGGAAGGGTTGAGCCTGAGTCGGTTGTCATCCATCCAGACCCGTACGGCTTCCACACACCGGGACATCACTTCGACGGCCTCGTTGGGGTGGTTCGGGGTGGAAATGTACAGCTGAGTATCATCAGCGTACAGATGATATCCCACCCCGAAACCACGGATGATCTCACCCAGCAGCTTCATGTATGTGTTGAACAGGAGTGGCGAGAGGACCGACCCCTGTGGCACCCCACAAGTAACGGGGCTTAGGGTCGACCTCTGCTCCCCTGCCAACACACGTTGCATCCGGCCGGAGAGGTAGGAGCCGAACCACCGCAAAACGGTGCCCCGGACCCCCAACCCTTCCAGTCGGTGCAACAGGATACCATGGTCGATGGTATCAAAAGCCGCCGAGAGGTCTAATAGGACCAGGATAGAGGAACAACCCCTATCTCTGGCCCTCCAGAGATCATCTACCAAGGCCGTCTCTGTGCTGTGCCCAGGGCGAAAGCCGGACTGGCGCAGGTCTAGATAATCATTCTCCTCCAGATGTCGTGGAAACTGAGAAGCCACCACACTCTCTACAACCTTCGCCAAAAAGGGAAGGTTGGAGACAGGACGATAATTGGCCAGCTCCGTAGGGTCCAGGGAAGGCTTCTTGAGCAAGGGTCTCACCACCGCCTCTTTCAAGGTGGCCGGGAGAGACCCCTCACCCAACGAAGCGTTCACTAGGCCCAGGAGCCAGTCGCGTGTAACCTCCCAGGATGCCAGTACAAGCCAGGAGGGACACGGGTCCAGCAAACATGTGGTAGGTCGCAGTCGTCCACGCAATCTGTCCAAATCCTCGATGACAACCAAGTCAAACTCCTCCCAAAAAGGTTTCTCAAGACTCGCCACTGGCGTCTCGACTGGGCCACTGAAGGGGACCCAATCCTTCTGGATTTGAGTGACTTTATCCTGCAGATATTTCCCAAACTCCTCTGCCCTACCCTGTAAAGGGGCCTCCCGTGGCCTCTGAAACAGAAGGGAGCGGGACACCCGAAACAGGGCGGCAGGGCGGTTCTCTGCGGATGCAATGAGAGCGGCACAATATTGACGTTTGGCCGTTCTCAATGCCACTAGGTACGTCCTTAAATGGGCTCGTACCTGTGCTTGGTCAAATTCGGATCGGGAGGATCTCCAACGACTCTCTAGGCATCTCTTGCGGCGCTTCATCACCCTTAGCTCCTCGGTGAACCAAGGAGCCAGGGTGGATCGTTGCCGCCGGAGAGGCCGCAAAGGCGCCACCCGGTTCAAGGCCCCGGTAGTCGCATTATTCCACGCGGCCACCAGGTCCTCTACCCGAGGGCGGGTCAGGGCTGCAGGAGGTGGCCCAAGCTCCGTCTGGAACCTGTCTGGTTCCATCAAGCGCCTGGGGTGGAACCATCTAGTGTTTTCCGGTTCCGCCTCCCCGCAGCGATGGGTAGCACCAGGGAAGTCAAGTCGGAGGAGTAAGTGATCTGACCATGATGGTTAAATTCACTCCTCCCAGATCACTCAACCACTGGCGAGAGACAAAAACAAGGTCCAGGGTGTGACCTCCCTCGTGTGTCGTGCCCTGAATCATTTGAGTCAGGTCCATGGCTATCATGGAAGCCATGAACTCCCGAACCCCCTCTGATGCTTCTCCCACCGACGGCAGGTTAAAATCCCCCATCACTAAAAGTTTGGGGGTCTCAACCGCCACCAATGAGATCAGCTCGAAGAGCTCAGGCAGGGTCGCTGATGTATGGCGGGGAGCCAGGTATACTATCAGCAGGCCCATCTGCCTCCCAGGGCCCCATTTCACAACAAGGGATTCACATCCGGACGTCTGTGGCACAGTGGACTCCCTCGGCTCTAAGTCCTCCCGGATAATCACTGCTACCCCACCGCCCCTTCCCTGGGCCCGGGGCTGGTGAAATGCTTGGTAACCTGGTGGGCACATTTCCACGAGGGGTAACCCTCCCTCGTGGCCCAACCAGGTTTCCGTTATTCCCGCGAGGTCCGGCTCCCCCTCCAAAATTAGATCGTGAATGAGGGGGGCCTTATTGACAATGGACCTCGCATTGCATAACAACAGCCTCAGGCCCTGGGCCTGCAGATCCTGACCACCTAGAGCGCGGGGGTTGGTACAAGCGACCGGGTGTAACCAGCACCCACGGTCTCCCAACCGACTTCGAGTTGTTAATCTGTCCTCGTATCTGCCCCTCCCTACGACTGTTGGAATCAAGGAGCCCTGTATAGGCATGATATCCTCTCCCCCCTCCTCCTCTCTGCTCCTTCTGCTCAAGACCCCACCTGGTGACCTGGCTCTGTCATCGCTACTGATCTGACCCACCCACCCCCCAACCCCTAAACCCCTAAAAGACTTTAAAAAACATTTAACTAAAAATCCCCTAAGTCTCCGCTTCCTCCACCTCTCGGGATTAATGAATCCGTCATCAAGCTGGGCCCTTGAAAGGGCGGAGGGCCACACCTGCGAGAGGGAGGATTCCCGCAGTAGGATTAGGTCTAGCCTAGAGTACATATGCTGTTAAAAATTCATCAGGGCCTAGGCTCTGTGCTGCAGATGGTGTGGTCATACGCCATAGTCCAATAAAATTGAAAAAGCCGGGTACCGGTGCAAAGAGAATCGTCCAGTCCAAGATGAGGGGGGGGGGTAGTGATGATAATAAGATGGTCAAGTGCCGGTCAGTAAGTGGGGGCTAGTGGGTGGTCAATGGTGGATGGCGAGGGGTAGATGGATTTTTGCTTGATAATGGGCAAGGGGCAGATGGTCAGTCAGATGAAGATAGGGAGGTAAAAAACCTCCAGGGCGCGCACGGATGAAAAACAGGGGCAGTTGTTAGTCCAAAAGTCAGCAGGGGGGGTAAACGGAACAGTCAGGGAGGTGGCTGGCAGGGGGTAAAAAACTCCCCTGCCAAGTCTGATGTTAAACCTCCTGCCAGTTCCCAACAAGCCTGCCAGTTCCCAGCAAGCCTCCCCCCCAGCCTCCAAGCAGCCTCCTGGACGCAGCCCTTCTCCTACCAGGCCTTCGGTATTTAGGTCTTGCCTAGGCCTGCATCCATGTTCTAAGCACTCCAGCCAAACCATTACAAGCCCCAACGCCGCTCCTACCGGCCTCCAGTCCTTCCTGCTCCAGTCCTATCCAGTCCTATCGACCTCCAATCCTCCCAACTCGACCTCCAGCATCTCCAACATCTCTCCAAACTGCTGCAGGCCGGGGAATTTGGCGTTCGGCTTTTCCAGCCGTTGCCGCCGCCGCTTGGATTGCCGCCGCCCCAGGGACGGCCATTTCCATTCACCGCCGCCCCAGAGCGCGCTCCAAGCCACAAGCCTCCAAAAACGACAATAGCACGCCCCCTGCACGCTCCAGGCGCCGTTTCTTCGCCTTTCGCCATTCTTCCGAGCTCCTCCAAACCTCTCCGCTCCCAGAACGGCGAACTCAACTCCTCCGGTCTCCAAAAACGGCGTTTTTGGGTGGTGTCTCTCATAGGCAGCTCACCGGTCCACTCTCTGAGCTATTTCCAGGTCTTCAAGCCACCCTGGGAGACCCCCTTGGGTCATAAAAAGACCCAGGGTGGCTGTTTATTGCACACCTGGTCCCCATGATGTAAAAAGGGGACCAGCAGCACCCCTGCTCCCTTTAAAAGAGCTCGTGGATCTAAGGAGCTCTCAGGCAGACCGCCATTGCTCCAGGAAGCTCCTCCTCCTCTTGCCGATTCATAGGGGAGAAGTTGAATTGAAATGTAATTAAAATGTAAAGGTAAATGGAAATATAAAAGTATATTAAAATGATAGTAAATGTTAAATATGATGACACAAAAAATTGTACTCAGATGACACACTGTTTGATTAATGATGTAATATTTGTTTAATAAAGGAGATCACTTCCGGTCACTGAAGGTGACGGACATTGTTGTCCTCTGTTCGTCTCTCTGGTGGGCTCCTTTTAGGAGCACAGGGGGTCTCAAAGGGACCACCTGCCAGAGGGCGGCTTGCTGGAACCCCCGGATTCGACGGCAGCCAGCAGGGGTGTTTCCAGCCTCGCCCCAGGAGCCGGGGAGCGGAGGGGGGGCATGGAACAGCATTTGGCTGTCTGCCCTTTTGCTGAATGGGCTCTGGGAGGAAGGAGTTAATTAAGGAGGAGCAGCTGGAACGCGGGTGGCGAGAGATCCATCCTAATCTCCTTAATTATCGTTAACGGATAAGCAGCAAACTATTGCAAGTTCGTGTTCAATCTATTTGAAGCTGGAAGATTAGAGGGAGTTTTTCTTTCTCTTTACCTCCCTCAGATAAAGCGGCATTTGAATTATCTCTCTCTCTATCGGAATGGAGAGAGAATAAAGGCTGACTTGTCACCTGTATTAACTATGTGAGAAAGATTTATATCACAACTGCAAGAGTTGATTGCTGAATTGTTTTCTTAAAGGAAAAAAACTTTATGGAAATCTTTGTTCTTCTCCCTGTGAAAGGAGGAGCCAAGATGGCTCCCCTCCGTCTTCGTCTTTGTACTTACAAATGAAGTTGCCTTTTGAAACTACCTTTGAAAACATCTCTGACATTGTATTATTACCCCCTCTGAAGGACCCCTGGACCTCTCCTGTTATGTGGTCTTCCTGGATTTTGATTACTTGATTTTCCCCTTTCTGGTGTGCCTCCATGCCTTGGAACTGTGATGGAGAACTAACTTTTCACTTTTGGATTTGCCTGCCTCCTTGGATCGGCACAGCTGCGCACTCCACTGACGCCATTTCTTTTGTAAAAGATTTATACCATCTCTGAACTCAGATAATGGGGCCCAAAAAACCACCAACGGGCAAGTCATTCTCGGCTCCCACTTCTGCCACCTCCAGCCCAATTATGCACCAGACAAAAATTACTTCATTGTTACAACAAGAAGGGACTGGAGAGAGCTCAAAAGACTTATCCGTTACCCAAATGTTTCAGGAAATTATGAGGGGTCAAAATGAGTTGAAAAAAGAGGTGACAGACCTCAAAGAAGAACTCAGGGGTGTACAACACCATATAACTGAAAACAAACAAAGAATTAGTGTGTTGGAGGAGGGGGTGGCTGGGTTGGGGGAGGAGGTTAAGGCAGTCCGGAAGGGGAATTTAGAATTGGAAAACTTTATGGCAAAGATAGAACTTGAAAGAATGTCCTTTTTTCTCAGATTCCAGAACCTACCAGAGATAGAAAATGAAGACCTTAAGGATATTATGAGTACAATTTTAGCAGAATATATTAAGAGAGACAAAGAACAGTTGTGGTGGGATATGGATCTGGTTTACAGGATTAATTCAGCATATGCTAGAACACATAATGTTCCAAGGGAGGTACATGTTAAATTTCTTAGGAGGACCACGAGGGGTGAGGTGCTAGGGGCCCAAAGGGGGGGACCACTAAAATATAAAGACAAAGAAATTGCCATTTTAAAGCAAATTCCGAAAAAAATAAGAGAAAAAAGGAGGAAGTACTCCTCCTTATCAAAGAAATTATATAATAAAGGAGTTTGGTTTAGATGGTTATTGCCAGAGGGAATGTTGTTGTTTTTTGGAGGGAAACAGAATTAGAATTAATACAGTGGGGGAGGCAGAAGCCTTCATTAAAAAAACACAGTTCTCTCCTAGAGGACGAAAATATGGGAGGTAGTGAAAAAGGTAGTAATGTACAAGATATGAAGGAGGGAGGGGCTGTGGCTCCATCTGGGGACAGGGGAGAGGGAGCAATATCAAAAAGGCTCAGGTCACAAAAATAAATGTATTTGAAATATTATTGTAATTGTTGATATACTAGAAAGTGACAAAAAAGAGATGATTGAACACATGGTTGATATAATGTAGAACAAGATTCTGTTTTTGCTTATCTTTTATACGTTGTCTTTAACATTGTAAAAATTGTGAGATTTGGAGGGATTTCTACCAATAGCATGGGAGCTGCCAAAATTTTCTATGTACCTTTTTACCTTTCCCCATAAATGTTTAAAAACCAATAAAATTCTTTTAAAAAGATTTGTTTAATAAAAAGAAAACTTTGACCTAAAAAAGGAATACTTGTGCCACCAGGATCAAGTGGCCCGGGGGGTCCGGGGTCCACGTCCGCTGGGTGTGGCTTGGTGTTGGTGTGTGCCCAACCCAGGGTTTTCCCTATATCGGGCTTGGGGCATTTCCTGACAGGGTTTTCTATGGCTGTGCGGCAGGCCCAAGAGCCAACTCCCCGCATTGCTTCTTGGGGCATGAAGCAGCCATGTGCCCAGATTCCCCACAATAGAAACACAACCCCTCTGAGTGCTGTCTGTTTTTCTCATTCACCAACAGGTGGCGTCTGGCTGCACCTATTTCCATGGGCTCCTCCTGCAGAGCCAGGGTCTCACGCATGACTGGTACCACCCAGGTCTCAACTGGTCCGTCTCTGCAACCAGGCTTTGATCCTGAGGCAAAGATGAACCAGCGCATTGTGATTTGGAGGAATATCAACACAAACCAGCTCGTCCTGCAACTCCTCCGACAACCCATCTTAGAACGCGTCCATGAAGGCAGCCTCATTCCAGGGCGAATTCAGGCTAAGCAGCCAGAACTCATTGATATATTCCTGAAGAGGTTGCCAGCCCTGCTTTAGACATCGGGTAGCAGTCTGTGACTTAATGGGGTCCTCATACATTAGTCTGAGGTGGTCACAAAAGCCCCTAAAATCATCCAACAAAGGATTAGCCTGAACCAGCAAGGGCGTGTCCCAACAAGCTCAGAGCCAGAGAGAAGGCTAATCATAAACCCCACTTTATCCCAGGCAGTGGGAAGTTTTCAGCACTCAGGCTGATAAAAAGCTGGCATTGTCCCAAAAAAGCAGGAAACATGGCCTGATTGCCATCAAACATATCTGGCACAGCTACCGGGCATTTTCTCAGAGGAGGTGGAGTAGCGCGAGCTTGGAGCTGAGCTATCTGGGCTGCCAGCAGAGCTACTTGCTGATTAAGCTGAGCATTCTCAGCACGAAGCTGCTCCATCTTAATAGAGGTTTGTTTGTTATGTGGCAGGAAGCAAACTGTTCTGACCTAGGCTTCCTGATACAGTAAAAAGCACACACTTAGTCCCAAAAACTCTCTTTTTATTTCATGTTCATTCACAGCCCATAATGAGTCACAAATAGTTTGCAAAGAGTCTGACAGTATTCTGCCAAAGTCATTCGAGATAAGGCTGATAAGCACCCACTTTTATCTTCCTTAAAAACAATATTTCTTCTTCTACAAGGCATATTTTTTGCATTAGAGCAGAAACAGTTTTCATCAATGGTTTTGGAACTGGTCTAATTACATTCCGAGGAAAAGCAATGTGGGGTTCTCTAGACTTCCAAGTCTCTTTAATCATCTGGCTGTAGCTGATTAGAACTTGGGTCAAGCGATATTTAAAGGTTTGAGTCTCCATCTATGCCATAGAAAAAAACATTGGCAAAGTATATATGGAATTGTGTTAAAATGACTGGGACAATGCATCACAGAAAACCATAGATAGCTTGAATAAGAGACAATGATTAGTCTCATATGATATCCTATGCCAAATAAAATCTGTATCTAAGTGTTTTCTTGTTAAGTCTTATGTCGACTTCTCTTAGCAACTTGTTGTTCATTCCATATCTTATAGAGAGTTGAAACCCTCCATCTGTTCCTTCCATCATGTTGCCTTTGGTTATCATTGGTGCTTCTGCCAAAATTACTTTCATTGTTTCTGCCATATTTTCTCCCCTTTCTTCATCTATATTTTGAAGTCTGGGATAGAGTTCGAGTTCGTTGATCTCTCCTTTCAGTAATTTACACATATCATTTCCCTCCACTCTCGGTTTACTGTCAATGTCAACAATTTTCTTATCGCTTTGTTCATATTTCTCTGCAGTTTTTTTAACTCTGTCTTCCAATTTCATTATTGTTTTGTAAATATTCTCAACTCTTCCCTCCATTCTTTCTATGTTTTGTTATATAATCTCAAATCCCTTATCAATTCTCTCCGTGCTTATTAGAACTTTTTGAATTTCTAACATAATTATTTGCAATGTTAATTCCTTTTCTTCTTCATGTTGCACCATTTTTCCAGGTTGTAAGCACTGCCACTAAACCATCCAAGGCTTATTGCTAAATTTCAAACAAATTCACTATAATCTTTCAAGTCCAGGCTTTCTCTTTACTCCAGTCCAGCTACTGATAATGCTCCAAAAGAGTACCTGTATAAATAAATTGTGCTCTTCCCTCTGTTCCTTTCAGTAAACAAAGTCAAGGACTTCGAGATATAAAATATAAATCAAATGTTCATAGGAATTGTTTCCAAGCCTCCAGCCTCTAGATGGCAGTGTTACTTCTTTTTCTCCTGCTTTTAGCCCTTTCTTTGTTCTGAGCTTGCGAAAAAAAAAGTAAAAAGTAAAATCCACCCGAACGTTACAAAAAAAAGAGAGATTCTTGCTCCACAAATACAAAGGAAAAATAGAAGAAGGAAAAAAGAGACCAGTCCAATTTAAAAAGTAAGAGGCATTTGTAAGAATTCCATCCAAAAAAAGAAAAAGAAGTTGAGGGAAAAAAAGATAACACTCTAATTTTAATAGAGGCTTAATCCGCCGCTTACTCTCTTCTTCTTCAATTTTAATTTTGCTCTAAGTCTTTTGGGGTATTCTCTTCTCCAATAGTAAAATTTATCTCACCAATTTCGACACACTCTCTCCCCTGCTCTGCTTCCGTTTCAGGAGTCTATCCCAACGTTGTGCAGCTTCAATGGCTGCTTCTCTTGTACCTGGAGGAAAGAGCTTCTCCTGGATCAATCAGGGACTTTACGATGTCCCTGAGATCAGCAGGACTTCTCTATCACCGTCTCTTTGGGGCGGTTAGGTCCAAAAAGGACCATCCAGCAACAGAGATATCGACAGCAATCCTGGAGCGCCAAGATTGCATGTTGTGTTGTAGCGATGTCAGCCCCACCTCTCTCCATCCAATCTGCTGTAAAACTGATACCTTGGATGTCCCATGAGAAACTAAGTGGTCAATCATGAGAACAAAGGAAGAAGATAGCACTAATGAGGAAGTATTCTGTCCTTTTGCAGGAATAGGATTGGGGAATTTTACTGACGTTTATAACATTTCTAACAGTATAAAAAGAAGGGTTCCCTCTTTTGTGGGTAGTTCTTCCATGCATATCCTTGGATATGTTGGGAACAACTGACCATCATTTCTTTGATCAAAGATTAAATGCTGATTGTTATTCAAGCCTCTGTTTAAGTCTCATTTTTAGCTCATTGTGACTTGGATATATTCTCAAACTTCTATGTGTCTAAACCAGAGGTGGGTTCCTACCGGTTTGGCCTGATTTGGCTGAATAGGTAGTAACTTGATGGCCTGGGTCACTGGAACTGGTAGCGACCCAGGCCTGCCATGTCCCCAAACTGGTTTTCCCAGCGGCGCCATAAGCGCCGCCATCTTGAGTTTTGCTTCTGCACATGCGCAGAGCAATTTTTATTATTGGTCCTGAATCTCTCCATATTTATTTGTAACAGAGGACTTCAAAATCTGTTGTGAAAAATGCCCCAAAACTCTTTTTATCTTCATTTTCCATAACACTACTTTCTATCATGCCTCTCATGTTCTGCTTTCTCGCCAAACTAAAAATGGTATATAATCTTTTCTATTTTGATTGCCTAATAATGCTGGTTAGGATTGTGAGTGTGTATTATTCTAGCTTTCCCTCGAAGTGCAGTGACAGAACTGAACAGTGTTTTTCAAGAGCATTCTTATAGAAACCATTACCATATTGACAGTGGCATAGCGTGGGTTGTCAGCACCCGGGGCAAGGCAAGTAATTTGCGCCCCCTAACCGGTGGATTTTAGCACTCGAGTCTCTTCCACTAGATTAGTTAAAGAAACCCTTACCCCCTAAGCACATGTATTGTTTGTTATGAGAATACTGATGTAATAAAAGTAAAATGCATCTAAATACAAGCTGGCACCCCCCCCCCCTCCACATTGGGCGGCGACCCGGCGGCTCGGATCGGATTCGCACAGCCAGCACTGCAGTGAGAGAGAGTGAGCCAGGCAGGGGCAGAGAGCTGCGAGTGCGAGTGCGCCCCCCCAGATGTTGCACCCGGTGCGGCCGGCCCCCCCTGCATCCCCCACGCTACGCCACTGCATATTGACTATTTTTAATTTTCTTCCTAGTGATTCTAAATAGAAAATTTGAGCTATTGATCAGGATTGTAAAACCCATTTCCTCCTCAGTTACTGTAAAGTTTACACACATATGCACATAATTGGATTTACTGAGTGGTAGCGCTAGTGGTGGGACTTGAATAACTTAACAACCAGTTCTCTGGCTGGGTAGGCATGACTGGTTGGTCATGTGCCTGGTTGGGTGACATCACTCATCACACTCAGCCCCACCTCCCAGTCACTCGCCTCAAGGGCAGAGGTAGGATTCAGCCAGTTGGGGCTAATTGCACCACTGGGTGGCCCTGCCCCCGTCCATTTTTGGCCTGTTTTTGCCATTTTTTTGGCGTTTTCGAGCCATTTTGGGGGCCATTTTCAGCTCATTTTGGGGGCTGTTTTCAGGTCATTTTCCAGGCTGTTTTTGGCCAAAAAACAGCCCGAAAATGGGCCAGAAAATGGGCCAAAAAATAAGCAGGCAGGGGTGAAATGCTACTGGTTTGGGCTCATTTGCCTGAACTGGTAGTAAAAAATGTTACTGTTTGCCTGAGCCAGTAGTAAAAAAATGCTTTAAAAAGTAAAAATAAAGTTCCAACGATCAGCTGTGTGACAATCAGCTATGCCATTTGATCGTCAGAACTTTTTAAAAACTTTTTTAAAGCATTTTTTAACTTCTGATCAGCTGTGCAACAATCAGCTGTGCTTGGTTGTCTGTGATGTTCCTATTTGTTGCAGGGGCCATTTTGTGTGACGTCCAACTGCTTTTACACTGTGTGTGAGACAGTGGTACAGCCACGCCTGCATGGTCACCTGGCCACCAAACCACACCCAGTCATATGACCAAGCCACACCCACTCAATCACATGACCACCAAGCCATACCCACAGAACTGGTAAGGAAATTTTTGAATTTCACCACTGCAAGCAGGGATGGGGCCAGCCAGTGGTGGGATTTTCTGGTTTGCCGAAATACACAGAATCTTAACTACCGGTTTGCCCAAACTGGTGTGAACCAGCAGCAGCCCACCTCTGGGTAGTGCACTTACTTTGTATGCAACGTATTTCA
This sequence comes from Natrix helvetica, assembly GCF_964273705.1. NCBI lineage: Eukaryota > Metazoa > Chordata > Lepidosauria > Squamata > Natricidae > Natrix > Natrix helvetica. Next base: position 60,842,128 of record NC_138550.1, read on the forward strand.
GTCCTAGCAACTCAGATTCACACATTGCACCAAGCATTAAATAGGATTGGTTCTACAAATGGCAAGAGATATTGGACTGCACTATTACTGGAAGGATACAGGATGATAAAATGAAATGTTATAATAAAATCAAGTTAAACTTAGTTAAACTTTGAGTATTAAGTATAAGACAATGTAATAATAGTTATAGTCAAATAAATAATTAACAATGATAATAATGCATTTATATATACTAGATTGATAATATGAAATTTTATATAAAATTGCAAGTGGGACTATGGAGATGAGGTTGAAAAGCTTTTTATAAAAGATAAACAATTTTATATAGAATAGAAAATAAAGATGTAATATCATTGGATGATTTTAGGATGATGTAATGAAACGCCATAATATAAATTTACTTTAAATTTAGTTATGCTTCACATAAAAAGAATGTAATAATAGCTATACTCAATGAATGTTTAATAATCATAATAATTGTATACATATATATTAGATTGATGATATTAATGATGGAAAAAACATGGAATTGGAAATTATTAGAGAATGTTACCAATACTAAAACAATAGAATGACTTAGAATAGGTTATAAAAAATACTTTATTATTGGATATATTGAAGATAATATAATGAATTATTATAATTCATTATAATAATAATAGTCCCTTGTCGTGAGATGGGGCCCAGGGAGGCAGTTGGGCCTGCTGATAGTATACCTGGCTCCTCGCTATACGTCAGCGGCCCTGCCTGAACTCCTTGAGCTGATCTCATCGGTGGCGGTTGAGACCCCCAACCTTATAGTGATGGGGGATTTCAATCTGCCGTCGATGGGAGAAGCGTCTGAGGGGGTTCGGGAGTTCATGGCTTCCATGACAGCCATGGACCTGACCCAGTTAATTCAGGGCCCTACTCACGAGGGAGGTCGCACGCTGGACCTTGTTTTTGTCTCAGGCCGGTGGATGAGTGATCAGGGAATAGGGGACTTAGCCATTACTCCCCTGTCATGGTCGGATCACTATCTTCTCCGGCTGGACTTCCCTGGTGCTACCCCACACCGCGAGGAGGCGGAACTGGAAGGTATTAGATGGTTCCGCCCCAAGCGCCTGTTGGAACCAGATAGGTTCCAGACGGAGCTTGGGCCACCTCCTGTGGATTTGACCCGCCCCCGAGTGGAGGACCTGGTAGACGCATGGAATAGTGCGACTACCGGGGCCCTGGACCGGGTGGCGCCTTTGCGGCCTCTCCTGCGGCGACGAACCACCCTGGCTCCCTGGTTTACCGAGGAGCTAAGGGTGATGAAACGCCAAAGGAGACGCCTAGAGAGTCGTTGGAGATCCTCTCGTTCCGAATCTGACCGAGCACAGGCACGAGCCTACTTGAGGACGTACCTTGTGGCATTAAGAGCGGCCAAACGTCAACATTGCGCCGCCCTTATTGCGTCTGCAGATAACCGCCCTGCCGCCTTGTTTCGGGTGACTCGCTCCCTCTTGTTTGAGAGGCCGCGGGAAGCCCCTTTACAGGGTAGAGCAGAGGAGTTTGGGAAATATCTACATGACAAAGTCGCTCAAATCCGGATGGGATGGGCCCCCTTCAGTGGTTCAGTAGAGACGCCCGTGGCGAGTCTTGAGGGTCCGCTTTGGGAGGAGTTTGATTCGGTTGCCATCGAGGATTTGGACAGGTTGCGTGGACGTCTGCGACCCACCACATGTTTATTGGACCCGTGTCCCTCCTGGCTTGTACTGGCATCCTGGGAGGTTACACGTGACTGGCTCCTGGTCCTAGTGAACACTTCGTTGGGTGAGGGGTCTCTACCAGCCGCCTTGAAAGAGGCGGTGGTGAGACCCCTGCTCAAGAAGCCTTCCCTGGACCCGACGGACCTAGTCAATTACCGTCCAGTCTCCAACCTTCCTTTTCTAGCGAAGGTTGTAGAGAGTGTGGTGGTACAGCAGTTCCCACGCCACCTGGAGGAAAATGATTATCTAGACCCGCGCCAGTCCGGCTTCCGACCCGGGCACAGCACGGAGACGGCCTTGGTCGCATTGGTGGATGATCTCTGGCGGGCCAGAGATAGGGGTTGTTCCTCTATCCTGGTCCTATTAGACCTCTCGGCGGCTTTCGATACCATCGACCATGGTATCCTGTTGCACCGGCTGGAGGGGCTGGGAGTCAGGGGCACCGTTTTACGGTGGTTTGGCTCCTACCTCACTGACCGGACGCAACGTGTGTTGGCAGGGGAGCAGAGATCGACCCGGAGGCCTCTCACATGTGGAGTGCCACAGGGTTCGGTACTCTCGCCTCTCCTGTTCAACACATACATGAAACCGCTGGGCGAGATCATCCGTGGCTTTGGGGTGGGATATCATCTGTATGCTGATGACACTCAGCTATACATCTCCACCCCGAACCACCCCAATGAGGCCATCGAAGTGATGTCCCGGTGTTTGGAGGCCATACGGATCTGGATGGATGGCAACCGACTGAAACTCAACCCTTCCAAGACGGAGTGGCTGTGGCTTCCGGCGCCCCGGTTCAACCAGGTGCTTCCATCTCTGGCCATTGGGGGCGTGCAATTAGCCCCTATGGAACAGGTGCGCAATTTGGGCGTCCTCCTGGATGCCCGGCTGTCCATGGATGACCATGTAACAGCCGTGGCAAGGGGGGCGTTCCATCAGGTTCGCCTGATGCGCCAATTGCGCCCCTTATTGGACCGGGATGCCCTACGCACAGTCACCCATGCGCTGGTGACGTCTCGCCTGGACTACTGCAATGCTCTCTACATGGGGCTTCCTTTGAGATGCACTCGGAGACTACAGTTGGTCCAGAACGCGGCCGCGCGGGTGATCATGGGGAGGACTAGATTCTCCCCTGTAACACCTCTCCTGCGCGAGCTGCACTGGCTTCCTGTGGTCTACCGAGTGCGTTTCAAGGTCTTGATTATGATCTTTAAAGCGCTTCATGGCACAGGGCCTAGTTACATGCAGGATCGCATCCTGCCCCACACATCCCTACGACCAATCCGCTCTCACAGAGAGGGACTTCTCCGGGTGCCGTCCGCCAAACAGTGCCGGGGGGCGACACCCAGGAGCAGAGCCTTCTCTGTGATGGGCCCAGCCCTGTGGAATGACCTCCCCCGTGACATCAGGATTACTTCCGATCTCCGCTCCTTCCGTGTACAACTGAAGACCCACCTCTTTCAACTATCTGGCCTGGCTCAACCGTAATTTTCTCGTACCCCTCCTGACTGTCTGTTTTTAACATTTTGAATTTGGATTGTACATGGGGTTTTATAATTAGGGTATTTTAATGGTTTTTAATTGTCTATGTATTGTATCTGTTAACCTCCTCCGTACATGTGTGTCTTTGTATTTATGTATGTCATGGGTTTATGTAAATGTTATATGTTTTTTACTCCATTGTACGCCGCCCCGAGTCCTATTCGGAAAGGGAGCGGCTAATAAATTTAAATTGATGATTGATGATGATGATTGATGATAATATAAATGAATTTATATTTAGAGTACCTTGTTTAAAATGAAGAAACAACAATGATAATCAAACAAATGAAGTACTATAATAATGTATACAAATATATTTGATTGATAATATGTGGCTTTAGATAAAGTTTAAGCGATGACTATGGAAAGGACGCACAAAAACCTTGTAACCAATCGACACATTGTACGTAATTGAAGATGTTTTTATGTTATATGCCTTGTTTGTTTAAAAATAAAAATTTTATTTAAAAAAAGAAAAGAAATGCAGATTGGATCTCCTCACTCAGGTTGAAGGCAAACCTCTAGTAGGAATTTTCCTTGTCTCATACACACACACACACACAAGGCAGCACTCCCCTCCTCCCCCCAAAAGAAAAAAAATCTCTACTCACCTAGTACAATACAATCTTCCCCACTACCTAATTCAAGCCTCTTCGGCATTCAGCCCCAGATGGAATCAGGATCTGCTGGCGTTAGGTCAGCCAAGCCCATGTCACTGGTCCAAACTTGCCGGGAGCGCACTTGACATCATCTGTGGCCCATGCCACTTTCTCCAGTCCACCATGTTAAAGGCCTGCTGAACCTCAAAGGAGTTCAGCTCTATGGGAAGCCAGATGTGACTACCTTGAAGGAAAACAGAGCTTCCAAATTCCATTCAGGTTGGCTGCCAAATGTAAGGTTCTAGAATACATTTAGACAAGGGGTGGGTTTCAAAAAATTTTACTACCAGTTCTGTGGACGTGGTTAGGCAGGGGGCATGTCACTGAGTGGGTTTAGCCTACTTGACATCACTCATGCACATGCACATGCAGTCACATGCCCTCCCCCCACCTATCCACACCCACTCAAATTTATTTTGGCAGCTGGGAGGCTGGCAAAGATGCCTCGGTTTCCCCGCTGCGCAGCTCTTGGAACACGGAGACAGGAATGCTGGCCCGGCACTTGTTTCCCTTACCGCTCACCACCGCTCGCCCTCTCGCTGCTTTCCCGGCCAGCTGACCAGCTAAGCAGGGCAGGCGGGTCCCAGGCTGCATCCAGCAGGGAGGAGCGGCAAGTGATAAGGGAAGCAAGCCCCATGCTATGGGGCCTTCCCTGCTGCTGCACCCTCACCTTCCATGCAGAGTCTCTGCCGGCAGGGTGCCTCCCATTTTGCCCTGTGCATGCCCCCTTCCTGTCACCACTGCTTCTATAGTGCCGGATCGTCCATGTCCCCCACTGCCTACACACACACACACACACACACACACACACACACACTGCTGCTGCTTCTGCAGCACTGAACAGTCCATGCCTGCTCCCCGCATGTCCCTCAAAGTCAACACATATGTTCCTTCAGGCAAGCTATTGAAGCTTGGCTCTATCATTCCACCTCCCCTTCTGATCTGTCTCATCCAGCCCCCCTTACACACACACACACACACACACACACACCATGCTTGCTGTGACGTGAAGTGAGCGTGGCCGGGGAGAAATCAGGAGGAGGGGGAGGAGAAGAGCCGAGGCTCTGGCCTTGATTGTTGTGAAGAAGTGCTGCACCTGTTTCCTTCTCTTTGAGAGCCACTTTGCAAAATGGGGAATTTTCTGACTTTTGCAAGGCGGCTCTCAAAGAGAACAGAGCGGGTACGGCAGTTCTTCGCAACAGCCAAGACCAGAGCTGTGTTGCACCCCCTTCCAGCCTTGGCTCCTCTGAGGAAGCACCACATCTGCTTCGTTCTCTTTGAGAGCTGCCTTGCTTGCTGTGGCACGAGACGTCTCTCTAGCAGAAGCTCAGCCTTCTCCTCCCACTCCTCCTGATTTCTCCCCGGTCGCACTCTCCTCGTGCCATGGCAAGTGCAGGGTGTGTGTAGCGGGGGCTGGATGAGACAGATCAGAAGGGGAGGTGGAATGAAAGAAGCCAAGCTTCAATAGCTTGCCCCAAGGAACATCTATCTTGGCTTTGAGAGACATGGAGGGGGGGGCACGGATCATTTGGTGCTATAGAAGCAGCAGCGGTGGGGAGGGGGCAAGTGTGGGGCAAAATGGGAGGCACCCCTCCGACAGAGGCTCCACATGGAAGGCAAGTGCAGCAGCGGGGGAGGATGGCCATCCCATGGCATGGGGATCGGTTCCCTTACGCTCACTGCTGCCGCTCCTGTGGGATGAAGCATTGGAGGTCAGGCCGGTCCCTCCTACCTTCCTGCTTGCTCGCTTGCTGCTTTCCCTGCTGGCTGCTCAATTGACAGGCGGTGCCTGGGTTGCAGCTGGTGGGGAAGGAGGGCTAGGCTAGCGTGAATGCTGCTTACCTGTGTGTAGGCAGGAGCCAGAAGGAGGCAGTTTTGTGGATCCACATGGCAAAGGTGAGGCAGGGCAAGCATCGGAGTGGGCAGTGTGGCCAACCAGTGAATAAAAATTGCTCTGTGCATGTGCAGAAGCAAAACCCAAGATGGCAGCGCCTATGACGCTGATGGGAGAACCGGTTTGGGGGCGTGGCAGACCAGGGTCGCTACTGGTTCCAGCGACCAGGCCATCAAGTTACTACCTATTTGGCCAAACCAGTCTGAACCGGTAGGAACCCACCTCTGGTTTAGACCCATAGAAGTTTGAGAATACATCCAAGTCACAATGAGCCAAAAATGGGACTTAAATGGAGGCTTGAATAACAATCAGCATTTAATCTTTAATCAAAGTTTAAAGACATGATGGTCAGTTTTTCCCAACATACCCAAGGATATGCATGGAAGAACTACGCCTCAGAGAAGGTGTAACTCCTTTTTATACAATCAGAAACATAAAATAACATCCTGGCTTTACAATACTCCTCACTAGCCTTATCTCTCTCCTCTGTTCTCATGATTGCCATCTGCTGTGAAGGGAACCGATCAAAGATGAGGTATAGGTTTTGACAAATGCCAAGTACTTTACACACTCCAATAACAGCTTTTTCCTTAGTTGCAGGAAATATAAACATAAGGGTCTAATGTGGCATATTTGTGTTAAAACTACAAAGGGCATAACACAAGACATAACATATATGTGTTACAGGAAACAAATATTCACAGCATGCAAGTATACAAGGGCATCATCTAGTATAGTATTATATAGTATATCCTTGTTACTACTCCCCTTCAAAGGTTTTACCACTTCACCAAGAAACCTATATGAAATACTTGCTTCTAGAAAGCTCCAGAGGGAGACGTCAATCAATCACCATCCTGTTCTTGTTCTGAGCATCCTGAATGCCTCCATTTGAGTATTGCAGACTACATAATCCTGACAAAAGAGGGCCCTGAATCTGATCTTCAAGGGTTTTTGTTCCAGTAGATGGAATACATTTGATTCATTGTCTGAACAAGTCAAATTATATAATTAACATTCAAAATTGATTGCCTCCTCTATTTTACAAGATAACATTTATAACGTATTTTATACTCTGCAATAATTATCAAGTAATTATTTTCTCTTGAATGGGTTTCCTGCCTGAGTAGGGGTTGGATTAGAAGAATTCCAAGCTCCCTTCCAACTGTGATTCTGTTATTCTAAATGGAATGTCAAATACAAACAAACAAGAAAACCTGTCCCCCTCTCCCTTCAATCAAGAAATTGGCAGTATTTGCAGTTTGTTGATCAGCTCATGTATCCATTTTGCTAATTAGAAAAAAGTGAAATCCTTTGAGACAGAACTGCCTGAAAGTTGTATAAGGGGAGATGAAATAGACGTGTTTCAGACCGAAATCTAAAATACGATAAGATGGATATAATTTCTTGTCAGGAATGTTCAAATATCAGAATAGATTTTTTTGCTCCGTCTTTTTAGATAAAGACTGCTCGTAGTCAGATATTATTGGTTGCAGCAGCACAAACAAAAATGAAAAGCAAACAAATGTATGATAAATGCTTTCAAAATAAAAAAAATTAAATCTTAAGTGTTTAGAAAAATCTGTGGAGTTTTAGAATTAGAAGTTACTTACCATTTAAAATGATGGCCAACATGACCCTGATTATTCACTATGGCATCTTATACCTGACAAATGTTCTTGCAAATCTAAAAACAAACAAAAGCAAAAACAAAATATTCCATTCACGCTTGCTTGTAATGGTTGCTTCTGCTTCTGGATTTTAAAAGAATTCTTTAAAATGCATGTTATCCATTTCCTGTGTAAACATCAGAGCTTTTCTCAGGTGTTTTGCTTGTTTTCTGATCTTGTAAGCCTTCTAAAATCTCAATACTTTGCATACTTATTTGGAGGTTAATTAAGGGCTGGTTTTAATGGGACTACTCCCAAATGATTGTTCTCTGGATTACTACTCAAAAATGGTTTTTCAGAAAACAACGATCCCTGCAGCCTTCCTTATTTCTACTCAATTAATATGCCTGTGGCATGCGTGGTAACACAACCTATGGCTGCTTGTTGCTGCTTTCTATGAACTTCAGCTTCCCTATATCTATGATGCTTGTTGAGAAATGAAAATTGGATGAAGTCTGGAAAAACATAGTTTGGGGGGAAATTGCAGTAATGAAATTAAATGTACAAATGGTGTGGAAATAAATATCTCTGATCCCAATCATCAATTAATATCTTTCCTCCACATCTTTCTATAGAATTTATGCAAGAAAGACAAAATTTGCTCACCTGCCAAGACGAGAGCTGTGCCACCTTTTGCCTTTATCATCAGATGTATTGTGTCTTTCACTGTCTGGATTTCTACCCTCATTCTCAAAAGCTATCATTTAATGGTAGGGAAATCCTCTATATCAGGAGGGGATTACTGGAGATGGAAGAATTTGTTCCATAAATCTCCTGGATTGCTGATAAATCCATCTGTTTTTATTCCTCCCCTCCCCTCCCCTACGCAGTAACAGGCAAGTGTTGGATCTCTGCATTAGCAGGACTCTTTTTTAAGCCCTCAGTTCTGGTGCCTCTTACACAATGCACAAAGAGGAAAGCTTAATGTTAGTGTTAGGGTGCTGAGTCTTATGACTTTAACTATCATAGCAGAAGGAACTGGAGATAGAGCTGAAGAAGTCTTAGGAGAAAAAAGCTCCTCTTGCCATGCAGACAAATACTTGTGTTTGAGCTTTTGTCCATAATTTGCACTGGGAGACACTTCACCAAGTTTGTACCCTGTTTCCCTGAAAATAAGCCCACCCCGAAAATATTGCAACACAGCAGCAACCATGAGGTGACCACCCCTGCCGTCTCCTGCACCTCCAAAATAATAAGACCTCCCCCAAAATAAGGCCAGAGAAACACAGTAAGCTTAAATTTGAAAGAAGCATCTATATTATTTCGCTTTTTCCTACTGTAGAGAAGAACTGGAGATTACCTGGGAAGAAAGATTATGAGCTGAACAGGAGCTGAGTAAAATTGGATATCTGGAATGTATAAAATGCTCATGTTCTTAGGTGCACTTGAATATTTATTTATACTCATTGTACCCCCAATAAACCATCAGAACAGACAACATGGTCTTGTTCTGATGCATGCATTTGACTGGTCTTTAAAAGGTATTGTATCCATTGTTTCTTACATTATGTACAAGCAATATTCACTACAATTTTTTCTGGTTCCAGTAGAAATAATTAAAGACTTGACTATTAGATAGCAATGAGTGGAAATGATTGAAATAAACATAGATCCGGGTTAAGAATGATTGCAGAAGTCCAGGGATTTTAATGTGCTATTGAAAGCTTGACATAAAAAACACATTCTTTTCATAGGAAAAAGCAGTCAGAAGAGTCTATGCCAGTAATTTCTCAATCTTGGCAAATTAAAGATGGGTTGACTGCAACTCCCAGTTACCTATCAGGTTTCTCCAAAAATAAGACCCAGTCTTATATTTTGGGGGGCTTATTTTGGGGGCAACATAATTTCAGAGTGATTGGCTTGGCGGACACCCTGCCCTCTAGCATGTGTACAAGAAGCGGCAAGCATGCAGGGACCAATGATATCCGGCACCAGCTGCAGCCTGCCAGTCCCTTGGTTGCCGCACTCTGGGGTTGCACAGCCAATGCAGAGCAGGTGAGTTACCCAAAATTAGGCAAAGGCACAAGGCAGGCAGATTCAGCTGCTCACAGCAGGCACTGCAGATGGATGCAGATGTGTGGGACGCAGACGAAGCAAGGCAAGCGACTAGCCACTTCGGATTTGGGAGTCGCTTGTGAAGGTAAGCTGGAGGTTGAAGGGACAGGGTATTAGTTAGCTAGGCCCATCTGGGATGGAGCCAAGGTGGCTTAGCCAGCCAGGCGACCTTAAGGACAGTAGGGGGGGGGCATGGCAAGCTAGGCCACAGCCAGCACAGCCCAGAATGGAGCTGTGCTGGCGGCTTCACCAGCCACGTGAGCCCACAGATGGTGGGGAGCCCGCAGCAAGGTCTGGTGATGCAGGGGGATAGCATGACTTGCAGGCTTACCTGTAGGCAGGAGGCAGCAGGTAGGTTGGGGCACACGCACTGCATGGGAAGGCATCCTAAGCAAGCAATCCGCAGAGACTGTGCCATTGTGCAAGCAAATGCCACATAGTGTGCTATGCCACTGAGGTGAGGAGTGACTGGGCGAGATGTCCAGGCAGGTGGGGCAAGCGGTGAGTGGCAGCAAATCATTCAGTGAACCAGTTAAAATTTCTGCTACCGGTTCACCCGAACTGGTTCAAACCAGCTGAATACCACCTCTGGGCACCAGGTCTTATTTTCAGGCGGGAGGTGGGGGTCTTAAACTGACTTACCTTGCAACGGTGGCAACAACAGCCGCACCCAGCAGGAGGCCCACCTCTTCTCTGGCATCTTTCCAACGCTCATGTATGTCACCCCTGGCCTGTTTAACTGTCAGAGGCCTTCCAGAAAGCCCTCTGCAGTAACAGAGCTCCGTATCAATCCGGAGCTGTTATCAGCTGCAGGGGGCTTTCCGGAAGGCAAAATGGAGGCCAGGGGTGATGCACATGAGTAGCAGTAAGCAGCACAGAAGTCAGCTGGGCCTGATGGAATCATGGGACAAGTTGTTAGGGATTGCATTGCAGAGTTATCTGGAGTGTTCACGGATATTTTCAATCTATCCCTGTTGCAGTGCTCTACCCCTACTTGCCTGAAGACATCCATTATAGTGCCACTTCCTAAGCAGACAGTAGTGGTATCTCTTAATGATTATAGACCAGTAGCTTTAACATCTGTCGTCATGAAATGTTTTGAGAGAATGATGTTGAACCATATTAAGGCTAGTCTACCATCTACTTTGGACCCATACCAATTTGCATATACGAGTAATAGATCAACTGATGATGCTATGTATATTGTTGTCCATATTGTATTGAATCATTTAGAACAACAGGGAACATATGTAAAGTTGTTATTTGTGCATCATAGCTCTGCCTTCAATGCCATTCTACCCAACAGGTTGTTTGTGGATAAAGGATTTTCTGACAGGCCACAATCAGTAAGGATGGGATCTCACCATTCTTCAACTCTGATACTAAGCACAGGAGCCCCCCAGGGTTGTGTGCTAAGCCCCTTCCTTTATTCTTTGTACACACGACTGCACCCCATTGTATAGCACCAATGCAATTAAATTTGTGGATGACATGACAATGGTGGGGCTTATTAATAAGAACAACGAGTCTGCTTATAGAAAGGAAGTACAAGGGCTAACATTGTGGTGTAAAGAAAATAATCTTACACTTAATACCAAAAAACCTAAAGAACTTATAATTGACTTCAGAAGGAAGAGAGATGTACATTTATCATTGTTCATAAATGACGAGGAGGTGGAGAGGATTGGTAGTTTAAAATTTCTGGGCATTTATTTCTCGGAGGACCTCTTATGGTCTATGAATGCTAACATGCTTGCGAAGAAGGCACAGAAGAGGCTTTACTTAGTGAGAATGCTCAGGAAAATAAATGTATCCCAGCATCTACTTCTGTCCTATTATCGCAGCACCATTGCGTGTGTCCTGACATACGGCGTCCTTTCATGGTATGGGAGCAGCTCTGCAGCGAACAAAAAAGCTCTACAGAGAATCATTATAACTGCCCAGAATATCATCGGGCTCCAGCTACCAGCCCTGGATGACATCTTCGCAACTCGCTATTTGAGGAAGTTGCACAACATTCTCAGAGACTCTTCCCATCCTGCTTACAATCTTTTTGGACTGTTGCCTTCTGACAGAAAATACAGAACAATTAAAACTCGGACCACACATCTTCTGAATAGTTTTTATCCCAGAGCTATAATTGCGCTCAACAATGAACTTTAGTAAAGGGCCCCTATCAGTGAGCTGTTGGACAACATTACTTGGTCTGTATGTGGATGTTTGGGTGGTTTAGGGGCAGGGAATTTTTGGTGGGCGGGGGTGTTTGGGGATTTTCATGTGTGTTGGGCCTCGTCTCTGGGTGTTATATGAATTTTATTGTATGGGTATACTGTGTATATATGTACAATGACAATAAAGTAATTCTAAATTCTAAGTGGGCCAGCAAGGCAAAGCAGGTATCGAGGTATGCAAGAACTGGTAAGTAGGGCAGCTCCACCACCCACATCCCCATCCTAGCTTAATTTTTACCAGTGCACCTCACCCCACCCCTGAACCCCGAGTGGGTGGGGTCTTAATTAGGACTTACTTTTGTGATAGGTCATATTTTCAGGGAAACACGGTACATTTGTTGGAGTTGAAGTTGAATTATATGAGGTTAAGTCTATACTATTGGGAATTTATGCCCCAAATGAAGTTAAAGCAAAGTTTTATAAGCGACATGGGGAAAATGATGATTCTTCTTATGAAAATTAGAGTGATATGGAACTAGCATTTACCCATAATTATATAAAACATCTGAGAAAAATATCAAAACCACTCATTGTAAATTACCAAATGCCTCTTTTAATAGGATGGATAATTTAGGGTTGATGGATGCATGAAGACAGAAAAATAGAAATATTCCTACTTTTCAAAAATGGAAATATTCCTTTTTTAAAAAAAGAATAGATATGATATGATCTGGGTTTCAAAGAATTTAACTACAGGGCTTGCTAAAGTACAGATTTTAAAGACTCTTTATGACCTTACCTCTGTGTGAGTTTGTTTTATAAAAAGAAAGTTATTATTTTCAGATGGAGACTAAATGAAATGTTGCTGCAGAAAGAAAGAACAGTGAAGGACTGTAAAGAGAAACGTAAGGTTTTTTTTGAAAATAACTTAAATGAAGTATCGACTTACAAGAGTTTGTTATGCAAACAAAGCTTTTGTGAGAGGATATCTTATAAAACATAATGCTTTACTTAACAAGAAGGCCAAAAGAAAGCACAGCTTATCTTGATGTAATAAGAAAAGGAGAATTAAAGAAATCTAATAGGAAGGCAAATATCTCTCACCAACATTTACAGCAAGAGTTGTTGTAACAATAAAAGAAATGGAAATAAAAATTAGCGACATTAAACAAAAAAAATTCAAATAAACTAGGGAAAGGCATATAAATAAAGAAAAGGAAAAAATAGTGAAACTTCAAGAGGGAGACTGTAATAATGAATAATATGCAATACAAAAGGTTTTTCATCAGTATTACTTTAATTTGTAGGATATGATATCCCTGTGGGAAAAAATAGAGGAATATTAAAAAAAATAAAATTTACCAAAGATTAGAGAAACGAGGAAAAATTATTAATGTTCCTATAATGCTAGAGGTCTTTGAAAGTTTTAAAAAATTAAAGTAGGAAAAGTATTGCGGCTAGATGGATGATCAGGTTCTTATTATAGATGTTTTGAAGATCATCTCTTGCAAACTTTGCAAAATATGATAAATTTTATCTTACAGAGAGGAAAACTGCATGATATGTCAATTACATAATTATATACATATGTAACACTAATATCCAAAGGACAGGATTTGACTTTGATGAGAAATGATAGATCAATATAATTATTTAATGATTATAAACTGTTCACAATGATCGTGACAGACTTAAAATAATTTCACAAGAACCTATACATTAAGATCAAGATGGGGTTTTACCTAAAACATAGTTAAAAGTGTTGGATATTTTAGAATATTTTCAACAACTCAATGAAAAACAAGTTGCATTATTTATTTATTTTTGATGCAGAGGGAGTCGTTTGACAATTTGAAGTGGACTTTTTTATCCAGTTGCCTTTTGTTTATTTTAGCTTTAGAAATATGAAGCAGAGACATAAGAGGAAAGGATTAAGGGTATAAAGATTAAAAAAGAAATTTATAAATTAAGAGGCTTTGCAGATGATATTGTATTTGTCCTAAAGGAACTTTTAAATGGAATCTAAACTTTAATGGGGATATTAAAAGAATTTGGTACAAATGCAAGTTTTAAGATCAACAAACAAAAGACAAAGAATGTTGACAAAAATATGAAGACACACAAGATCAAACAGAATTGAATAAAATAGGTTCCAAGGTTGAGAATCAGATAAAATATTTGGGTATTAATATGAGAAATATAAATTGTATGCTTTTTCAAAATAATTGTGTTACGACTGGAATGAAATTTTAAAGAGACATGTAAGGGTGCAAGAAAGCACAATTGTCATTGTTGGAGAGAATGTCTGTGATTGAGATGAATGCCTTGCATGGAATATTATTTTTATTTCAGATACCAGTTTTAACATCTGATGTATCATTTAAACAATGGCATAAGGATTAGCCAAATTTGTTTAGCAAGGGAAAAAACTGTGAGGTGTTACAAGATGCAAAAGAGGAGGACTGAGTTTACCTAATTTGAAATTATATTTTGTACCCCACCGTTTGATCTAAATGAAAGAATGGATACTGCCAAGAAACAAAAGGCTTTTCAAGCTAGAAGGTCATTATTTAAGATTTGGGTAGCACAGATATCTATGATATGATCAAACTAAGGTTTATATAAATTTTAACAGCATTGTTAAATTTGCTATATTGAGAATATGGAACAGATATAAACTTAAGGCTATGCCTGAAAATACCTTTGTGGGTCTCAGCAAAGGAAGCTTTTTATGAAAATGATTATACAGCATAGTTGATTTACTTTGGTGTTAGAATTCTATAGAGGAGAATGTAGATTAATAATAAAAAAAGAATTGTTAGCAGACAGATATTCATGTCAATGGATTTTTATGAACAATTATTTAAAAGTATATAAAGGAACTTTTGAACATTGTACGTCTGAATTTGAAATGGAGTTGTGCAAAAATTATTATATTATTGCTAAAATGTCATTTTATTGAAATATTAAAAAGAAGTGAAAAATATATGATATACACATTGATCAAAGGGAGAATATGTGGTTGAAAGGACTGAAATTTATGTCATTTTTATAAAATGATGGAATTGTTAATACATGTCATGAGAAAATGTGTAGAATGTATAAAAGTGGTTTATAAACTTTTGCTGGAAATGTAATCAACAAGAAAGGGTATTGTATCATGCTAGGCGAACATTTACAGGTAATGCTCAACTTACAAGTTTGTTTAATGACCCTTAAAAGTTAACAAGTTATATTTTTTTCACACTTACAACTGTGGTAGCATCCCTGGGTCACATGCAGAAGTGGGTTTGGGCAAACCGGTAGTGGAAATTGGGACTGGGTCGCCGAACCAGTAGGGACGTCAGGCTTGTCATCCCTCTGAACCAGTTTCCAGGTCGCCCATGCCGTTGCCATCATGTTTTTAGTCGTTTTATAATGTTCTGCACATGTGCAAAACCATTTACAGGCAACTACACATGTGCAAGTAATGGGAAGCACACACACGAAGCAGACCGGCAGTAACACCAGCAGCAACCTACCCCTGATCACTTGATCCCCCCTTTGCAACCTTTTGACAAGCAAAGTCAACGGGGAAACCAGATTCACTTAACAACCTGTTACTAACTTAACAATTTCAATTATTCATTTAACAACTGTGGCAGGAAAGGTCGTAAAATGGGGCAAAACTCACTCAATGCCTATCTTACTTAGCAACAGAAATGTGGGTCTCTATTGTGTTCGTAGGTTTAGAACTATTTGTAATAAAGCCAGAAAATGTTGGATTCAAGTACATATAATACAGAGCCAGCGCCCCATGGTGGATGAGGAGACCTTGCGGCCCATGGTCACTGGCTGAAAGGACACAAATAAAGCCTCTGAGCGTCGGAAGGATGACGTCCGCTTAATATATCTCTTCAGTGAGCTGCGCACATCAAGGGTATGCCATCAGCACTCTCTAGGGTGACTGGGCCTCGGGCAAAAGTTTGGGAGTACAACCTCCTGAGCCCTGTGGAAATATGAATTAACTTTCGGGATAAATGAAGGGTCCAGTCGAAGGACAACCCTGTTGCTATGAACGAGACACAAGTCTTCCCCAACCGACAGGGCTGCCGACTCAGACACTCTACTCGCTGATGTAATGGCAATGCGGAAGCAGTTTTAAGTGAGAGATGCCGGATGGATGAATCCTTGAGAGGTTCAAAGAGTGGTTCAGAAAGAGCCAGAAGCACAACTGCAAGCTCCCAGGTCGGGTAATGATGAACTACATGCAGGTGTAATTTTGATGCTACCCTGAGGAAGGCACGTACACTAGGATGATGGCTGTGGCTGGTGAGAGTCCACTGACTAAATGGTGGACAGCACCGCAATCTGACGCCGCAGGGTGTTTGGAGCTAGTCCCTTATCGAACCCGTCTTGGAGTCCAAAATTTGTGGGAAGGACGATGTGAGCGGGTCGAGTTGACAGGCGGAGCACCAACTGGAGAATGTGGACCCAGTAGCTCCGTAGATTCTGGTGGTGGAAGGCCGCCTCGCCGCTTGAGTGGTACGAATAACCTGGCTGGAGAAACTGGCCCAAGTCTGGAGATCCCTCTCAAGTGCCAGATGCTCAGTGGAGCCACTGAGGCTCCTGATGGAGTATGACCCCCTGGCTGAGAGAGACCCACTCCTGCGGAATCCTCCAGGGCCAGGCGATGGAGAGGATGGTCAGGTTGGCGAACCAGGTCCTTCGCTGCCAGTATGGTGCCACCAGAAGCACCTCTGCTTGATCCACCAGAATCTTCCTGATGACTCGAGGAATCAGAGGCAATGGTGGGAAGGCATAGAAAAGGCCCTTGGGACAAGGGCAGTTGAGAGCGTCCACTCCCTCCGCCTGAGGGGAATGATACCTGGTGAAGAATCGGGGCAGCTGGGCATTCTCAGGAGTGGCAAAGAGGCTGACCAGGGGAGAGCCGAATCTGCGCGCTAGCTGCTGAAACAGGTGCGGGTATAGGCGCCACTCTGACTGGTCCAGGGTGGACCTGCTCAGCCAATCCACACGAATGTTGTCTACCCCCAATATGTGTTCTGCTCTTATGGATGCCACATAGCATTCCGCCACTTTCCAAGCGCTTCTGCCTCTAACATGAGAGCGCTTGATCTGGTGCCCCCCTGGCAGTTGATGTCACCTTTGCCACCACATTGTCCATCAGGACAAGGACATGGCAGCCCTGCACCTCTGACTTGAACATGCATAGGGCCAGGTGGACCAACCTCAACTCCAACCAGTTCGTTGTGGAACACTTCGCGGGCGGACCACTTGCTCTGCACGACCTTATTGTGAAGGTGAGCTCCACACCCGAAGAGGCTCGCATCCGATATGACGGTCACTCGGTCGGGCTCAGAACAGCGACCCCCTTGTCAACGCTGCAGTCTGTTACCATCTGAGAGATCTAAGGACCTTTGGAGACGGCTGAACCATGACCTTGGAGTTGCTGGCATTGGCCCTCTGCGATGGGAGGAGGAACCATTGCAACTCCCTGGCATGCAGGAGCACCCGAACGGAAGGCAATCACCGAACCTGCCGGGTGAGGCCTTGAAGGCTTCGGATCTGTTTTGGAGACAATGACACGAAGCAAGACGATGTGTCAATCACTGCCCCCAGGTGCAGCACCTTGGTAGAAGGCGACAGGTGGCTTTTCTCTAAGTTGATCAAGAACCCGTGGTGTTGAAGGGCGTCTATGGTAAACTGCAGATCTCAGGTGGTTTGCATCCTGGACGATGACTGGATCAATATGTCGTCCAGGTAGCATTGGAGGCGAATGGGGCGCTTCTGGAGGTGTGCCGCCACTGTGGCCAGGATCTTCGTGAAGACCCTAGGGGCTGATGACAAGCCAAAGGGAAGGGCCTGGTACTGGTAGTGGCATCCCGCATAATAGAATCGGAGGAATTACCTGTGACCCAGTCTTATCGGGATGTGGAGCCTCTTTCTGGTCAATGGAGTTCAGCAGGTCCCCTAGTCGAATGTAGCCCAGGATTGACTGGAGGGACTGCATTTTGAACTTCTTGTAGACCAGTTGGGAATTGAGCTTTTCAAAATCCAAAATGGCCCTCCACCCTCCTGAGCTTTTCGGTACTAGAAAAAAGATGGAGTAAAACTCCCCCTCCTGACCCAGGGGAACTGGTTCTATGACCCTTGTGTCCAACAGATGTTGAATCTCAGCCTCCATGAGACCCTTCTTGGTGGCATACCTGGGGGTGGGACAACAAATAAAGAGTCAGAGAGGGAGAGAAATGAATTCTAGGGTGAGGCCTAGCCTCAGTTTGCAATACCCATGCACCTGACATGGTCTCCTCCCAATGGTCGGCAAACAGCTGCAGCCGATCTCCTATGGGGGGATTGGCCTGGTGGTCATTTACTACAGCGGAAAGGCCTGTTGGCCAATCCACCTCAAAACGGGCACCTAGAGAAGGGCTGATAACGACCTCTGTCTTGAAATGGCTGCCTATCCTGAGATAGGTCCTATCCCTGGGAATCGGAGTGCTGAAAGTAAGAGGAACTGGCCTGTGACTCAGCTGTCCGAAAGGACTGCTTTCGAAAGTTGGAGAATCTACGATCTGTCTTGTGGGAGACGGAAAGCATAACTTTCTGCTTGTCCTTATTTTCCATGAGGACAGAGTCCAAGGCATCCCCAAAGAGCTTCCCTCCCTTGAAGGGGGCTGAGGCTAACTTCCACTTGGACCTCATGTCCACATTCCAATGGCGAAGACACAGGAGACAGCAGGAAGTGATGTTGGAAGCCATGGACATTGAAGCAAACTTCTCTGCATTGAGGGAAGTGTCTGCCGTATATTCAGCTGCCGCCACAATTTTGTTAACATCCTGGCGGAGCCTAGAATCCCCTGGAGGCAGACAGGTGAGCAGCTGTCAAAGTCATGCTATGGAGGCACTGCTAAAAAAGGAAGCTGAGGTGGACACCCTTATGGCCCTCGCTGCGGCCTGGTGGGTCGTGGCAAGCCCTCTCCGCCTTCTTATCTTCCACCTTAAGGCCTTTCAACAGATCAGGTGGAAGGACAGGATTGGAGGTGAGGGCAGCCACAGGGGGGTCTACATCCAGAAGTTTGAGGGGATCTCCATGCTAGGCTCAATGGCGCAAAGCCATTTGTCATTAGCCCCTGGGGTCGCCCATGTCCCTGGTTGCACCCATTGACGCTGCACTACGTCCTTAAACAACTTGGGTGCAGGAACCATCTTCCGAGCCTGAACGTTCTCATCAAACAACCCCCCACTGGGGTCAGTGGGATCAGTATATCCCTGGGCTACAGGAGCCACCTCCAGGTGGGTAATCACCTTTGCTTTGTGCAGGATTGACTTGAATAATGAAGGCTTAAACAGTCCTGCAAAGGCGCACTTGTCAGGAACCAACCTGTCTTCAGACAGATCCGGTTCCACAAAATCCTCCTCCTCTGACACCAAACCCGCACTAACGATGGAGGGAGGGGGCGAGGAGGGTCTACGAGCTCTCTTAATCCCACGAGCGACCCCATCATCTCACTCGAGACCTTGGGCTATGCCCTGGGAGATTGCATTGGCAATCACCTCTCGCATCTTAGCTGATATAGAAGGTCCCCACCCTGGTGGCAGCAGAGGAAGATTATGGCCTGCGGGATACAGGAGGAGGAGATTACCTGTCCTCTGCTACCTTGCAGCCAAACAGATCAGCACTCTCCAAGAAAGAGCGATCTGGATCCTCCAAGGGATCTGTCTGGGGAAAACCCCTGGGGATCCCTCCCCCCCCCCCCCGCCGCAGGAAGATAAGGGAGGCTCAGGTAGACAGGTGTCCTGGCTCCCCAGTGATTCTGGGGGATCTGCTTGGTGGACCTGAGCTACTATCAAGGTCTGCGTTTGGGCCCTATCAAATTGCTTTTCAAGGGCCTTCTGGTACCTCAGCTCCACCCTGTCTTGGCCCGTAGTCGCCTTCCTGGCATAGGGGCACTTCCCAATCTCTTTGATAGCCTCCCTGGCCGCTTTCCTGGTGTAAGGCCTATCCTATGGAGTGGAGGTTGCCTCAAGCTCAGGCAATTCCATGATGGCCTCTTCCATGCTGCTCGAACCCCAGCAGCCGAACAGGGAAAATCTTTGGCTCCAAGGGTATGGAGGGGGGGTTGATGAAAGCCCCACTCACCACCGCACGAAGAGTTGCAGGCTGGCATGCGCCTAGTGCTCACAGCACCACCAGAAGGGAGGAGCTTGCTGAGCTAGCAGGCAGGGTCGCAGGCAGTCTAGCAAAGGTGGCTCTTGGAGGATAGCAGCCACCGAAACCTCAGAACACCTTTCGCTGTCGCTGAGGCCTCTGCCGGCAGTCCTGACCAAGGCAAACAGCTTCCAGAGGCTCCGGCTGCAGTTTGCGGCGATCTTCTTTGGTGGGAAAAAAATCAAACCCAAAATGGCCACCGATGGTGTAAACAAGATGGCCGTGCCCAGCAGAAGCATGCCATGTGGTCGAGGGTCCAAAATCGGCTGCACAGCTCAAAACCATGCCATGCAATCACCCAGGTGCTCAGCGGGCTGCCCTGTAGCCAGACGGGCCGCCGAAGCCTTGGATGGTCCAGCCGGTGAAAAAGACAACTGCGGCAGTGGCAATCACATCGGAGAAGCCAACAAACACGTGGAAGGAAAGCAGTCGCAGTCCTCTCCAGAGCGAGGAATCTGCACTTAAAAAAACCAGCCGGCCAAGGAAAGAAGCGGAAATCCAACTAAACTAACTAAAAAACAGTAGAAGGAAACAACTTAGGTAAGAAATAAAAGGATTTAAGAGAAAGCTAAGCTGTGAATGCATCCAAATGGGCTGACTGAATTGAAAAAACTGAGGCTAGAAGGAGCCAGAAGGCGTGGTAAAAGAATTTCAATTCAGTCCGTGGGCAGTGTGACAGAAGTTAACCCTTGCTTGGACACTCCAAGCGTTGCACAGAACAATGGATACAAACTAATCAAGGAGAAGCAACCTGAAGGAGAAATTTCCCAACAAACAAGGATAATTAAGCAGTGGAACAGGTTGCCTTCAGAAATTTTGGGTGCTTCATCACTGGAGGTTAAGAACAGACTGGACAGTCACTTGTCTGAAATGGTATATGGTTCTCCTGCCTGAGCAACGGTTGGACTAGACCTCAAAGGTCCCTTCCAGCTCTATTCCGATTCACTTCTGGTATAAAGCTGCTATGCAGCAAGTCTGGTACTAGCAGCAATCCCACCTATTGCTGGAGCCTAATTTCACAATTAGAGTCCGATATCTATTACATAATATCCCTGAAAGCCAGAAGAATCTATAATAGCCTCCAACATCCCTGCCCCTGTACTGGAATTAGTTAATGCCACACTTGAAGTCAGGAGTGCACATCTCCAAGATTATGCCTCAAGATACACAATTAAATCATGATTGTAAGCTAGCATTTCAGAATCTATGCTGGCCAGACTTGAACAGTGCAATCATTGATGCTGTCTGGGTTTGCTTGCTTGCATATTATTACCCAACTAGGTAAGTGTGAACATGGGATTTGCTCCATTTATATATTGTAGCTTACCCTGCAAGTGTTCACAGCAATATAGTTTCCTCAATAGTTGAATTAAAGTACAGCAGCCACAATTGGGATCTGAATATTGGTTGCCAAGCTACATGTTTAAGTAACATCATATGACCAATTTTATGACTGTTTTTTTAATCAATTAGGGGAATTGTGATCATTAAAATCTGGCTTCCCCAAATTGACTGATTGTTAGAAGCCAATTCAGATTACAAATTTCAATCACCTAAGATGCTGTTACCATTATAAAACAGTTGCCAAGCACCCAAACTGCCACGACTGGTGGAGAATATGTCATCAGTCACTTTTTCTGAGATCACTAATTTTGAGCCATTATAGCTCAAGAATTACCTGTAGTTTTCTGTGATATTAATCCCTGCTTACCCCAGTGTTGGTACTGAAGATAACATGTACCGGCTGTTTCCTTATTTTCTTTTGAACAGTGTGTAAATATGGTTTTGTTTGTTAATGGCTAAATCAGTGGTTCCCAAAGTGGGCGGTACCGCCCTTTGGGAGGTGGTGGGATGACTTAGGGGGGCGCTAAGAGGCAAGGGCACAGCAGGGGGGCACTAAGAGGCAAGGGAGGCGGCAGGGAGGACTAAGAGGCAAAGGAGGTGGCAGAGGAGTGCTAGAAATGGCCCCCTGGCAGGGCGCAATTCTGCCTGGGGCTGTTGGATGCCAGTCATCTGAGCACTTCCAGCAGGGGTGAAATTCAGTCTAACGTCCCAAAGACTGGAAGGATTTTTCGCTCGCTCAGGAGGCATACAAGCATGTCAGGCGGGGGTGGGGGAGAAAGAAGAGCCTTTTGCCTGCATTTCTCCTCTGATATGACTCTGCGTGTGCTGTGCACGGAGAAGAGATGTGGGACTGAAGGGGGCTGTCCTTGGGCCTGCATTTCGGGGATTGGGAATTGGTGCTGCATTACGCGAGTCCGATGTCACTGCACAAGAGCACTCGGCTGTCTGCCTGTCGCACGCTTTTGTAAGTGGCTTTACTTCTGACTCCCTTTCCAGGACTGCGCTGCGAGCCACCTCCGCGAGGATTGCACCGCAGCGCACATGTGCAACGGAGCCACCTCCCCAATCCCTCTTGCACCCGCTCCACGGATGCGCCTCTCGCTTGCTTCTACCCCTCCCACATTAGAAATGCAACAGGTAAACATGTGGTGGAGGGGAAGAGAGGCTAGCCCCCCTCTGCCTCCTCGCTCCATTTGTAAAGGTGGCCTTAAAAAGTGAGGAGCGGGAGGACACTTGGGGTGGTTTCTCATGAGTTGCAAAGTAATCTCATTGAAGGCTGAAATATAGGGGAGATTGTGGAAAAGGGATAAGCATTTCCAACATATACTGTTTAAAAAAAAGTAAATAAAAAAGTGGTCTGATTACAAGTTGGATATTGTCATACAGGAAAAAACAAAGCAAAACAAAATTATGACGGAACATCCCATATTAGAAGAAAATGCTGTCCAAATGTTCCCAGTATGCCAAACAAGATGTTTTATAACCAAATGGAGTCAAAACACTGCAGTTTTTTTTAATAAAGTCCCCTTCCTATCTTGACATTTATGCAGTGAGACCTTTGTCAGATAAACCTGGATAATGGCATCACTCTTATGTTGTGTGAGTATACATGAGCTGCAAGGCTTGTATTTTGCCATAGTATCATCTACAGCCCCATAAGTACTACTAAGATTTTGACCAGCTGCTGGGCACCAATATATTGAAGAATACGGAAAGACTGATCACATGGGGCAGTCTAATGAACATTTCTGAAATAGCAGATACCACAGAACAAAGTCTTCTTCCTTCTCTACCCCCCACCCCACCCTGTTATTTAGGGGGGGGGGAAGCAGCAGTGTGTGTGTGAATGATCAGGCATGTACTGTATTACACAGAATTTACTGAACAGTGAAGTAATTACTAAATTTAGTAATTACTAAATTTTACTGAGTTTACTAAGATACTAGTTACTAAGGTTCTTGAAAAATGAATATCAGACTTTGAAAACCTGGTATTACTGGATCATGTTCAATTTTGTTGAATTAACATTAACTAAAAAAGTTTTTAAATTGGATTTTGAATAAATGTGCAATTGTTTTGAATTTTACTGTTACTATCTCCCTTCCGTTGTGCAAACTGCCCAGTCACATGACCTCCCCCACCCATGCCCACCAAGCCAAGCCCACAGAACCGGTAGTAAAAAAAAATTGAATTCCACCACTGGGTGGGGGGCACTGAGGATCAGTTTGTAGCACCAAGGGGGCTGAGGACTGAAAAAGTTTGGGAACCACTGGGCTAAATGGCCTGAATGACAATCTTTTAGGAATTTCCTAACATTAAAAAAAAAATTCTAGTCACCCTTCTTAGTAAGCAATTCTAGGTATTGCATATGACAAAACATGAATTACAAAGCAATTAAAGTATATATGGATGCTGTTTCCCAACTGAACCCACAGTTCAGTCTGTCCATTTGATTAGTTTTCATTGTCTTCTGCTACGTTAGCTGGCAATTGCTATGTGAACGCCAGCCTTCCTGATTTTAAAATTCTACCGTCTTTACCCTTCCTGCTTAATTTTGCTTTTAATAGTTTGAAAAATTTGTAAACCACTTGTTACTGGGGGGACGGGGGGGACGGGACACTGATCAGCATATTTTTTGTACTATATTCTTGTTCTGATATCCTCCCCCAAACGCCATTCAAACCTAATACGGAACTATTTTTCTAAGGTAGAAAACAAGTTCCTGGGTAACAGGTTACATTTGTTGATGCGAACATGCTGTCTGTTATCTCATACACACACACATATCACACCCTCAAACCCCCCGTTATACTATAAAACAATTCTACTTCAAGGGTCCAATGCGTATTTTAAAAAGAGGTTAATGTAAATATACTCTCCCAGTCCCAAAAGTGGTTTACAGGATCAGTGATAAGTAACTGCCAAATTAGATACATTTTATTTCTACTGCATAATTATTATATCAATAAGCAACCTCATTTACAATTTTCAACCATTTATTTACTTATTATCTTTAACTTTAACTTTTATTTGATTTCTAAACCGCACCCTCTCCCAGAAGGGACTCGGGGCGGTTATTCAGGTAAAAACTAGCATCTGTATTGCATTAGTGTACCAAAAAGCAATAAATGGCTTTCTGTCTATCCCAAACTAAAAGTCCCACTGAAAGTTCAGTTCATGATACCCAGATTTAGTCAGATTAGGAAAAGCAGAATCATTAATTTTTTCAACAATCTATTTTTAAACCACTCCTTTCCACCTACAGTAAGAATCAAAACTACACAGGATGCATTTCAACTTTTTATTTTATTAAAACTGAGTAATGCACAGCACATGCAGTGCTAGCATCTAAACTAATACAATAAGCAATTACTAAACCTACAGTGACCTGACGTTCATAGTGTTTACACTCAGCAAGTTTAAACCCATTCTTTGCATATGACTGAATCTTTATCACAACTGAAGAATATTGCTGGTTGTAAAACTCACTAAAATGCTATTGCTGAATGTACAAGTCACTGATTATGCCAATACAACAAAGATAACCACATGTTTGAGGATTGCAATGTGCCAGACATTCACTGAAAAAAAAACCACACAACTAAACAAAAACTCACGCAACGAACATCTGAGAATCTGGACACTTCACATCAGTGTTTTGAAGTGTTTCATTAATATCTTAAGACAAGTGTATCAAAACCTTGGCATGTTTAATTTTAAAGTTGCCAATTTTTGTTTTACTATCAGAAAGTTATGGCTACACTGCTAATGCCGGGTCTGCTTAATTTGACTTAAGAGTTTAATATGACTTAAACATTAAAAGCTCACACTACCCCGAAATATATAATTTCACGCATACGGTGACATTCAACATTCAAGTGCCAGTGTTTTTGTACTGTCTTTTGGTCAAGTTTCTTTAAACTTTCAAAGAATCACTTTTAGGCTTACAAAAATAAATATTTGTCAAAAATGTTCAATAAATATTACACAAAACTAGCAGCAAAAAGTATCTAGAAATCTGTCGTGTGCAAATAGTTTTCTTCCCAACCATTATTCCCATGGTCCCAGTTTTAGAATCTAGTTCCTTCTCCTTAGCCAAGCTGCGTTCAGTCTCCCAAGAGACAAAATAAGATTGGAAGTTAAGGACACGCACACAAGACATATAAAATTCTCTGAATGTGCAATAAAAGAAGTATTTTGTAAAAAGTTATGGGCAAAATGTACAAGGGCCTAAATCTAGACTAATTGAAATAGCACCATAACAAATGACTTCAAATACTGTCAAGTGCACCTACTTAAAGTTTAGTACAAGGCACAATACACTTGAAAAGATCTATTGCACTTTAGATTTTGCTGTTGTCCTATGCCACTTAGAGAAAGTTGGTAATACCTCTGGCAACAGACGTTAACTCAGAGACACTAAGTGGCAGAGGCCTTTTACTGTTGGAAATACTCATCTTTGGCCAGATCAGCATTAACAAGACTAAATACAATGGAAACCTATGCAACTAAAACTGACTAAAACTGCACTTGATAGCAGAATTGAACCTTGTGCAGTTATGTACATTCCAACCTTTGTGATTTCAGAATTTGTTACTCTTCTGGAGCCATTTTACAAGTCTATAGTAAGCCAGTTAACACTTCAACGCAGCTTGAACAGAGTAATGTGAATCTGCATTAAAATAAAGCCTGCTGCATAATTCTTCCTGTTCATTCCCCCTTGACCAAAAAACATCAACACTAGCATGCGTTAAGACCAAAAAAACCAGTCAGGCCCTTTTAAAAAAACGGACCTTCACTGTTCTGGTCAGCCATTCTACCATTTCAACTTAATATGGCAGGCAATTTTGAAACGTCTAAGTAGATGAATTCTCCTAAAAACTATTTCAAGTTCAGACCTTTAAACATTCCCTGTAATGTTCTGCCTTCTATTGGCTAGCTCACATTAATAATCTGCCTAAACACTGGAATTGCTGTGTTTCCTTGCATTTACTTTTAAAACAGTGCTTGTATGCATGCAATCCATACATCACCTCATTATCAGGACTGGAATGGCTTTTTAAAGACAATCAGGTTCGAAGTACCTATCCAGGATAGAGTGAGCAAATCAACTTTAACTTTGTACAGTTTTGCCACATTAGAAACTAATTCCATTGATATGCTTCAAGATGTTTTATTTTCCAAATCTCCAATATCAAAATCCTAATGTAGGCCACCGCACAAGTTTTCTTTTTTTCTTTTGTTTTTGCAGGTAAAGTGGATGAATCAATGATTCCTGTAAGTTGTATCACACCTGTGTGCCAAGGTTTGATTTTTATAAAGCCCAAGTTGAATAATTTTGCAAAGACAATTGATAATCTTGGGCATTACTGAGCCAACAGGACATCAAAATAAAAAGTTGTCTAAAGTTAAAGGCACAGTACATTAACAAATGATCCTCAGTCACAAAATTATAAATACAGTTTAGGAGTGAGAGTGGGGTTGGGTAAAGGAGTTAATCCTGACTACGGTGGAGTCTTTAAACCTTCTTCAGAGTAGGGCTTCTGTTCCTTTCCTTCTTTGTGACCTTGAGCTCCCTTAAAAAAAATTCAGTGGAGAATCACAGCTGGTAATGTACTGCGAGTTCTTGAAGCTACACAAGGTATAGTCTGGCTAAGTTACATGTGGTTTCCATATTAGCTTGTTTGGTAAGAATCTGCAGCAAGCAGATCAGTTGCCCCACCAATCTACCCCCTGAGAGTTATAGTTTCCTCCATATCCATCACTGTTATAGAAGCCGCCATAGCCACCTATAAAGACAAAAAAACATGAGAAATTTAAGATACAATGAAAATGTTCACGATTTTTTTCTACCATCTTTCATCCCAACCTAAACAACATAAAAGATTTACCTCCAAATCCTCTGCTACCTCCGTGACCACCACCACCACCACTACCACCACTGCGACCACTACTTGTACGACTGCTGCCAAAACTACTGCCCCCACCGCTGCTGCTGCCGCCGCCGCCGCTGCTTGTTCGATAATCTCTGGCACCGAAGCCTCCACTGAAGCGGCTGAAGGAAAACAAAAAGGTAGGTAAGACAGTATTTGAATTAGCCATGAATCGCATTAAATAAACCCTCCATTTAATTAATTCTTACATTCTGTATCTGTTTTGCTACTGCACACCTGTTATCAAGCAATAGCTATTGTCTCAAATGGTTCAGTTTTTTAAAAAAGACTTTCTATTATTCATTATCTGCGGAACATTATTTCAAAATTTCAACTGAACTGGCATCTAATTTCACCAAACCAAAATGTCTAACACAACAGGGAACACCATGCATATGGCCCTGAGCTCCTATAAGAAAAGTGGGATATAACTCTAGCAAACAAGTACCCTATTTACTACCATTTCCTCTGATCTTTCAAAAATGAAACAGTCCTTTACTTTCCTTAGGAATGCAAAGGAATATTAGAGTAGCAAAAAACCCTCACCCTAAAAACACAGTTAGTAGAATAGCTTGCAGCCTAATGTAACAATAAAACAGAGTGAAGCTCTAGCCAGCTACATGGAAGGCAGGTTACTCAAACTTAGTTCATTCATATTACCCTTTGGAACGCCCACGACTGCTTCCGCCCTTATGATGTTGCTCATATGCCATGCTTTCTAGCCAAGATGGTACTTCCTGTTTAGCTTCAACAAGTAGATCTAACAAGTCTTTTGTGATATTTCCGTTCTTTTCATTAAAAAATGATGTGGCAAGACCTAAAATAAAAGTTATGGGGAATATGAGACCTTCAGCGATCTGTACTTATTTTCAAAATGACACAAATAAAAGCAGATAGTTCTTCCTGACCATTCATGATGAGCTCTTAGTACCGTGTTTCCCCGAAAATACGCCAGGGTCTTATATTTTTTTGACCCACGAAATATGGCCTTGGGCTTATTAAAGGGGAGGGCTTATTATTTTTGGGTTGCCGGGCGGCTGCTCCCTTGTGACTGGGTTCCCAAAGAGCCGGGCACAGCCTCAGATTGTACAACCATAGAGCGTACTTCCAGAGCGGCATCCATCCTCCGTGCTTTGAAAAAAAACACCAAGCGGCGGACGGCGCCAGCAGCGCAGATGCCCTTCGCGCGAGTGGGGAGCGGAAAAGCCGCTGCGCAACTCCCCTCTCCAGCCATGCAGAGCCCCATTCACTCACCTAGGGGCATTCCGAAGGCACCGAGCCACGGGAGGCGGAGGGCGGCGAACAGGCGCTCGCGTTGCTTGGTGCCTTCCGGGTACTGCTGTTGGTCAGCGGCACTATACACGGCTGAAAAGGGGGGTTGCCGGGCGGCTGCTCATAAGCTTGGTCATCTCATGGCTGCTGCGTTGCTGCTGCGACAGCGCAACACGGCCATTCGACCCTGAGGCTGTGCCCGGCTCTTCGGGAGCCCGCTCGCAAGAGAGCAGCTGCCCAGCAAACCCCCCCCCTCTTCAGCTGGGCACAGCGCCGCTGACTGACCTAGCGGTACCCCGAAAGCACCAAGCAACGCAAGCGCCTTTGCCCCCACCTCATTCCCGTGGCTTGGTGCCTTCGGGATACCGCTAGGTCGGCGAGCGGTGCTCTGCCTGGTCGGAGGAGGGGGGATTGTCCAGAGGGTTTATTTTCGAGGGTGGGCTTATATTTTTGCGCACGCGAAAAATGTCGCTAGGGTTTAGTTTCAGGACAGGTTGTATTTTCGGGGAAACACGGTATCAGTAGATTTATCATTGCATTTATGATAACTTTTCCCTTTTGTGTGAAGGATAAGCCATTGATGGGCTTTTCCTTCTACAGTGCATGATTTACAACAATGAAAGTAAAAACATGTCAAAATCAAAGGAATTTAAATGGGGATATTATTCAAAATGTTTTAAGTATAAAAATTGAAAACTTGGGATACTATATTTTCACAAATGTATTTTTCAATGTGAAAGCTTCTCGAAAGCATAATAAAACTATCCAATGCAGATTTCCATTAATTTTTTTTTACCAAACTAGCAACAAGATTTGTAAGTTCATTTACTGCCTTACAAGGAACTTATGAATTATCTCAATAATACATACTTACACTGATCTTTCCCAACGGCCTTTATTGCTAGAGGCCTCCTTAAAAGTATTTTCATCCTAATCAATGTCCACTATTATTTTGAAAAGGCTTTTTTTCAAATAAAGGTTGACAAAATTCTGGGAAGTTACAATCTCATGTTAGTTATTTAGCATTTCTGCATATAGAGATCTTAACAATTATAAAAACCCCATCAAGATTAATGGTCTCTTACCAAGATTTCCTACACGGCCTGTACGGCCAATGCGATGCACATATTCTTCTATGTCACTTGGCAAATCAAAATTTATTACGTGTTTAACATTGGAAATATCCAGTCCTCGTGCCGCTACCTATTGGAAGACAAGAGGGGAATCCTGAGTTCCCAAAGATAAAATTAAAAAAACACACACAGCTATATAAATATATACTTACTGCAGTGGCAACCAAGATGGGACTTCTGCCAGAGCGGAACTGATGTAATGCTTCTTCTCTATCTCGCTGACAGCGATCACCATGAATACTGGTGCAAGCATATCCTTCCTGGTACAGGAAAGCCTCCAGAGAATCAGCTCCCTTTTTAGTCTCTACAAACACCAGAGTCAAGGATTCCTTGCCTGCACATACAAAAAATTTCATTAACTAATGATGTATCTGTCAATGTAGCACGGCATGGTATAAACTAGTGCTTATTATTGCAATAATAAAAAGATGTTACTAGGCAAGCTAGCTGCAGGCAGATTAAAGTAAGAAGTCAATTATAAGAGAAAATAAGAAGGAAAAATCTTAATTTTTCTCCCCAGCTAATACAGATTTACATTAGATTTATGCTGGAATTCTTCCTTGGCCTTTACCTGTGGCAGTCAAGAGATCAAGCAGAAATGATCTTTTGTCTCCGTCTTCCACCCACACTACTTTCTGTGTGATGTTCTCAGATGTAGAGCCAACTCGGCCAACAGCCAGAAAAATATATTCCTCCAAAAAATCACGAGCAAGAATCTAAAAAATAACACTTAATTAGCATAAACAATATGCATCTAATCAGTTTATCAATCCCCACAAACCTGTATGGGGGTACGGAACTATCTCAACAATAGGG
This sequence comes from Natrix helvetica, assembly GCF_964273705.1. Classification (NCBI taxonomy): domain Eukaryota; kingdom Metazoa; phylum Chordata; class Lepidosauria; order Squamata; family Natricidae; genus Natrix; species Natrix helvetica. The sequence goes on from NC_138550.1 coordinate 60,872,562, forward strand.
AGTTAACTATAGACAAGTTCTTCAAAAGGAAACTATTCAAGAACCCTGTTTATTTTTTTAACAAGTTCAAAAGGCAACTGGACTGTTTTTTTCCCTTGAAAAATTTCACTTCTCATCCCAGAACTGGAGAAGCTCCTTGGATGAGAAGTGAAACATTTTCAAGGGGAAAAAATCAAGGAAGTCCAGTTGCCTTTTGGAACAGCAGTATTGGGTTTACCATAGATAATTATTTACAGTGTATCAATTCCCTTTAATGTGCTGAATCTTACTGGAAAGTTGAACGTCATGCATAAATACCTGGATTTCCTTTGGAAAAGTAGCACTAAACATCATTGTCTGACGGACACCCTTTGGTGGCATAGTATCTTTTTCAACAATACGACGAATCTGAGGCTCAAAACCCATGTCAAGCATGCGATCAGCTTCATCCAAAACCAAGTATCTAGAAAATATAAAATAGCACATCAAGAGATCCACAATTCCATACTGACAAGGAAGTTCCAAAGTATCCAAGGCTATCAATATTATAAAACTTATCTTATAAATATACAGAACTGTATTACTTACTTGCAGAAGTCCAGGCCTATCTTTCCCCTCTCCATCATATCTACAAGGCGGCCTGGAGTTGCAACAAGCAAATGGCAACCACGTTCCAAGTCACGCATCTGTTGGCCAATGTCAGCACCACCATATACAACACAAGGACGGACTTTGGAACGATAGGCAAACTAGAGGGTAGGAAATTTCAGATTTTAGAATTTCAGATCTAAAATTATGCCTTGTGATCTGCTAATAAGTTCCCAGGAGCATGTAACATTTACCTTTCTAGCTTCTTCATATATCTGCACTGCCAATTCTCTTGTTGGAGCCAAAACTAATGAAATTGGGTATTGTTTACGACGCCCAAATCTTCCATTTTCCTGTAATGTTAGAAGAGCAAGATGTCACTAAAGGTATAAGCCCAATGTTATGCAAGACATTTCATTCTGCCTGAATACTTCCTTGAAGTTAAACAGCAATACAGAGTCCTCATTTTGCGACCACAATTGAGCCCAAATTTTGCTAAGCAAGGCAATTAAAAGTGAGTTGCACTTTATTTTACATTTTGCCAGTTGTTAAGCAAATCACCGAAGTTAGGTGAATCAAGCAGTTGTTAAGTGAACCTGGCTTCTCCCATTGACTTTGCTTCTGGAAGCTGGCAGGGAAGGTTACAAAGAGTGACATGATTCTGGAACAGTGTAAATGTCAGAAATACACCCCAGTTATCAACCATCTAGGTTTTGATCACATAACCAAGTTATTAAGTCTGAAAAACTATCATGTTACTTTTTTCAACGCCATTATAACTTCTTATAATACTAAATGAGTGGTTATGTAAATCAAGGCCTGTACAGCTATTTTTGTGCTAAAACAAAATTAGTGCGCAACTTTCCTCTGCAGAGGCAAACGAGTTTGAGTTACATTCTCAGAAACAGTTTATTCCCATACATTAACATAGAAGTGACAACTGGATAACAGCATGATAAAATGCATAGTATCTAGATATTGTTTACAATGGGGCAAAAAAGTATTTAGTCAGCCACCAATTGTGCAAGTTCTCCCACTTAAAAAGATGAGAGAGGTCTGTAATTGGCATCATAGGTAGACCTCAACTATGAGAGACAAAATGAGAAAGCAAATCCAGACAATCACATTGGCTGATTTGGAAAAAAAAATATTTGCAAAGTATGGTGGAAAATAAGTCAATATCAAAAGTTCATCTCAATACTTTTGTTATATATCCTTTGTTGGCAATGACAGAGGTCAAACATTTCCTGTAAGTCTTCACAAGGTGGCACACACTGTTGCTGGTATGTTGGCCCATTCCTCCATGCAGATCTCCTCTAGAGCAGTGATGTTTTGGGGCTGTCGCTGGGCAACACGGACTTTCAACTCCCTCCAAAGGTTTTCTATGGGGATGAGATCTGGAGACTGGCTAGGCCACTCCAGGACCTTGAAATGCTTCTTACGAAGCCACTCCTTCGTTGCCCGGGCGGTATGTTTGGGATCATTGTCATGTTGAAAGACCCAGCCACGTTTCATCTTCAATGCCCTTGCTGATGGGAGGAGGTTTGCACTCAAAATCTCACGATACATGGCCCCATTCATTCGGTCCTGTACACGGATCAGTCATCCTGGTCCCTTTGCAGAGAAACAGCCCCAAAGGATGATGTTGCCACCCCCATGCTTCACAGTAGGTATGGTGTTCTTTGGATGCAACTCAGCATTCTCCTCCAAACACGAGTAGTTGTGTTTCTACCAAACAGTTCTATTTTGGTTTCATCTGACCATGACATTCTCCCAATCCTCTTCTGGATCATCCAAATGCTCTCTAGCAAACTTCAGACAGGCCCGGACATGTACTGGCTTAAGCAGGGGGACACATCTGGCACTGCAGTATCTGAGTCCCTGGCGGCGTAGTGTGTTACTGATGGTAGCCTTTCTTATGTTGGTCCCAGCTCTCTGCAGGTCATTCACTAGGTCCCCCGTGTGGCCCTGGAATTTTTGCTCACCGTTCTTGTGATCATTTTGACCCCACGGGGTGAGATCTTGCGTGGAGCCCCAGATTGAGGGAGATTATCAGTGGTCTTGTATGTCTTCCATTTTCTAATTATTGCTGCCACAGTTGATTTGAAACACCAAGCTGCTTGCCTATTGCAGATTCAGTCTTCCCAGCTTGGTGCAGGTCTACAATTTTGTTTCTGGTGTCCTTCAACAGCTCTTTGGTCTTCACCATACTGGAGTTTGGAGTGTGACTGTTTGAGATTGTGAACAGGTGTCTTTTATACCAATAACAAGGTCAAACAGGTGCCATTGATACAGGTAATGAGTGCAGGACAGAGGAGCCTCTTAAAGAAGAAAGTACAGGTCTGTGAGAGCCAGAAATCTTGCTTGTTTGTAGGTGACCAAATACCTATTTTCCGCCATAATTTGCAAATAAATTCTTTCCAAATCAGCCAATGTGATTGTCTGGATTTGTTTTCTCATTTTGTCTCTCATAGTTGAGGTCTACCTATGATGCCAATTACAGGCCTCTCTCATCTTTTTAAGTGGGAGAACTTGCACAATTGGTGGCTGACTAAATACTTTTTTGCCCCACTGTATATGATGCAAACCATACACTTGCCTTCATGGCTCTCAAAGCATCACCTGGACCATCTGTATATATCTGACTCAATATGGGAAGAAGAAATGCAGCAGTTTTCCCAGAACCTAGAGAAAAAGATGCATTAAAATTTGATAGCAATGCAAAATCCTATTATTTCTGAAAACAAATTCAACCGATATGCTATTATTATTGTTGTTGTTATTATTATTGTTATTATTATTATTACAAGTTATACAGAAACCTGTGTTGGCTGCAAATGGTTTTTACTCCAATGGTCAAATTAGTGGTAGTTAACTAATACAGCCAATTGCAAAACAGCAGGTCTTTGCAATTTACCCAAACCCCTCCACTTGGAGAACAGCACTGGCCCATTCTCAGTATTTATTCAACACTTCAAAATACAATAATCAGCAAGGTTTCTAAAGGAAAGTTCAAAATTTGTACAGCATGGATTTCATAGTTGCTAAATGTTACTTTTACTTCATTTAGAACATGCAGCTATAACATAAACATTACAGACTTACCTGTCTGGGCACAAGCCATCAGATCTCTTTTGTCTTTGATGATAGGAATAGCATATTTCTGAACAGGAGTAGGTCGAGTGTAGTGGGTGAGTTCAATGTTCCCCATGATAATTTCCCCCATGTCAACATCGCTAAACTGCAAAGGTATTTCAGTTATTAAACAGGAGTTTAATACATCAGTATAATTACCTTATTAGCCAGTGTTGCACTCATATGGACACCTGATTATGAATGGATAGAGCACTCCCAGCTACCCATTGGCCTTGCTTATGAAGTAAAGACGCTTGTTTGATTTTAAAGTTTTGATAGGAATTTGACTTTGAGGTGGCCAAGTGCTAGACTTCTACCAAACAATTCAAATATATTCACAGAAATTCAGTTCTAAGCTTGACATTGGGGCAAACAGTTTTTCCCCATGTATAGTAGACAATCAAAAGCAGCTAATTATAATTCCAGGATGCAATTTTTTTGTTATCTGGTTTCCATTGAAGAAAATTTGTAAAAAACAGGACTTGTTTTTTAAAAATTGGACTGTGCCATACAATCAACTTGTCTCATTTACAGATAAAATGTAGGAATCAACAAATTTAGGTGAAGCAGTATGCCTAAAGCTGTTTTTGAGCATGCTATGGTCATGCAATGCACTCAATGTAGAAAACAAGCACAGGTAGTCCTCAACTTACAACCATTCATTTAATGACTGTTCAAAGTGGCAACAGCCCTAAAAAAGTGATTTATTACCATTTTTTACACTTACAGAAATTGGTCCAATTATCAAAATTCAGGTACTTGGCAAATGGCATGTATTTATGACAGTTGCATTGTCCCGGGGTCATGGGAATCACCATTTGTAACCTTTCCAGCTGGTTTCTGATAAGCAGTCAATTGTGGGGTGGGGTGGAAGAAAGAAAGCCAGATTCACTTTACAACTGTAGTGATTCACTTAACAAGTGTGGCAAAAAGGTCATAAAGTGAGGCATTTTAGCCTGGATTAGCAAAAGAAATGTTGAGTTCAATTGTGGTTGTAAGTTGGACTCCTGTTTTTACCTAGCCAAGTAACATCAGCAAATGTACAACAACCTAACAACAATCTACAGTACTCTTGAAAATAATCCACCTGCACTGTTATTTTAGTACATTAACCTGTCAATTATTTTCTTTTCAATTATTAACTATGTAGAAGTTCCCCATTTCTCTCTCCAATATATTTAAAATGTATTTCATCCTCAATTCATTTAGCAAAAGCTTCAATATAGCCAGGTGTAATAAAATGACCAAGTTTAAAAAGAATCAGATACAAAATCATAAGGTATCATCTCTTTCTAAACAAAATTACTAGCCTAAAAAATGGAACCAATGTTCTTTCTAAAGGATTAATCAATTAAAAAGTATGACTTATTACAATATAGAAGTTTAACAATTTTATCAAGTAAATGCATTATGAAACTGGTAGTACTTACACTTTCAATGTGAGGAGGACAGTTGTTGCCTGTTGCCTCAACTGGAATGTCATCATATTTTTCAAAGTTAATGCCTGTATTCCCCCCAGCAAAAAGCTCCCTAGAATGAAAATAAATCAATTGTGTAACCTACAGCATTGAATGTTTCACTGAAAAGTTGCCAGGTAAGCTTATAATACTCACTGTTCCATACGTTCACTTGGGGCAAGTGGTTTTGACCAATCATCTTCGTCATTTTTATCACACCAACGACTGTTTCCACTACGATCAAATCGACCAAAGCTACTCCTATCACCACGACTCCCAACACCATCAAAATCACTACTGCATCTTCCACCACCATCATCAAATCTAAACATAATACAACATAACATTAAATTCACATGTGCTCCTTTTAAAGCAACCTACCAATCGAACATTTAATTTAAAATATTCCCTTTTGCTTTAAAGCAGATTGCATTATTTGAGGCTTAAGCCCATATTTTGCTTTTCAGAAACATACTAAAGGTATCATCCAAAGATTGTTTAATTAATTAACTTGACTATAGAAATTAATAATTTCAGTTTTCTATCATGTTAAGGAACCAACTTCTGGGAATCATGCTGATTTGAGGGCTGCAGCTTTTGCCTTTCTGCTATCAAAGGCTCTCCATTTAACTGTTTCTTTGCCCTTGCTATAGGAAGATTTTAATAATTCAGATTGCATTTATTCCATCTCAATTCTTAGTAATTAATTAGGAACTCTTGGGTACCAAGCTCTGGGTTCAGCTCCCTTTTCAATCATGACATTCATGACCTTAAACCAGTGATTCCCAAAGTGTGCGCCGCGGCTCCCTGGGGAGCCGCGCTATCGTCATAAGGGCGCTGCGAAATATTCAATTAATTAATATTCAAATATTCAACTAGCGCTGCCAGGGAGAAATCAGCAGGAGGGGGAGAAGAACACAAACTTCTGCTAGGGATGCCTTCTCCCCCCCTCGCCTCCCCCTGATCTCTCCCTGGCAGCGCTCGCCTCACGCGGCAGCAAAGTGTGTGTGTGCGTGTGTGTAATGGGGGTCTGGCTGGGACCGATCAGCTGAGAGGCTGGCAAAGAAGCGGCGCTCGGAGGAAGAAGGCAGAGATGCTGGCTGGCATTCGCTTCCCTTACTTTTTGCCGCCGCCGCCCCGGCAGGACGGAGCATTACCACCCCCTCCCTGCTGGTTGCAGCCCAGGCCCCGCCTGCCCTGCTTAGCTGAAAGTGGCAAGGGAGCAAGCCGCGATGAGCAGGAAGGGAAATGAGCGCTGGCCACTATCCCTGCCTTTTCGCGGCAGTGGGGAAGACTTCTTTGCCAGCCTCTCAGGTGATCGGTCCCATCCAGCCCGTTACACACACACACACACACACACACACACACCGCTTGTTGCCGTGCGAGACCAGCGCTGCTGGGGAGAAATCTGGGAGGGGGAGAAGAAAACAATCTTCTGCTAGGGATGGTCTTCTCCCCCCTCTCCCCGATTTCTCCCCAGCAGCGCTCACCTTGCACGGCAACAAGTGGTGTGTGTGTGTGTGGCCGGCGCTCATTTCCCTTCCTGCTCATCGCGGCTTGCTCCCTCGCCACTTTCAGCTAAGCAGGGCAGGCGGGGCCTGGGCTGCAACCAGCAGGGAGGGGTGGTAATGCTCCTTTCTGCCGGGGCAGCGGCGGCGAAAAATAAGGGAAGCGAATGCCAGCCAGCATCTCTGCCTTCTTCCTCCAAGCGCCGCTTCTTCGCCAGCCTCTCAGCTGATCGGTCCCAGCCAGACCCCCATTACACACACACACACACTTTGCTGTCGCGCGAGGCGAGCGCTGCCAAGGCGTCCCAGTACCAGGGCTGAAGGGGTGGCGGTGGCGAGGACGGGCGGCCAAGGGCTTCCCTCCCTCCCCACCCAAGCGGACTTCTTGCACGGCTCCAGCCTAAGGCTCTGATGAGGATCCGCGGTCCTATTTGTGCGAAGCTGGGTTTTCGGCAGTCGCGGTAATAAAAAGTAAATATCGCTCAAAAATTAACGTCGAGCAAGAAATGAGAGTCGCCATTTCCAATTTTATTCCAAGATTTGAGAAGTTGTGCAGCGAACAACAAGCCCATCCATCCCATTAATAATTTTAAATCATTAAACGATGTTCAATAAATTGTGAATTTAAAGCTCGTGTTTAATTTATTTTTCAATTAACCTAACCTTAACGAACTAAAAAGTAGATTTCCAAATCCTTAAAAAGTCAAAAATTAAAAAAAATCGGATGTACCTATTAAGGGAGCCACGGAAAAAATCCGAAGTGTTATGGGAGCCGCAAACCGAAAAAGATTGGGAACCTCTGCCTTAAACTATTCTTTCACTCAGTACAAACTACATCATAGGATTCTTATGAAGATAAAAGGGAGGAAAACATGCATACTGCCTTGAGCTCCCTGATGGGAAAAGAAAACGTCAAGATACTCTGTAACCAAACCAAATGGTTACAGAACAGGTTTTGAATATAAGGAGAAAAATACCCATGTAAGATTTTAAATATGGCAAACCACAAATAATTTCTCATAAATTCTGAACTAAATAATCCTATTAGCCAGAAGCAATTTTATGGGAAATGCAGAGTATTTTTCCCAATAAAAATACACATACACCTAGCTATTGGTACCAAACAATTCAAACCAATTACGTATTAGGATTACTGTAATAATTTTATTAAAAGTAACATGATACAACTAAATTTCTGCAGCCAATACATTAGTAAAGATTTGCAGTTTTTTAAAAAAAGTTAAACAAAGTGGTTACCTTCCTCTTGAGCCATTGCCACGGTCAGGAAAGAAACTTGATTTTCCTGATCCACGTTCACTTCTTGCACCAAAGCTACTATATGCATCCCTGTCTCTGCCAGCATTCCATCCACCATCAAATCCTACAAATAATACAATCCATTATTAAATATTTCCAAATATATTTACAGGTAAGAAATATATTGAGAACAACCATTAATATCAAGTAGCCATCAGTTTTCCAAATATAACTTCTCTGTTTGTTCAAAGTAAGCCATACTGCCATCAAGTTAAGATGGCACTGACAGCAAAAAATGGAATGGTGATCCTTTCAAGCTGAATGAACCCTACCCACCCTGGATACTTTTACTTCTGTTCAATGAGGAATCAGCCTATGGTATATCTCTAGAGTTCAACCATTAGGCAAACCATTCTAAATATATTATAGTCATTTAAAATTTGACAATTTCACAACAGCTTGAAAACTGGATCATTTCAAGTTTCATGCATTTGCCCACATACTGACAAGAGTAAAGAAGAAACAGTCATATGAAAGATTTCAAGAACATAACATAGCCGCCCCGAGTCCCTTCGTGGAGAGGGAGCGGCTAACAAGTCTAATGAATAAAATAAAAAAATATAACTTCCTTGATATGTAAAACCTGAATACAGTAATTGGAACAACTATTGGGCAATGAGCTTCAATATTGCTAAGTCAATAATAAAAACATGAAAAGTTTTGACTCGAGGATTCAAACTGATCATCTTCAACTGTGGTAAGGATTCTAAAGACCCATTAAAATGTCAGAACTATGATATCTGTTGCATTTCAGTTTAGGAAGGCAGCTCCATTAAAGCTGCTTGGTAAGAAAATTCGAAGAATTCTCCATAAGTTCCATCAGCTTTGTCCTATCTTAAGATCTCTAGTTTTAATCACTATTTAATCACTAAGTTGGAGGGAAGTGACAGGTCCCCACGCCCACCTCTGTCATCACGTCCAGATCCTCCTCTGGATCCAAACACACCGCGATCACGATCGTAGCCATTCATCCGGCTGTCACGATCATATCCATTCATATAGCCATTACCTCCACGAGAGTCCCAGCTGGGGGAATCTTTAGCAGAGAATAAAAAGTTAAACAATTAAAGTGTTAAATGTCACTTGTGCCAGCAAATAGTTTTTGCAAGCTCCACTGTAAGCGTGACTTTTGTTGCCAAAAATGTACATTTAAGGGCACCTCTTTTTTTAAAAAGGCAACTTGGCCTCAAATAATTAAAATTGCAGGTTTCTCTACATCTATGTTCACAAAAGCTGCAGTTTATGGATACTTAATTATGTAGCTGAACTAACTTTCTTAAGCTATGCACTATATTTGTACTATAGCTAGGTAACTGCTATACCAATATTGGTGCCATGCAGTAAGTTGAAGCACATCTAAAAAAAATGGTCAATTTGAAGCAAGTCCAGCACTAAACTCAGGGTCCAACACTAAGCTCAAAGATACAATTTAAGCATGTAGTAATTTTAAAAAGCAAAATTCTGACTAGCCAATGCTAGTATGTGCATTTTTTTTAGAATGTTAGAAGTATGTTAGAAGTCTGCAACTATTATTAGAAAGTTCATGAAAAAAGATCCAATCTGTGTTGGTCACCAGGACCAGAGATTAAGCCTTCCGAGCTTTTGGAATCATGCTGTACCCCATCCTCAGAGCATAAGTCTGAAAGCTCAGAAGACTAAACCTCTGGTCCCAGTGACCAACTGGGATTGGATTCTGCAACATTATCATGGGACACATATATTTGCCTTCATTCGTGAGTTCCAGTAAAAGGTTAGTCATCTGGTTTATCTTTGCAAATATTGTGAAGTTTCAGAAACATACCTTGGTTAATTTCCTACTGAAAATATGAAGAGCTCAGACTATAAAGAGTAGCTAGCATTGTGGGGGATAAAGTATTTGCTACAACTAGAGCTAAAGGAATTTTCCCTTCAAAACATCACATTAGTCCAGTGCTTCCCAAACTTTGTCATATTGCATCTGACAATATTTAATATACCAACAAATTTTATTTTTAAAATCTGCCATTAATTTTATTATAGTATTTTGAATAAGCTATTCAAATTTATGACCTTTTTTAAATCTTTCAGAAACTTATCCAGTTCATAAATAAAATACTTAGTTATTAATAGTAGGGAAAGTACTAAGCCACCTGCTGAATAATTACCTTGAAAGATTCAGCACATTATGCTAGCGTGTATTATATGAACATGCCCACTAAACAGAAAACCTGTGTTTTATTTTAAAACTTCAAATAGATTCACACTATTGTCAAAGGAAACATTTTAACCGCATTGTTGGTGAAGAAAGTGTTAAATAGTTTTAGTACAGGTAGTATAAAAAGAACCATAGCCATAATTAACTTGGATTTAAAATGAATAAAGGTGAATTTCAAGTTTTTTGTTACTATGCTGGTGTCTTCTTTAAGAACTAATAACTTTCTCACCACGTAATGATGAGTCTACAAAAGGGGATTCTGTACTTGCTAATTATAGGTTTTTAATAAAAATAGTATTACTAAAAGTACTAAACTCAAAAGGAGCAAAAGATTTTAACATTTCTTCACTGTCCATTTTCTTAATCATGTAACATCAATTGAGAAAAGTGTTAAATTGAGGCGAAGAAGGCATGGTATGCCTGAGAATGTGCTTGATGAAAAGCTCAAACTGTTAGTTAACTGCAAATTACTGCTTAGAGGCATGCTCCCAAACGACAAACTTTAAAATCACCTCAGCCTGACACCAACTTACAGCTTCTTGGTGGTGGCATCGAATTGGAATAGTAGTTTGCTGTATAGTTATGGATATTGTATGCTGCAAAAAGAGCCATGAAAACTCCCAGCATTATGATTCAGTTTGAAAGCAAATTAAAACATTCTGTTATGGAATGTTTCCATCAGTGTTAACTTTTTAGCATCCTTATTCCAAAATGTAAAGTTTCTACAAATATATCAGCTTACCTTTGGTGATAGTAGAGTTCACATTAGGAGAAGTATAACAAGCAAGTATCTTGAATTTTTGTGGCCATATGAAGACACCCCTTCCCCAAATCATCTAACAGAATGCTTAAAAAAAAGGAGCTGGCCAATCAACAGCTTAGGACAGTCAGAAACATCAAACATTTCTCACTACTTCCAAGCATGTTTTAGTCCAGTATAAATCTGGTTCTTATTCACTCAGTCAAAATAGTATTACAAATCTTCTCTTTGATTGCTTTTAAGTACCTTCACCATGGTAATATCCTTCTGGAGAAGATTAACCCAAGCAGCTACCCATCTTCATTTAAGAGGTCTGTTTGATTCTCTGCTTGTAACAAGACGTTTTTAAAAACTCTTTTCTCCCTAATCTAGTAAAAAACCCAAAAATTATCCTATGAATTTCAATGTCACTCTGAAGTAACAAGCACCGCTGCCCAGGTCTGAAAGACTTCAGGTCTTTCAGTAAACGCTCCCACAAGACCCAAGAATGTTTTGGATTGGGGTATCAAACTGATGGCCCAAGGGCCGGATGCGTCACAGGCCACACCCACCGTTCTGCAAAGGTCACGAAATGTCACATGATGGCAATGTAACGCCGCAAGTTTCATTCTTGTGTTTTAAATCGCTCCCAATCAGCAGTTAACATTTATAGTATAAGCCGAAATGTATGAAAAACACTACTAGAAGATTACAAAAAATCATTCTAATGACTTTTGCCTTGTGTATTAGAATAGGTGGGTGGTGGGTTGCACTAATTTATTAATCTTTGTTATGTGTTCACAATTTTAAGTTTCTGAATTCTATTACTTTTCTACACATGTGAATCCATAAGATAAGATTAGCTATTTATGGTTATGGAAATTCTGGAAGTCAAAACAATTTTTCAAATTCTACCAAGTTCTAGCTTACAGTAAGTTCCACAGTGAAGACAAGAAACAGCCAAAAGGTAGACTGATATCTAATTTCAACAATGGTAGAAAAGCTGTACATTCAAATCTTCTAAAATTTTCCATAACAGTTGAATGAGTTAAGGGTCTACTACTCAGTGGACCATATGATAATATCCCTCTAATTTTAAATTTAAAAATGGAAGGTTGGCCTAAGTAAACTGTTAAGAACCAATAAAATGGCATTTTGACATTTAATCAGAAATTCTAACATAGAAACAAACTTGATTTATTTTGCCCACTATTGTCAACTTAAAACAATCCTCCCTCCCAAAAAATGGGGGCAAAACAACTTTCTTGCAAACCACAAAAAAAGTAAAAATAATTATCTACCCCTAACAAAGCTTCTATTAAATATTTACCTTTTATTTATTTAGTTGCTAACAAGATTGAATTCCAGAAGTATGGATCCTCTGAGAAAACTCAAGAATGTGATTATCATTTCTATAACCTTTTTGGATCATTAAGGGTTAAGAATACTAAAATTTTATCTAATATTTTTAATAACTAATTTTAACTGCCAATTAACAACTTCAAAAACTTCTATGAAGTTTTAAATTTCTAGCCCTATAGATCGACACAAGAATACATATTTTTGAAAAAATAGCACCCACACTAAATGGAAAAAGGCCTGAGTCTCTGCTTACTTCCATTTCTTTATTACTAATGTTTTCAAATGTTTCATTTCATCATGGATGTTTCATAATTGCAATCAGAATCATCATAATTATCAATTATGTCATTCCACATTAGAATCAATACATGACCATGAATTTGAGCATAACTTTCAGAAGAAACAATATTTTTTGTTGGCCAGGTGTCATCATTGTTCTCTTTGTAGTAAATTGCATTAATACTTAAATAGCTTTACTGCTTAAATGAAAATGCAACTCAATCACTAGCCTACTAACTGTATTACACTCAAGCTGAATTTTCTCTTGCAATATTCATACTGTAAAAAAATCAGTGTTAGTGTGCAAATTCAATTTTTTATATGCTTCCTTGCTACTTATAACCACAGATATCACTTCTAAGCTTAGTACAGGATTTTACTAATGTTTAACGTTTTTTGGGGGGGGGGGGGTTGTAATGGATATCCACCTGTGAATCAAGTTTAAATAAAGCAGTATTACTTCACAATTGAAATCTGTATTAACAAACATACCCTGTTTTGAAGCTTCTCTATTTCGCAAATGAGGAGGAACGTACCGGCCTTCTGGAAGAAAAAATACTTTAAAACACTTTGCTATCTAGAACATTCACAATCCATCACAGTATTTTTCTTATACTTTTCATGATTGGAAGCTGTCGGTTTATAACTTTTACTTGGCTATCAAGGAGAGAACTTCTAAACCAATAGAATAATTTATAAAGTGTAGTTTATGTAATAACCTGCCATTAAGAGATTAAGTTACTAAGAATCAAAAGTTTTTTTAAAAAAAATATTGTTATATTGTAGCTTTTTCCTTTGAAACCCATTTATCCCACTATATAACAAGCCAATATTGCTAAAACTTAAAAAATACAGTCCTGGAACTCAGTCAACAAGGGTTCTTTTGCAGTATAAAAGGAATAAGATAGCACGGGTAGGTGATAGTCCAGTCCAACAATCTCTATTCTTCAAATATATTCCAGAAAAGTTACAGGAATCAGAAATTGAATGAGTGATGATCTGATCAAGCAATACTGGATTAAGGAAGCATGCAGCCCATAACATTTTTTTTGTTCAATTGTCTAGCAAGATTAAAAAACCATTATTTAACATTAAATATGCATTACAAATACTCCTGTGGGAACAGAATAGTAGCTTGATTTTAAAACATCAATAGAGGCTATTTTTACTGAATTGATAGACCACCCATAAGACATATTAACTCTAGCAAAATATTCTTGAATTATGTACTTACTTGCTGTTCCTCCTCCACTCTGAGAGTCTGAGGAATTCAAGTCTAGACCAGCAAACTTTAAAAAAATACACAAGTTATTAGTTACATTTTCAAATGAAAACCTGCTAAGTTTTACCTTTGACTCAGAATAATATCAAGCATTTGTTCATTTTTTATCAGTACTTAATTATAGAATACAGCAATTCAAGTGCTGTACCATATTATTTTATATTGATATTAAATATGCCAATTGCTTCCCAATAACTACCATCCAGTTTTAAAAAGCCCTTGCTTTTTAAGCAAATTCTCCCCACCACTTCTTTTAATGTGTTATGGCAGATTTGATTTCTTTGAGCAAAATCACATTCGTTATATGCTATAGGAGCCTTATGTAGTAAATCACAGCTTTACATTATATTAGATATATCGATTACTTATTTTTTTAAAACTGTTTTAAGTATAAACATATACTTTAAACATATATAAACATATATTTTGATTTTACTCTAAATACCCTCCTTTAAAATCGCAAACTATACGGCCGCCTCCCCGGATCAGGCGAACCTAGCTGGGTCGTTTCCTGCCTTCTCTCTGCATTTTCAGGCCGCAGCCGCGGCATTCCAAGCTCTGCCGCAGCTAAGGGCGACTGCGTTTTCCTAGCCTGCCGCTAATCCGGTGGAAGCGTCACACGCCTGCTCTTATTTCTCTGACCGGCTCCTTTATCCATTTCGGGAGCTGGTTCTAGCCCACACCGCCCGCAAGACTTTGCTCTGCCACCGCTCTCGACCACGGGAAAGAAAGGAAGCGGGGAGCGGAACTATGTGACTAGCGTAAAAAAGAGAGAGAATCCGCCTTTACAGGCGCGGTACCACCCTTTCTCTCCCCCCTTTCCGACAGGGGCTTCGAGGACAAAGGAGAAGGGGACGCGCGCGCGTGTATGCGCGCGCACCCAACACGGGGAACAAGAGCGGCAGCAGTAGCTAAGTGGCTCCCCGGCTGGGGAACCGCGCACGCGCTTCCCCCATCCTCCCATTTCGTCACCACTCGATGGCCGCTGAGGTCCCCCGCCCGCTGCAGTTTGAAGCCAACGCCGCCAGAGGGCCCGGCAGATGTAACACACTAGCCAGAGCCGCACAAAGCCCGGAGCAGGCCCGGCCTGTCTCACACGGCCCAGGGGCATTTCACCCTATCCTTTACGCCTCGCCGCGATTCTCCCCCTTCCCTTCAGCAACCCCCTCCCCCGCTTCATTTTCCGGCCTACTACATTTTAAGCCCAAGCCGCCAAAATTGCGGCCTCCAAAAAATGAACTGCGTCACAGTAAAATGCGCCACCAGAAGGCCGACACAAAAACCGTACTGGGCTGGTGGAGCGCGGGAAGCTAGTAGGGTATCACAAGGGCAAAGGAGACTACGAGAACCCCGAAGCCAGATCGGCCACCAGTGGGGGAGGGGCGAAAAGTCCTCGCTATCCGGGCCCACCCTTGAGTTTTTCCCTTCAGTTCCCTCACCTGCTGATCTAGACCGAGGGCATTTTCCACTGCCACATGACTCATAACGAGAGATCGTTCCGGGAGGTCCCGCTCCGCGTAGATAAACTCGAATTCACCAAAAGTAATATACGCCTCGCTTACAGCAGCTCTCCCTCCTCCGCCCTAGAATCGCTTCTCTAACTGAAACACCCCCAGTTCGACCCGGGCCTTTATATATTCCTCCGCCCCCTCGCAGCCGCCGTGCTGACTTCAGCGCGCAAGCCACGCCCCTCCTTCCTCCTTTCGATCCCCCTCCCCCCACCTCTGCTTGCTGCAAAAGGTATCGCGGGGAGAACTCTCCGCTCCGCATTAAGAGGTGGGGGGAGGGTGAAGAAATCCCAAGACTACCGCGAGAACTAAAGTAAATTCTGGACTCCTTCCGATTCAGGAGGCGTTAGATGATACCGCGAGGCTTCCCTGCACAAAGTTTATAGCGCTATTCACGCGAGATTCCCCCTCCTTTAGCTACCCCCTCCCTTCTGTTTTCGTTTCATAAAAACTCTAGTGGTTCAACCGGTCCCTCCAAGATCTCGCGAGAGATTTATCAAAAGAAGTCTGCTCTTGGCAACAGTCTCCTTAGGTCACATGAACAACCCTGCTTAGTCTAGCCGCCATCTTAGATTATGAGCGGCTTTCGCTGCTGCAGTGGCGCAGCTCTGGGTCGCGAAAAGGGAGATGGGAGGGATTCTGTAAGGGGCCTGAGGCTTAGGTCTGGAGGATTGCAAAAAAAAAAACAGCACGAGAGTATACGAGTATGTCATGGAGACATGATGTGACTCGTTTCTCCCTTGTGTGTGACCTAAATAGCGGTACCCTGGCAACAACGAGGATGGGTAGTAAGTCCTCCCGCCTCTTTCTCACAGACCCGCGGAATCGCCGAACAATAAAGGGGTAATGAGTTTTGTGCCTGCTCCCGCGTTTCTTATCAAGGGTAAATGCTATTTGATAACATGTCACCGTTACTCCCACAGATATTTTAGGCCATCCTCTACTGTAATTTTCCCAGGTCTCATCTATGATGCAAAACTATTGATGACCGTTATATAGCAACAACGGGACATTTTTTTGTCACTCCGACACTGTATGGCATCTGATTTTTTTTTTCTGGGGCGAAGTTGAATCAGTGATAATTGGCTGCAGAAGCACTGATGAAAAAAATGTCCTTCTGGGTTCGGCTCCAAATGGGGAAAAAGACACTGGAGACATGGAGACTGCTTGGAAAGATAGTTTAATAGCGGACAGGACCACATGGCTTGAGTTCTGAGCAGAAAAGGTGATCACATGCTTCAATGTTGGTGGAGAAAACGAGAAGGGAGGCTGAGATGCCAAGTCCCTGGTTTTATGCCCTCTCTGGCCTTTGATCTTGAGCTTGCATTCTGATTGGTTGTCAGACTCCCATGGGGCCATGTAGGGGCAACTCTCTAGGCTGTGTTTTGAATCCAGGTTTGGTTGAGTTCTCAGATGCCATGTGGGGAGTGGGTAAAGGGCCAATATTATCATGCCTTAATCCCATCCCCCTGGAACTGAAGGGGAGAACTCTTATGTAAAGGGACTGGCTTGGCCATCATAATGGCCCATTGACAAAGGGGGATGGGCAGGAAGCTGCAGGGAGCTATTCTCTCTTTAAAACATGTTTTTTCCTTTTCACATCCAGGGAAATATAATATTCTGTCATTTCAATATTTCCTAGGATATTTCATTTTTCTGGGAGAGGGCTGTGTGATAACTTTCCACAATCCCTACTTTTTAAAAAATGTGAGTGGGACTCACACGTTCTTGGCAAAAGTTTAAAATTGGTCAGGTCAGGGAGACTTAATTTTTTTTTCCTGATGGAAAGTCATTGAGAGAGACAGCAGAATGATCTCTTCAGTGGCTCCCAGAGATCTTTCAACCATGAAGGTCTAGCAGCCAGGGCACAATTTCTTGAAAGAAATGTACAGTATCCAATTTTCCATGCCAATTAATATGCAAGGATGAGGCTTCTCTTGTAAATGAACTTAAAACATTCTCTGGGTTGTTACTTTAAGGTACAGGGAAGGAAGGAAGAAAAAATACCTTTACTCTGTTTTTGTTGGCCAAATAAACACAAAGTAAAGACTCCCCCACACCTTCACTCAGTTTTCTGGGCCCAACAAACTGAGCGAAGGCAATTTCTGCCAGTTTACTCTTTTCTTTCTTTGAACAATTTAAAATTCTTGTCTTTTTGGATTGGAGACATTTTATAGTTACAATTACCTTGAGGGTACACAAAGACTTAGACACACATATACACAAGGACAAGGAGAAAATAAGAGGGGGGGGGAAAGAACTCTCAGGTTTACACATCCTAGTCATTCCCAGCACAAATCTGTTAAATTAGGGAAGGCACAAATCTTAACAAACAAACCACGTAATTGCATAGAAGACAGAAAGAGACAAACAGACAAGAGAAAGAAAGAAAAACTCCAACATTTTCCCTTTTCTTTTAAGTACCTTTATGTAGCCAAATTCGTTTTCCTGTATCATCTTTCAGCAAAGCCCATTTGCCACACAATTTCCTTGCTCTCTGTGCCAACCAAGATAGGCATGTGCCTGGTGTCCCAAGCTTCAAGGAAATCTCCAAGGGAAATTCCTGTCACCCACGAGCTAACGCTTCCCATGACCCTTTACATGTAGGGCTCACTTTGGCCTAGCCGGGTGACCCGCTGTAAGTTTTCAGGGGGGGGGGGAATTCCGGGAAGGACTTCGATTCCCTCAATGAAGTATTCGGCCCCTTTCCTCGTAGGGAATTCCGCTAAGGTTTTCCGGATCCAAAAAGGTGATCCGGGGAGGATCCCTGCCCCTCTGTAGTGAGTTCCAGCACCTCCTCTCTTTACGCATAATGGGCCTTTGCTTTTTTGTTTCACAGGAAAAAAACAACAACAAAAAGGCATTCACTTTTCCATCCATTTTCACACACACTCTTCTTTCCCTAACAGAAGGTCCTGTGCTCTGGCCTGACCCTAATACTTTCCAGGCTCTCTTAGTAAAACACACAGAGGAACCAAGATCCAGCTGTGATTGGGAGAAAGATTTCATCATCACTCACACACATTCTCCAGTGCGCTGCTTGGAGAGTCCAAGGAAGGTTTAACACAGCCTATCTGCCCAAGGACTGAGTTGATTTTTCCCCTGGTCACGCCTCCTTTGCCTCCTTAGGACCAGTTTTAAAAACTCAGTCCGCCCGATAGGACTAGTTTTGGGGAGCTCTCAATTTTTGGACAGATAGGCTGAGCTCTCCAGTGTATTTTAGTGCAAACGTTTAGTTTAGTGGTTGTTAGAATTTTTCCCTTTTTCATTAGTGTTGTTTTTAGTTGTGTTTCTTTTCATTTGGTGTTATTTTGGCTGTTTCAAACCTTGATACGAAGGTTGAGGCTGCGATCGGGTTCCCCCTGCTGTATTTAGTTGCAGCGGGCGGGACAGGCAAGACTGCTGGTCCGGCGACTGCTGGCGAGCGTGGGGACGGCGACGGCTTTCCGCTCGTCTCTGGCAACTTCTGAGGAAGAGATTTAAAACCTTCTCTTCTTCGGGCGGCGTTTCTAGCCGATCGGGGGGGGGGCGCGCCGGCCATTTTGGGAGGCATTGCGTTGGCGCACTTTCTAACGGCCACCAATAGGAAACCTGCTGCATCCTGGGCTGCTCCCTGAGCGTGCGAAAACCGCGGCAGCCATTTTTGTTCATCGATTTGCTGCTGACAGCAGCAGTAGCTAGCGCCTCTCTGCCTCACCGCAGATCGCCGCCGAGGGTTGCGAAGGCCTGTCTGGATCACCGGCAGTCCTAAGCTTCTCTCTCAACAACCCCCACCCCAGGGGGTGGGCGGCAGGGAGTGTCCTGGTGCCTGGATCCAGCCTCCAATCCTGATCTGCAGACGCTTTGGAGCCGTCTGGCCAGCGTCCATTGCCCTTCCCACAGCTGCTTCCTTTTCTACTCGGACCAACTCCTCTGATGGCAGACGAAGGTTTGGAGCAAAGGGAGGAGCTGGCAGGGCCATCTGCCAAGCACAGCAGACCAGATCTCTCAGGCCAAGGGAGAAAGGGAAATAAGGGCACAGGGGGAAGTCTTCCCATTCGTCTGCTGGGAGCAAGGCCCCCAAACACCACGGAGACAAGGGGCAGGAAATTCCAAAGGAGAGGCCTGTTAAACCCCTGGTTCCTTTGCCTTCTCTGACCTGCGAGGCTGGGCCAAAGCCTCCTAAATCCAGTCATGGGGAGGAGGAATATATTGCTAATCTAGGGGATCAATCTCCTTCCTTCTGTGACAGGGATTCGATGTCAGGTTCCCCTGCAGCCTCCCTGGGTTACCCAGATTCTCCTAGTTCTTCAGTGAGGGAGGAACTGGCTCCATTCCAGTGTTGCCTCCACGCGGAGGATTATAGGGGTCCCACTAGGGGTGATAAAGTTCAGCCCTCTTCCAGGCCCAGGCCTGTGGAGGATAAGGGCCCACCTATGTCAGCCGAGATGAGGGAGATTATTACCCAGGCCATCTCCCAGGGAGTAGTAGAGGCCATGCGGCAAAAGGAAGGTATAGGTAGCAAGACCTCTAAGGCTTCTCGCCCCCCCCCGCGGAGGGTAGAAGCCACAACCTCGATTCCCCGTCCACTTCTGTTACCACGGAGGTGTCTGCGTGGGAAGAGGAGGCTGCGGATGAGTTTGAACTCTCGGAGGATGATGGCATGCCTCCAGATAAGCCTGCTTTCATGGACCTGTTCAAACCATCCTTGTTTAAGGCTATCTTACATAAGGCCAGAGCTTCTACGGAGCTCGGGCTAAACCTAAGGACAAGGCCGTCCCCTCTTCTACTCAGCACCTTAAGGTGGGGCTGTTTAGTGAAACTACCCCTGATCCCGAGCTCATACCAGTCCCTGACATGTTCATGGACGTGGTCCAGTGCCAATGGGCGCAGCCGGGCACCTTGGCCAACCCCAGTGGCGCAGACAAAACCTTGTATCCTTTGGAACCGAAATTAGAGGACGTGTTAAAGCTGCCAGAGGTGGATGCTCCGGTGGTCTCGCTGACCTCCAACTCGACTCTGCCAGCTGATCTCTTAGAGGGATTAAAGGCAGAGGATAAGAGGTCTGAAAAGGCTTGCCACAAAATGCATCAGGCAGCTGCCTGGGCTATCAAGGCATCCACCTCCGCTTCCTTTTTTACAAGGGCTTCCCTGCTCTGGCTGCGCCAGCTGAGATCGCAGCCTCCTTCAGAGGCATTTCGTTGGTGACACGATCTCAACAAGATCATCACGGCTGTGAAATACTCAGCGGATGCCTCCCTGAATGCAGCAAAGTTCGCATCCAGGGCGCTAGCTTCCAACGTGACTTCACGCCGCTTGCTGTGGCTTTGGCACTGGCAGGTGGACATGAAGGCCAAATGGAAGCTGGCTTCAGCTCCGTTCAAGGGGGGCAATCTCTTTGGGGACTCCTTAGAGAAATTCTTGATTGAGACGAAGGATAAAAGGAAAATCCTTCCGTCCACTTTCAAGAAAAATGAGAAGAAGGGTTCCGGGTCCTTCAGGAAACAGGCCTTTCAGGCACAGGACAGTGCCTAGGCCTCCACCTCTTCCTATCCTTATCAGAGGTCCTATAACCAGTCTAATGACAGGGCCCAGGATCGGAACAGCTTTACCCCCAGGGGCAGGCAGCACAATCAGGGCTCCTTTCGGAAGCCCTTTCGAGGAGGTTCCCACAACCGGCAGTTCAGGCGTGGAAAGTGACCGCCAGAGTCCCCCTCCCATCGGGGGCCGCCTGCAACTCTATGCAGACCACTGGGAGGGAATCACCACTGACACGTGGATCTTAAATACCATCAGGAGGGGGCTGACGTTGGAATTTCTATCATTTCCTCCATGAACTTTTGTCCGTTGCCCCCTGGCCAAGAACCCTGTAAAAAGGTCCCTCGTGCAGGCAGAAATTCATCATCTTCTGCAAATAAACGCCATAGAGCCGGTTCCCCCGGAACAGGAAGGGAAGGGATTCTACTCCATTCTCTTCCTGGTCCCCAAGAACTTGGGGGTGGAGGGCCATACTACACCTGAAGCGCCTGAACAGACATCTGGCCTACAAGTGCTTCAAGATGCAGTCCCTCCAATCCATCCTAGGCTGCATAAGGCGAGGCGACCTGCTCACCTCCATCGATCTCAAGGAGGCATATCTGCATGTACCCATTCACCCGTCCCACAAGAAGTTTCTACGGCTGTGCTACAACAGAAGGCAATACAGGGCTCTGCCATTCGGACTCTCATCGGCACCCAGGACGTTTACCAAGCTTCTTGCGGCTGTGGCGGCTCATCTGCGCAAGCATCCCGTCCGCCTGGAATGCTACCTAGACGACATCATCATCCACTCGAGGAGTCGTCTACAGGCGGTGAAACACGTGAAGGTCACCATTCGCACCTTACAGGACCACGGGTTCTCTGTAAACATGGAAAAGAGCCACCTGGAACCTGCCACGCGCATCCAACACCTGGGTACCATAATAGACTTGGTCTCGTGCCAGGTGTTCCTGTCTCCGGACAGGGTCCGCAATCTCAGGAGCAGGATTCAACTGTGCCGCAGGGCCGCCACCTTGCCGATCGTCCAGCTCTCCCAACTGCCTGGGATCATGATATCCTGCCTCAATGTGGTTCCCTGGGCGCGCCTTCATGCCAGGGAATTGCAATGGTTTCTGCTGCCAATGCAAAGGGCGAAGGCAAGCAACTCAACCATGAAGGTTCGGCTTCCACTGAAGGTGTCCCATTCCCTGGGATGGTGGCAGTCGAAGGCGGTGGAGAAGGGCTGCCTGTTCAAGGAGCCCGACAGGATTGTAGTGATGTCAGACGCCAGCCTCTACGGTTGGGGCGCGCATTGCCAAGGTCAGTTGGCGCAAGGCAGGTGGTCGTGCGCGGAGGCGGCCCGAAACATCAATTGGCTGGAGCTGAGAGTAGCCCGACTCGCCCTGAGACGATTTTCAAGTCAACTGGAGGGTCGCCACGTTCTGTTGCTTACGGACAATATTGCCACAAAGGCCCATGTGAACCGGCAGGGTGGCACCCACTCCAGACGACTCATGGCAGAAGCGGAAGCCCTGGGTCATTGGGCGGAGATCCACTTAGCATCACTGAGAGCGGATCACATCTCCGGCACCAGCAATGTGAGTGCGTATTGGTTGAGTCATCAGACGATCGACAACTCAGAGGGGAAGCTACATCCGGACCTGTTCGTTCAGATTGTGAGGCGGTTCGGTCTTCCGCAAGTCGACCTGTTTGCTACGGCTGCAAGCACGCAACTTCGGCAATTTTTCTCGCGTTACCGGTCGGCGCAGGTGGAGGGGACGGATGCTCTGAGGGCCAGATGGCCTCCGGGACTGCTGTACGCGTTTCCGCCCCTCCTACTAATTCCGCAGGTGATCAACAAACTCCTGGCAGAAGGGGCGGAGCTCATCCTGGTGGCCCCACATTGGCCCAGGAGATCCTGGTTCGCGGATCTGGTCAATCTTTCCGTGGAAAGGCCGTGGAGAATTCCCCCGGGGGAAGTGGCTCTGAGCCAAGGGGCCATCAGTCATCCAGAACCCCAGTGGCTTCAGCTAGCCGTCTGGCGCTTGAGGGGCAGCTCCTGAAGGATCAGCGCCTCTCAGACAAAGTCATCCAGACCATTCAAGCTTCCAGACGACCGGCCACGACTCGCATATATGAGGCAACCTGGTCTGCGTTTTCTGCTTGGTGCAAGCAGCGGGACATTGTTGACGTTGAAGCGTCCATACCACAGTTGTTGGACTTTCTCCAGGAGGGTTTGGACAAAGGTCTGGCGCCCGCCACTCTTTGGCGTCAAGTCACGGCCTTGTCCACCATTCTGGCTAGACACCATCCTCAATCCTTGAGTCATCACCCCCAGGTCAAGAGTTTCTTGAAGGGGGCCTCCAATCTACGGCCTCAGGCGGTACATAGGTACCCGACCTGGAACTTACCATTCGTCCTGCAGGCATTGACTACTACACCGTTTGAGCCTTTGAGATGGGTCTCTCTGCGACACTTGACTCTTAAGACCGCCTTTCTAATAGCGATTACTTCGACTAGAAGGGTGTCAGAGATTGCTGCCTTTTCGGTCAGGGAGGAGCTGTGCATCATCCACCCGGACCGAGTCATCTTGCGTCTTGATCCAGCCTTCTTACCGAAGGTGAACTCTCATTTCCACAGATCTCAGGAGGTGATACTCCCGAACTTCTGTCCCGAACCTCAGCACCCCAGGGAGCGCAGTTGGCACAAGTTGGACGTGCGGCGAGCTGTTCGGATCTACTTGAAACGGACTAAAGACCTCAGGCACTCTGAGGCCTTCTTTGTGTCATTTCAACCGGGATCGTTGGGTCACAAGGTCTCATCATTGACCATTGGGCGCTGGCTAAGGGCCTGCATTAAGATGACCTACGAGCACCAGGGCAAGGCTGTTCCGGCTCGGGTGACGGCCCACTCCACAAGAAGCACGGCCACGACTGCAGCCTGGGCGACCCAGGCATCTATTCTTGACATTTGCAGAGCTGCTACGTGGGCTTCCCCACGGCTTTCATTAGAAACTACAAGATTGATTCCTTTGCCTCCGCCGAAGCCTCCTTTGGAAGAAGAGTTTTGCAGAGAGTGGTTGAGGCTCCGGACAGTGGTGACACTTCCCGCCCTGGGACACAATAGCTTGGGTATGTCCCTTCCTTGGACTCTCCAAGCAGCGCACTGGAGAATGACCGTTGTCTTACCTGAATGGTCGTTCTTGTGGCGCTGCGGGAGAGTCCAAGACCCACCCAGGGTTGATAGGTAACACCAGGACTGTTCCGTGCAGTTGAGTGAGCTAAGGGCATCCTCGTCGGACAAGACCTCGTTTTTAAAACTGATCCTAAGGAGGCAAAGGAGGCGTGACCAGGGGAAAAATCAACTCTGTCCTTGGGCAGATAGGCTGTGTTAACCCTTCCTTGGACTCTCCTGCAGTGCCCGGAGAACGACCGTTCAGGTAAGACACCGGTCATTTCTACATTTTGCCATGCTTTAAAATTAAATTTTAGAGAATTAAAATTTAGAGGTACTCATCTTTCCAGGCAACCTTTGAGCTCAAACTCAAAACCCCTTTAAAACCTAGATCCAAATGGCTAAGGCCAAGATAAAGTCGACCACAGACTCAATGGGGTCTTTGCCGGCATGGGAGGCTTACCTGGGCCATATCCATTGGTTAGGCAAGCTTGGAGTCCCATCTGGGTCGCCAATTGATGAAAGAAATGTCCTCCTGAGTTCGGCTCCAAGTGGGGAAAAAGACACTGGAGACATGAAAGCTGCTTGGAAAGATGGTTTAATGGTGGACAGGACCACATGGCTTGAGTCCTGAACAGAAAAGGTGATCACATGCTTCAATGTTGGTGGAGAAAAAGAGAAGGGAGGCTGAGATGCCGAGTCCCTGGTTTTATGCCCTCTCTGGCCTTTGATCTTGAGCTTGTATTCTGATTGGTTGTCAGACTCCTATGGGGCCATGTAGGGGCAACTCTCTAGGCTGTGTTTTGAATCCAGGTTTGGTTGAGTTCTCAGATGCCATGTGGTGAGTTGGGTAAAGGGCCAATATTATCATGCCTTAATCCCATCCCCCTGGAGCTGAAGGGGGAGAACTCTTTATTATGTAAAGGGACTGGCTTGGCCATCTTAATGGCCCATTGACAAAATGGGTGGGGGCAGGAAGCTGCAGGGAGCTATTTTCTCTTTAAAACATGTTTCTTCCTTTTCACATCCAGGGAAATATAATATTCTGCCATTTCAATATTTCCTAGGATATTTCATTTTTCTGGGAGAGCGCTGTGTGATAACTTTCCACAGCACAACGATTCACTTTTAGATACACTGTATCAGCACTGGTTGTCCTATCTAGTAAATATGGGATAGTCACAGAACAACCAAATACCAACTGTTCAGAACAGCCATTTCTTCTAAAAGTAGCCTTTGTGTGTATCACCAGTTTTAAAGTAATGTACAAAAAATCCACTCAAGATAAAATTTCAGAATCCAATCTTTGTCAGTCATTGGGATCAGAAGTTTAGTCACACTGCTGGAGAGAAGTTCCCTGAAGATGGGCTCCAGCACGAGTCCGAAAGCTCAGAGGACTAAACCTCTGGTGCCAGTGACCGACCCAGATTGGATCCTGCAACGTTATCCTGGGACACACATATTTGCCTTCATTCATAATAAAACTTAAGGATCCGTGTACTATCATAGTTACATTATATCGCAGTACTTGAAAAGCTAATTAAGCAGGGTAGTATGGGTAGAAGACCATCAAGCAATACAAGGGCTGTTGGCTAATGTAAGATAAAAAATACCCCAGCAATGATAGACCACTTCAATATTATTGCTAAGATTGTTTAACAAGTCTCCAGGGAGACTTATTCTCTATCATTGAAATAACTAGGATTGCTGATGAGAATTTAGATTAATCTATTAAGTTAATTCCTGATAATTATACATCATACACAAGAAGTCATTTTTGTTCTAAGCTACAGTTGTCTTTATTATCAAGAAGTATTTATTTTTTCTGTACTGATAAGTATTTTCCTACCTTGAGTCTGTTTTCTGAAAATCTCTCTCTTGAATCTGGTCACAGCCATCCAAATTCTGCCTAGAATGATTATATAAAAAGATTGCTATTTGTAACCA
This sequence comes from Natrix helvetica, assembly GCF_964273705.1. Lineage (NCBI taxonomy): Eukaryota > Metazoa > Chordata > Lepidosauria > Squamata > Natricidae > Natrix > Natrix helvetica. Next base: position 60,898,527 of record NC_138550.1, read on the forward strand.
CCCATCTTTTAATTTGTAAGACTGCTTGCCTCTTTTAAATTTTATATACTGTTTTATGCTTTTAATATTTTGATTGTACACCACCTAGCGACCCTCTGTGAGGGAGATTGGCAATTCCTAAATATTATAAATCTTTGTAAAATGAGATTCCACTTCCAATTTAAAAAGAAATTAGAAGATGTCACTAAAAAGACATTATAAAATGCAACAAACATGGTAAAAAAATAGTTATCTCAATCTAGTTGAGCTCCATGTGGCATGTTGGAAAATAACAATTTCTATAAATCCAGTACAACTCATCAGCAATTCTGTACAATGTTTGCTAATAAGGGAAACATCTGCCCATGGTTTCTATTTTTTCACTAGAAAAATTACGTGCAGTACATCTACATTGTAAGCCAACAAGAGTCTCTGAACTATTGGGTAGAAATGTGGAAAATAAATCGCATAAGAACCTCAAAGATAGTCTGCTTATCTGATCATGTCTTAAAATATGTCTTGAATTTTAACTCATGCTCTGAATTTCATGCACTTATTTGTGAAGTAGAAACTATAGTTTCCCAGAAACCATAGCAACAGTTAGTCTTAGCAGTATTCTCATATCCATCAATAGCAGCTGCATACAGAAAGTAAAGAGAGTACTGAAAAAGTTACCTTTACAAGAAGCTTAATAGTTCCGTTTTCTTCTGCTCCAATCATCTTTCAGAAGCATTCCCAATTCTTTTTCAGATTCCAGGCAATTTTATACCATGCTATGGATCAAAGGATAATATTGGTATCATGATTTTCAGGTGTTTTTTTTACAAACATTACTAGCATTTTCTTCTTTAATTTTGTTAAAAATTGTATGAAAAAAATTGTATGAAAAAAACCCTTCTTTTGCATTATTAAAATTATATACATGTCAAGGTGTCAAGAAGCTGTTTTGGTTGTTGGTTATTTTCCAGTTGGGCTTCTGGTATTGTGAAATGGCAGTTCAAGGAGTAAAAACAGTTTGGTCTATGATTGCCACTAGCCAATTTTGCATTCTGTATTTAATACACTTAGAGATGCTTTAGAACGCCATGAGAACCATTTCTTCATTTGACAACACTTTCATTGGTCATTTGATATACATTGACGGAGAGGTATATGGAAAGGCCTGTTTTCCAAGTATGATTAATAAAAACATATTATTTATCTTCATTCTGTCTTAAATTCCTTACAACACTGTTATTCCTACAGGAATAAAACAGATTTGGTAGCCACTGAACTAATTCAAAACACTTATAGTCCAATACCTATCATAAAGACAAAATGCAACAAATAACATAGAAGTATAAAACTATATAAAATAAAACCCTGAATAAGGTAGTAATGTGACAAAAGCACCAGGAAACTTTTAAAAGCCATGGTTATTGATAAGAATTTTGTCTTCGTGTTTCTCCAAAAATAAGATCTAGCCTGATTTTAGCATTCTCCTAATACCGTAGTGGCGAACCTATGGCACACGTGCTACAGGTGGCACGCAGAGCCACTTCTTAAGGCACGCGAAGCGTTGCCCTGTCAGCTCCAGTGTGCATGTGCACGGTGGCCAGTTGATTTTGGCCTTCATTTTTGGCCGCTTTTTGCCATCCGGAGGCTTCCCTGAAGCTTGCATGCAGCCCCCCCACGTTCCCCACGTGTAAGGGTTCTAAATACCATGCAGAAATAAATCATTGTCCAAGGCAAAACATCCTTAAAGGTCCAATTTATTCTACAGGCAAGTTAGCACCTCTATGGAAAAATTCCAACTCTGAATTACATCCTGAAATTCCACCCAGTTGAAAGTTCATGATCTATCCCCACACCCACAAATCCATCACATGTTCCAATCATCATCTTCCACGCTGGCATCTACACCCCTCTGGTTCCGGTCAGGTGTCGAAGTGCGGAGACAAAAGATGACCTTGAGCTTCTATAAAAGAATGTCAACATACATTCCACAATCCTACTCCTTTCTATTCCCCCCTCCCAACTACTACACTAATGAAACAGCATAGAAAATTATAAGAAAGTGTGGCAGGCCAAAGATCCTAAAAAGAATATAACTACAGGCCTGACACCACGTTTTTGGCATGCGATGGCAAAAGGTTAGCCATCACTGTCCTAATATAAGGGCTACCCCAAAAATAAGCCCTAGTTAAGGTTGTCACCAGCCGAGGGATGTGGCCAGCACCAGGGTTAGGGTTAGGCAGCCACAACCTGCACAGCACAGGTGAGTTGATTACCTGTCCAAGCAGCAGATGGAGGCAAAGGTGCAGGGTGAAAAGGCAAGCAACCTGGACGCGCCTTGTGGGCTTCATGAAAGTCAGGCAATATTGGGAGGTTCATCTTCTGTGGCAGCACCAGCAGCAGCACACAGAGGCAGAGGCGAAGGAAGGAAGGCAAGGCAATCTTGATGCTCCTCCTGGGCCACAAGGAAGCTGAAAGACACAAAGCTGAGCATTCCACAGCTGGCCACCCACTCCATCCCACCATCTCCTGGCTTGCCTGTGGCCCACACAACGAATCTGGATTGCGTTCCTCCCCCGTGCCCCTGCCTCCGTCTGCTGCCAGTGCCGTTGTGCGGAGATGAGCCTCCTGCAGCTGTCTGCCAGCTCCACTCACCAACTCTCAGCTTTCCCATGGCCCACACAACGTGGCCGGATTGCATGCCTCCCCCTGCGTCTCATCGGCATCTGCTGCTTCGTAGGGTACATAGCTCAAGCAGGCTTCACTTCCATTCAAAAGCTAATGGGTAATACCCCATTTATGTCATAGTAAAGTTTCTTGTGGAGACCGTATAAATTGTTAAAATTAATAATTTTATTAGTAGGGTTTGGGGAGGGCAATTATGCAATAGAAAAGATGGAAAATTATGGCTGCCAATTTAAGTCCTGATTACTCTACTTTAATTCAGCCACAACTCAGCCAGATAAAGAAACTGCCAATAAGGAAATGCCACAATATACCAAGTCATTGCTAATTTTTCTCTAGGGTAGACCCAAACTTGTTAAGCAAGGTGAGATGGACCAGGAATTGCTGCTATAGCTAAACTTTTTTTTCCAAAGAATTTTTTATTTTTTTATTCTCTTACATACCATTTTAAGTATACATTCACATAATTGGTATTCTTCCTTACATTTATTATTTCATTTAATAAGTTATAATGTACATTTTGGGTTGCTTTATTTACCATCCCTTCCTTCTTTTGTAACACCTTGTTTCCCCTTTCTTTTCTTTCTCCCTCCTTCTCTACTTTCTTCCTCCTCTCCTTCCCCTTTCTTCTTCCCTTCCCTTTCTCCTACTCCTGCTCTTCCTCTTCCCCTTCTTCCCCTCTCTCCTTCTCTTTCTCCCTCCTCCTTCCTCCTCTCCTTACCTCTTTCTTCTTTCCCCCATCTTCCTTTCTTTCTCTCCTTCTCTCTCCCTTTCTTTTTCTATTATTGTTAGTGTATATTTCAAAACTCAGTTTATGTTTCCTTGGGATGGTATTTCCGCCAACCCCAATATAATTTAGTATCATTTCTTATTCTCTTACCTTTCTCTAATCTACCCTAGTTTTCCTCCCCTTTTGTATATCATTCTTGAATATATACTTATATATTTAATATTTTCTTTTCTGTTTTCCCCTTCTTCTCCTCTTTTCCATTTAATAGTGCATTGTCTGGGTACTTTATCTTCTACCTACTTTTTTTTCTAGCTTGCTTTCTCTAGCCAATCATAAAATCTTCCCCACATCTTGAAGTACTCTGATTCCTCTTTATCCTTTATTTTCATTGTCAACCTGTTGTGGCCCAGCAATGGCCGGCTGAGCTGTTGCTGGACACTGACAGCTCAGACCATTATGGGACTGCTCTGGAGGCTGAGGAAGACTCTGGAGAGTGTTTGGAGTCAGAGCAGGAACTAGAGAGGCCTGTGGCCACCAGGTGGCATCTGAGTCAGGGAGCAATGAGGAGGAACAGAGGGAGGTTGTCCCTGATGTGGGTATCCGTAGAATTGATAGGAGAAAGGAACAGCTGTGGAGAAGACATCATAGAAGGAAGTAAGGACAGCTGGCTAAGGGTGTGGCCCCTCCCAAAGAGTTTATAGGTGGAGCGATGGGAGGGGAATCTTTGCAGGAAACAACAGTCCATTATATGAGCCGTTGAGAAAGCATTCTGTAAATTTAATCTTGGGTTCTTGAAATAACTTTCTAGGCTCGTAGCCAAGGGGTGGCTTTTGTTAGGGATGTAATCCTAGGCTTGGCTTGGCAATGTATATAAGCTATGATTGTAACAAATGTATCTGTTACTTTAAATGCTAGAGAGATGTAATTGGTTTGTTACCTCAAGCAGCCATAAGAGGGACCCAGAATGACTGTTAGCTCTCTGTTTTTTAGACGCTGATCGGTATATTGTGAGGTACTGTGGTTTGCTACTGTTAGCTGCTTTGTGTGCTAGACTGACTATTTGATAAATGAATGACTGAACCGTGTATGACCTTGGACTGTTAACTGGACTCTGAATACCTCTATATATCCACATAGTAAACTACTATATTTTATACTATTCAGTGTCCCTGTATGCTGGTTTGTGCGTGTACGTCCATACCACTCTCATTACGCTTCTCTGCACACTCGCTTTCCTAAAGGGAAGCTTACTTAGTTAACAGCTTTATCTATGTAATTAGTCGTGGCAGACAGCCAAGCCTGTGTCTGCATATTCATTGGAATCACGGGACAGAACACAACCTATTCATCTCTGCACAATCTAATATCTTTTTTATTATCTCTTCGTCTGTTGGTAACTTATTTAATTTCCAATTTTGGGCAAATACAATTCTCGCTGCTGTAGTTACATGTATAATCAAATAGGTATCCTCTTTCTTGAATTTCTTTGGGATAATACCTAGTAAAAATATCTCTGGTCTAAATTCTATTTCTTGTTGTAACATTTTCTTTAACCATATTCTTATTTTAGTCCAATATTTCCTTGCTTCTGCACATGTCCACCACATATGATAGTATGAACCTATTGTTTGTTGACATTTCCAACATTTCCCTGACTCATCTTTAAACATCTTTGCTAGTTTTCCCAGTGACATGTGCCATCTTTAAAACATTTTGTATAAGTTTTCTTTGTAAGCTGTTGACGTGGTTAATTTATAATTCCTTTCCCATAGTTGTTGCCACTTTTCTAGTTCAATCGTATGGCCAAAATTCTTTGCCCAAGTTATCATTGTATCTTTAACCTCTTCTTCTTCTAACATAGTTCTTAATAGGTAGCTATATAGTTCCTTGATTATTCTTTCTTCAGTTCCCATAAGTATCTTATCCAACCCTGAACTTCCTAAGTTAAAACCATACTCCCTTTTATCTTTTTCATATCTTGATTGTATTTGCAGTTGTGAAAACCAACCTATATCAATCCCTTGTTTTTCTAATTCTTGTTTTTGTTTTAGTTTCCCCCTTTCTGTTAAGATATCTTTGTATCTAATAATATTTTTCATACTACTAATATTTGGCTGTGTCAATGCTTCCATTGTTGAAAGCCACTTTGGTATTTCTGAATAATATTTCCCTTTCACTCTTTTCCATATTGTTAATAATCCATTCCTAACATAATGTCTTTGAAAATAGCCACATGCCCTACTTTATCAGACCACAAAAAAGCATGCCAACTGAATTGCCCACAGTAATTCAAGGTCAACTCTTTTTACGCAGCTTTTACCGGGCATCATTTACTACTAGACAGCAATGCAGACTGTTAATTTAACATATTTTCTTTTAAGTTCCTTGCTTTGAAAGCAAATCTCAGTAATTCTTGAAAGTTACCAAGAAAATCAAAGGCATAAAATGGAAGTTAAACAATTTGCTTTCTAACATCCTTAAGCAGTTCTCAAGATCTGTCACTTCCCTTCTTCTATCAGCTCCATCCATTCGCTGCAGGCCCATGGGAGGGAGAGCTTTGTAACGTCCGCTCCCCCCCTTTCTTCTGCCACACTCTCTTTAAAAAGCTTTAACTGGAGGTTAAAAAGTTAATTTAGAGGAATGTTGCACTTTCAAACACTCTTATTATCTACCCGGACCGTCACCATGCTAATTCCCGTGCTCTGTCTGGCCTTCCAGCTGCGGTAGCTCGCATTGGCTACCTTTCCTGCTTTGTGTCCAAAGGCAAATGCAGGTGTTTTAGGGGAGTTGCAGGTTCCCCAACCACACCCACTTGCATCTCTCCTCTTCACTGTCTCCCTAGGACAGCTATGGTGGGGTTACAAAATAACCCCTCCCCCGATACAGCAGGAATCTGATGGTTCTTCAGAGAGCCCTCCAGAGAACACATCCTGTTGCTGGGATTCAGGCCACACCCCTCCGCTATTCTTTCTTCTGAACATATGAGGTTCATTTTTGAGAACTCCCTTTCCGCCTCTGCTGAACTAACAGCAATTGTCCTAACAATACCTCTAGCTTTATTTATACTGTTAGAAATTATTTCTTGGATCTTTGAATACATTTTCCCCAAAAACTCTGTAATCATTCAAATCAATTTCATAATTAAACATTTCACCAAATTCAATCGATCCTTCCTCTGCTTCTGCCCATGGAATGACTACATCTTCAATGTTCCAGTAATCCGGCTCCAAATATGTGAGAAATTGTAATTTGTTTGCGTCTGGCAATTGGCTGCCTGTTTTTAGACGTTCGCAATCCATCAGCCTTTTCTTCAAATTGATAATGATGGTTTCCAAAAGATTTTCATGAGGAAGTGCAACAAATCATTGATTTTGAACTAATTTTATATTTTGGAAGGCTTCTAAAGCTATCATTCCATCACCCTTTTTTCCATATGGGCCCTTTCCCCATCTAAGCATTTCAAATGCTTTAATTGATCACAATACCAATTTTTTGGCCTTGATGATGTCTGTGTTTCTCCCCCTGCAGGGCATTTGACAGAAGAGAAATCTCATTTAGAATATCAATCATGAGGGCCAAATCAGTCAAAAAATTTAAATTTTCAAAACGGGCAGCCATGCCTGGAGATTTTTCATTGCCCAGAAAAAACTGATGTAGCGCTGGATAAGCACACCACACAGCTATAGTTGATCTTAAACTACAGGCAACCCATCTTGGTCCCAAAACTCTGCCAATCTTTACGATTTCAATGCCCAGTTGCTCAGAGATTTGGAAAAGTTCCATATGGCTCTTGCATGATTTATGGAAAGTGGTTTGTATCTTGTCAAGGAATATTTTGAAGTGGTTCAATTGTTTGATGTCCTTTATGGAGTCATCCAGCACAAGGTGGAGGCGATGGTTCAAGCAGTGCCAGATTACAATGTTTGGGAAGTCTTTAGCTATTCTGGTGCTGATCCAGATTTTCTCCCAAGCATAATGCTGGCACCATCGGAGCAGATTATATGCTTCTGTAGATATTCAGTGGTAAACCCAACTTTATGTAAGCTTCCCATCACTGAAGATCATATGGTCTCCACGTCTTGTTTCTCCAATTCCACCAGCTCAACAAAAATGGTTTTGGGGCATTCGGAATCCTCAACTTTAACAAAAACTATCACATTTGCTTTCATTGATAGCATTGAGGCTTCATCAATGTTCAAACACACTTTCAGATTCTTTGCAATAATGCTGGCAAACATGGTGGTTTTAATTTCGTTTGCAATGAATTCAACTATTTTCACTGTGGATCTCCGTGAAGCAAAGCCTACTCCTAGATCTACTCCAATGGCAGTTAGCAAATCTACCTGCCCTTCAAGTGTCTGAGAATAGTTTGCATCTTTGTGCCTGATTGTAAACCATAAAAATATTGTGCTAGTACTGAATAAATGTTTTCCAGTTGATTTATCTATAGATTTTGTTAAAGCATCATGCTCCTGTTTAATGTTCTCTCTACAAATGGTGTGTGATTTTGATTTAAAATGTTCCTTCATTTTTTTTCTGAGAGATGCTGGCTGATTCTCATTATTTGTCCCTGCTGCCTCAACCTGGAAATTTTTCCATTCTCTGGAAACATGAGCAACTTTCTCTAATGAGAACCCATGTGTAAGGGCTACTCTCCTAACTTAAGAAAGTGAAGACTCTTGAAATGGAGTATTTCAAAAGAAACCTTTTATTAAGAAGAATGGAAGCCATTAAATTCAAAGCAATATCTGAATCCCCTTAGGCAATGCAAGTAGAATTAAAGCAGTAGAGACCCCTCCCATTAGTTAGAATGCAGATTTTAGCCAATACACAAGTATGAAGATATTTCCTTTATCAATTGCCCTGAGAACCGAACAAAAATACATTCCCATGGCTATCTTCCATTAGACATTAAAGCAGTGGTTCCCAAAGTGGGCGGTACCGCCTCCTGGGGGTGGATGACTTAGGGGGGCGCTAAGAGGCAAGGGGTGGTGGCAGGGGGGTGCTAAGAGGCAAGGGAGGAGGCAGAGGAGTGCTGGAGGTGTTCTGCTCTACTGTACTCCCGACTCGCCTAGCTTAGCGTGCAGGCGCAGAAAGGAATGCAATGGGACCAAAAGCGAGAGTCCTTCCCCACACGCCTTGTGTGGAGGTGGCAACTCAGTGTCGCCTCACCAGGAACCGGTGCCATCACGCCTTTGGGAAGGATCGGGTCTTGCGCGCGCCTTCAATGGGTGAAAGGGCTGGGTTCTTCTTCGTCGCCCGAGACTGGCAGTTAAAACTGCTCCTCCAGCTGTGGGGGCGGTGGCCATGAACCCCTAAACATAGCAGACACATTGACATTCGTTATCACTTCATTTGTTAAATTGCAATATGTTTCTACACATGATCAGATTGCTGACATGCTCAACAAACCACTTCCAGCAGCTCAACATGAGTATCTGCGAAAGAAGATGTGCCTTATTTGATGATTTGATGACAACCCAACTAGCAAAAGAAGGGGTGTCACTGCGTTAATTGTTTGCTAGCTGTGCTGAGATATACTGCGCAGGTCATAGGCCCTATCAGCAAGTGATGTACTGTGCATGCTTCTTAATATGTTTCTTAATACATCACACATCCCAGAGACTTCTGTACTTTTTTATTCTTCTGTTCGTCTGCCAAGAAGGTGGGCAACAATTGCTCTTGCCAAAATGTAACAATTAGATAGATTTGTTTATTTCTTATTGTCATATTAAATTTTGTTTTCATTAGAACATGTTCTCGGGTTTTTATTTCTTATCTGAGATATGCTAACAAGGAGGGGCGATGATTCACACCTCGATCGAGGGGGAAGGGAAACTTTCCATTCCTTCCCTGCTTCTCGCCGGCTTTGCCATCTTCCTTCTCCGCGGCCCGCTGTTATTTAACAAATGGGTTTGTGGGTGAACAGCTTCACAAGAGCCGAAGGTTCTGTCACACCCGACGAGCACACGGAGACCCTCGGCCGGTCTGTCATGCTGTGTAGAAACAGAACTATTTGCAAAGTTCAATGAAGTGAATTTGCAGTTGCAAGGAAATTTGGTCTATTTTTATAAAGGCCAAATCTGTCATCTCTACATTTATTTCAAAGTTAACTCTATTCAAGTGCAATATAGGCTGTTGCGAGCTATACCAATTTCTGAGCTTCTCTGAGCTAGAAGAGAAAGGTGGGATACAAGATGTTGATCTTCAAGTTTTTTGTGACCATTTGGACATGCTGCATAAAGATATGTCTGAGCGATATCAGGATCTTCTTTTGATGGAAATTCCAGATTGGGTGATAAATCCATTTTCAGATACTGAGGAAGATGGCGTAGTGGAGGAACAACTCATAGAGCTGTAAAATGACATTAAGCTGAAGCCAAAGTTTAAGAAATCGTACCAAGAGTTTTGGTTACAGAAAGAAATTTCTGATCGCTATCCTGCACTATGGACAGTGGTTAAGAAGTTCCTTGTTGCATTTCCAACATCATATTTAGTGGAACGTGGCTTCAGTGTGGTCATCCAACTTCTCTCCAAGCAAAGAAATCGACTCCAGATTACTGAACATGATGATTTAAGACTCCTCTAAACGACTTAAAACCAGACATTGGGAAACTGGTATCACTTCATCAAGCCCATCCATCACATTAAGAATTTACTGAACAGTGAAGTTGTTACTAAATTTTACTGAGTTTACTAAACTACTAATCACTAAGGTTCTTGATAAATGACTATCAGACTTTGAAAACCTGGTATCACTGGATCATGTTCAACAATTTTGTTGAATTAACATTAACTAAAAAGGTTTTTAAATTGATTTTGAATAAATGTGCAATTAATTGTTGCTACCATGAACTTTACGAATGCGGCGTTTGCTACAAAGTATAACGTCCCTCTGTGTCCAGTGGACCCACCAATGCGGGTTGAGACCATTGACGGCCGGGTGCTTCTGTTTGGGCCTATCAAGGCCGCCATGCAGCCTTTGTGCCTGATCCTCGGGGAGAACGAGGAGGCCATCTAATTTTATGTGGCTTTGGGCCTGCATTTCCCCATGGTCTTGGGCTTGGCTTGGCTGCGGGCACACGATCCTCAGATCTACTGGTCACAGAACCTGATCATGTTCCCATCCCTGCAATGTGTCGACCACACCCGTCACGTCTGTGCGTCCCAGGTACTCAGCTCACCCAAGGTGGCCGTGCCGCCGGACTTAGCAGAGTTCGCGGACTTCTTCAGCGAGCAGGAGGCGGATCAACTGCCACCGCACCGGCCTTATTACTGTCCCATTGACCTGGTACCTGATGTGAAGCTCCCTAAGGGTCGCCTGTACTCTATGTCTGAGCCGGAGTTGGCCGCATTGCAGGACTTCGCCCGGGGTTTTATCTGGCCCTCGTCTTCATCATTGCCTGCCCTGGTTTTGTTCGTGAAAAAGAAGACGGGGGATCTGAGACTTTGCTGTGATTACTGTCGCCTGAATTCCATCACGGTGCGTAACCGTTACCCGCTGCCCCTGATTCCTGAGTTGTTGGAGCGGCTCCGGGAGGCGACGGTGTTCACAAAACTGGACTGTGAGAGAGATCTTGGTGTTGGTGGACAACCAGCTAAATATGAGCCAGCAGTGTACAGCGGCAGCCAAAAAAGCTAATGCAATCCTAAATTGCATTAACAGAGGTATACAATCAAAATCAAATGAGATAATACCACCCTATAAAACCCTAGTAAGACCACACCTAGAGTACTGCATCCAGTTTTGGTCACCACACTATAAAAAAGATGTTGAGACTGTAGAAAAAATTCAGAGAAGAGCAACCAGGATGATTATGATGAGCCAACACAGTTCTAGGCTGCATAAACAGAGGGATAGAATCAAGATCACGTGAAGTGTTAATACGACTTTATAATGCCTTGGTAAGGCCACACTTGGAATACTGCATTCAGTTTTGGTCACCAGGATGTAGAAAAGATGTGGAGACTCTAGAAAGAGTGCAGAGAAGAGCAACCAAGATGATAAGGGGACTGGAGACTAAAACATATGAAGAATGGTTACATGAACTGGGCATGGCGAATCTAGTGAAGAGAAGGACCAGGGGAGACATAATAGCAGTGTTCGAATATTTGAGGGGTTGCCACAGAGAGGAGAGGGTCAAGCTATTTTCCTGAATGCCAGACAAGGAATAATGAATGGAAACTGACCAAGAAGAGATGCAACCTAGAAATAAGAAGGAACTTTCTGACAGTGAGAACAATCAACTAATGGAACAGCTTGCCCTCAGAAGTTGTGGGAGCTTCATCACTTGAGACTTTCAAGAAGAGATTGGACTGCCATTTGTCAGAAATGGTGTAGGGTCTCCTGCTTGAGATGGGGGTTACACTAGATGACCTATAACCGGGATGGCAAACCTATGGCACGCGTGCCCCAGGTGCCACGCGGATTCATTTGTCAGGGCGCGCGAGACGTTGCCCTGTCAGTTGGCCAGCATGCATGCGCACGCTGGCCAGGTGAGTTAAGCCTTTTTTAAAGCCATTTTTCGCCCTCCCCAGGCTCCAAAGGCTTTATAGGAGCCTGGGAAGGGCGAAAACAGCCTCCCCCGCCCTCCCCAGGAGGCCCACCGGACGCTTCAGGATCTTCCCTGAAGCCTCCAGAGCGCAAAAAACGGCCCTATGGGCAAACCGGATGTTTAGGAACGGACTTCCGGTTTGCTCGTAGGGCCGGTTTAAGCCCTCTGGAGCCTTCAAGGGTCTTCAGGAGGCTTCCCTGAAGGCTCCAGAGGACTAAAAACGACCCTACAAACAAACCGGAAGTGACTTGGGGAGGGCGAAAAAAGCATGCAAAAATGGGGGGGGGCTGTCATGCGCACATGCACACTGGGGGGGGTCATGCATTGCATTATGGGTGTGGCACAACGTCCCTGCCCCCTTTTATGGCACGCGAGCCAAAAAAGGTTCGCCATCGCTGACCTATAAGGTCCTTTCCAACTCTGTTAATCTGTTAAATTTAAATTTAAGAATTCTAGAAGGAAATGAGGAAGAGGAAAACAAGACAATTTAAAATCTAACTCTCTGAATTGTATAAAAATTGTTTGAACCAGTAACTGCATTTTCAAATTTTACAAACCTATACTGTATTAATACTTTATAGTTTGTTTATAATTTTTAAAACGTTTCATTGTGACCTAACTCTATTTGCAAGCATTGTAGCCTCCTTTAAAATGCATTTTGCAGCTGACCAATAAGCACTGTTTTCCTCTTACTTAGCTAGATATTGTGAAAATCTTTTAAAAAATTTTACTACCGTTTCTGTGGGTGTGGCATTGCTTGGTGGGTGTGGCTTGTGGGCATGGCAGGGGAAGGATACAGCAAAATCTCCATTCCCTCCCGGTTATGTCTTAGCCTCAGAGACATGGCTCCGTCTCCAAGTCTCGCCATTGGCCGAGGCGCGTGCGCGGCAAGAGCAGGAAAGTTACTGCGTGATTGGCTACCCATGGGACAGCCTGTATATAAATTGCTGTCAAGCGGGAACTGTTCAAGCTTCTTGGTTCTGGAGTTGCTGTTGCGTTAACTGTTGTAATAAAGCCTTGTAATAAAGCCTTGTTATCCGAGTCACTGCCTTGCCTCAGTCATTGCCACCTCTTCAAATATAATACTCCCCAATCCAGGGGATGGTTACTGCAAAATCCCCATTTCCTCCTGATCAGCTGGGCCTCGGAAGCAGAGAATAGATGGAGGCAGGGCCAGTCAGAGGTGGTATTTACCAGTTCTCCGAACTACTCAAAATTTTCGTTACCAGTTTTCTAGAACTGGTCAGAACCTGCTGAATACCACCTCTGATTTAAACAATGGCAAAAGGACATTTCTAAGTAAATATGTCAAAGAAAAAAATCGAATATTAGATATAAACTTTTGTAATATGCTGAAGAAAGAGAAGGTTTGCCGTTACCGGGTTTGAAATTGTAGGTTGATGCCTGCTGTTTGGTTTGGATGAATGCGTGTGTGACTCCCTAAAATATGAGATTACTTGAATTAGAGGGCCACAAACTAAGATTTGAATGATATACCTATTTATTGTATAGGTTAAAATAAATGTTTAATTTAAGTATCACTTTGTTAGATGTGCCATTCTAAGGGTTTGGAACAAATATTAAAAAAGGTCTCCTTGTACTTTGTACCATATGTTACCTCAGGAAATATTTTATGGAAAAGAAATGATGGCTAGACCAGACTTTAACTTTAACTTTATTTAAATTTATAAACCGCTCCCTCTCCCCAAGGGACTCGGGGCGGTGTACAGTCAAGGTAAAAACACCATACATACATATAGATAGAGGAGGCAATATACAAACTGTACAGTAAAATACAATTAAGAACAACGTTAAAAATCAGCCCCTAAAAACTACCCCATAATTAAAATAATTAAAAATAACTGCCAGGAGGATAAGAATCGAACTATAGATGGGCTGGGCCGGCTAATTGGAACAGGTGGGTCTTGAGTTTCTTACGGAAGGAGCGGAGGTTAATAGTGGTTCTGATGTCGGGGGGGAGGTCATTCCAGAGGGTTGGGCCCATCACAGAGAAGGCCCTACTCCTGGGCGCCGCCCGTTGGCATTGCTTGGTGGACGGCACCCGGAGGAGTCCCTCCCTGTGATAGCGAATTGGTCGCAGGGATGTATGGGGTAGGATGCGGTCCCGCAGGTAACTAGGTCCTGTGCCATGGAGCGCTTTAAAGATGGTAATCAACACCTTGAAACGCACCCGAAAAACCACAGGTAGCCAGTGCAGCTCGCGCAGGAGAGGTGTTATGTGGGAGTATCTCGTACTCCCCATGATAGCCTGCGCGGCCGCATTCTGGACCAGCTGCAGTCTTCGGGTGCATCTCAAGGGGAGCCCCATGTAGAGAGCATTGCAGTAGTCCAGACGAGACGTCACCAGTGCATGAGTGACTGTGCGAAGGGCGTCCCGGTCCAATAAGGGGCGCAATTGGCACACCAGGCGGACCTGGTGGAATGCCCCCCTCGCCACGGCTGCCACACGGTCATCCATCGACAGCCGGGCATCTAGGAGGACGCCCAAATTGCGCGCCCGCTCCATGGGGGCCAGTTGTTCGCCCCCAATGGCCTGCGATGGAGTCCACTGGTTGAACCGGGGCGCCGGTAGCCACAGCCACTCCGTCTTGGAGGGGTTGAGCTTGAGTCTGTTGTCCCCCATCCAGACCCGAACGGCTTCCAGGCACCGGGACATCATTTCGACGGCCTCGTTGGGCTGGTTCGGGGTGGAGATGTACAGCTGCGTATCATCAGCGTACAGATGGTATCCAACCCCGAAACCACGAATGATCTCACCCAGCGGCTTCATATATGTGTTGAACAGGAGGGGCGAGAGGACCGACCCCTGCGGCACCCCACAAGTGAGCGGCCTCAGGGTCGACCTCTGCTCCCCTGCCAACACGCATTGCGTCCGGTCGGAGAGGTAGGAGCAGAACCACCGCAAAACGGTGCCCCCCACCCCCACCCCCTCTAGCCGGCGCAATAGGATACCATGGTCGATGGTATCAAAAGCCACTGATAGATCTAATAGGACCAGGATAGAAGAACACCCCCTATCTCTGGCCCTCCAGAGATCATCCACCAACGTGACCAAGGCCGTCTCCGTGCTGTGACCGGGCCGGAAACCGGACTGGCGTGGGTCTAGATAATCGATTTCCTCCAGGTGACGTGGGAACTGTTGTGCCACCACACTCTCTACAACCTTCGCTAAGAAGGGAAGGTTGGAGACGGGATGGTAATTAGCTAGCTCCGCCGGGTCCAAAGAAGGCTTCTTGAGTAAGGGCCTCACCACCGCCTCTTTCAAGGCGGCCAGTAAGGACCCCTCACCCAATGAAGCATTTACTAGGCCCAGGAGCCAGCCTCGTGTAACCTCCCAGGATGCCAGTACAAGCCAGGAGGGACACGGGTCCAATAAACATGTAGTGGCTCGCAGGCGCCCATGCAACCTGTCCATATCATCGGCGGCAACAGAGTCAAACTCCTCCCAGAGTGGTCCCTCAAGACTCGCTTCTGCCGTCCCCCCTGGTCCACTGAAGGGGACCCATTCACTCCAGATCTGAGCGATTTTGTCCTGCAGATATTCCCCAAATTCCTCTGCTCTACCCTGCAAGGGGGCTTCCCGCGGCCTCTGTGATAAGAGGGAGTGGGTCACCCGAAACAGGGCGGCAGGGCGGTTGTCTGCGGACGCAATAAGAGTGGCACAATATCAACATTTGGCCGCTCTTAGTGCCACAAGGTAGGTCCGTAAATAGGCTCTTACCTGTGTTCGGTCAGATTCGGAGCGTGAGGACCTCCATCTGCTCTCTAGGCGTCTCTTGTGGCGTTTCATCACCCTTAGCTCCTCGTTAAACCAAGGGGCCAGGGTGGTTCGTTGCCGCAGGAGAGGCCGCAAAGGCGCAACCCGGTCCAAGGCCCCGACAGCCGCACTATTCCATGCGGTCACCAGGTCCTCCATCCGGGAGCGGGTCAGGGCTACAGGAAGTGGCCCAAGCTCCGTCTGGAACCTATCCGGTTCCATCAGGTGCCTGGGGCAGAACCATCTAGGACAATCTGGTTCCTCCTCCCCGCGGTGGGGGGTAGCACCAGGGAAGTCGAGCCAAAGAGATGGTAGACCTATGGTCAAATAGTATTTTTTAATCTACTAATGGCCAAATCTCACCTGAGGTTCTGTGTTGGTACTCTTTCTCCAATAAGCAACTGAGTTGGAAGATCATTTAACAGCAATTTATTAGAGTACGGTGATAAAGAGGATTCTCTCTATAAAAGAAGAGAGAGAATTTTGAAAAATGGCTTACACTTACCTTTATAGTTAGCACAACAAAGAACTTCAAAGTAAAAGTTTATTGGTTTAGAAATAATCATCTATCCAATTGCATCATAAGAATTAAATGTCCAATAATATTTGAGCCTAGCCACAGAAAAGAGCATTGTATTCTGAAAAAAATGTAAAAGAAACATTTGCAAGGGGAAAGAGTCACAATGGATATGAGTAAAATACATTTGTTGGGCTTTCCAATGCTGGGCTTGAATGTTTTGTTCCTTAGCTGAAAATGAAACTATTTTATCTGCAATGTATTGAATACACCTCTGCCAGTTCTGGTTTCTAAAATAAAGGATTTTTACATTCCTCTTGAAAACTAAAGCTTAATACGTTTGAAAAAGGCACATTTAAAATACAAGAAAATCCATGTTAGCTAGCCAGTTCAATAGTACTACAAACCCATATTGCAATATTACAAAGTCTGTCCTACATGGTTGTCATTACCATCATGTCCAATGAAGAGTTGGAATCAGAAGGATGTGTCTGTCACTGGTTTACATATTTACAACTTAGGTTACATTAGCCAGGAGACTACAGTGCTAGTATAGAGTTATCTGGCTGCCTAAAACAGCTGATGGGCTGGCTGCTAAAGCAAGATCATGGCACACACTTGAAAGTAAATCAGGAAGACTGTAATTGTGGGAGGTCTGTCTCACAAGAACAAAGAATGCTTATCAACAGGAAATATGCATGTGTAAACTTGTAGCAATTATGGGTAGTTAGAAAGCTGATAAAAAGTAACAAGAATTAGACAACTTGCAGACCTCTGCTAAAAGTTAGGAATAGAGATGGCCAGCAACAAATGAAATGTATATTACATAACTCCTGGGGCATTCATTAGCCAAGGCTGAGCTATAGACCAATAGAACAAATTGTAGAATTATTGCTAAAATGTTTATTATATGATATTTCTTATTATCTCACATTGTCCCACCTTCTCCTTTAGTGAAAATGTATAAAGCTTACTTAATCCTTTGTTATTGGTTCTTGGCTTTTTGACCAGGAATCCTTTTCCTTGGAGTACTTCAATAAAAAGCAATCAGAAAACCTGCACCTCGTGTCTGGAGTCCATCATTGGCTTTGGCACCAGACTCAGACCTGAATTGGGGACAACACAGCTAGCCTGTTTGGTTCATGCTTGTATGCTATCCATGGTGCACCATAGAGGGTGAACTAGCTCTGCACTAGAAAGAAAGATGAATGGCATCCCGATCAGCTCAAGGTTGACTCAGCTTTCCATCCTTCCAAGATCAGTAAAATGAGGACGTATATTGTTGGAGGTAATATGCCGGCTCTGTAAACTGCTTAGAGAGGGCTATAAAGCTCTATGAAGAGCTATTGCTAAGTGCTATCCTACATCTGGGACTTTCTCTCTTCATTGAAGGTGCCTCACAAACAGGCTCTATATCCCGGAAGGTCCAGCCTCAGCAGGATTCTGACTATCCATACAAAGCACTGGCTTGTCTTCCCCCCACCAAAGAGTTATTTATCTACTTATCTATTATTTATTTATGTATTTACCTACTCACATAGAAATGTCAACCCTGAAGGCCCTAGACAGTGGCCATCTTTCTATTCTACTGGGGGGGGGGCTTCTTTTCTTCAAAGCTTCAGTGCTGAAATAGAGATGAGGGATAGGGAACAGGTGTAGAACTAGCCGGGGTGCTATAATCTTTCCCCTGGGAACCAAGGTCATGTGTGCAGGTGGTTTGGAGGTGGAGACTGGGGTCATCCATTGTTTGGACTGTATGCTGATTGGACCGTGTGACTAATGCCTTGGGAGAATTGACAAACCTTTACTTTTAATTAAGGGGAAAACCGGTAGGACTTTAAAGCCGGGTTTCACCAGCATTATGCCAATATGACATACCCTAATAAAATGTTCTTTAAGGAAACCTCAGGCCTCAGAGTTCTTTCGTACGGAGGGGATGTTAGTTGGAACCCTAACATGAACATGCTTTCAAACTGTTAGGTTGGCAGAAGCTGAGGCAAGTGACAGCAACTCTCCTGCTATGTGTTACTAGGACTTGAATTGCTGGAGCTAAGACCTCCCACGTCATTAAGCTGTTGAGCCACTATGCCTTTTATATTTACAACTGAAAGAAATATTTAAATTGGACTTTAAAAAGTTATGTGTTTGTTTTTTGAAAAATGAATTGGAAACTGTGTGGTAATGATGAGTATATTATTGCTAAAGTTTATAAATTGTTATTGAAATCGTTATTGGAGACTAAATTGCATGATTCAATGGTCAAAGTATTTGGAATATAATATAATGCTGCTATAATGGGAAAATGTGTAGACAAAATGTTTACAACTTACACTAAGTTATAATCAAAACAATTTTTAAAATAAAATGATGTATTGTTGGTACTTAATCTCAATAAATTATCAAAGAATCAAATGTGTGTTGTAAAGAAGGGACTTTTTACCATCTTTTGTGGTCTTATAATAAAGCAAAGAAATATTGTGGTAAGATTCATATTTTAATACATAAAATTCTTAAAGTGAATATAAAAATTAAACTTTTATTGTAGACTTAATGGACAAAGAACCTGAAAAAAAATCTGGAACTTTTCTGTTATACATGTTGACAATAGCAAGAATGCATTTTGCACAAAAACAAAAATATACTTTAATTCCCATATTGGATAAATGTTTGGAAAAATTGATGGAACTAGCAAAGATGGTTAAATAAACTGCTTTATTCAAAGAAAAGAATATATCAAATTTTGTTCCTACTTGAAAATTGCTTCTGAACTTTATGGGGGAAAAAAATGAAATCTTGACTTTGGGTTTTGTTAAGTTTGTTGTTACAGAAATGGCTAGTACAGGTAGACTTTAACTTACAACCACAATTGAGCCCAAAATTTCTGTTGGTAAGTGAAACAATTGTAAAGCGAGTTTTGCCCCATTTTACAACTTTTCTTGTCACATTTGTTAAGTAAATTACGGCAGTTGATAAGTTAGTAACCTGGTTGTTAATTGAATCTGGCTTCCCCATTGATGTTGCTTGTCAGAAGATTGCAAAAGGTGACCACATGACCTTGGGACACAGCAATGGTCATAAATATGAACCAGCTCCCAAGCATCTGAATTTTGATCACATGATTATGATTATGAGGATGTTGCAAAAGTCATAACTGTGAAAAATGGTCATGTCACATTTTTCAGTGCCGTTGTGACTTTGAATGATCACTAAACATTTGTAAGTTGAGGACCAATTGAACTTATTAAGTATGTAAAAATAAAAGATTGAGGCTGTATATAGGGGTGGGTTTCGGCCAGTGATGGGTTTCAAAAATTTTTGGAACCTCTTCTGTAGGTGTGGCCTGTTTTGTGGGAGTGGCTTGCCAGCCATGTGACCGAGTGGGAGTGGCTTGCCAGCCATGTGACTGAGTGGGAGTGGCTTGGCAGTCATATGACTGGTTGGGAGTGGCCAAGATGATGTCACTGAATTCTTTGCCCCAATGGATGATCTACAAAAAGAAGATATAAAAAAGGAAATTTATTATTTTGTGCACTTACTACTTAAATAAGAGTAAAATAAATACATAAAACAATAAAAGAGCTACTTACAGAAGGTAAGTCGCTCACTACTTACTACTTGTATTTCAAAGGGAATACAATACATATTTAATTTTACACATGTTAACACCTGCTGGAATTGTGTTTGCACAATAGTGGAAAAAACAAAGATATGAAAATGAATAAATATTAGAATGTGCAGGAATGTATAAATTGACAATTAAAATCAAGAAGGCTTCGAATACTTTTTCACGTGGGATTTGTTTTATCAATTGCTAACTAACAGAAACAGCAATTAGAAATCTAAAAATATGAAAGAAAACACCAATTATGTAAGGAAAGGTCACTAAAATGTATAAGGAAATATTATTAGTACTTGATCATTATTAATGTGTAGATAACTGTGGGACATTACACACACACACACACACACACACAAACTATGACAGTGCCAGGAAAACACCAAAAAATAACAATTTCCCCCCAAAAGACTGCAGATGAAACCAGTTTTTTCCCCTAACCCTAAGGAAAAGGAAAGACAAAGCCACTGGAATAAAAACCATCAAGGCATTGTGGGAAATTATAAAGGACAGTGCCAGGAAGCTCACAGAACTAGCAACCACCTCACAATTACCTAAACAAGCAGGTTTTACACAGAAACACACAAAATCTGGCACTGCCCATAGAAAAGCAGCCACCTTGAGACACATAAACCATGCACCAACCTGTGCCCTTAAAAGCAACATATTGCATCACAAATAAAACATTTGCAAAAAGGAATAACATTTCTTGTAATAAACATTCTATAAACAATAAATAAATAAAAATTCCCTAAAATAATTTTTAAAAAATATATTCTACACACAATAATTTAAAATAAAACCATTAAAAATATTCTATACATAATAAATTAAAATAAAACCATTTAAAATATTCTATACACAATAAATTAAAATAAAACCATTTAAAATATTCTTTTTTTTTTTTTTTTTTTTTGTAATAAAATTTTTATTGGTTTTTCAAAATTTATAGGGAAAAGGGTAAATGGACAGGTATACAAATTTTGGCAGTTGCAAAGTGTGTGAGGCCCCCCTCCCTCCATACCCATAGCGTACATTTATATATAATGCATTAGTATATAATTGATTATAATCAGCATATTAGTTCTATTATTAAATTCAATCAAATTAAACATTACAATATAAAATCCAAATATAATTCCATTTTCACTTTCGGTCAATTTATAATAATATGATTTTCATATTTATTTCTGTGATCTGAGTCTTCTTGCTATTGCCCCATCTCCCTCCACTGGCAGAGCTCTGGCCCCTCCCGTGTCCTGCGTGTCCGTTGTAGTGTCTGGTGGTTTCTCTAGGAGTATTTTATTTTTTTCCATAAAGGCCTGCGCCTCTATGGGTGAATTAATTCTGATTCTTGTCTCCTCCCAGAATATCAGCATACCTTCAGGCATCAACCATCTAAACCACACCCCTTTCTGGTATAATTTATTCGCTAATTGCGAATAATTTCTTCTTTTTTCTCTAATCTTCTTAGGGATCTGCTTCAGAATGGTTATCTCCATATCATGATATGTCAATGCTTGCCCCCTTTGTACACCCAGAATTTCATCTCTTGTGCTTTTTCTAAGGAATTTAATGTGAACCTCCCTGGGTACATTGTGTGTTCTAGCATAAGCTGAGTTCACTCTATAAACCAGATCTATATCCCACCCCATCTGTTGTTTTTCTTTGTGTGTATAGTCAGCCAGAATGTTTGTCATGATGTCCCTTATATTTTCCCCATCTTCTTCTATAACATTTTGAAATCTAAGAAAATAGGACATTCTCTCAAATTCTAATTTCATCTGTTGGATGTCAAGATCTTTGTTCCCTTTCTGCACAGCTTCCACCCCCCCCCTCACCTCCTCCACCCCCCCTTCCACAAGATTCAGTCTTTGTGAGTTCTTATATATTTGGGCTTGATTTTCTTTAATTTCATCTTTCATTTCCCTTAACTGTTTTTTGATTTCCTCCTGGCCCTGTAGAATTTGTTGAAGCATTTGTTGAAAGTCCATCTCTGTAGTCTTATGTTGCATCAGTTCTGTTATCTTGGACTGTGTGGCTGGACTGGATGTTGCGGATGTTGGAGCAGAAGTGGCAAAGCCAGGTTTTCCAGGAGGAGGTCTTTTAGATGCCATCCTTTATAACGTTAAAAGTTCAATCCAAATATGAAGTAAGCAGTTAGAAAAGAAGGGTAGCCAGGTGAATCCGGGAGCAGAATAACCAGGCAGAAGAGAATCTCTCCAATAAGTCTGGCAATAGATAGAAAATTTCCCCTAGAAGGTTAAAAAAATACCAATCCACAAGAGGTTCCTCTGGGAGACACGGAGACAAAGACCGGAAGCCTGAATTTTAAAGGTGGAGTCAGGTTTCAGAGTTCATAAAGACAACGGAAGTGTGCCATCTTGCCCTGCCAGTTTTGGGCAGAGAGGCATAACAAAGTTTTAAAAAGTTCCAAAAGTCCTCAAATCATTGTAATATGTAAAATTAAATTGAAAAGAAAATCATCTCAGCCTAAGTTAGGCTTCATTCGTTGGCTCTCCCCCCTCCTCCTTCCCTGGGGGCTGAGAGCAAAATTGTTTCTTGCCGCTTGTCCAAGGGGGGGGGGAAAACCCCCCTCCCTCCAGCCGCACCTCCAAAATGCTCCGAAAGTTATTTTAAAGTTTTAAAAGCTGAATAAATCTTCATGCAAAGTAAGGGATGAAGAGAGAGGCAACCTCACCGCACCGCAGCTGCTTCCTTCAATTGTAGCATTCTCCAGTCGGCTTGTAGCGAGGCGCGAGGCGTGGAAACGCGATGCGCCCTCCGAGCTTGCTCCCCGGTGCCTTGGGCGCGCGAGAGAACTCCCGCCGGCTGCCGCCGCTGCAGGAGACCTCCGCGATGCCGCCCCTCCGGCAGGACCCCTCTGCGGGGTGTCCTGTGCCCCCCAAGGAGTGGGGAAGCCCACCGGGGAGCCGGAGCGGGCAAAGAGCTGCCCGTCGCCGCCGCCGCCGGAACCGGAACTCCATTTAAAATATTCTATACACAATAAATAAAACTTGAGAATGTGGAGATGTAATTCTGAGGCCGGTCATTGTGGAAGGTATTGATGAGGAGTTTGTGATGACCATGAGGCAGGAGGCATATAAATTTAATAAATGAAGAAATAAATGCCCTGTGGTCTCGATGGTTTGCTTGCAGATGTTTTATTGTCATCGGTGTGAGATACCTAGCTGGGTCATGAAATGTCTGCAAGAAAACCACGAAGCTCAGGGAACGCCAAGAACGCTGGTGTCATCTCCCTCCTCCCCCCACCAACTCCTCTTCCTCCTCTCAATATATCCCACTCTTTCTAGCACTGATGATGATGATAATACCTGGTTTGGGTAATGAAACATCTGCAAGAAAACAATCAAGCTCAGAGAGCACCAAGGACCACACAGTCGTCGCCCTCCTCCTCCTCCGCCTCTCTGTATACCCCATTTTTCTAGCACTGATGATGACACCTGGTTGGGTAATGAGATGCCTGCAAGAAAACCACCAAGTTCAGAGAACACCAAGGGACCCCACAGTCCTCTCCCTCCATATCGTTTTACTTTTTGTCCTTCTACTTCTCCACCTCCTCTTCCCCCGCCAACCCCATTCCCTTCTAGCACTGATGATGTTACCTAGTTTGGTAATGAAACATCTGCAAGAAAACCACCAAGCTCAGAGGACCCCAGGACCCCTCATTACAACCTCATTACAAACTACCGCCCATCTCCCCGTGCTCAGAAAAGGAAGCCCGTGCAAGTCCTTTGCTAGCAGGCAGGTTCTAGGATGCCTGCCACCACCAAAGGACCTTCCTGGAGTTGCTTTTCTGTGTCAGGGTGGAATTACAGCCCTGTTCCCCTCCTGGGGTAATTGTATTTAATGAAGGGATGAACCGTGGCTTTTCCTTGAAGTATACTTCAAAATTAAGAAAAATAAACCCGAGATATATTCTAAGAAACACATTTTATTGTAAAGAAAATGAAAACAAAACTTACTAGCTAATGATTACATTTAGGCAGTGTTCCTGCCTACCTTCTTGGCAGGCGAACAAAAATTTTTAAAAAATGTGGACATGCGTAGTGAGCTTAGTGATACAAGTCAGATCAGTCTACCATATGTCTTAGAGTTTAAGCACAGCTGGC
Source organism: Natrix helvetica (assembly GCF_964273705.1). Lineage (NCBI taxonomy): Eukaryota > Metazoa > Chordata > Lepidosauria > Squamata > Natricidae > Natrix > Natrix helvetica. The sequence goes on from NC_138550.1 coordinate 60,922,514, forward strand.
AAACAAAAAACGCAGTGACACCCCTTCTTCTGCCAGTTGAGTGGACATCAGGTACATCATCAAATAAGGCACATCTTCTTACGCAGATGCTTGTGTTGAGCTGCTGGAAGCGGTTTGTTGAGCATGTCAGCAATTTGATCATGTGTAGATACATATCGCAATTTAACAAAACCTTGTTTAACTAATTGCTTTATGTTTTGATAACAGATGTCAATGTGTCTGGACCTAGAACCTGTGAAATGTGACTCAGAAATATAAACCACCAATTCATTATCTTCCATCATGGTGATTGGTCGAATCGGACGTTTCCAGATATCTGTGACCAAAGCATCAAACCATGTTAGAGAATTACATGCATCTGAAACACAAGCATATTCAGCTTCAGTAGATGAACAAGAAGCAAAATTCTGTTTCCTCACTTGCCAGTAAACAGGACATCCATTTAGGAACATCATGTAACCTGAAATACTTTTACGTGATTTCTTATCACTCGCCCAATCAGAATCTGCATAACAACATAGTTCTGCATAATCAATATGTGTTGGTTCTAACAATAACTTCATATGTTTAGGCTGTTTTAGGTATTTCAATAACTTCTTAACGCATGTCCAATGAAACTGTTTTGCCTTATCTATGTGTTGAGACAAGAGATTAACACTAAGTGCAATGTCGGGTCTGGTCCAACTACTAATGTACAATGACTGAACGATAAAGTGTTTGATCCTCGAACTCAGGACTTGATTCATGTGTCAAGTTGTGAAAATCTGTTTGCATGGGTGTCTTTGTTGTGTTAGCATCCTTCATATTGCAATGATGCAAAATGTGTTCAATTTTATCCTCTTGTGAAAGACCAAACCCCTTCTGTGTTTTGTCAATCTGAACACCTAAGTAAGTGCTAATATGACCTAAAGATTTCAATATGAAGTATCTCTGCAAAGCTTTAGCAAAATTCTCACTCATTTTCTTATTTGGACCAATATAAACAATATCATCAACATAAACAAGAACTATCTCATATGTATTGTTAGATCTTTTTGTGAACACGCACTCATCAGTTTCGGACTTAATAAAGCCCATTGAATTTAGTTTGTCAGTAAGATATAAGTACCACATTAAACCAGACTGTTTCAGACCATAAAGACTTTTGTTTAGAAAACAGGTATCACCTTCTTGCTGTCAGAATCCTGGAGGACCTCTCACGTAGATCTCTTCATCTAGGTCAGCATGTAGATAAGCCGTGTCAACATCGATCTGGAAAACCTCTAAACCAAGTATAGTTGCAGTGGCTAAAACAATTTTTACACTCTCAGTTCTGACTGTCGGTGAGTAGGTGTTTGTGTAGTCCTCAGGATAAGGTTGAGCGAAACCCTGAGCTACAAGTCTGGCCTTGTACAATGACTCACCATTTGGCTTCTTCTTGATTCTGTAGACCCATCAAGTGCCAATAACTTTTTTGTTTGCTGGAGGTTTTGCAGGTGTAAATACCTTAAGTTTCTTTAGACTGTTCATTTCATTCTGCATTGCCTCATACCACTTCTCTTGCTCTGAATCAGGAAGATGCTTGATTTGTGTGAACGTATCAGGAGGAAGTGTAACATTGCAAATCAAATGCAAGGGTGTTTTTGTCAGTTGTCACGAATATCGCTGTGGAGGGATTCCCTTAGTGACCCTCTTGGAATGTCTCGGAACAACAGTCCATTCTTCTTCTTCTTCGTCCTCGTCCTCACATTCGTCGCTAGCATCAGCATCCGTGGCTCGAGAAGAGGAACATAGGTTGAGAAGAACTAGTGGATGGAATATCTGCCTGTGAATCTTGGTCATCAGGCTGCGTGGCATCTACAATATCATCTCTAGGAAAATAAACTCCAGGATCCTTGGAATGAATTCTGGACCAATCAACATCTTCCTCAAAATTAGCAGATTGGGAAATCACAATTACATGTTTAGACTTAATAAATTTGCTCCATTTTGAATTATCATCAATACCCATAAATCTCAGTCTCTTTGTTGCTGGACCTCCTTTTCTTCTGTGAGCTAAGGGAATGTTCACCATAGTGTATGAACCAAAAATATGGAGGTTCTTGAGATCGGGCTTGTATCCATACATAATGAAGAAAAGAGTCTGATTTATTACACTGCTCCAAGTACGGTTGACAATGTAATTTGCATATTTGATAGCTTCACCCCAGTATGGATTACTGAGGTGGGCATCTTCTAGGAGACAACACATCATGGTTTGTAGGATCCCTTGTTTTCATTCTGCGACTCCCTTATGAGCCGGTGTGTACAGAGCCGATGTCTGCTGCTTTGGATTTGGCCTTCTTGTAGACAACACAATCCAAAAACACCTTACACCCTTTAGATCCAAACCTTTTGCGAACTCTGGCATTTTCCTAAGAACACGGAAACTGGCATGCCCCAATCTTCTATGCCACTTGTGGATACATCTGGAATGCAAAGGTTTACCATTTAGTGAATTTTCAACATTAGCAGTTTTGTGAGGAACCGCAGGCTTGCTCTGAGCAACCTGTTTCCTTATTTTCTTTTTGTTGGCCTTAGCAGCCTTTGGAGTAGCTACAGGATCTCTCACTGGAACATCTCTCTCTGTGCCCTCCTCTTTTGGAGTTTGTATACTTGCCTGTGTTTGCGGTTTAGGCTTTGGTTTTATGTAATAAACAGCACAAATTAATATGGTTTCAGCAACAATATCTCCATTTTTAACTGTAACTTGCTTTTTCGAGGTGGTGAACCTGGAACTTTAACACTCTAGACAAGTGACTCTGACTAAACAAATTATATTTGCTGTAGGTATGTAATAAACATCAGGGATGACTGCATCAAGCTCTTCAACATAAACAGTTCCTTTTCCCATAACCTTACAGGGATGATTGGAGAAAGAATAAAGTTCATGTAGTTCAGGTTCAGGCTCGTGCATCTCTGTGAAAAATTCCTTTCTGTAGGTAACATGCAACGCTGCACCACTGTCCAAAGTCCACAAAAGCTGTCTGTCGTATTCTGGATAAGGTTGTGGATCATCGGTTAAGGCCAATGTGGTGAGTGGAGCTTGTGGATCACGCCTTGGACCACGATGACCTTGTCTTCCGCCTCTGCCTCTGCCTCCGGAATCTGTTCCTCTGGGCTGGTATGTGACGGGAGCTGGAACTCGTTGGAGACAATCCCGGGTGGCATGTCCCACACGGTTACAGATGTAGCATCTTGGCATTCTTGGAACGTAGGCTCTTCCTCGGAAAGAACGCCTCGTTGGAGCTCTTGATGCGGGTGGTCTTCGCAAATGTGGCGTGGCTAACATGAGTGCTTCTTCTTCAATTAAAAGTCTGCAAACATTGTCCACTGTGCGTTGAGCAATAGGCACTGGTTAATCTTTGCAATGGCATCTTTCCATTCATAATTCAAAGAGTTAATGATAATGCTGATCATTTGAATATCATCACTAAAATGGCCTCTTTCTCTCATTTTTTTCTCATTTCTTTCAGTTTGATTAAATGTCCTCCAATTTGTTCACCAGGTTTCAATCTCGAACCATGGAACTCAGACATGAGCAAACATGAAGATTCGATTGAAACGGGCCTGTAGTAATTTTCCAGTTGGACCCAAATTTGTTGGGCTGTTGCATCAGGCAGAAAAGTAACCTGCAATTCAGTATCCATGGACATCAATAATGTTGTGCAAGCCTTAGTCTCTAAGTCTCTTATTGCAGGAGTCCATGGCTGGACAGGAGGATTAAACACCATACAATGGGTACCTTCTCTGTGAAACAAAAGTGCAACCTCATTGACCCAGGCCTTATAATTCTGTCCTGACATTTTTAATTTTGACTCACCAGTCAATGGAGCAACAGAAGATGCTGTTGAGGAATGTGCATTTGAAAAGCTGGCTGTGCAGGTAAATGTACTTGTTGTTGACCCTGTGGTTTCTGTACTCGAACCTGTGGTTGCTGTACTACAGCTGCGCCGGTATTTGAGCTGCAATATTAACATGGCCTGCTGGAGATGCAGCCATTTGCCTTTGCTGCATTAAGTATTGTTGTGCTCCATCTAAGAAGACACCAGCACCACCAGGGGGTGCTGAAGATTGGGCCTGTGGAGACACTTGTTGCATTGCAGCCTGAATATCTGAGTGAGTTAAGGATATGTTTGATAAAGTCTGGTGCAATATCTGTAATTGCTCCTGGAATTTACAATGCATGTCGGCTTTCTCTAGTAAATTACTTCTGCCAGCAGATGGTGCTGCAATTTCAGTTTTAGGCTGCTCAGTTAATCTTTCTGCCTGCGTGGCATGTGTAATTTGAGAAGAAAGAACATCATGTGACAATTGTGATGTGTATACAGCTCTCTGTTCTGATTTGCCTGACACAATATCCTTCAGAGGGTGTGTCTTAGGTTTTTAAAAAGGAGCCAAGATAGCGTTTTCAGAAATCTGAGAAACAGGAGAGTCCCTCTTATCTGGCTCGAGCATAGATAAGGCCATTTTTGCCTGGGATAGCTCATGTTCAAAAATTTCTATTTGATCACGATAGCCTTTTATAGCTTCGAGGAGAATGGTAAGTTTCTCTCTCTGTGTGTCACAGGGTCACAGGGTCAAACCCATCCCAGATTGTCTCAAGATTCATCCCCGTCGGCTCGCCTGAATCTACCCAATCATAGTCCAAGCCTGTCCGGATCTGAGCGATTTTATCCTGCAGATACTGAACAAATTCTTCAGCCCTACCCTGCAATGGGTCTTCCCCAGTTCCTTGGTTAAGTAAGGAGCGGGTCACCCTAAACAGGGTGGCTGGGCGGTTATCTGCAGACGCGATAAGAGCGGAAAAATATTGCCGTTTTGCCGCTTCTATCGCCACTAAGTAGGATTTAATATGAATTCTTACTAGTGTTCAATCAGATTCGGACCGGTTGGCCCTCCAGCCACTCTCTAGGCATCTTTTCCAGCGTTTCATCTCCTGGAGCTCCTCGGTAAACCAGGGAGCCACCCGGGATCGACATCGGGTCAGAGGCCGCAAAGGCCCAACGCGATCCAAGGCCCCAGCGGCAGCCCTATCTCAGGCTTCCACTAGGGCTTTGGTCGAGTTGTGAGCAAGAGATTCAGGAAAAGTCCCAAGCTCCAACAGGAGCCTTTCGGGGTCCATCAGGTGCCTGGGACGGAACCATCTAGTCGGTTCTGCCTCCCTGCGGCGAGGGGGAGTGGTATGGAAGTCAAGCCTGATGAGGAAATGATCAGACCATGACAAGGGTTGAATAGAAATATCCCCTAAATCTAGATCATTCATCCACTGCCCAGAGACAAAAATCAGGTCGAGCGTGTGTCCCCCATTATGGGTGAGGTCTTGAATTAACTGAGTTAGGCGAACAAAAAATTTAAAAACATGTGGACATGCGTAGTGAGCTTAGTGATACGAGTCAGATCAGTCTACCTTATGTCTTAGAGTTTAAGCACAGCTGGCAAACAAAAAACGCAGTGACTTTCTGAGCACAGGGAGATGAACGGTAGTTTGCGCAGTGCGGCTGGTGCCTAGGAGGTCCTAGGAGACCGGCCATGCCACGTAAGCTCCTGCCGCCGTCCCCACCCCCGCGCCCATGCTTCCTGGCGGCCAGGCATCTTAGGCAAGTCCAGGGACCTTGCAAAGGTCTTGCGAGGTCCCTGAACATGTCAAAGATGCCAGCCGTGCCATGTAAGCTCCCGCTGCCGTCCCCACCCCCGCGCCCGTGCTTTCTGGCAGCCAGGCATCTTAGGTAAGTCTAGGGACCTTGCAAATACCTTGTGAGGCCCCCGAACTTTTCAAAGATGCCGGCCGCACCGCATAAGCTCCCACCACTGTCCCCACCCCGCTTTCTTTTGTGTTTTCATTTTTTAAAAAACTTTTTAAAATTTTTAAAACAAACACAAAACATCCTTCTTTACATACTGTAGAAAGTGTATCAGTTGGTTACAAAAAGGCTTATGTGCATCTCTTCCACAGTCAACAAACATAATTCATATTAACTCAAGTATTTTAACTCAGATATTTATACATGTTCCATTTTCATTTGACTATAATTGTTTAAATGTCCATAAAACATACCAATATTTAATACATAACCACATACTGGCATTTCATTTACTATTTCTAAAATCCTCCAATAACACTGAATCCTTATGTCCTTTTCTAGCTAAACATCCATAATATTTAATAACAAAGTTTTCTAATCCTTCTTTCCAAATCACTGTTTACAATTTACATCCAATTTCCTTATGTTGTACCCATACTCATATACGTTATTATCATTATCCCTCCTTTATTTAACTATATCCTATATCATAACATTTTCCACCTAATAATCAAGACTTAACTGTATCTAACTTAGTTCTTTTTTATTAACCTTTATATATAATCCAAAAGAATTTCTCATCTTCCTTTCATGGGTACCATTCAATATTCATATCCCATTATTACTTATCATAACACTACACATTGTATACATTATTATCATTATCAATTATTTATTTAACTATATCCATTGTCATTAAATTTCACTAAGTTTAGCTAGTTTTAAATTATACTCTTCCATCTATCAACCTGTATCTTTCCAGTAGCAAAACAGTATTGTATCTTCTGCCATTTGTGGTGTCAGTCCTCTAATCATCTCCTTAATCAACTTTGTATGGACTCCTCTTAGCAACTCTTTGCTTATAAAATTTCTCATGTAATTTTGATGCCCTTCTTCTGTTTCCTTAATCAGCTTATATTTGATTGTCGGTAGTGTTATTAATGATATTGCTAATAAAATTTCTCTCTTTAAATCCATAAATTCTTTTTTTTCTTCTGTATCTTGCCATCTGGGGTAGATTCCCCCTCCATTTAATTCCTCTTTCAGTATTCCACTCTTTCCATTTTCAGAGACAAACCAATCACCATAAATATCAGCAATTTTAATTTCTTTATATTCATTTTCCTCTTCGATTTTTAGGATTTTAACCACCACTTTTTCCATTTGATAAACATCTTCAACTTCTTCATCATATTTTGCTGTTAGATGCACTAAGTCTTCCAACTTTTTCTCTCTCTTCTCACGTGTATTTGCTAATTTCTGTATTTCTGAGAATATCTTTTGCAGATTTAAAACTTCTTTCTGCTATTGAAATTGTGCCATTATCTCCAGCTAACAAACACTGCTGCTCTAGCTTAGAAGGTTTTAACAAGATTAAGTATAGATTCACAATAACATTTCATTTTCACCTTTCTTGGTTAAAGATATACTTCAAAGGAACATCTGTATGCTTTTCTTCTTATCACTCTTTATAAACAAGCAGTGAAACTTTGAAGTGCCAAGCCAGGATAATCAGTGAAAAAATAAATAAAAGTCTTTCATTTCCAATACACAAACCTCCAGCCTCCGAGTAACAGTGTTATTGTTGCAATGTTGCAATTTTCTTTGTTTCTTTTTGTATCTTTTTTGTATTTCAAGTTTTAAAAAAAAGTCTGATTCTTGAATGAGTTAGAAAAACACCCACAGTAATGAAAGAAGAGAATTTTAGTCCATAGGTTACAAAGAATAGTAAAAGAAAAAAAATAGAAGAAGAAAACTTAATCCATTCGTTTTAAAATGCTTGCATAAATTCCATCCATGCAGATAGCATTTGAAAAGTAAGATAACCCACTGTCCAAAACCATTCCAAATTTAATTCTGCTGCTTATTTCTTCTGTTCTCCAATTTAAATTAATTTTAAGTTTTTTGTAGGCAGTCTCTTTTAAAACGGTAAAAATTCCTCACCATCTGGAAACACTTTCTCTTTCCGTATCCTTCCAGTTTGGAGCCGCCCCGACTTTATCAGCCTAATGGTTGGATTTTTTGTCACCAGCTTGAAGAACTTCTCTTGGATCTATCAGGGAATTTGCGATGTCCCTGAGATCAGCAAGACGTATTCTTCCTGTTCACCATCTCTGCGGGATGGTTTAGGTCCGTTTGGACCACCCAGCGGCAAAAGTATTGACTGCGATCTCAGAGCATTGAGATCGCACATCGTCTCATCACAACATCAGCTTCTCCCTCTGCGCCTGTGCTTTCTGGCGTCCAGGCATCTTAGGCAAGTCAGGGGACCTTGCAAAGGCCTTGCGAGGTCCCCGAACTTTTCAAAGATGCCGGCCGCGCCGCCTAAGCTCCTGCCGCCGTCCTCACCTCCGCGCCTGTGCTTTCTGGTGGCCATGCGGCCCTGTGCTATAAGCGAGCCTGGGATCCTTGTAAGGTCGCAAAAGGTCACCGGACTCGCTTATAGTGCAGGGCCACGGCAGGCCGCTCCAAATGACCTGCCGCCACCCCACCCCCATCCCGCGCTTAGTTGCAGCTTACTTACCTCCTTGGAGTTGGCAGGCAGCAATAGAGAGCCAAGCAGGAAAAAAGGTAAGTGGGTTTAGATAGGGTTCTTAGAGGCGGGCGGGGCGATTGGTGAGCCAGCTAATCAGTGAACGGTGGGTGGGGCTAGGATAGTGCAGACAGGCAGGGGAGCCAGCAATGGAACAGCTTCCAGACAGGCAGGGGTGAGCAAGCGAGTAACAGGGCCAAGGCAGGTGTTCCGGAACTTACTTCTGGGTCCACCTCTTCTAACCAGTTCGGTAGATTTGACAAACCAGTTCTACCGAACTGGTGCAAACCGGTAGGAACCCACCTCTGGTTTCAGCAAGCACTATTGCCAATTTACTCATGTGTGTGCTGTGCGCACATTCACAGTGCAATTAAAATTTAAAAACAAGATGGTGCCACCACTGGTGCCACCTGGGTAACCGGTTCAGGGGTGTGGCAGGCCTGGGTCACTGCCATTTTCAGCGACACAGGCCACCAAACCACTATCAGTTCAGCGGAACCTGTCCAAACCAGTAGGAACCTAGTAGGAAGTTAATGCTTTTCTTTCTTTTTTTCCCACCTTACCCTACATTTCTTTCTTTCCCCTTTCCCCTCCCCCCTTTTCCCACTATTTTGATTTTCATTTGTATTTTATACTTTGATAAGTTTAATAAAATTATTCTAAAAATGAAAAGATTTCTAAAAGTAATTCTCACTGCATATTTTTCAGGGTTGTAAATACTTCCCATATATTATAATTTTCCTTAATGTAAAAATAATTAAAAGCAAAACAAAATTAGTCAGCAGTGATGGCCTAGAAACCAAGAGAAAGTACTGTATTTTTCAGACTATAAGACGCATCGGAGTATAAGATGCACCTAGATTTTGACAAAAAAAATAGTTTTTGGCTTCCGTGCGTCAGGTTTTTGTCCTCCCTGGCCCCCAGGAGCACTCTGCAGGCCTCCCAAACCCTCTGTGCATCTCATTTTCACTCTCCCCAGCCCCCAAGAGCACTCTGCAGGCCTCCCAAACCCTTCACACACCCCATTTGCACCAAAAATGAGCCTGTTTTTGGCAAAAACAGGACATTCGGGAGGTTTCGGGAGGCCAAAAATAGGGCCATATTCAGTCTATAAGTCACACAGACATTTTGCACCCACTTTTTTGAGGAGGGAAAGTGCATCTTATAGTCAGAAACATACGGTAAGTTCTAGTTCTCCCTTCCAATGGAAACCAGCTGAGTGATTGTGGTAAGTCATTCTCTCTTAGCCCACTCTACCTCCCCATATTGTGGGGAAGGTAAAAAGACAAAGGAGCATGTTCACCACCTTGAGTTATTTATAAAAATAATAAAGGCGGGACATAAATAAATAAAATATGTCCACAGCATGGTGCAGTGACCAGATAAAACTATCAAGGCCAGTGGATTGCTACTCTTTTGCAAAATGCAGTATTTGATAAAAGTAATTGCTATGATCTAAGTTAGGTATTGTGGAGAAGTATATTATATGTATACTTCTACTTTGATTTTTAAAAAATAATTAGATAAATTTATACATTTTAAACATTGAGTACTTTATAATAGTCATCCTGCCCCTGCCCCAAGGAAATCCAATCATTAGAATAGAATAGAATAGAATAGAATAGAATAGAATTAGCTGGAAGGGACCTTCGAGTCCAGTCCCTTGCTCAAGCAGGAGAACCTATACTATTTCAGATAAGTGACTGTCTAAACTCTTCTTAAAAACATCCAGTGATGGAGCGCCCACAATTTCTAGAGGCAAGCTGTTCTACTGGTTAATTGTCCTCATTTTTAGGAAGTTTCTCTTTAATTCCACGTTGTTTCTCTCTTTGATTAGTTTCCAACCATTGTTTCTTGTCCTCCCCTCCAGTGCTTTGGAGAATAATTTGACCCAGTGGTGAGATTCAAATAATTTAGCAACCTGCCCTAATGATCAACTGGGTAGCCGTGGCTGGGTGGTCATGTGTCTGAGTGGGTGTGGCCAACTTGATTGGTCTCAAACTTAGGAAACTTCTTCTTAGTCCAACTCACAATAAAATAGCACAATAAAATAGCACTGTTCCAATGAATGGAAGAATAGAATAGAATAGAATAAAATAGAAGAGTTGGAAGGGACCTTGGAGGTCTTCTAGTCCAACCTCCTGCTTAGTCAGGAAACCCTATGCCACTTCAGATAAATGGTAATCCAGTCTCTTTAAAACTTCCAGTTTTGGAGCATTTACAACTTCTGGAAGCAAGTTGTTCCACTGATTAATTGTTCTAACTGTCAGGAAATTTGAGGGGCTCCTACAAAAACGAGAGGGTCAATCTAGTTTCCAAAGCACCAAAAAACACAACAAGAAACAATGGCTGGAAACTACCCAAAGAGATAAGCAACCTAGGACTAAGGAGAAATCTCCTAAGGGTGAGGCCAATTAACCAGTGCAATAGCTTGCCTTCAGAAGTTGTGGGTGCTCCATCACACACAAGCAACATAGTTACCAGAGAACTTGAAATCTGTACAGTTTAATACTGTAAGCTAACTCTTAAATGCTGAAAATGCAGGATCAAAATACATAAACATAGAAACAGCATTGCAACCCTATTCCAAATTAATAAAATCAATTCTGCTAATTAGAAGGTGTATTTAAAAAGACATTAAGAACTCTGACAAGAAACTCCTGCTCTGTGTTAACATTTTTAAAACTTCTTCCCTGACCTAATCCTGACAATTTCCTATATTTATTGAAGGCTGTGCTGGCTGCATTCCTGCGGTTTTGTTATCACAACTAAATAGCCTGTTAAATGGTTCTTGGCTGTCTGCCCAGAGCTATTAACTGAAGGGAGGGGGTGGGGAGATTCTCTTGCACTTTAAGCCTGAGTTTTAAAGGAGCTAGAATTTTTCTGCTGAGAAATTGACTATGTGGTTATTTCTTCTTTTTCTTTTCCCTTCCTTTGGTTAATTACAAATGAGCAGGAAGGTCTGAAGTGTGTAGGAGATACCCATAATTTCTTCCTCCCACCAACAGGTGGCCCAGGTCACCACCCGAAGCCAGGATAAGCTGACAACAGAGTTCAAAGCAGCACTCCCGGCAGACCCATGGTTCAACAATAACAAGGACATCCTAACAATGAGCGGCAGCTTAGCCTGGAAGGGGTCCAAACTGTACGTCCCTGTGGGGTTGAGGCTGGAAGTCCTACAGCGAACCCACGGTGCGAAACTAGGAGGCCACTTTGGATTCTTAAAAACACTTCACCTACCAGTCATCAATTTTGGTGGCCAAAGATGAGATCGGAGGTGGAAGATTAAAAAGCTGTGCTACTTGTGCAACTATGAAAACATGGCCAGGGAAACCCCCTGGACTACTGCAACGAGTGGCCAACCCTAGCTGACCATGGGAGGAGATCACAATGGACTTTATTGTCAAGCTCCCAGATAGCAGCAGGAATAAAGTAATTTGGACGTAATTGATTTGTTTTCCAAGCAGGCACATTTCATTGCTTGCTCAGGGTTGCCGTCCGCAAAGAAATTAGTGAAAATGTTTGTGAAACACATTTATCGCCTGCACGGGGTGACCAAAAGGATCATTTCAGACCATGGAGTTCAGTTCACCGCCAAGTTCTGGAGAGAGTTACTGAGATCCATTAGGTCCACACAAGGACTCAGCTCAGCATTTCATCCCAGCACGAATGGTGCAGCAGAGAGGGCCAATACAATGGTGGAACAATACATCCGGTGTTATGTGGACTATCAGCAAGACAACTGGTCGGACTTGCTACCCTTTGCCGAAGTGGCATACAACAATGCAATCCACAGCAGCACTGGATTAACACCTTTCCAGATTACCAGTGGCATGGAATTTGTTCTCATGCCTGAGCTGCCTAGAGAACCTCCCTCCTCCATGTCTCTGAATGAATGAATGGACACACTAAAGAAAGGATGGGAAAATACGAAGAAAGCTCTAGCAGATCCAGCAGAAGCCTACAAGAGGCAAGCTGATAAACACCGCTCGCTCCAACCCCCCTTTTGTGTGGAAGACAAAGTTTTTGTATCTACCAAATACATAAAATTAAGAATGCCTAGTAAGAAATTGGGGCCAAAATTTCTGGGCCATTCCAAATAGAGAAGATAATTAACCCAGTTACAGTTTGACTCAGTTTACCCAGAATTGTAGGGACAATTTACCCAGTATTTCATTGTAGTTTGTTGAAACCAATAATTGGGTCCAGTATAAGACCGTCCACCCAAGCTCCCCATCTTCCTGTAGTGGTAGAAGGGGAAACACATTATGAGGTGAAAGAAATCTTAGATTCCAGTCTGTATAGGGGTCGCTTACAATATTTAGTGCATTGGAAGGGGTACCCTTTGTCCGAAGCTACTTGGGTGAAAAGTTGGGACCTAAAAGCAGATAAGTTAGTAAAACAATTCCATGAGAAGTTTCCCGATAATCCAAAGGGTACCCACTGCAATGGCTGAATGTGTGGGGGGAGAGGTGGTTAATTGTGTTATGTTAACTTTTATGTTGTTCTCTTTTCAGGAAATGTTTTTCTTCTGAGAAGAGGCCGCCAGGCCTGCAGTCATATTCATTTTAGGATCTTTGGCCTGTCACAGCCCCTCTCTCTCTTTCTTTACTATGCTGTTTCATTAGTGGGGAATTGGGAGGGGTAGGAGTAGAATGAGTTTGTTTTCTAAATAAATAAATAAATCATTTTTAGAAATCAAGGTTATTCTTTGTCTCTGCATCTCTGCATCTGACCGGAACTAGATGAGTGGAAATGCCAGCATGGCAGAGGAAAATTGGACCATGTGATGGACTTGTGGGTATGGGGACAAGTTCATGAACTTTTAACTGGGTGGAAATCCAGGAAGCCTTCAGATTCGGGTTGCCACAGATGTACCAACATGTCTCTCTTATTAAATTGGAAGTTTAAGGCTAGTTCTGCCTTGGACTCTAATTTATGTCTAGATGATATTTGGAATGCTGACATCAGTGTAATTATGAGACGTTATTGAGTTCCTGTTGGAACTTTATTTTTACAACTGCCTAAATCATAATTACAAATCTAGGCACCTTTAAGAAACTGTCAAAGTCATCACAGAATCACTGCAATGATTGAATGGATATTGCAGCAGGTGGGCAAACCACACAAATCTAATGAAAAAAATATATAATTATTCTAGCAATCTGAATACATACAGATATTAAGATAAACCCATTTATCTGAACCTTCAGACCTCTCTAAAATGAATCCATGTTGTTAATATAACAAAAAAATTCTTCTGCAATAGTTTTTCCATTTCCTGGTATAGCCTATTGTATTGGTGGTATTTCCTTCCAGTCTCCCATTCATGTACCATATTTTTCGGAGTATAAGACACACTTTTTCCCTCCCTAAAAGAGACTGAAAATTTATGTGCATCTTATACTCTGAATGTAGCTTTTTCAAAGCTTTTTTCCGTGCTTTGCCTACTTTTCTCATTGCTGCTCCCTCCCACATTAGCGCCTCATTAGGGCTGAAAAAAAGCTTTTAAAGCACAGCTGATCATCGGACGGAGCAGCAATGAGAAAAGCAGGCAAAGCACAGAAGATCAGGAGATCACTTCATTCGTTAGCACCTCATTAGGGCTAAAAAAAAGCTTCGAATATTTTTATTGCAGCATACTCGCCCTTTTGGATACCAATACATCTAAGTGAGGCTTGGAAGAGTAGAGACATACAAAATGAAGTCTGTGCTTCAAAAACAATTTCTCAAGGAATGGAAAATCTACTTCCATACAACACATTCTTTTGCAAATAGTGGCTATCTTCTTCGAATGTTCTCATTTAAATATGCCCAACTTTTCTGTGGAGCAAATAATTTGCTAGTATTACTGCTCCAAGTTTCCAGAATAGAAATACCATCAATCATGCTGGTTGATGATCTCAGATAGAGTCCAGATAGGAAACTATACTCCGTTTTGATCAAAATAGACTTCTCACTTGCCCTCAATAATGATTGTTTGTAAAGATTGTAAGTGATTGTTGATAAATGTGGCCTCACTTGGAATACATAGTCCAGGGGATAAAAAGCATGTGTGCTCAAAACCAGCAAACCTATGTATGGAAGCTGACTAGGGGTGGGTTTCAATTTTTTTTACTACTGGTTCTGTGGGTGTGGCTAGGTGGGGGGGCATGTGACGGAGTATGTGTGGACATTTTGACATCACTCATGCTCACACCCACTCAGTCACATGCCCCCCCCAGCCACGCCCACAGAACCGGCGAAAATTTCTGTTTTGCTAGCTGGGAGGCTGGCAAAGAAGACTTGTTTTCCCCACTGCTAGAGCTCTTAGAGGAAGGAGGCAGGGATGCTGGTCTGGGGCTTGCTTCCCTTACCACTCGCCACCACTCACCTACTCGCCACTTTTCCAGCCAGCTGCCCAGCTAAAAAGGTGAGGCCTGGGTTGCAGCCGGCGGGGAGGGAGTGGTAAGGGAAGCGAGCCCTGGGCTGGCATCTCTGCCTCCTTCCTCTGAGAACTGGCTTGGGGGTGGCCAGCATCCCCCGCTGCTGTGCCCTTCCCTTGCCTTCCATGCAGAGCCTCTGCTGGTGGGGTGCCTCCCATTTTGCCTCACTTTCCTGTTTGGACCACCCAGTGGCAAAAGTATCGACTGCAATCTCAGAGTATTGAGATTGCATGTCGTCTCGTCACAACTTCGGCTCCTCCTCCCGCCAGCTTGCCTTCTGAGATCGGCGTCCAGCCTGGCCTGGCTAGTGGGTAAGCGGCTGGCCCTTGGTGGAAACGCAGAAGCTGTACTGGGGCTGAGAGGGGTGGTGCTCCATTTGTGCAAAGGCAGAGCCCCCCCTCCCGGCTGCAGTGCGATCCAAAGAGGGCAGTAGGATGCTGCAGAAAAGGCTGTCTTCCACTGGGCCCCGGGTGCCTCTCATGCAGGCTCCGTGGGGCTTCAGGCTGGAAAGCTTCCCACTGGCTTCCCAACCAGCCACCTACCTGCTCCTTGGCCACACCGCCACTTACCATGCTGTCACTTTGGCTAGCAGCCTACTACTCCCTTCCCCGTGGTCTTGCCATGTTTGCCATCCATGTGGCTTCCCTGGCAGTTCCCCATGCCTGCTTGCCTTCGAGGTCGGGTCACACATCCAGCCTGTGAAGGGAGCGCACTGCTTCTGGGTCAGCCCAGCCAGTGAGTGGATGGGCAGCCCTTGAGGGAGATACAGCCACTGCGCTGGGGCCTAGAGTGGCAGCGCTGGTGCTCTGGGAGGGAGAGCTGATGCATAATAAAGTATACTGTCTTCAAACTTGGATCTACTCAAAGAGAAGTGGATGAAAATCCTTGTTTTAGCTTGCTTAAAGAAGCACTGATTGAAGTGTACCTTGGTAGTTCATGGACCCAGAATCAGGGATCTTTTACTTTTCAAAGTATGGAAGGTCCGAGAGGGGCAGCGGTGGCACTCCAGGAGAGTGGGCAAATGTCACGGGGCTGCACTGGAGCAAGGCAGCAGTCTAAGCTCCAGCTTGGCATCTCCCCTTTTATGTCAGCACCAGTCAGCTGTTGAGAGCCCAGCCTGCAGGTCTGGAGGAGAAGCAGAAGAAGGCGGCCATCCAGTGTGTCCCCGTTTCTCCCTCCCCCAGGTGATGGCAAGAATTTAATCATTGCCTCCTCGGGATCATTGTTAATTTTAAAATGATAATTTGGCAAAGTTTGCAGAGCTCTTTATATGTGACTCCAAACAATTTTGGAGGGAGGGATGAAGGAAGAAAGGGAGTTGGGAATGAGATGGATGGATGGAAGGAAAGAGATGGGAATAACGGGGGAGGGAAGGAAGGAAGGGAGATGGGAATGAGAGGGGAGGGAGGGAGGGAGGAAGTAAGTAAGGAAGGGAGAAAAGAGAGAGTAAGGAAAAGGGAGGGGAGGAAGGAATGAAGAAGATGAGAAAGAGGGGAGGGGAGGAAGGAACGAGGGAGAGAGCTGGGAATGAGATGGAAGTATGGATGGAAGGAAGGAGATGGAAGTATGGATGGAAGGAAGGAGATGGAAATGAGAGGGGAGGGGAAGAAGGAAGGAAGAAGATGGGAAGGGAGGAAGGAAGGAGGGAGGGAGCTGGGGGTGAGATGGAAGTATGGCTGGAAGGAAGGAGATGGGAGTGAGAGGGGAGGGGAGGAAGGAAGGAGCTGGGAATGAGATGGAAGTATGGATGGAAGGAAGGAGATGGGTGTCACGATGTTAAAAAGTTTGCTAGGCCTGAACTGAATGAATTGACATTCAAGAGTTAAACTAAGAAAGAGTTATTGCGCAGGTCATAAAAGTTCTTATCTGAAAGTGATTTATTGCGCATGCGTTACACATTCCAAAATTCCTTTCTTCTTTGTTCAGCTGCCAACTTGGCAACCGGAGCTTTCATTATCAAAATGTAACAATTTAGTTATTTCTGTTTCATTTACTTTTTATTAAAGTTTGTTTATTAATTAGAATACTTTTAAAGACTTTTATTTTTCTTAATATCTCAAAAGATATCCGGAAGGGAATCAGCCTCGGTCCATAGACCTCATTTTCTACAGGGTGTTTTTTTTTTCCCCTGACAATGGGAATGAGAGGAGAGGAAGGGAGGGAGCTGGGAATGAGATGGAAGGACAGATGGAAGGAAGGAGATGGAATGAGAGGGGAAGGGAGGAAAGAAGGAAGGAAGGAGAGGGGAATGAGAAGGGAAGGGACGGAGGGAGGAAGGAGAGGGGAGGGAGAGGGGAGGGAAGAAGGAAGAAGATGAGAAAGAGGGTAGGGGAGGGAGGAAGGAAGGAGGGAGGGAGCTGGGAATGAGAGGGGAAGTAATTTAAAGGAAGGAGATGGCAATGAGAGGGGAATGGAGGGAGGGAGGAAGGAAGGACCTGGGAATGAGATGGAATGATTGATGGAAGGAAGGAGATGGGAATGAGATGGGAGGAATGGAGGGAGCTGGGAATGAGATGGAAGGATAGATGGAAGGGAAGAGATGGGAATGAGAGGGGATGGGAGGAGGAAGGAAGGAGCTGGGAATGAGATGAAAGGATGGATGAAAGGAAGGAGATGGAAACTAGGGGAAGGAGGGAGGGAGAATTGCATGTGGCCCCAAATAATTTTTAGGAAAGGAGTGAGTGAGAAAGGAAATATTCTAATACATTATTACTACAGTAATATGTTTATTAAGAAGATACAGTCAAATATTAAAAACAGAACACCTTTCTTTCTTTTTCTTTCTTTTTCTTTTTCTTTCTCTCTTTCTTTCTTTCTCTACTATATTGTTTTGCTCATTTCCACATTCTTAAAAAAAACCTAAATTCTCTAAATGAGATCATTTATAGTCAATTTAACAAATCTGAGCTAAAGCTTTTGTCACTGAGTACAATCAGTTTTGATTGTACTTTAGATGTGATTCCTCAAACGTGTGTGTGTGAGAGAGAGAGGGAGGGGAGGGGAGGGAGAGGGAGGGAGGCAGAGGGAGGGAGGGAGAAAAAGAGAGAGAAAGGAAAGGAAGGACTGCAAACCCTGGCACTAGACGTGGCTTCAGAAGACGCTTTGAAACAGCACAGCAATCTAGAGCTGGAAGTGATCTCAGAGGCCATCTAGTCCAACCCCTGCCCTAGCAGGAAACCTCATATCATCAGGATTATTTTGGTGTCTCTAACAGAGAGTAAAATTCTCAGAAAGGAGAAGGAGGAGTTGAGTAGGACAAGGCTGCCATGCAGTGGAAGGCAGAGATAGTTCTTGACTTATGACCACAATTGAGCCCAAAATTTTGGTTGCTAAGCAAGAGTGTTGTTAAGTGAGTTTCACCATGTTTTCACCACATAACAGTCATGTGCAAGCTAGGGAATAACATCCGAAGGCGCGTGTAATGTTCTAATGTACAGAAGTTATAGTTAAATGTGTGACAGAAAGTGGACGCTGGGTGTGCTTTTTCAAATGCAGTATAGTGTATCACCAGGCATTGCATTATGGGTGCGGGCATGTGCGTGTGCACTGTCATGTATACGCACACACTTTTGGCACACAACAAAAAGGTTAGCCATCACTGTACTGTGTACAGTGTACTAAACCAAGCTTGGGAGGGCTGGGCATGGCTTTCCCGGGCTCCATTTTCAGCAGCGACAGCCTCCTGCAGACCTCTGCCAGCAAAACCCGAGCTAGTTTTTGCTGGCAGAGGCATTGCGGGCCGGTTCTTGGTGATTTCCATGGCAGCCCCGCAGATCTGATCTAAGCACCTCTATCTAAGCACCTCTAGAGGTTTGGCACCTCTATCCTAGATAATTTAACAGTAAAAAATATATATTCCACCATTCTTTAATTTGGACCAAACTGATTATGGAAGTTCTTTAATATGAATTAGTTCTTATTAGTCTGTTTATTTTTCCTAGTCTTGCTATGTTGCTTACTTCCAAAGTTTTACCGATTGAGGTTATTTACCAATATTGTAAATAAGCAGACACACACTCACCTCTCATGTTATTGGAGATCAGGATATTTATACATAAAATTATGTGAGTTGTGTACCAAATCTACTTAAATTATCCATCAGGCATAACATTCTCACTAAGAGTAGTATTTTAGACAGGGGAAGGCTACTGGGGTTCGCAGGTGTTCGGGAGAATGTCTAGCTAAGATTCTGTGCATTCGGAGACTCCTGGCTGGCCTCACCCACCCAGGCCCTCCCAGGAGTCCCCACATGACCCGTTTTTGGATGCAGGTAAGTGCAGGGCACGCATGGAAGTTCGGAAGTCCATTTCTGGCCTCCAGAGAGCCTCCAGTTTTATATATTCTGGACGGGTATTCAATGTGAGAGTCAGAGGCTTTTAACGGAATGGTTTATTCACCACTGCTTCAGAACGAATACAACAAACTCTGGGTTGACAGTTTATTTTAAACCCACAGCTGTCAACCCGTTAACCAATAGGAACACAGCTTAACGTTAACCAGTAGAAACACAGCTTAACCCATGCTTAACCAATGTATGTCCAAAGCTGTGCTGATTGACAGCTGGGACATAACACTACTTTTCCCCCCCGTAACGCACATGCGTAGTCTGAGAGATACGCCGGCCTGCGCCGGGTCCTCTCTGAACGTCGTACCAGGAACCCTGGCCTTGGTGCTGAAAGTGTACGAGTTGGAGCTGTCAATGGAAACGGTATCGTTGGTGTCTGAGAGTCCAGCTCGTGTTGTCGAGACGACTCAGCTGGATCTTCAGTGTTGAGCGGTGCGGCGTTAGGGTTCTGTCGGTCGGCATTGGGCAGAGATGCAGCAGGGTATGCGGTAGCACATTCATCGGTGTTTGGGTCTTCATTCATTTCCGCACCACTTGTGGTTTCTCGGCAGCGCATCTGATCTACGTGTCTCCGCCAAACCTGACCATTGCTTAGTAGGACCCTATAAGAGCAGGGTCCTGTTACCTCTATTATTGTCCCTGGCACCCATTTAGGAGACCCCCCAAAATTCTGGACGAAGACCAAATCATTGTTATGGAACTGCCGCTGTTTGGCCATTATTAAGGGGCTTTTACTAGTGGCGTAATTAGGGTGCAATCTATCAAAGTTGTTCACAGTCTCCTTCCCATGAGGATTTCTGCCGGCGTTTTGTTGTTCAATGGGCACGGGGTAGTGTGCTGCCTAAAAACATAGTTAGCTATTTTATCCTGCAAGCTTCCTGTCTCCATCTTCCTCAACGCTTCCTTGACTGATCTGACCGCCCGTTCAGCACAGCCATTGCTTGCTGGGTGGTATGGAGCTGTTAGAGCCTGCCTAATGCCCAAGGAGGCTAAGAATGTTTGAAATATGGCTGCTGTCCATTGTGGTCTATTATCAGTGACCACAATGTCTGGCAGCCCATGGCATGCAAATAATTTCTTTAAGGCACTGATCGTGGCTTCTGCGGTAGTGGAGCCCATTGGTATTACTTCAATCCATTTGGACAAGGCATCCACTACCACTAATATCATGGTTCTTTGTACTGGGCCGGCAAAGTCTAGATGTAATCTAGACCAAGGGGAAGAAGGAGTCTCCCATACCCGAGGCTCCGCTTTAGGTGGAGCAGATTGAGTAGCCTGACATTGAGGACACTGGCTCACGCATGTCTGAATGGCCTCGTCCATCCTCGGCCACCAGACTGCGCTACGGGCCAACACTTTCATGTACAATGCCCGGGTGTCCCTCATGCAATTTTGTCAATACTCGGTTTCGAAGAGCTTGTGCCACTACGACCCGGCTGCCCCATAACACACACCCATGAAGGGTGGACAGTTCGGTTCGCCTACGATAATACGGCTGTAATTCCTCCTTTATGATTTCTGCTGGCCACCCTCTTCGTATATAGTCGATAACCCGAGATAGCACCTCGTCCAAGCTAGAACTAGCTGCAATGTCCGTCACTGTAAGTGGTAATTTAATGTCCTCAATGGCTAGGACTGTGGATGTAGGAGCGGGGTCTGTAACCAGTATGGGCAAGGGGCAGCGACTTAATGCGTCAGCATGTCCCAAGTCTTTACCTGGCCGGTGTTCTAGTCGGTATGAATAAAATGCCAGGAATTCTGACCAGCGTAACATTCTTGGTGAAAGTATCTGGGGCATTTGTCGGTCACCTGCCAGAATGCCCAGTAGTGGTTTGTGGTCAGTGACCAACAAGAACTGACGGCTGTACAAATACTCATGGAATCGTTTGACTCCCGCCACAGCCACCAGTGCCTCCTTATCGATTTGCCCATAATTACATTCGGTACTCCATAGGGTGCGTGAGAAGTAAGCTATAGGTGCTTCGCTCCCGTTAGGTAACCTGTGAGCGAAAACAGCGCCAACTCCATAAGGTGAAGCGTCACACATGAGGGTTAGAGGCAGTCGCTCGTTATACTGCACGAGGACCGCCGATGAAGTGAGGAGTGCCTTAACCTTAGCGAAAGCTGCAGCTTCCTTCTCGCCCCAATGCCAGGTCGCAGCCCCGTCCAGCAGACGGTATAGGGGCTCAGCCACGGAAGCCTTATGCGGTAGGAAAACCACGTAAAAGTTCAATAGCCCAAGGAATGCTTGAAGTTCACTTTTTGATTTAGGGGTAGGGGCATTGTGGATAGCCTCCACCTTAGGCTTGGTGGGATGAATGCCCTCAGCATCAATGCGGAACCCTAGGAAATCAACTGATGGTACTCCCAGGTGACATTTACTCTTTTTTAGACGTAGTCCAGCGTTCCTGAATCTCTGTAACACTGCCCTCAATTTGCGGATTAGGTCTGCCCCATCCCTTGCTGCCACTAACACGTCGTCGAAATAAGGGACTACCCCATCCAGACCATGGAGTAGCCTCTCCATTAGGCATTGGAAAATACCCGGGGCAACACAGATTCCGAATTGAAGCCTCCTGCAGCGGAATGCTTCCTTATGGGTCACAATTGTCTGTGCATTGGTGGTTGCCTCATCCACAGGCAATTGTTGATAAGCCTGTGCCATGTCTAACTTAGCGAAGATCCATCCCTGTCCCAGGGAATGCAGTAAGTGCTGCACCACTGGTACAGGGTACGGGTTAGATTGTAGGGCTCTATTTAATGTATTTTTGTAGTCCGCGCAGATCCTAATGGACCCATCTGCCTTTACAGGGATTACAATCGGGGTTTCCCATTGTGAATAATCTACAGGTTCCAGGATCCCTTGGTGGACCAATTTATCCAATTCTGCCTCCACTTTAGCTTTAAGAGCAAATGGTACCCTCCTAGCCTTCAGTCTAACTGGGGTTACCTGTGGATCTAAATTAAGTGTAATAGGGGTACCCTTATATTTACCCAATGTCCCATCAAACACATCGTCATATTCTCTTGCAAGCTTGTCAAAGTCATCATCAACAGAAGAAGCGTGAATGCCAGTAATATTCAAACCCAATGGTTCAAACTACTCAATACCCAGCAGGCTAGCCAAGGGGTTGGCAACGACAATGAGTGGTAAATTGCCTTTAAACTTTTTGTACTCTACCAACACTGACATTCACCGGAATGAAGTTCCCTTGGTAATTTCGCAATCTGCAACTGCAATGAGAAAGAGATTCTTTAGAAAGGTTAGGTAATATGTGTTTGAGAGTGTGCCAGGAGATGATTGTTTTGGCAGAACCAGTATCTATCTCCATTTTGCATTGGGATCCTTCCAGTAGCAGTGTAAGGTAGAATTTGTTTCCTTTCACTGCTTCCTCTCTAGCGGACTGCACCTCCCAATCGTCTGGAGGCTGGTCGTCCACAGAAACTGCACAGGATGCCTTGTTTCTTCCCGGTTGCCAGGTGGTCTTCCTTTCTCTGAAACTGTTCCTTGCGGTGTTGGGGTTGGGTGAGGAAGCTCGGCAAACTTTAGCTAAATGGCCCTTTTTTTGACAGCGCCTGCACACAACGTCTTTGAATCGGCAGTTTGACCGGTAATGATTGCCTCCACAGCTGAGACAACCCTCCTGAGGCCATCTGACCGATCTAGTTTTGAGGCGGTCAATTTCTTCAGGGCTCATGTCTCTTTCTTCTTTCGGGCTGCTTTGCTGGTTAACAGCAGCCGATTTCAGTACTGAGGAGCTGGCAGCCCAGTAACGCTGAATCTGAACTGTCAACTTCTCAGCCATTTCGGCGGCCTTGGCTTCGTCAACGGCTATCTGGAGGTTGATTTCAGAATGCTCTAATAACTGCCGCTGCAGGCGCAAGTCCCTGATTGCACACACAAACTGTTCCAGCAATGCATCCTCTAATACAGGGAACTCTCAGTTAATCGCTTCTCTGCGAAGCGTAGCCATATATTGACTAATGGATTCTCCCTCTTTTTGTAAACGCTGCCAAAAGGCATGCCTTCTTGTAATCTTTGATGGGGCTGGAGCGTAATGACCCTTTAATTTAGACAAAAGGAGCTCCCACGGAACTGTATTTACAGACATTGGGGCTGACAGCGCTCTGGCTGTCCCAAACATTTCCGTCCTGCAAGCACTCAGGAAATAACCTTTTTTTCTGTCTCCCGATACTTCAGCCAGTTCGTTAGCCATCAAGAAGCACTCAAATCTCTCCACGAATGCCTCCCACGACTCTCTCTCCGCATTGAATGGAGCGAACATAGGCATAGTCGCCATTCTTAACAGTTATTTTTTAACGTAATCAAGAATATTAATGGGAACTTAATATCCTACCTTCGTCGCCAGTTTTATATATTCTGGACGGGTATTCAATGTGAGAGTCGGAGGCTTTTAACGGAACGGTTTATTCACCTTGAATGCATTTGGGTCAATATTAAAGCTTGTGGGGGAAATGACATTGCCATAGGTCTATACTACAGGCCACCCAACCAAGCAGAGGAAGTAGATGAACTTTTTGCTAGTCAGCTAACTAAGGTATGTAGGAAGCACACCACAATAGTAATGGGAGATTTTAACTACCTTGACATCAACTGGGAAACAAACTCTGCACCAAGTGCAAGATCCAACAGGTTCCTAACAAACCTAGCAGACAACTTTGTTTTCCAAAAAGTAGAGAAGGGAACAAGAGGATCAGCCATATTGGACTTAATTCTCACTAACAGAGAGGAAATGATAGAAGGTGTTGAAGCCATAGGAACCCTGGGGGCAAGTGACCATGCAATATTGGAATTCAACATTATCCAAACACAAGTAGTAGAACAAAGTCAAACTAGAGTCTTGGACTTTAAGAAAGCTAATTTCAATAAACTTAGAGAGAGCTTGGGAAAAATTCCATGGATGAGAATCCTCAAGGGGAAAACAACTCAAGAAGCTTGGAAAATTTTGAAAAATGAGATTACAAAAGCCCAGTCTAGCACAATACCAATGAAGAAGAAAAATAACTGCTCCCAAAAGAAACCAGCATGGCTGCATAAAGAACTATCTGACAAACTGAAAGACAAAAAAGGTAAGTATAAAAAGTGGAAGGAGGGGGACATAACTAAGGCAGAATATCAGCAAATAGCCCGAGCCTGTAAAGATGAAGTGAGGAAAGCTAAGGCTCACAATGAAGAAAGGCTTGCCACAAAAGTAAAAATTAACAAAAAAAGCTTCTTCCAACATGTTAAAAACAAGAAAAAAGTTAAGGAAACAATTGGTCCATTGCTAGGAGAAAGTGGCAAGAAGGTGACAAGCAACAGGGAGAAAGCAGAACTATTTAACTCATGTTTTGCATCTGTCTTTACACAAAGGGATAAAACAATCCAACCTATCAAAAGCAGCACCACAAAAATCAGATTAGGAACACAAATTGAAACAGGGAAGAAAATGGTAAGTGAACACTTGTCTACCCTAGATGAGTTCAAATCACCAGGACCGGATGGATTACACCCCAGGGTTCTGAAGGAACTAGCAGACGAGATCTCAGAACCACTGAATTATATCTTTCAGAGATCCTGGAACACCGGGGAACTACCAGAGGACTGGAAAAGAGCTGATGTGGTTCCCATCTTCAAAAAAGGGGAAAAAATAGATCCAGGAAAATACAGACCTATCAGTCTGACCTCAATACCAGGAAAGATTCTGGAAAAAATAATCAAGCAACGAATTTGCGAACACCTAGAAGCAAACAAAGTAATAACCAAAAGCCAACATGGATTTGTCAAAAACAGATCATGCCAGACTAATCTTATTGTATTCTTTGATAATGTGACAAAATTAGTGGACCAGAGGAATGCCGTCAATATAGTTTACTTGGACTTCAGTAAGGCTTTTGATAAGGTAGACCATAACCGACTACTAGATAAAGTAGAAGAATGTGGGTTAGACAGCATCACCACCAGATGCATTCGTAACTGGCTGACCAACCGCACTCAACGTGTAGTCCTCAATGGAACTGCATCTACATGGAGGGAAGTATGCAGTGGAGTACCCCAAGGCTCTGTTCTAGGCCCAGTACTCTTCAACATCTTCTTCAATGATTTGGATGAGGGAATAAATGGGGAACTCATCAAATTTGCAGATGACACCAAGCTGGCAGGAATAGCCAACACTCCAGAAGATAGGCTTAAGATACAGAAGGATCTTGACAAACTTGAACATTGGGCACTATCTAATAAAATGAAATTCAATGGTGAAAAGAGTAAGGTTCTACATTTAGGCAACAAAAATGGTACAGTATAGGTGGTACCTTGCTCAGTAGTAGTAACTGTGAAAGGGATCTTGGAGTCCTAGTGGACAACCATTTAAATATGAGCCAGCAGTGTGCAGCAGCTGCCAAAAAAGCCAACACAGTTCTAGGCTGCATCAACAGAGGGATAGAATCAAGATCACGTGAAGTGTTAATACCACTTTATAATGCCTTGGTAAGGCCACATTTGGAATACTGCATTCAGTTCTGGTCGCCACAATGTAAAAAAGATGTGGAGACTCTAGAAAGAGTGCAGAGAAGAGCAACAAAGATGATTAGGGGACTGGAGACTAAAACATATGAAGAACGGTTGCAGGAACTGGGTATGTTTAGCTTAAGAGAAAGAAGGACTAGGGGAGACATGATAGCATTGTTCCAATATCTCAGGGGTTGCCACAAAGAAGAGGGAGTCAAACTATTCTCCAAGGCACCTGAGGGTAGAACAAGAAGCAATGGTTGGAAACTAATCAAGGAGAGAAGCAACTTAGAACTGAGGAGAAATTTCCTGACAGTTAGAACAATTAATCAGTGGAACAGCTAGCCTCCAGAAGTTGTGAATGCCCCAGCACTGGAAGTCTTTAAGAAGATGTTGGATAGCTATTTGTCGAAACGGTATAGGGTTTCCTGCCTAGGCAGGGGCTTGGACTAGAAGACCTCCAAGGTCCCTTCCAACTCTACTATTGTATTGTATTGTATTGTACCATTGCTTCAGAACAAATACAACGAACTCTGGGTTGACAGTTTATTTTAAACCCACAGCTGTCAACCCGTTAACCAATAGGAACACAGCTTAACGTTAACCAGTAGAAACACAGCTTAACCCATGCTTAACCAATGTATGTCCAAAGCTGTGCTGATTGACAGCTGGGACATAACATCCAGAGCCTGTGGAGGCTGTTTTTGCTCTCTTGGAGGCTTGAGGAAAGCCTCTGGAGCCCAGGGCGGGCAAAAATGCACACCCCTCACCATAGTGCAGGAGGCCGACTAGGCCATTACCACCACACCCACCCCATCCAGCAACCAAGCAGAGAACCCCTTGCTAATATTTTTGAAGCCCACCCCTCATTTTAGAGTGTTATAAAGCATTAGCGTCCTTGAGTGGGATAAGATCACTGTGTAATTTAAACATAGGATTAATGTCATGCAGAAAAGAATTATATTGGTATAGTAATATAGCTGCATTATGATATAAAAAGCAACAGTAATGTTTATGTACTCTGGTCAGTGGGAAACTGGACAAATTTTATAAATGGTGGTAAAATAATAGAATTCCAAATTAGCTCAAGAACTCAGCATGGTCCTATGGCAAGTACACCACAGATAGAGCATGCATTCTTGTATAGGGATCTATAGGCACTGCTTTGGAAAGGGAGATTGTAATGAAGGGACGATTGTCCAAATCAATGAAGCAATCATTGTTTTTATGCTCCCTTTCAGGACAAAATCTTCCCAACACAAATTAATTCAGAACTAAAGGGCTAAAAAGAGTTTATACAAGTCATCTGACATAATGTGTAGATGAAATTGATAGTTGCAAACATAGATCAGCACAGAGGTGGGTTGCTACCGGATCGGCCCAGATCGACCAAACCAGTACTAGCATCAGCGGGAGGGTCCACCCACCTGCCTGGACACTTCTGCACATGCAGGAACACACCCAAACCGGTAATAAAAAGATTAGCAACCTAACTCTGGATCAACACCTTTATGCAATTTTGAATTGCCGAAGTTTTATTACCTAATGAATATTATTTGTATTCTCTGAATCTTCTACAGCCACCTTGCTTTGAAACATTTAAACAGCCATTAAGAACCTTAACTGTATCTCTGACATGACATTTAAGACCAAAAACCAACTATTTCATCTGTCTTCTCCCCAAATATTGAAACTGATGTACCCAAGAAGTCATTGAAAAGGTCACAACAAAAACGAAATTTGATTTCATTTTATTAATTGTAAAACTAGTCAAATTATAGCATACTATTATACTATAATCACGTAGTCAAGAGTGTTCTTTCTGCGACATTGATAATTATAATTATCTATATGATGATTTGTTGAGCTCTCATGATGGGACTCAAGACTTGCAGAGGGGGCTATATGTAATTCTGAGGCCTCAGTTGATTAGGATGGAGGATCGAGCCCCTTTATTTTTGGCCTCGAGGTTTCGATCTCCGGGCAGCTGTCTTTTTTCTTGATGTATTTTCTTTTCTTTTAATTTTTATGTGTAAAATCGCCCAGAGAACTTGAGGAATTTGGCGGCCTCGAAACTGAATGAACAAACAAAACAAATACATAAAGAAAGGAAGTAATATAACGGGAAATAAAGAACGAATTCAGATTCCCGGGTACCAGAACTACATTACCCAGCAAGCACGAGGAGGCTTGGCTTGGCGCTTTCCGTCGTGGCCGGAAAGAGTTTGCAGTGCCGTCATTGCCCCGGCTTTCTTTTTCCTGGGCCAGGCTCCGGCAGAGGTAAGAATGTCTCTGATATAGGCAAGCGGTCCAATCATATCCGTCTCCATCGGGTCTCCCTGACCCCACCCTGGCCTCCTCTGTGTATTATTGAGGTGCTTGCCACCTTGTCGAACCTTTCTGAGATGAGGTCGGGCATTTTCGGGCTCTCTAGCTAGTTTCCGTGGCAAGCGAGCGCCGTTCCCCTTTGGCCACGAGCAACATTGGAGAAATATGGCGAAAAGCTTTTCTGTTTCTGATGTGTTTAAAAGTTTGTCTTCTCGACTTTTTTCTATTCTCGTTCCGAGCTGTTATTGAAGCCCTTCATTTACAACGTGTCAGCTTTTCAACTTTCAGTTATTACACGATAATTCACAATTGATCCACTGCTCATTAAATCGTTTTTACCTTTTGTTCAACATTCCATTTTCATACTGCCACTGCATTCGAAGAACTTCAAGTTAACATAGAAAAAGAGCACTTGTCCACGGAATAAGTTGGAACTCTCAAAAATTAGCCTTATGTTTAAAAAAGCCAATGACCGTTTTAACTCCTTGAATGTTTTTAAATGGAGGTTTAAGAAATGCATTAATGATAAATGGATCAGATTAAAAAGGATCATAGTTCTTTCAGGTTTGATTTAATCACTGTAAATGAAGATACAAAAAGATAAAACGATTACATATTTGTTGAAATTTGTTTTAAAAAATGGAATGTTAGAGGGAACGTTTAAATTGAGTTATGGATAGCACTGCAGCTAATATTGGTACATTGTTACTGTAAGATCAGAATTTGGCTGATCTCAAGAAAACTAGTATTAGAACCAATTAGTATTTAGAAAGGAGAACTACAGGAAAGCCCAGGCAGTATAATAGAACTTGATTGGAAAGTCAAAAATAGCTCTGAAAAAAGAATTGGTTTTAACAACTTTCAAGTTAATTTGTTTACCCAGTGTATATTCTGCTTTTCTCAAGGAACTCAAGGTGTCTTACATTATTGCAAATTAAATCTTTTATTTTATCCCAACAACCTTAAAAGGACTGAAAGAGCTGGATTAAAGTTATGCATTCCTGTTTCCACAGGACAAGTGGATTTATTTATGATCTTGTCAGGAGCTTAACAGTTTTTATTTTAATGATACGTAATGTTACAGTATGTATTAAATAATGGGCTTGTTCTTAAAGAAAAAATCCTAAATAATTGATTCCAATTGTTTTTCAGTGCACAATGGGCCGTGTAATACGAGGTCAAAGAAAAGGTGCAGGTTCTGTTTTCAGGGCCCATGTGAAACACAGAAAGGGTGCAGCAAAGCTGAGGGCTATTGATTTTGCTGAAAGACATGGCTACATCAAGGGCATTGTAAAGGCAAGTATCAGGTCTTGGAGTTCCTTTGAAACAGTACATTATATTCAAGTTTAAAAACAGTTTTTACTAATAAAATATACCAAGAGAACAGACTTACAAATAGCTTGTTTAAAATCAAAATGAACAGAGGCTTCAGACTTTTTAAAGCGATGGTTGAAACTGAAAGGTTTTTTGAGTATCATACAAGAATTAAAATATCAATTTAAAGTTTTTATTTAAATATAGCAAACATCTAGGTGAGGAATTTAAAATGCATCTAAACTTTTCACATGCATACATACCCATCTTTTCTAATACAATCATTGCAGTATGGATATTAAATACATGGCACTTGAAGTAATTAGTTTCTTTGGCCTTGCAATATTATTTTGTTGGTATAAAAGCGTCATTTTGAGCTACAGGAGCACAAGTAAATATTTCTTTAAGTAAAATTGTAATATTGTTAGTTGTATTTTTGAAGCCATGCACTTCTCAAACTTCTCAAGTTTTAATTGTGTTTTTCTAGGACATCATTCATGATCCTGGTCGAGGAGCTCCTCTTGCCAAAGTTGTTTTTCGCGATCCATATAGGTTTAAAAAACGAACAGAACTGTTCATTGCAGCTGAGGGCATTCATACAGGACAGTTTGTTTATTGTGGCAAGAAAGGTAAGTAAAGGCAATTGGTAGCCATTTAGGATTTCTTGTAACATCTGCATCCTTTGATAAGTTGATATTGGAGAAAAACACCATGAAATAGAAAAGAGACACAAAGTCTGGCAGATCTTCAAAGCCAAGCATCTTTGTAAGGGATCTGGTGTCAAGAGCATCTCCTGCTTTCAAAAGGTTACAACCTTAGCCTTGAAGATGCTACCAAACTTGCCCACTATTTTATTACTGTAGAGCCACATGGTTCTTCCTTCTGGGTAACCCGGAGGTCACTATTATAAAGAGCATTTTCATTTATGTAAATCCATCCCTTTCAGCTCAGCTCAACATTGGCAATGTCCTGCCTGTTGGAACAATGCCAGAAGGCACCATTATCTGCTGTCTTGAAGAGAAACCTGGAGATCGTGGAAAACTAGCTCGGGCTTCTGGAAATTATGCCACCGTTATTTCCCACAATCCTGAAACAAAGAAGACCAGGGTGAAGTTGCCTTCTGGATCTAAGAAGGTGATCTCTTCTGCAAATCGAGCAGTTGTTGGTAAATATTACCCCTAACATTTCTGAACCTAAATATATGTTTGCAATCTGTAATATCTGAAGTTTACACTAGGACAACATGGCATGGCACTGGCAGTATAAAGTTTGTGAAAATGTAATGATTATTTCCTATTTCAGAAAAAAATTAGTTGAATGTATATAAGTACCGTATTTTTCGGAGTATAAGACACCTTTTTTCGTCAAAAAAGGGGCTGAAAATCTGGGTACGTCTTATACATTGAATACAGCATTTTTTTGCCTCCCGAAGCCCTGCCCCCTTCACAAAAATTGCCGGGTTTTTTTTGCACTCCCCCCGACCCCCCAGCAGCACCCTATAAGCCTCCATAAGGCTATGCATGCAATTTTTTTAAGGAAAAACGGGTCCATTTTTGCGAAAAATGGGCCATTGTTTGCTCCCCCCCCAAGCACTCTGCAAGCCCCCCCACAAAGGCTATTCATGCCTTTTATTTGAAAAAAATGGGGCCGTTTTCGCAAAAAACGGGCCGTTTTTGGGAGGTTTGCAGAGTGCAAAAACTTTTTTTCCCCTTTTCGGAAAGCTCTTTAGTTAGAATGATTGATGAGAATTACATTGATCAAGTGCTTGCCAGCAGAAACAAAGTCTTAGTTGTTGCAGGTTGTCCGCAATTTCCTTCTCCAGCACATGGATAAATACACCTGGAAATATCTACCTACCTACTCACTCTCTCTCCCTACTTACCTACTGTATTTCTCTCTCTATCCCTCTACCTACCTACTCTCTCTACCTACCTACCTACTGTATTTCTCTCTCTCTATCCCTCTATCTACCTACTTTCTCTCTCTCTCTCTCTCTACCTACCTATTGTATTTCTCTCTCTGTCCCTCTATCTACCTACCTACTTTTTTTAAAATTTGCCTCTTCAAAACCTTGGTGCGTCTTATACTCCAGTGCGCCTTATACTCTGAAAAATACAGTAATATATAACTAATAACTAACATGTGTAATATGACAAATTAAGTAGGTTTTGAATTTAGTAAATGTTTGCAAAAAAATGTCATTAGAGATTATCTTTTGTGATGATTGTGCTGCTATTATTCTTGTAGGTATTGTTGCTGGTGGTGGTCGTATTGATAAACCCATCTTGAAGGCTGGGCGGGCCTACCACAAATACAAAGCAAAAAGAAATTGCTGGCCCCGAGTTCGTGGTGTGGCTATGAATGTACGTAGTTTTTATATTTATCATGCTAATATGCTTTTATTTCCATTTACTACTTTAATACATTGCCTAAAAAGAAAAGATGTCTTGGAGGTGACACAGGTCTGTACACTACTTGTCAATGTTTCCTTAACAAAACTTCCACTTTTCTTGGGTTTGCATGTTAACAAGCCTAGGAAGGTTGCATATACTACAGAAATAATTCAGTCTTAATTTTGTGTTGGTCCTAAAGGAAGAATGTGTTTTTATTTTCAATTAAAGTTAGTGATATCTTTGCAGCTTAGTCTCCAGCACAAAATTTGATCTACATATGCTGCTGCTTTTTAGATCGATCCTGCCCCAAACCCGGAGGGGTGGGGGAGCAATGAACTTTGGACAGAACTTTCCTAAAATACTTGTCTGCATACTGTCAGGACCTCATCATAAATGCATATTTTCTTGGGATTTCTCCACTACAATTTAGCCAACAAAAGAGACTGCTTTTTAAAGAAGGTGCCAACTTTTATGCACATCCCTAGTTCTAAATTAGGTTATTTGGTAAAGAGGATAAAAAGAAAATTGAATGAGGGAAGAGGAAAATAGAGAAGTCTTTTTATAATATAGTTCTATGAAAGATTTGACTTACCCATATTTCTCGGAAAATAAGACCCAGTCTTATTTTCTTTTGGGCTCCGAAATAAACACTAAAGATAGTTTTCAGGGATGTCTCTCCCCCCACCCCCTGTGTATGGGTGCCCCACTTTTGCTTCTAGCGGGCAGGAGGCCATGTAGTGCTCCAGTTGCGGCGAGATAGGGAGTGGAGCCACCTCACAAGCCCCACACTGGCTTACATCAGGGCCCCCGAAGCCAGACCGCCCACATCCTGACACTTGCCTCACCTCTTGGCAGCGGCAGGACCTCAAGCTTGCTCACAACCGCGGGAGGCCAAGTAACGCACCAGTGCTGTAGCCACAAGACAGTTGTTGGGGTGTGGATGGCCTGCCTGCAGGGCCCCTGAGACAAACAGAGGCTCCTCCCTTACCTCATCTCATGGCCACAGCACCAGTACGTCGCTTAGCGTGCTCCCTTGTGGCCGCGAGCAAGCAGAAGAAGTGAGGCAGAAGCCATATGGGCTCCTGCTGCAAATGGTTGTTATTGCTGCCGTAATGAAAGAGTTGTCAGGGCATGGGTAGCCTGGCTGTGGGGACCCTGAGGTAAGCCGGTGCATGGGCCAGCTCCACCCCCACCCCCACTTCACCTCGTGTTGGCACCGCGAGCAACCAGATGAAATGGGCGGGCAGCTGTGCAGGCACTTAAGTAGGGCTTATTTTGGGGGGGGGAAGGACTTATAGTAGGCGCACATGTAAGACATGTTAGGTCTTATCTTCGGGATAGGTCTTACTTTGGGGGGAACTGTAGTTATGTGTCTCCTCCCTCAAACCTAATGGTAATGTTGATGTTCATATTTTATTTTAAATCTTTATTCATAGCTAGTATTTTAGATTGAATTCCATACTTACACTTACACCTTCTATATTGTTTGCAAAATTAATCCCAAATGGTAATATAATACAACAAAATATATAATATAAAATAGTAATACAACATTTAGATGAAAGTTAATACATAGCTATCAATTTAACATTTTAAAAGCAGAAAGCAAGAGATACTGTATTTTTTCAGAGTATAAGACGGAACTTTTTTCCTCAAAAACGCCCTGTTTAGGGTGACCCGCTCCTTACTTAACCAAGGAACTGGGGAAGACCCCTTGCAGGGTAGGGCTGAAGAATTTGTTCAGTATCTGCAGGATAAAATCGCTCAGATCCGGACAGGCTTGGACTCTGACTGGGTAGATTCGGGCGAGCCGACGGGGATGAATCTTGAGACAATCTGGGATGGGTTTGACCCTGTGACCCCCAAAGGCATGGACAGGATTATGGGGAGACTCAGTGCTGCCACTTGTGTGCTGGACCCGTGTCCCTCTTGGTTAGTTTCGGCTTCCCGGGAGGTGACACGAGGCTGGCTCCAGGCGATTACCAACGTTTCATTGAGAGAGGGGTTCTTTCCCACTGCCTTGAAGGAGGCGGTGGTGAGGCCCCTCCTTAAGAAGCCTTCCCTGGACCCAGCTTCTTTAGCCAACTACCAGCTTCTTTAGCCAACTATCGTCCGGTCTCCAACCTTCGCTTTGTAGCAAAGGTTGTCGAGAGTGTGGTAGCACATCAGCTTCCCCAGTACCTGGATGAAGCTGTCTACCTGGATCCGTTTCAGTCGGGTTTCAGGCCCGGGTACAGCACAGAGACGGCATTGGTCGCGTTGGTCGATGATCTCTGGCGGGCCAGGGACAGGCGCTGCTCCTCTGTCCTGGTCCTATTAGACCTCTCGGCAGCTTTCGATACCATCAACCATGGTATCCCACTGCGACGACTCGGGGGTTTGGGAGTGGGGGGCACCATTTTATGGTGGTTCTCCTCCTACCTGTCAGATTGGTCACAGTTTGTGTTGACTGGAGGGCAGGGATCGACCCCCAGGCACATCACTTGTTGGGTGCCCCAGGGGTCGGTTCTCTCACTCCTCCTGTTCAACATATATATGAAACCGCTGGGTGAGATCCGTGGTTTTGGGGTACGGTATCATCAATATGCTGATGATACCCAACTTTTCATCTCTACCCCAAACCACCCAAACGATGCCCTCGACGTGATGTCCCGATGCTGGAGGCTGTGCAGATCTGGATGGGGAGGAACAGGCTCAAGCTCAATCCCTCCAAGACTGAGTGCCTTTGGTTTCTGTCATCCCGATTTGTACATCTTGTTCCATCTTTGACGATAGGGGGAGAAATTTTAGCCCCCTCAGAGAAGGCAACCTCTCTACATGGGGCTGCCCTTGAAGAGCACCCGGAGGCTTCAGCTGGTCCAGAATGTGGCCACGCGGGTTATCATGGGAGTACCTAGGTGCTCCCATGTTACACCCCTTTTAGGCAGCCTGCACTGGTTGCCGGTTGTTTTCCGGGTGCAATTCAAGGTATTAATTATGACCTTTAAAGTGCTCCATGGCTTAGGCCCAGGGTACCTGTGAGACCACCTACTGCCACCAGTAGCCTCCCACCGTCCAGTACGATCCCACAGAGTTGGCCTCCTCAGGGTGCCGTTGGCCAGACAGTGTTGGCTGGTGACCCCCAGGGGGAGAGCCCTCTCTGTGGGAGCGCCTTCCCTCTGGAATGAGCTGCCCCCAGAGCTTCACATAATCCCTGACCTCCAGTCCTTCCGACGCGCCCTAAAAAGTTGGCTTTTCCAGCAAGCCGGCCTGGCCTGTTAATTTTATCTCATTTTTTAAATGTATTGTCCTATAAATTGGGTTTGTTTTTTGGTTATGTATTTAATTTCTTTTTAACTTTCGGGATGTGTGTTTTTTAATGTTGTACGCTGCCCTGAGTCCTTTGAGAGAGGGGCGGCATATAAATCCAATAAAACAACAACAACAAAAAAAGGCTGAAAATCTGGGCATATCTTATATACCGAATGCAGCATTTTTTGCCTCCCGAAGCCCCGTCCCCTTCACAAAAATGGCCGTGCATACCCTTATGGGGACTTTCAGAAAGCTCCTGGGGACTAGGGAGGGCAGAAATGAGCAAAAAATGGGCCATTTTGTGCCCCCCCCCCTCAGACCCCAGCAGCACTCTATAAGCCTCCATAAGACTATGCATGCAATTTTTTTTTTGTTTTCATGGAAAATGTGCTGTTTTTTGCTCATTTCCCCACCCCCACCCCCTAGGAGCACTCTGCAAGCCCCCCCACAAGGCTGTTCATGCCTTTATAAAAAAAGGCCCGTTTTTCATTTTTGGGAGGTTTGCAGAGTGCAAAAACCTTTTTCCCCCCTTTCGGAAAGCTCTTTAGTTAGAATGATTGATGAGAATTAGATTGATCAAGTGCTGTGCCAGCAGAAACAAGACTTAGGTGCTGCAGATTGTCAGCAATTTCCTTCTCCAGCACATTGATAAATACATCTGGAAACATTTACCTACCTACTCTCTCTCTCCCTACCTACCTACCGTATTTCTCTGTCTGTCTCTCTCTCCCTCTATCTACCTACCTTCTCTCTCTCTCTCTCTCTCTCTCTTTCCCCCTCCCTCCCTCCCTACATACCTACCTACCTACCTACTGTATTTCTCTATCTCTTTCTATTTCTCTCTGTATCCCTCTACTTATGTACTTACACACACTCTCTCCCTACCTACCTACTGTATTTTTCTCTCTCTATTTCTCTATCCCTTTATCTATCTACCTACCTAACTACCCTCTCTCCCTACCTACTTACTGTATTTCTCTCTCTTTCTCTCCCTCTTTATCACTCTATCTACCTACCTACTTTTTTTTAATTTGCCTCTTCAAAACCTTGGTGCGTCTTATACTCCGGTGCGTCTTAAACTCCAAAAAAATACAGTAGTACATACTCTTCCAGCAGATTGCACCATTTCCTAAAAATTGTTAATGCTGGTTCTTAGTTGCAATGGATAAGATGCTATCAGAATCTTTTGTTTTCAGTTTGGTAACATTAATAATAATGTCATTTGCCTAATGAGATTTTTAATTAAGTTCTTTTAATATTTGAAATACCTTTCTGTTCTGCCCTTGACTTTGATTGCTTCTCTTTCCCAGCCTGTGGAACATCCCTTCGGTGGTGGTAACCATCAGCACATTGGGAAGCCTTCGACTATTAGGAGGGATGCTCCTGCTGGTCGCAAAGTTGGTCTTATTGCAGCCCGACGTACTGGTAGACTGCGTGGGACAAAGACTGTACAAGAGAAAGAGAATTAAATTCTTCATTTTACTATATCCAGAAATAAATGCTATCTGATTAAAAAATGGAGTGTGAGAATTATTTTAGAAATATCTACCAAGCAATGTTATATTTAAAAGGTAGACTTTATTTATATATGATCAACGATCAAAACAAAAAAATGTATATTTTGTCTCCCTACTTTGGAAAATGGAGCTTTGCTGATTCACCCAGATAAATATCTTTTCCAATCCCCAATAATTACAGAAGAATAAAGGGAGGAACAATTTTGTATCTACACTAGGTTCCTTATAGCACAACTGTGCTTTAATTTGGGTACAAATGCAGAGAGGGAATAATATAAAAGCTTCATTTCATTTTTAATAAAATAGATAAAATTAACTGTCCAAGGATGGGAGCTAAGCAATACTGAATTGAAGTTCTCTGCTAACAAAGTAGGAATACACCCTGTGGCCTCCCTCATTTCTCTCGGGTTTGCATTACATGAAGTAGTATATCCTAGTCTACATTATGTGTGCCTCGGGTTTCTTACAGTGAAATCTCTGAAATGTGAAGTTTAGTTGCATGTTGAAAAAAGGATTGGACTTTTATTACAGATATCCAGCTAGCGACATTCGAAGTAATTTGGGAAAGAGCCCAAGCTATAAGCTAGTCAGGAAGACAGCCTAGTTTGCCTTTCAATATGGGAGTTTATGATCCAGCAGCCTGCCAGTTGGTGAGTTAAGATTACTTATGGATTCAATGGGTATTGTCAGTAAAAACTGCTTCATTCCCTGCCATTTGGGAGTGATTTGATTGTCCTAATACTGATCCTGAGCAGTATTTTTTTTTAAAAAAATTAATATGCATCAAAATGGATCTATGGAAAATACAACGGATTTTGAAATTGGATGAGAAGGAGCTTGATATTTATAGGTTGGGGCATAAGCCCATAAATACTGTAGGAGAGCCTAGGTCTAGATTATATCATACAAGAAGCATCTGTTAAAATAGGCAAGATATTGTTGAGACAAACTGCTACCAGAGTAGAGTCTTGATATAAAGCAATTTTTAAATTTTATTTTTTGGTAAAGGGAAAAGTTGGTAGTAAAAGTAGTTCTCTATTGTAAACAACCAAGCTTGTCAGCATAGCTTTATAGTATACAATAAGTAATGTATATATTTTGTGAATTCCAGTTGCTTATTGTATCAGCATTTTGCATTCATTGCTAATTTACAGTGATCTTTTGGCACGTAAGAATGTCTAAATTACATTAGGGGTATCAAGGGGTATCTTTTAAGGTACTTTGTGGCATCAATTGACCAGTCTAGACAACTACTAAAGACTTACAATTTATTCTAGTATAATAGCTATCCCTATTCTACAGTTGGTTATTTTCTCCTGAAAATAAGAACTCTTAAGATGGGAGACTAGTTAAACAGCAACTAATACAAACAGTGGAAGATTGTGAATACTTCTGTAAATTTCAAGTTGAGTAAGAGGGAACCGGGGTAGAAATCCATATTTGTATCCAACGCATCTATTGGCACACCAGCATGTTCCACCAGCTTATTTTTAATCTAAGGAAACAGTTCCCTTGCGAACCAAAGAACAGAAGATCCAAGAGATGTTACACAGAATGGAATAATTCCGGGTGCAGACATAACAAATTCACAGCTACATAAACATGGAGCTGACAACACAATTTCTTCTGCTTAGAGAAAACCTAACCTATAGTATAATAACCCCAAACACTTCGCACCTTAATTAACATAATTTCTCCTTACTTCCCAGTTATATTGTATAAATGCCATTTTTCTCCCATAAGAAAGCCACATGCTTTCTAGCTTCTGTTTTCTCCCTTAGGAATAGAACTATTATTTAGCAGTGTGTTTCGAATCTGAAACAGTCCACAGTAAGTAAATTCAAATAACTAATTGTTATTTTAGTCTAATACTGGATCAGTCATGGCGAACCTTTTCCACCTCAGGTGCCAAAAGCATGTGTGCGTGCGCTATTGTGCAAGTTCATGTGCCCACCCCCATAATTTAATGCCCCCCATGCCGTGCTCCCTGCGCATGCACGAGTGTCACCCGGTTCCCCCCGCTGCCCTGTGCATGCACATACAGCTTTCTTGGAGCCCTCCCCCCCGGAGGGACTGGAAACAGCCTGTTTTCCGACTTCCAGTGGGCCCAGTCAGTCTGTTTTTCACCCTCCCCAGGCTCCAGAGGCTTTCTAGGAGCCTGGGGAGGGGGAAAAACAGCCCAGCACGCAAACCAGAAGTTCAGAAACAGACTTCTGGGTTGCCCATTGGGCCATTTTTCTCCCTCAGGAGGCTTCCCTAAAGCCTCAGGAGGGCGAAAAGCAGCCCAACGCGCAAACCGGAAGTTTGTTCCAGAACTTTCAGGAAAGGGCCAAAAATCAAGGTCGAAAATCAGCTGACAGGGCAACGCTTCCTGTGCCCTCAGAAAGTGCCATAGGTTCGCCATCATAGTACTAGATAATACAATTTATCTAGTATTTCAGCTGAGGACATTTGAGTTCAAAATATTTGTAGTTTTGAGATCAACATCTCAAATTTTAAATCTTTTGTAAAATTAAATTTAAAGTTAGCAAAATGATCCTGATTTTCTTACCCAAGACAAAAAAAAAGTAATATAGATTTTACAAAAAAAAAGCTGCAATAATTAGTTACATGAACTTAATCCCTTGTATCAAATAAATTTCTGGGCAAATGTGCATATGTATTTCACCATTGCCTTTTCTAGAAATTTTTAAAAAAGATTTACAAGTCCAAGCTATAAGTCTGAGATTTCCAAAACCTGTCTAGGTCCAACACTTTCTCTTTTAAGGACTAGGCAGGGTTGATTGGGTGCTATTGGTTATCCTGGCAGAAATAAAAATAGATTTTTCATTTGAAGGCACTAAATTTGAGGCAGACATTAAAAGGCAATTTTGTAAACGCCAATCTTAAAAATATTTCTCTAAAGATGGAGTTAGTGGATGCCATAATGTCTGCAATTCTTGTATTGCATGACTGATATACAATAATACAATAGCAGAGTTGGAAGGGACCTTGGAGGTCTACTAGTCCAACCCCCATGCCTAGGCAGGAAACCCTATATCATCCCACTGATTAATTGTCCTCACTGTCAGGAAATTTCTCCTCAGTTCTAAGTTGCTTCTCTCCTTGATTAGTTTCCACCTATTGCTTCTTGTTCTACACTCAGGTGCCTTGGAGAATAGTTTGACTCCCTCTTCTTTGTGGAAATCCCTGAGATATTGGAACACTGCTATCATGTCTCCCCTAGTCCTTCTTTTCATTAAACTAGACATACCCAGTTCCTGCAACCGTTCTTCATATGTTTTAGTCTCCAGTCCCCTAATCATCTTTGTTGCTCTTCTCTGCACTCTTTCTAGAGTCTCCACAATTTTTCTACATTGTGGCGACCAAAGCTGAATGCAGTATTCCAAGTGTGGCCTTACCAAGGCATTATAAAGTGGTATTAACACTTCACGCAATCTTGAGTCTATCCTTCTGTTTATGT
This sequence comes from Natrix helvetica, assembly GCF_964273705.1. Classification (NCBI taxonomy): domain Eukaryota; kingdom Metazoa; phylum Chordata; class Lepidosauria; order Squamata; family Natricidae; genus Natrix; species Natrix helvetica. The sequence continues at coordinate 60,962,453 of NC_138550.1, forward strand.
AGCCTAGAACTGTGTTGGCTTTTTTGGCAGCTGCTGCACATTGCTGGCTTATATTTAAATGGTTGTTCACTAGGATTCCAAGATCCCTCTCACAGTTACTACTATTGAGCAAGGTACCACCTATACTGTACCTGTGCATTTCGTTTTTGTTGCCTAAATGTAGAACCTTACTCTTTTCACCATTGAATTTCATTTTATTAGATAGTGTCCAATGTTCAAGTTTGTCAAGATCCTTCTGTATCTTAAGCCTATCTTCTGGAGTGTTGGCTATTCCTGTCAGCTTGGTGACATATGCAAATTTGATGAGTTCCCCATTTATTCCTCATCCAAATCATTGATAAAGATGTTGAAGAGTACTGGGCCTAAAACAGAGCCTTGGGATACTCCACTGCATACTTCCCTCCATATAGATGCAGTTCCATTGAGGACTACACATTGAGTGAGGTTGGTCAGCCAGTTACCAATCCATCTGGTGGTGATGCTGTCTAACCCACATTCTTCTACTTTATCTAGTAGTAGGTTATGGTCTACCTTGTCAAATGCCTTACTGAGGTCCAAGTAAACTATATCGCCAGCATTCCTCTGGTCCACTAATTTTGTCACTTTGTCAAAGAATGCAATAAGATTAGTCTGGCATGATCTGTTTTTGACAAATCCATGTTGGCTTTTGGCTATTATTTTGTTTACTTCTAGGTGTTCACTAATTCGCTGCTTGATTATCTTTTCCAGAATCTTCCCTGATATTGAGGTCAGGCTGATAGGTCTATAGTTTCCTGGATCTATTTTTTTTCCTTTTTTGAAGATGGGAACCACATCAGCTCTTTTCCAGTCCTCTGGCAGTTCCCCGGTGTTCCAGGATCTCTGAAAGATATAGTTCAGTGGTTCTGAGATCTCGTCTGCCAATTCTTTCAGAACCCCGGGGTGTAATCCATCCGGTCCTGGTGATTTGAACTCGTCTAGGGTAGACAAATGCTCACTTACACTTTTCTTCCCTATTTCAACTTGTGTTCCTAATCTGATTTTTGTGGTGCTGTTTTTGATAGATTGGACTGTTTTATCCCTTTGTATAAAGACAGATGCAAAAAATAAAATCATGTAATGAGATTTTGAATCTATGGACAAAAGCTCACCAGATTGACCTGTACTCATCTAAAGACTTCCAATACTATACAGGTAGTCCTTGACTTAAGATCACAATTGAGCACAATATTTCTGTTGCTAAGAGAAACAGTAGAGGTTTGGCCCATTGTATGTGGAACACTGCAAAAATTAAGTTAGTAATTAAATGAATCTGGCTTTCTCATTGACTTTGCTTGTCAGAAGTTGCAAAGGATAATCACATGACCCCGGGACAATGCATCCGTCATAAACATGAGTCAATTGACAAGCATCTGAATTTTGATCGTGTGACTATAGGGATGCTACAATGGTCGCAAGTGTGAAAAATGGTCATAAGACACTTTTTAAAGTGCTTTTGTAACTTCAAGCAGTCCCTAAATTAACTGCAAATTGAGGACTACTCTTTTTTTAAACCTATCCATCCATTTTATTCATTGTTTTCCCGTTCTTCCACACTGAAACTTCTAGCTTGTGTTGCAGCTGGGAAATGTATTTAGACCTTAAGCAAACACAAGGTGGGTCAGAAATTTGACTGAAGAAAAAAAATCTATAGTAGTCTTACAGGGCATGTAGGAAAAGACTGGTGCAACTCACCCCTATCTTCCTTTGCAGGGCTTGGATTCCCAGTAATCTTGGTGCCATCTTGATTGCCAAAATGGCGCCGACAGCAGCCTTGGTGAAATGCGCTCTGATAGTTTTGCTGTTTTTTTATCATTCTCTGTGATTCACTACAGATTTCATACTCAAGAGACCAACTGCTAAGCATGAGGCAATGTTTCTTTCATTGGGCAGCTTTCTTTACAAATGCAGAAACGATTCTAATACAGGAAGAAACAACTTCCTCTCAAAAATGGATAAACAAAAACAAATGAGGAGACATCAGAGGTGAAGATGGGGTAAGCGAGCTGGAATTTTGAATAAGGAAAAGTGGAATGAAAACTCCCTTCACTCTTTCTGACTAATTTATGTTCACTCGCTAATAAGATGGATGAAATGCTTCTTTTAGATAGATGCAACTCTGATTTTTACAACTTAGCAGCGCTCTGCTTCACTGAAACCTGGCTAAATAAGTCAATTGTTGATAGCAGCTTGCATATCCCAGGGTTTCAGATACAAAGAGCAGACAGAATTGCAGAAATATAATGTAAAAAGAATGGAGGGAGTCTATGTTTGTATATTAACAGCCACTGGTGCCAAAATATAACTATACTAAAGAAATTCTGTGTTGTGGACTTAGAGACATTATCAGTTGCAAACCATTTTATTCTCCACGAGAGTTCTCCTCATTTCTCCTAATTGCTGTGTTATGTTTCTCCACAAGCTTGTGTAAACAACGAATTACAAACTCTGACCAGATTATGTGGTCTGAAGTTAAATACCCTGATTCACTACTTATTGTGTTAAGACAGGCATTCTCAAACTACGGCCCACTGGCCAGATACAGCCCGCCAATGCAAAGTATCCAGCCTGTGGAGTGGTGGGAGGAAAAGCAGCTGCCAGCTTGTAAAGTAGTGTATTAAAAGTCTTTAAAAGTGCTTTAAAGTTGCTTTAAAAACAGTATTTCAGATGTTTTTCACAGCCATGTGATCCAGGGCTGGTGGGTGAGTAGGGAAAGGGCTGCTTTTAAAGTAGCCCTTTAAAAGTGGAGGGGGGGGGCAAGTCTCCATGTCTCCTAGCTTTTTTTAAATCAGCTGAAGTTGGCTAACAATAATTCAAATGCAACCACAATATAATGCCTGAAGGAGAATTCACCCACTGCTTTGATTATTTGATTCCATACATAAAGTACATCCACCAAATTGGTTGCTGAACAACTTTGGTAGATATTCATGTGTGTAATATACACATGCACAAGTGTGTCAAAAAGCAAATCAGTTTGTGAATTCTCCTCCAGGCGTAAAGGACCTTTAGCCCTGTAACCCCAAATAAGCAGGCCCCACTTCCCATTCAATTAGTAGTATATTTATGTTGGGAAAAATTGTTCTTCATTTTAAATATTGTATTACTGTATTTTTCGGAGTATAAAATGCTCTGATGTATAAGACGCACTTAGCGTTTGGGGAGGAAAACAAGGGGGGGGGAAATCTGCCTCTGCCTCGCAGCAATTTGCCTCCTTGCAACAAACAGCAAACCGTACAGACAATATACACTGTTTGTAGTGTTACATTTCAGACTATACTTGTACAGGTGCTGTTAAAATTGATGTGCTTTCTGGAAGTATAGTTATTCTCTGCTATTTAAAAGAAGATACAATAGCACTGGGCCTCTTCAGATCAAGCATTTATTTTTAAAAACTTCTTCATTTTGTTAAGCTGTCTAGAACAATAGTAAAGCAGTCTTTAAAAAAATAAGTCTAATAATTTGAATATACTATAGGCATTTATAGTTATTGACTTACCTCCTTGTAGCAAACAGCCTGATTATAACAAGAAAAAAAAATCTGCCTCTGCTTCCCAGTATTTAGAACAAATAGCAAGTTTCACTTTCAATTCCACCATGGGTCTGCTGATCATCAGCTGTTTCAGGCTGCAGAGATTGCTATAGTCTATTGCAGTCTCAGCAAGCCCCATTTTCCCCGTTTGCTGCAAGGAGGTATATTGCTGGGAAGCAGAGGACAAAGGCTTGGGGCCAGTGGATGGGTGGGGCTATATTCAGTGTATAAGACGCACCCAAATTTTCACCCTCTTTTTGGGGGGGAAAGGTGCGTATTATACTCTGAAAAATATGATATTTCATGGGTTTTTTTTGCACTACAAATAAAGATATGTGCAGTGTCCATAGAAATTTGTTCATGTTTTTTTCAAACTGTAGTCCGGCCCCCAACAGTCTGAAGGACTATTATCTCTCCTTAATTCACCATTGGAGGGTGTGTGTGTGTGTGTGTATGTGTGTGTGTGTGTGTTTGATTCTCACCTGCTTCCGCCTGCTTCCAATGTCTCTCAATGTCCCATCTTGGGGTTTTAGTTGCAATCTTAATTGACCATATGATCAAGAGTTATTTTGAAGGAAATCCTGTTTATTTTATTCTTTTTTTAATGGCCTTCTTTAAGGAGCCTGAAGCTGCTGTTTTAATGAAGTTAGGCAAGTGGCAAGAAAGTTTGTGCTCTTTTTCCTTTTGGGAGAACTCTTAAGTAAATAGATTCCTTGGGTTGAGCAAGTTCAGCAAGGACAAAGGCAAAATGGTCTGCTAAATTGGCCACACCACCCAATCACACTACCACCTAGCCACACCCACCCAGTCACACGACCACCTAGCCACACCCACCCAGTCACATGACCACCTAGCCATACCCACCCAGTCCGGCCCCCCAATAGTGTGAGGGACTGTGAATTGTCCCCTGTTCAAAAAGTTTGAGGACCCCTATGTTAGGAGATGTCAACAGTGCTAACTTAAGGAAAGAGCTACCAAAATATTTTCAGCGTGTAAATTGTCCCACTAGAGGCAAGAGTACTTTAGACCATTGCTACACAAATTAAAAGATGCTTATTGGTCTTTACCATGAGCAGCTGTGGGACACTCTGACCATTGCATAATTCATCTTGTATCTGCTTATAGACAAAGACTTGAAACCAATGACGTGCAGTCAGGTGAGGCAAGTGAGGCACAGCCTAACCTCTCATCATCAGGGTAGTGAGTCATTCAATGGGAAACTTGCCTTTTGGGAGGAATGACCCAGCTTGGCTCCTGCTTTCGATCTGCCACCCAACGACCGAACGGAGAAGCGAAGAGGCAGGAGAGACAAAGCAGGAGCCAAGCCGAGTCATTCCTTCCAAGAGGCAAGTTTCCTATCAAATGAATCGCTGCCCTAGACTTGAGGCTCCAGTCCAGCCTGCGGTGCTTGCAGCCCCCGCCAGCTCCTCCAGGGACTCCCAAGCTCGGCACCAGAGAGCCACCACGAGAGAGGCCGGCCAGGTTGCCCGGGTGGCGGCAGAGGTTCCCTTTGTTCTTTCGGGCACAGGAAGTGGGGGGGGGGGCGAGGCTTCCTCCGCTCCGTCTGCTCCCCATCTGCGCTGCCCTCGCCCGACAAGCGCGCCCCGGATTCCGCGCAGCTCTGGCAGGCAGTGCCGTGGCCAAATCCCAGGGCGGAGGGTGGCAGGTCGCAACTGAGCATGCCTGACTGTGGAATTCTGGGAGTTGAAGTCCACAAGTCTAAAAAAACTGCTGTCTCACCAGCTATAAACCTCACCGCACGTCACTGCTTGAAACCATGAAACCAACAATTAAATCAGTGAGGACGTGGACTGAGGAGGCAAAGCTGAAGCTACAGGCTTGCCTTGACTGCTCTGATTGGAATATTTTCAAAGATACTTCTGCAGACTTGAATGAACTCACAGATACTGTAACATTATATGTCATATTATATGCTTTTCAGACCCTCTGCCCATATAATGGCTCTCTGTGGTCTCTTTAGAAGGTAAATAAGCCCTACAAATGTTTGTGAGTTGTCCTTTTTTACTGCAACGTCTACAAACTGTGGTTTTAAACTTGCAGTTTGAACGGAAATGGTTACCTCCGAACTATAACACTGTGTCTGAGGTGATTTGGTGGCATAATCCCCCTTTTTCTTAAAACTGGTTTTAAGACACCCAATATCTTCGTTTTCATTGTCAGAGGACTCTGAGTGTCCCTCAGCTTGTTGATTTACAGCGACCTGTCTAGGGGGTATACTGACTGATAACGCTGAATTTCAGCAGCTGATTTATCCGCTAGCTCAGCCGCTCTCGCCTCATCAATGGCAGTTTGAAGCGTTAAATCAGAATGGGCTAATAAACAGCGCTGCAGCCTTAAAACTTGTACTCCGCAAACAAGTTGTTCCACTAAAGCATCATCAAGCTCCCTAAATTCGTAGGAGATAGCTGCCACCCTTAGGGAAGCCATATATTGGCTAATTGTTTCCCCTTCACGCTGAGTACATTGGCAAAATGCGTGTCTGTAGGCAATTCTCGAGGGAGTCAGAGTGTAGTGATTTCTAAGCTTTAAAATAAGGGTCTCCCTCGGAATAGCATGAAGTGGCACTGGTGCTGCCAAAGCTCTGGCCATGCTAAACATTTCTGGCCCGCATGTGCTCAGAAAATATCTTCTTCTCTTGGTAGTCTATAGGTACTTAAATTCTTGTGCTAAAAGGAAACATTCAAAATGCTCCATGAATGAATCCCAAGACTCTCGTTCAGGGCTGAAAGCAGTGAAATTAGGAATAGTGGATTCTGAGGTAATTTTTTAAACAAAAAAAAATCCCTTTTTCTTTTTTTTCCAATTTTTTTTATTTTTTAAATAAAAAACAAACAAAATCATCCTCCATTACAAATTGTAAAAAGTGTGTCAATTGGTTACAAAGAGTTTTTGTGCATCTCTCCCACAGTCATCACCTCTGATTCATATCAAATTATCTATTTTACATCACATATACTTATATATATTGTTATCATCATACCTCATCCTTCATATGACTATAGTTGTTTTAATGTCCCTTTATAACAAACATTCCAAAATTTAAAACAAAACCACATAGTGGCATTCCCTTATCTATTTTCTATATCATCTAACCACATTATACCTTTATAACACATTCAAAATAAAAAATTAATTATATTTAATAACAAAAAAATTTAAACCTATTTTCTTAATCATTGTTTACAATTTATATCCAATTTTCCATTTTATCATATCAATACAAATTATTACATTATTATCATTATCAGTCATTTATTTAGCAATAGTTTGACTATATTTAACTTACTTTTTCCCCTTTTTTCACCTTTTAAAAATTTATACCAAATTTCTTCTTGTCAAACCATTATATATGTGTACATTATCATTATCAATTATTTACTTAACTTTATCATTTTCACTACATTTTTAACAAAGAGCCCTAATTTTAACTAAATTTAACTAGTGTTTTATTATTAATTTTCATATCTCAACCCTATGTCTTTCCAGTAATAGTGTAGTCCTATTTCTTTTGCCATTTGTGGAATTGGCCTTCTGGTTATTTCCTTAATCAAATTTGTTTGGACTTCTCTTCACAACTTGTTGCTTATTACATATCTTGTAAAATCTCAAAACCCTCCATCGGTTTCCTTAATCAGTTTATCTTTGGTTATCAGTAATGTTTTGATCAAAATTTCTCTCCTTAAATCCATCCATTCTTCTCTTTTTTCTTCTTTTATACCTTGAAATCTGTAGTAAAACACCTTTCCATCTATCTTCCCTTTCCGCAATCCACTCTTTCCATCTCCAATCACACTTAGTTCACTGTCAATATCCACAGTTATCTTGCCTCTTTGTTCATTTTCCCCCTGGGCTTTTAGGACTCCAGCCTCCACTTTTTCCATTTGCTGAATATCTTCTATTTGCTGAGTATCTTCCATTTTTCCATCAGGCTTTGCCACATTAAAGTTTATATTTTCAATATTTAACCATCTCTTCTTAATTCTCTCTGTTGTTTCTAATAATCTTTGAATTCCAGACATAATCTGTTGAAATGTTATGGTTTCTTTTTGAATTCGTTTCATCCTTCCAATAACACAGCCACTCTGGTTTAAAAACAAATCTATGTTATCACTTCTTTCCAGCTAGCAACAAACATTCAAAGGGCACCTGCGTAAACAATCCATGCCCGTCTTTATAAACAAGCTGAAGCCATTGAAGTGCAAGGTCAAAATGATCAAAGGGAAAAAAGAAAAAGCAATGTTTCCAGGTCTCAACCTCCAACCTCCAAGTGGCAGTGTAACTTCTCTTCCCTCTCAGGTTACTACCTTCTTTATATACCTTTTAAATCTTCTTTATGTTTCAGGCTTAAAAGAAATAAAGTTCTTAAAAGAAACTAAATAAAAAGAAAAAATACATCCGAACCAATATTGTAGAAATAAAGGAAAATATTTAATCCATAGATAAAAAAGAAATAGAAGGAGAAAATCCAAGACTTTCACTTTAAAAAGTAAAAAGTATTCGCAAAACTTCCATCAATAGAAAAAAATAAAATAAAAAAGATAACACACTGTTCAATTATGCTAATTCCACTGCTTATTTCCTTTTCTTTACCAATTTGAATTAACCTCAACCTTTTTTGGGCAGTCTTTTATAAAAATAAAATTTCCTCACCAGATGGACACACTTTCTCTTTCCGCTTTCCTCCCGTTGCGGAGCTGTCCCAACTTCAGCAGCTTGAGGCTGTGCTTTTTGTTGCCGGCAAGAAGAGATTCTCTTGGATCGATCAGGGACTTTTCGATGTCCCTGAGATCAGCAAGACATACTCTTTCCTGACACCATCTCTTCGGGATGGTTTAGGTCCAGATGGACCGTCCAGCAGCAAAAGTATCAACTGCGATCTTGGAGCCCGGAGATAGCATGTCGTGTCGTCGCGATGTCAGCTCCTTTCTCCAATCTCTTTTTGTTCTATTGGACCACTTTTGATCTCTCCTTACAGGGATCCCACCCTCGTCGCTAATTTTATATTTACTAAATTGGCAATAATTAGACTGAGGCAATGAGCAATGATTAACTCAACTCTTTATTAGTTAACTGCAACAATATCAACTCAACTCCTGCTGCCACCTGACAGCTATTTATATGAGAGTGTCAGACTGCTGGCCAATCAGAAATTTGCTTCTCTCCGGCTGAGGGCTGGCGCTCCTCCTCTAATCAGCTATGACTTCCATCTTGTTGATTGACAATTGTGGTAATATCTGTGGGGACTTAACAACTATCATCACAGTGCTGAAGGAACCCTCCATCAAGGAAATGAATGACTTCAGACCAGTTGCTCTAACATCTGTAGTTATGAAAACCTTTGAAAGACTAGTGGTGGCCCACCTGAAAACCAGCACAGATCTGCTGTTAGACCCCTTGCAATTTGCCTACTGAGCAAACAGATCAATAGATGATGCTGTTAATATGGCACTGCACTACATCCTACAACATCTTGAATCTCCAAAGACTTATGCAAGGGTCCTCTTTGTACACTTCAGTTCGTTCAATACCATTATTCCAGATATTCTTCTAACTAAACAAAATCAACTAGCTGTACCTGATCACACTTATAAATGGATCATAAGCTTCCAAACAGACAGGAAGCAGTAGGTGAAGCTAGGCAAAATCACACCAGATACCTGTACAATTACCAAAGAGCCCCCACAGGCCTGTGTGCTCTCTCAACTTCTCTTCTCTCTCTATACCAATGACTGCATCTCAAAAGATTCCTCTGTTAAAGTATTGAAGTTTGCAGATGATACAATAGTGATTAGTCTCATTCAAGACGACGACGAATCTGCCTACAGATAGGAGGTTGAACAACTAGTCTTGTGGTGTGACAAGAACTATCTTTCTTTTCTTTTCTTTTCTTTTCTTTTCTTTTCTTTTCTCTTTCTTTCTTTCTTTCTTTCTTTCTTTCGTCTCTCTTTCCCACGTTCTTTCTTTTTCTTTCTTTCTTCCTCTCTTTCCTTCTTTCTCTTTCTTTCTCTCTTTCTCTTTCTATCATTCTTTTTTTCTCTCTCCCCCTTCCTTCATTTCTCTTCCTTTCTCTTACTCTTCCTTTCTTTCTGTCTCCCCCCCCTCTCTCACACACAACCCTTCCAGTTATATTTGTAGATATATTCTATGAACTAAAACCAACACCCAACAAATCCTATGATCACAGCTATCCATGTCCTACAAACCAACTCACAGAACCCCCAATTCAGCCTCTTCCTGCTCTGGGGAGTTAACCGAATATGATTAGTCATCCTGTTATTTCCTGGCCACGGTTCCCGCCTTTTTAGCAGATCAGTAGAGAGAGCTAATTTCAAATGGCTTTTTTTTCTTTTGACGAAGCCCAATTTCTCTGCCGCCTGGCCGGTGATCTGGTGGGTGTCCAAAAGTGTTGGTCATGCCACGGAAGGCACACATGTCACACACACACACACACACACACACACCGGCATGTGGGTATGGGGGGCTGGATCAGCTGGGAGGCTGGCAAAGAAGCCTGTTTCCCTGCTGCTGCAGCTTGTACATGCTGCCGGCGCTCGCCTCCTCGCTGCTTCCCCGACCAGTCACCCAACTAAGCACAGTAGGTAGTGGTGAGGGGTAAGTGAAGCAAGCGCCAGCCAGCATCCCTGCCTTCTTTCTCCACGAGCATGGCCAGAGAGAAATCAGGGGGAGAGAGGGAGGAGAAGGCCATCCCTAGCAGAAGCTCAGCTTTCTCCTCTCTTTCTCCCCATGATTTCTCTCCGGCCAAGCTCGCAGAGGAAGGAGGCAGGGATGCTGGCCAGTGCTCATTTCACTTACTGCTTGCCACTGCCATCTCTGCAGTCTACTGCATGCAGCCCTGCCTGCCCTGCTTAGCTGGGTGGCTGGCCGGGAAAGGAGTGAGGGGGCGAGCGCTGGCCAGCATCCCTGCCTCTTTCCTCTGGAGAGAAATCAGGGGGAGAGACGGAGAAGGACATCCCTAGCAGAAGCTCGGCTTTCTCCTCTCTCTCTTTGCTTCACTACAGTCCTCCAGATAAATGTTGCTTATTTCTCTTATCAAGAATTTTCCTAGTCTTATAGGGGTATGGTATATTTCCCATTCACCAGTAGATGGTGCCCTGAGATTAGGTTTAATTGATTAATCCAAATTTAGTTCAGTTTATGGAAGCAAAGTCAGCTATTCAAGTAGATTCAAGTAGATAGTTCCAGCATTTTATAATGCCTTTCCAAAACAATGTCTATCCAGTTCAAAAGTCCAATTTTCTATATTTAAAATGTCTTTAGCTTTTCTCCCCTTAATTCCGTTCTTTCAGGTCTAGGATTTTTCTCTCTATGGTTGTTTGCCGCTTTAAGGTTAGGATCTAAGTAAAAAAGGAATCTTCTCACCCAGCTCCAGTCACTGTTCATCTACACCGCTCCTGCACATTTCTTTGTTGCCTCTGCTGTCCCAGCTTCATGGCAGCCATGATGGCTGTCTCTTCTCCTCATCATAGATGAGAGAGAAGACCTGGATCAAACAGGAGAGTAACAGTTTGCAGTACTTAATAGTACATTAAAATCAAAGCATACGTTTCATGGATTTTACAGGTTTTGCACCTCTAATGATGCAAACAGCAATACTAAAAAGTAAAACAAGATGCAACTGTCAGGGTTCCGATGGATGTCCTAATTAACCCACGAGAAATCCAGTTATTTATTAGGCACAACATGTCAGCACTGTTTCCATTTGATATCAACTCTGCCGCACACAATTTATGGTTCAACTGTGACCCTGTTTCCCCCCTCCTCCCAGAGTGTGTCATTAATCATTGTCCAAAAAGGCACTTTTATGGTCCCGGCTCCGGTAATCGGAGATCCAACCTTGAGGAAGGTACGCATGGAATGTGCTTCTGAAAGTGGCTGCTGAACTGCTCCATCAGTTCTCTCCCCTTCATGCCCATGGCAACTCGAGAGCAGACCATGATTGCTTTGCGAGTTGACAGCAACATTTAGAGCCAACTTTATAATGATAATCCAAAGCATAAATCCCAACAACACTAACTGCTAATGATAATTCATAAAAAGGCTGAAGTTAACATTCTGAAATTAACAACTTTGGAAACTGTTAACTTTTGTTAATGATGAACATGGATGAATATTTGGACTATTTTAAAATATCCCCTCTATGTAGAGGAGCGTAGATGATATTAATCCACACACCCTTTAAACTCCAGACTCTGATTTGGATAAAAATCTAATGGGGAGAGAAAGGTTATATCTCTTCTCTATCCAGCCCTTTTTTGTTGTTCAGCATTTCTCTAAAGGCCATTCTCAATTTTCTCCCCTAGAAGTTAATACTATTGATGAATAATATATAAATATTCTCTGAGCAAACCAGCAGTAGCAGTAGCCGGAACCCACCCGATTGGACCTGCCTTCATTCTGAAGAAGAGTTCATGATTTGCTGTTTCTTCATGCCACTAGTGTCAAAGGAGTCCACTTCAAAAAATTCAGGACAATCGTATCCAATCCTGGTATGTTTTAGGTGCATTTAGTCTACAACTCTGTGTTCCCAGCCAGCATGATCTCAATTTGTCAGGAAATTCTGAGAATTGTAGTTATGTCTGAAAAGGATCAGTTTGAAAACAGCTTCTATAGAATTAAGAGAGCAAATATCATTTAGACTAGTTTTATGACCCTCATCAATTACACCTTTGGGGATTAATTGTGATGAACATACTGGAATATTTAATTTTCAGTTATGGATGTGGTATCACTTAACTGATTCAAGTGATGTGTTATTCCAGCTAGCAATTTTTTAAACTACATTGAACTTATAAAGTTCCACTAATTTAATGGTCTTATTTTCTTTTGGGCCCCAAAATAAGCATTAGGCCTTATTTTGGGGGGCGCCTTATTTCCCCCTCTACTTTGCTTCATGATGGGGCAAGTGGCCGCATGGTGTGCCTGTGGCAGTCGTTGGGGGGGGGGAGCTGCCCCATGTCCTCCACTCCAGCTTACCTCAGGACCCCCACAGCCAGGCCATCCATGGTCTGACAGTTGCCTCACTTTGTGGTAGCAGCTCCAGCAGCCCCATCCAGCAGGACTCCATGTGGCTGCTAGCCTACTTATTCTGTTTGCTCACAGCCACAATGGAGTAGGTGGCTGAGCGATGCGTGGTGATATGGCAATGCCTCATGAGGTGGAGCTGCCTCACACTGGCTTATCTCAGGGCCTCCGCGGCCAGGCTATCCATGCCTTGACACCTGCCTCACCTTGCAGTTGTGGCACCAGCTGGCCTCCTGCTCCATTGCAGCTGTGAGCAAACAGAACTGGGCTGGCGGCAACACGGGCTCCTGCGTATGGTTGCTGGTGCCGCCACCGTGAGGCAATTGTTGGGGTTTGGATGGCCTGGCTGCAGGGGTCCTGAGATAAGCCGGTGCTGGGTATGTGGGACAGCTCCCTCTCTGTGGCACTGGAACATCATGTTACCTCCCACCTCACCTCATGGCTGCGACACTGCGAGCAACCAGATGGAATGGGTGGGTAGCTAGCTGTACAGGCTTTTAAGTAGGGCTTATTTTGGAGGGGGTAGGGCTTATATTAGGCACATGCATAAAAACATGCTAGAACCTATTTTTGGGGAAAGAGGGTAACATTTTTAGCCTCTTCCTTAACCAATCAGCACCTCTCAGTGCTGAGACAATACAATTCCCTTCTCGATGCAGCTTCCTGTTCCCATGCTTTCAACAAAATCTGAAGTATAGTATTTGGAAGTATAGTGATATCTGAAAATATAGTTTTTGGAAGCGTCAGGAATGGGAAATCATATTCCATGGGATCCAAAGTAATATGCCAAATACATTGCAGACCCTCTAGCCCTCCAGATGTTTCTCTTGGCATTCTTCACTGAGCTGGTCTTGTCTCAAATTGCCATTGAATACATTCTAGAGGATTATTGCTACTTACAAATTAGAATTTATAATGTTCAAAGCAGCAAAGTTTCAGTCTTTTTAGAACTATTGGTCAATAATATTGACATTATCTGAACAATCTACTACAGCTGCAAGAATGTATGCCTGTTAGGAAATATTAAGACACTAATAAATCTAGCTCATTTAAAAAAAAGTATTTAAATACAAAAATAAAATATCAGAACTTAAATCACATCAGGTAAAAAGGTTAAAAAAAGACTGATTGAGAAAGCATTTCGTATTTATAAAAAAGAACACATTTCAATATTTAAAAATAAAAATATTGCAATATATTTTGAATAATGAGTCCCAAAGAAAAGGTTATCATACCTGTACTGAAATCATAGCCATGTTCATTGGATTTTAGTTCCTGCTCTTTATTTAAATTCCCCTATGTCATTTGTAAGTAATTATAGAAACTCTTGAAGCAGGAAATCTAAGTTTACATCCACTGGACTATTAGCCCCTCTTTGGTGGGGAGACAAGCCTGTGCATGTGGATAGTCAGAAGCCTGCAGATGCTGGACCTTCCTGGATGCAGCGTCAATTTGTGAGGCAACTTCAGTGGAAAGCCCCAGATGCAGGACAGCACTCAGCAGTAGCAATAGCACCCAAACTTATATACCAAAGCTTTACAGGCCACCTCTCCAAGTAGTTTACAGAGTCAGTATATTGCCCCCAACAATCTGGGTCCTCATTTTACCAACCTTGGAAGGATGGGAAGACTTGAGCCGGTGAGAATTGAATTGCTGAACTGCTAGCAGCTGGCAGTAGCTTGCACTACTGCATTCTAACCACTGTGCCACCATGACTCAATACAAAGAAAGCACTTCACTGAGCTAAGTTATTGTTCAAAAGTTACTCAGTCAAACAATCATAATACTGTACTGAAAGCGACACATTATTTTCTGAGATTCAAAAACAGACTAGAAATTAGAAAAAAAGGTAAATTAATCAATATTGCATTATTATTCAGAAGTAAGCCAGTTTAGAAAACATGGCATACAGAAAACACAGGTGCAGGAACAATCAGAATCCTTTAGCACTCAAAGTAATTTTTTAAAAAAGAAAAGAAACAACATGGTACATCATGAATTTAGTGAACATTTAGCTGTTTACACTAAGAGCAACTGATGCATTTTTAAAAAGAAAAAAAGGATGAGCTACCAAAGATAGCATTTTTAGAAAAGCAAAGCAGTAAAAATGTCATCCAGTTTGTCCCAAAAATTAATTTAGTAAAATCTTGAAAATACATTTTCTTTTTAAAGAAGTCAGAAAATTAATCTATATCAAATAAAACAAAACAAATATTTTTGGTATCAATGTGACTGGCGTCGGGGACGGACAGACGGGGACAAAAACCGTTTAATAAATTTAATATTATTATTGGATCATGAAAAAGCAAAATAAATTAAAAGATCTATAGTATATATATAATTTGCTTGGCATACAATATGACAATTGTGCTTTCATCAGTCAACAGACATCCCCATGACTGAGACGCATTTTCATTATAGCAGTTGGAATTGCTACCCATCAATGACTCAGCCCATGGTAGTGCATTTCCAGGGGATATTGGGTAGAACATACACTATATTGCCAAAAGTATTCGCTCACCCATCCACATAATCAGACTTAGTTGTGAGCGAATACTTTTGGCAACATAGTGTACATTAATGCAAATTACTCCCAATAAAGCATTTGTGACACCTTTAAAAATAAAACAAAAACAGAGAAAATCCAACTGCATGCAGGTGGTAAGAGTTAATACAGTGACAGAAATTAAGACAATTATTTACCAGTTTAGGTACTCTTGGTCAAAATGTAGACTGGATGAACGAACAGAAGCTGACACTTCTGTGTAACAGTTCAACACATTTCTCTGTAAGGTTTGAATGCCTATGGTACTTTATATGGGTGCTTAAGAATCAGAATGAGAAAATGGTGAATATAGCACTGCAGCTTGCATTTTCCCTTCATCAGTGATCATTAACGCTTCCTTTGGCAGAAGTTAGCAGCTTTCACTTTCCTGTTGCTAGTAGTCTTATTTGGACTTTTGATTTTTGCCTCACTTTCATAACATTTCTAACTCAGAAACAATATTGAAGATTGTTTTAAGACCATTTGATTGACCTTGAAGACCATTAAAAAAATTAGCTTTCTATTTTAAATCAATCTGAATCAGAGGTGTTTTGGATAACTATCTTGCTGAAAATTCAACCTATTTTCAGCTTTATTGTGCTTTGACCAAAGATGCATACATTTTTTGCATACAACTATAGTACTGTACATTACCTTAATAAGAGAGCCTGATGCTGAAGGAGTAACTTGCCCAAGGCTATCTAGTGAGCTCTCAGCAAATGAAATTCAAACAGGTAACTTCCTGATTTGTAGTTAGGCCTGTCCCTAAGTACATGTTTTGTAGTACAGCAAGTCACCAACGTAGGTAGCAACTTTTAGTAACCTGAAAGTATTTTATTTTTTAGACACCTGGAAGCCACTGTGATTCAAATCTACTTCAATACATAATTTATGTAATGTTTTGATTTGGAAAAAAAACTGAAATTCAGTGTAAAATTCTTCACGAATTAGAAAGTACCAGAAATAGCTTAATATAATGAACAGTATTAATTCTGTAGCCATGTTTAAATAATTAGACAAATAGAGAAAAGTCTAAATTAATTTCAAAAATAGAAAGTTGAGAAACTAATAAGACAGAACATATGTAGATTTCATCCATTTTGTTTCAAAATTTAAAAGAAGGAAAAAACTTTTTTAAAATGGTAACAACCAGCCAAAGTTGATAGAGCCTACAGCCAAATGTATAGGTAAAACAGGATCAATAGGTGGCAACCTGCTTCTATTTACATTATTGGGATGGATTCCCTGGAAAGAGTTGGATCTGGTAAACTAATTATGAAAGAAAATAGAAAGTACATTTCATGTACCTCCTCCCCATTCTCCCAAATAAGATAACTTTAAGATGAACAGTGTCACAGAGGAGAAAACTGTTCCAATTCAGAGAGAGGATTCTTCTTGAGTTCAGGATAGACTGTTAGAAGAAACAGGAAGAGACAGAAGCCCTCTTCTGTCAACTTTTTTCATTGTTAGGAAAGAAATCATTGCAAAACTGCAAACATTTCAGCCAAAACATTTGATTTATGACTCAATAATATACAAATCACCACCTGAGCTGAGCATCCTGAAATGGTACACATACAAGCATGAACCTGCCCTATCATATTTTTTCTTCATTTTGCCATAATCTCATTTGAGAGAAAAATGTTTGTACTTTTCTGAAGTATTTATTTCTTGCAGAAATTTCTTGGTTTTTTTTTTTTTTTGTATAATAGTTTTTAAGAATGTGAATCCTAGCACAACCTGTGTTTAAGATATCCACAACTATCTATTTTATATAGCACATATGTACGTTTAGCCATATAACACTTGGTAATATTACTATTTTTTTAAAAAAAAACAGTACATGGAGATCAGTGAGCATTAGGACTGTGTAAAAAACAAAACTGCATTTTAATCAAGCTCCAATGGAACACACATTAGTGTCATTGGGATAATTCTTCAGATTATTTCACCTAGGGAATATGCTTTTCATGAAACATGAAACCTAACACAAACATTTTGCAGCTTGTTTTTAAAGTGCAACTTCATTTAAGAATGCCTGTATAGCAGTGGCAAGATCATGTATTCTTCTATAAGAAAGTGTGCCAAAAGAGGGAAGAAAAACTATTTTATTCTTAACTCTACAGTGACTATTTCAAATACTTACTGTTTTTAATTCACTTAGGAACAAAGGACATTCAAAAGTTATATCTATATATAAACACATTCTCTATATAATTATTTCTAATTAAGTATGTTTGAGAAGGAAAGCAAATCAATACATGCATTTCTAAAGCTAATTATCAAAACAAACAACATTATGCAATTTAAGGATTATGAGGTTTAAAATGCTATTTTGGATATTTTTTATTTTTTGTTTGGTTTTCAGAAATCATTGCAATCATGCTTACCCTTACTTCCCACAATTGCTAAAGACTAGAATCTAGTTTTGTTTTGTTTTTTTTAATGAATGAGGCTCCTCTTGACTTTTGGCATTCAAAAGTTCTTTCAAAGTGAAAATACATTAAAAAACAGCAAGCTGGCAGCCATGCATACTTATTTAATTAGGTTAGACTTTAGCAGTGAGAATACTAAAACATTTAATATTCATTGAGCTTAGTGATGAAAAGTTATACGCATACAGAATTGGTCCTATAAAAATGAAAGCTATTTTTATAAATACATTTTGGTACGAAAATTGTTATTTTTTTCTCTATAGCTGTTCAACTTACTTTTGTTTGAATCTTAAAATTATTTTTAAAAAAGGTAAGATTAACATTAGGTGAATCACTTTTATGGAAGACAGCAGTTTTTCCTTAGGTGTTAAAACAAAAAAACCAGAATTCAATAATAAAAGGAAAATGAAAATCAAACATTTAGGCACTTTGAGGACTTGGTTTTAATGTGTGCCATCAATACCGAGGTAATAAAATGACAGTTTTGAAGCTATTGTTGCCATAACTGACAGAAGCATAAATTACTGCGAAGAACATTTTAAAAGGAATAAATCTAACATTTTGCCAAAAGCAAAAAGAATTCTCAAGTTTCTGCTATTCATTGACTTCCAACCAGCCATACTCTCATACAGTTTTCTGTAAGTTTACTAGTAACAACCCTAAGCTGAACATTTGAAAATATGTTCCCCCATGGAGGGTAAAAAACATACAGCATTGTGAACATAAGTTCCACAATTGTGTCACACTTGCTTCCCCCCCTCCCCAAGGCTGAAGTAATAACTACCTTGTTTTGGAAGGCAAAAAGAGTCTTTGAAATAACATCTAATAATAAATGCTGGATCAAGGGATTGCTTGAGGTTCTAACACAAAATCAGAGTATTATTTTGTTTAAGCTAGTACTAAATTTACCCAAATAGATGGGTAAAGCTTCAGTCAAATGTTATTAACCAATCCAAGAAAATGCTATTAAAACATAACAAGTATATTAGAGCAAACCTGGAAGGGTAACATGAACACTGTTACCTAGAATAAAAATGTGTTAAGACTCTAAATGCGTTACACTAAATCCAAAAGAAATCTGTGATTTCCTCATTTCACTTATTTCAAGTCCTAAGTTTGATAAGCAGCATTGTTTGTATTAACTTAATAAAAATACCAGAAACCTTGTGCTCATTAAATATATATGTACATATAAAACATACAAAAAGTACAAGATAGTCACATTAGAAACTATGACAGGTTTCTTTTTTTATTCTTTGTAAAGGATCAAATTTCTGTCCACCAATCTCACTGTGACTTTTGTTCCAGAATTCAGTATAGTGCACAGAATTCAACTACCTGTGCATTCTGTTTTTGTTTATAAAAAAACCACACACACATACCACAGGACAAAAATGGTCTTCTTAAATCAAATTCTATTTGTGAATTCAGCAAAATAATTTCTATAAAATAAAACAGCAAATATTTAAATAGTATAGGGTGGGCTGTATCTGTTTGCAGGGGGTATTTGGTTTTTTGACAGGTTCCAAAATAATTACACACATTCAAGTTACCAATTTTTAATTTAAATACAGTATTTACTAATGAGTTCCTTGAAGTCTTTAAACAAATGTTTACTCTGGAACAGAGGTACCTCGGGTTTATATTTGACTAACCAGTAGTTTATTTACTTTAATCAAACCCTGCTCCTAAGGTTAAGATTTCTCTTATAATGGATATAGAGCTAAGACAATTCTTGCTTTCAAGTAGAATTGTGCATGAGCAGAAAATCAGCAAGTTAACTTGGTGCAGTGTTACTCACAAGTATTGTGTGATTTTGTTGACTTCCACTTCACTGCAGTGCAGTATAAAGGAAAGTATTAGAAGTTTTATCAAATAAGCTCTACTGAAGAAACAAAACAAGCACACCAAATACAGTCTGTTATGCTCCAGGCATCCTGGCATAGCAAAATTTGCATATTTGTTTTAAATTTTTTAATTTCCTATTACTGAAAACTAAGTGTCTTTTTAACCCCATCCAGAGACAGAACTGTCAAACATCAGATGTGAGGAACGTATGTGCAACTGAAAACCATCGGCCACTTTGCCCAACCCCCCCTCCTGTTTTATAACCCAGGTATCTGAAGAAAAGGGTTTAAACAGCAGTTTCATTTTAGACAACTGAAATTTTCTTTCCTTACTGGCTACTCTAACTTGGTGTGAAGCCATGCTAAATGTTACAGCTTAACTATAGCTTCAAGTGATTAACTTAATACCAGAATGGAAAAGGCAATGGAAAGAGACCTAGAAACAAGGTATATCACCAATTTTCCACATCAACCAAAGAATTAAAAGGTTATCAGTCACTATGATGCTCATAGTAAAATGGATTCCAGTGGCAAAGAATTATATGAAAGTATTTTTTCTGGTTGACATGAACAGGCTTACTTTGGGGGGGGGGGCAAGGGTAAGGAGTTGAGTTGATCTAACTGCCATTAGGCAGGCAACACTGGTTGTAGAGCGCAGCAGATATATCAAGAAATTAATTGTTGTAGATTTGAGAGTCTCATTCAAGACGAAAAGAGTTTCTTGTTTAAGAATTAACAGTCAAACATTAATATACTATATACACCTTTGCCATTTACACATTAGCATCAGGCCATTTATTACAAAACACTATACACTTTCCACTGCAGGCAGGTTATATATTGACAGCAATTTTCTGCAGATAAGACAGTGAATAGACTCTTCACTCCATGTTGATTAGGAATAGTTTTTCTAAATATCAGCCAGACACAGAGAAAAGTTGGACTGTAAGGCCTGGGTGCACAGTCTTGATGGAGCAAGTTAATTATATGCATATTCACTATTCTTTTGTCTGAGGTGGTGAAACTTCTTCACTGCCTTCAAAATTTTCTTGTGCTCGTTGGCCAGTTCGCTGAGGATTGTTCATATGGTGTGCTGCAGGGCCTGTATATGGTTGTCCATGCACATGGTTATTCTGTAAGAAAGAAAATAAAATTTTAAGAACAATCATTTGACTTTCTTTACTTAAATAGCTGCTTGGTGGACTAGTTTGTAACAGTCTAGATTAAAACCTATCTGTTAACATCAATAAAACACAAAATAATTTATAATGAAACCAAAATGTCAATTCACTGTTTAACTATATGCAAGAACTGAAGAAAAAATAAAGATGCTATCCAATCAATAAAAACAAATAGCTGGGGGAAAGAAGGGAAGTATATTCAGAATTGAAATGGTGAGAAATTAGTAGCATTATTTATTAAAGAAAACTCATTAATTTTTTTGCCCCCAAGATACCGTACTCTTTGAATCAAACATAGCAAAATAGAGGAGAGCGGGGCTGATGTCGCTACGACACGACATGCAATCTTGGAGCTTCAGGATTGCTGTCGATATCTCTGCTGCTGGATGGTCCTTTTGGACCTAAATGGTCCCGTAGAGACGGTGATAGAGAAGGACACATCCTGCTGATCTCAGGGACATTGCAAAGTCCCTGATTGAACCAGGAGAAGTTCTTTTTTCCGGCGAAAGAGAAGCAGCTATTGAAGCTGCAGAAGGTTGGGACAGCCCCTGAAGGGAAGAAAAGCAGGAGAGAGAGAGTGTGTCGAAATGGTGAGATAAATTTTACTATTAGAGAACACCCAAAAACCCTATTTTTCCTCTTTTTTCATATTTGTGGATTATGATTTTCTTTCTTTTCTTTTTACAACGCTCGGCTGGATTGTTTGCTCTTAAGCACTTTTTTCCCCTTCTTCTTAAGTTCGGAATTTAAAGAGAGGGGTAGAGGCAGAGGAAAAAGAAGCAACTGCCATCTAGAAGCTGGAGGCTTGGAAACATTGTCCTTTTTATTTTCTTTGAACATCTGACTTATATCTAATACTTCAAGGCTCCTGATTTTGTTTATTTAAAGTGATAGTGGGAAGAGTATCGATTGTTTATGCAAGTGCTCTTCTGGAGTACTATCAATAGCTGGACTGGAGTGAAGAGAAAACCTTGACTTGAAAGATTATATGAAGTTTGAAACTTAACAAAAAGCTTTGGATGTTTTCTGGCAGTGTTTATAACCTGGAAGAATAGCGCAACAAGAAGAAAAAGAATTAACATTGCAAATGTTTATGTTTGAAATTCAAAAAGTACAAATAAGTAAAAAAAAATTAAAAAGAGGATGGAGAACATAGAACAAAAAACAGAAAGAATAGAGGGAAGAGTTGAGAATATTTATAAAATGATGAAATTTGAGAATAGAGTTCAAAAAATTGAAGAAAAATATGAACAAAGGTATAAGAAAATTGTTGATATTGACAGCAAATCGGGCATGGTTGGAAATGACAGGAGTGGAATGTTGAAAGGAGAGATTAACAAACTGGAACCCTATCTCAAACCTCAAAACATGGAAGAAAAGGGAGAAAATTTGGCAGAAACAATGAGAGAAATTTTGGCAGAAGCACCGATGATAACTAAAGGCAAGCAGATGGAACGAACAGATGGAGGGTTTCGAGTTTTTACAAGATACGCCAGGAACAATAAGGTGCTAAGAGAAGTCCACATAAGACTATCAAGAAAATAATTAGAATACAAATACCACAAATGGCAAGAGATATAGGACTGCACTACTACTGGAAGGATACAGGATGAAGAAATGAAATATTAGAATAAAAATTAAGTTAAACTTAAGTTAAATTTAGAGTATAATGTATAAAATAAAGTAATAATAGAGCTAAATGCATATTTATATACTAGATTGATAATATGAAATTTTATATAAATTGTAAGTGAGGACTATGGAGAGGATGTTTAAAAGCTTTGTTATAAAAGATAAATAATTCTATATCGAATAGAATATAAAGATGTATTACTATTGGATGATTTCAGATGATGTAAATGCCATAATATAAATTTATCTTAAATTTAGAATATTTTACATTAAAAAGATGTAATAATAGCTATAGTCAAATGAATGTTTAATAACCATAACAATTGTATACATATATATTAGAATGATATGAGTCTTTATGTAAATTGTAAGTGAAGACTATTGTGAGAAAGCACAAAGGTTTTGTAACCAATCGACACACTGTAAGTAATTGGAGAGTAATTTTTATTTTGTGCGTTTATATCTGCATGTTTAACGTTTGTCTAAAAATTTAAAAAATATATTAAAAAACATAGCAAAATAATTTACATCATATGTATTAACTAAACTAATTTTAAAAATTTGTATATAATAATGTAATATGAACTGGGATCAATTATAACCTAAATTTGAAATAAAAATTAGTCATGGTGCAAGTTTGGAAGAGAGAAAAGCAATCTCTTGAGAATAAACCATATATTTACAGGTAAGGGAGGTGATGGATAAAACATTGTCAATATTGTGACAATTAGATCTACATCTAGAGACATCAGTAAAGAAAGCAAAATGAAGGCAAATAAGCAGGAACTACCGTATTTTTCAGAGTATAAGACGCACCGTTTTTCCTCAAAAAAGAGGCTGAAAATCTGTATATGTCTTATACATCAAAAACAGCATTTTTTTGCCTCCCAAAGCCCCGCCCCTTCACCAAAATGGCTGTGCATACCCTTATGGAGGCTTTCAAAGAGCTGCTGGGGGCTGGGGAGGGCAGAAATAAGCAACAAATGGTCTGTTTTTTGCCCCCCCCCAGCAGCACTCTATAAGCCTTTATAAGGCTAGGCATGCAATTTTTTTGACAAAAAGCGGGCCCGTTTTTGCGAAAAACGGGCCATTTTTTGCTCATTTATCTACCTACCTACTCTCTCCCTTCCTCCCTCCCTCCCTCCCTCCCTATCTACTGTATTTCTCTCTCTCTCCCTCTACCAACCTACCTACTGTATTTCTCTCTCTCTCCCTCTACCTAGCTACGCACTCTCTCTACCTACCTACTCTCTCTCCCTACCTACTGTATTTCTCTCTCTCTCTCCTTCTACCTTCCTACCTACTGTATTTCTCTCTCCCTCTATCTACCTTCTTACCTACTGTATTTCTCTCTCTCCCTCTATCTACCTATCTATCTACCCTCTCTCTCCCTACCTACTGTATTTCTCTCTCTCTCTCTACCTACCTACTCTCTCCCTCTCCCTACCTACCTACTGTATTTCTCTCTCCATCCCTCTACCTACCTACTTTTTTTTAATTTGCCTCTTCAAAACCTTGGTGTGTCTTATACTCCAGTGCATCTTATACTCCGAAAAATATGGTAATACTAATCAATTTAACAAATGGGTTAATAAAGATAAAACAAACAATGCAATTATTATAACATAATTCGTATCAAATAACATGATTTTACTTTTGCATAGACAGTGTGTCATTTTAGCAGCATATAACATTTAAGAGATTAATTTTATATGCTTGCATTTAATGTAATTTCTTTCTTTCATGCCTGTTAAGAAAACTGAAAATTCAAAATCCACTACACAAACTATTCTTGAACTATTTCAGATAACCTTGCAAATGAACTGTAGCAGAGGTGGGTTGCTCCCGGTTTGGCCTGGATTGGGCGAACCAGTAGTGGCAGCGGTGGGCTCTGCCCACCGACCTGGATGTTTCTGCGCAGAGGTGAATGAACCAGTAGTAAAAATAATGGAAATCCACCACTGAACTGTAGAATCAGATCAGTGGTGACTGAAGCATATGCCCTTAGCCTGGGGCCAACTCTAGGTTAAGACTACGAAGACACAGGTCTACAGGCACCAAATTGAAAAACACAGTAAAAAGGCGAAAAGAAATAAAGGCACACTCTTGAGCATTTAGTATAATTTTCCAGTGTAATAGGATGAAATGTTGGAGAAAAGGAAAAAAAGGTTTGGGGTTAAAAAATAAGTGCTAAATCTTAAAATCCTGAAAAAAAAAGAAGAGTGCGTTTTTGAAATTTCTAAGAAAATTGTAAGATGAGCCAAACCAGGAGGCGCCTGCTGTAAACTTTATTGGGATTCTTTCTTGAAAGCTGCAGTGCCAAGAGTTGGGAGCGCCTTCTGATCATGCGCGTGTGTCTCTCTGTGCTGGATAAGAGTGAGCGCACCTTCCATGACTTCCTTTGCGAGTTTGGGTGGAGAGAGAGGGGGGAGGGAAGAGGGAGACGGACAGACAGACACTCCTGGCCGGCACTCCTGGCACTCCTAATAAAGGGAACGTTTAAAATCGGTGTGCTTGTCATGTTTGAGAACCAGGTCAGAACACTTTGCCTAGGGCACCAAAGTACCTAGACCTGACCCTGACATCAGCACTATGTTTTGCAATCAGGACCTAATATATGTTTACCAGCAATTTCTGTAAGCTACAGCTTATATAATCAAACTGATTTGAGAATTATAGAGTAAAACTTTTGGAGTGTGCTTATTGTCTTCTATCATTAGCAGTCATTTTATGCAAAATGTACACATAGTTTTCAATATTTTGAGGCATTTAGGCTTGCTTTATAAAATTGCCCTGCAAGGACCAACAAATGTTTGCAGTGTCCATGAGGCTGGCTGTGATTAGAAAGACAAGAGATGGAGTTGTCTTTCACTGACACTATAGTGAAGTAACAAATTCTCTTTAAGATTCATCTCTGTTCACCTGTTGATATTGGGTGCCAGGTGAATGGGGGTACAACGGAGCATCTTCTGGTGGAGAAGATTCATGCTCATCAGGAGCATCTGGATCATCTGGCTCCTAGATATTAAAAAAATTGGCAAAGTATTTTATCTGTTTCTTTTTAATTTAAAAACGATTATTTTCCTACACATTTGTTAAGCTTACACAGTACAGACATTTTAACTCATAGATCTAATAATTTTAAATTACCAAATATAAAATGAAGTCATTCCATTTTTGTGCATGCATCACTCTCAAAGGGAATTTTATACGTACAGTATATCACAGAAGTGAGTACACCCCCACACATTTTGTAAATATTTAAGTATATCTTTTCATGTGACAACACTGAAGAAATGACACTTGACTACAATGTAAAATAGTGATTATACAGCTTGTATAACAATGTAAATGTGCTGTCCCCTCAAAATAGCGCAACGCACAGCCATTAATGTCTAAACTGCTGGCAACAAAAGTGAGTACATCCCTTAGTGATAATGTCCAAATGCGGCCAAAAATGTCAATATTTTGTATGGCCACCATTATTTTCCGGCACTGCCTTAACCCTCTTGGACATAGAGTTCACCAGAGCTTCACAGGTTTCCACTGGAGCCCTCTTCCACTCCTCCATGATGACGTCACAAAGCTGGTGGATGTTAAGAGATCTTGCACACCTCCACCTTCCGTTTCAGGATGCCCCACACATGCTCAATAGGGTTTAAGTCTGTAGATATGCTTGGCCAGTCCATCACCTTTACCCTCAGTTTCTTTAACAAGCCAGTTGTCATTTTGGAGGTGTGTTTGGGGTTTTTATCATTTGGAATACTGCCCTGTGGCTCAGTCTTTGAAGGGAGGGGATCATGCTCTGCTTTAGAACGTCACAGTACATGTTGGCATTCATGGTTCTCTCAATGAACTGTAGCTCCCCAGTGCCTGCAACATTCATGTAGCCCCAGACCATGACATTCCCTCCACCATACTTGACTGTAGACAAGACACACTTCTCTTTGTACCTCTCACCTGGTTGTCGCCACACACGCTTCACACCATCTGAATCAAAAAAGTTTATCTTGGTCTCATTGGACCACAGGATGTGGTTCCAGAAATCTATGTCCTTAGTCTGCTTATCTGCAAACAGCAAACTGTTTGCGGGCCTTCTTTAGAAAAGGCTTCCTTCTGGGATGGCAGCCCTGCAGACCAATTTGATGCAGTGTGCAGCATATGTTCTGAGCACTGACAGGCTGACCCCCCCACTCCTCCCCCCCCTTCAACCTCTGCAGCAATGCTGGCAGCACTCATACATCTATTTCCCAAAGCCAACTCTGAATATGATGCTGAGCACGGGCACTCAACTTCTTCGATTGACCATGATGAGGCTTCTTCTGAGTGGAACCTGTCCTATTAAACCGCTGTATGGTCTTGGCCACTGTGCTGCAGCTCAGTTTCTGGGTCTTGGCAATCTTTTTATAGCCTAGGCCAGGCATGTCCAAAGTCCAGCCCATGGGCCAATTCTGGCGCGTTTTGAAATTTTGAGCGGCCCGCAGCCTCTTCTCCCCACTGGCTCAGCCTGTCACTCATCCCTGCCAGCCGGCGTTTTTTCCTTCACCCCACATTAATGTTAATGATTCAAAGAATGGCAGGCTGAATGGTTGGCCCCACATTTTTACCTCACCAAATCTGGCCCTCCTTGCAAAAAGTTAGGACATCCCTGGCCTAGGCCATCTTTATGTAGAGCAGCAATTCATTTTTTCAAATCCTCAGAGAGTTCATTGCCATGAGGTGCCATGTTGAACTTCCAGTGACCAATATGAGAGTGATAACACCAAATTTAACACACCTTCACACCTGAGACCTTGTAACACTAATGAGTCACATGACACCAGGGAGGGAAAATGGCTACTTGGGTCCCATTTGAACATTATCGCTTAGGGGTGTACTCACTTTTGTTGCTGTGATATACTGTATGTACTTAACATCTTGGTATATTAACATCTGCAACCCTCTTGCCACTAATCAATGACCCATTCTACTAGTGTTACGTGTTTGTCATCTACATTTTCTTCATTGTGAGGTGCTGTACGTACAACAGAGTGCTCCCAATAATGGAGAAAATAGAAAATACTGCATATTCTACCTCACACAGGAGTGAGTTCCTGCCAGTTCTAACCTCTTCTATAGAAGAGGTTCCACAAATTTACAGTGCCGTTTAGAACCGGTTCCAGCTCCCTCCCCCCGCCCGTCCGCACATCATCAAGATGAAGAGTGAGAGGAGGAATTCTAGGAGTTGAAGTCCACAAGTCTTAAAGCAGTCAAGTTTGAATACCCCTGGGGTTTTTTTCTGAAGGATTAGGGGTGCAAGGGTCTTGTAACTTGACAGCTTTAAGACTTGCACACTTCAATGCTAGAGTTCCTGAGCCAACATGACTGGAGGAGGAATTCTGGGAGTTGAAGTCTACAAGTCTTAAAGCTGTCAAGTGTGAACACCCCTGGGGGTTTTTTTCCCTAAAGAGTTAGGGGTGCAAGGGTCTTGTAACTTGACAGCTTTAAGACTTGCGTGCTTCAAATGCCAGAGTTTCTAAGCCAACATTTTGGTTGCTAAGCAAGAGCGTTGTGAAGTGAATCTCACCACATTTTGCAAGTGGCCATGCCCACCCAGTCACATGGCCGGCAAGCCACTCCCACAAAGCAGGCCACACCTACAGAAGAGTTTCTAAAAAATTTTGAAACCCACCACTGGCCTCACACTAAATTTACAGGGCTCTATTCCACTGGAATTACGCATGTTTGACTATGCTGACTTTTGCCCAAGAATACACAATACACAATTATTTTAGTGAGCTCCAAACAACTACATATAATTCAATATTTATTGATTACTAATAAGTCAAAAATGTTTGCTAAATTGATTATTCTCACATTGACTATGCATATGAGGCACTGGAATAACAAAGGATCAGCTCAGAACTTCTAATGGTTGCTGAAGTAGTTTTTTTAGTTGAATAAGTCCAATGCACTGATTTTGGCTCTCTGTTTATGTTTTAAATAAGTGTGCGATACAGGACCACTCTATGGTAAATTGAGCTTTTATTGTGAAAAGAAAATAATCATGAATATGAAAACTGGGCTTGATAATAACTGAAATTTACTGATTTACATAAATATCACCAAGCTCTCTCATATCTTTTCTTTTTCTATTGCATGCTCAACATGTTTGATATAAAGATTTATAGAAGTTCAAAACTTTGAACTCTACTATGGCTTAATTTGTAGTATGGAGAAATCTTGATAAAATCAAAGAAATAAAAAATCTGCAAATTTAGAGAACATTTAGTGAATCTCCTTTTTATGTAGGATTTTTCCCTCAATATGTTGTACCAAGGGAAATAGCATCTTGGTATAATGTACTCATTAATATTAATATTTTATATCCAATTTTAACATGAAAATCATCAGCTGTTTTTCAAGATTTAACCCAATTAAAACAACTTCATTAACTTACTGCATGAAGAAACTATAAATTTCTGGTTTTAAAAGCTCATATTAAAGTGTTATATCATAATATCAATCCATATATCTATTATATAAGCTGTAATTCTATTAAGTATTTTGCGATAGATTATCTGTGTACCAATGAATTTCAAAATCACATTAGATTTCTCACCTCTTCGGGGCACAGTTCACAAGCCTTTGCAAGAGTCATTCTTGCACTGTGAGATCTTTCCAGAAAGTAACCATTTGATGTTTCATTACTCTGTACTGGTGGAGACCAGTTATTGTATGTATACTGTGGGTTGCCAGTGTAAGGCCTACGTTCTAGCTCATCTCCAAGCCACTCTACTGCCCAGGTCCACTTTCTCTTCAAATCTCCATTACTCTGTAGAGATAAAATGAGGTCATTCCATATTTGAAGAATTATTCCAATTCTTCCATTCTATTCAGCTTTTAAATATAATGTATTGCTTCTTGCTAATGACTGAAAATTAAAGAAATACTAAAAAGGGACTTTCTTTAGAGAGGCAGGATTTCACTCAATATTAACTTGATTTACCTACTGTATTTTTTGGAGTATAAGAAGCACCTTTTTACCCCCCAAAAGAGGGTACTGGTGGAGTGTGAAAATCTGGGTGCGTCTTATACTCCAAATGTAGCCCTGCCCACCTGGTCCGCATGTTGGATTTTTGGTGGTTCTAGGCAGCGGGGAACCTCACTTCCACATAGAGCCTGATTCTCGAAGCAGCCCAAGGAATTGCATTGAAAGCCTTTTGAAGGCCCCCTCAGTAGCCGTCAAGTGCTTGGCGCCCCTCTGACATCCGTTGAGCCTCCTCCCACCGCGGATGCACCTTCTCTTTTCCCCTGGCCAGATCCGCCACCTGAAACGTGAGGATCATGGAGGAAAGAGCTTTCAGGTGGCAGAGCCTTCCGCATGCACCATTTTTGGAATCAGGGAGGGGATCCGCTGCCTGAAAATGCTTTCCTCCACGATCCTCAGGGGTGTCAGAAGGGTGGCAAGGGCTTGGCGGATCCTGAGGGAGTTGAGCCTTCTCCACTCGCAACGTCATCATCCTAAGGGTATCGCTGGCAGCTGCTTCCTGCAGCTCAGGAGGCTCAGCTCAGGAGTTCAAAGAAGGCTTTGAATCAAGCTTGATTGTACCCCATTCCACGTTTTTAACTTCGCAATCTAGCGTCCAGAGAAATCTAGCATCTCCGAGGCACCTCTCATTTGCAGGAAGAATAGGAGGGCAGCATATACAAAAGCCTCTGAGTAACTGCAAAAGAAAGCCGCACTTGGAACCTGCCGAAAACTGTCGCCCGAAAAGCACGGCTTTCCCAGTTACTCAGAGGCTTTTGTATATGCCGCCCTCCTTCTGCAAATGAGAGGTGACCAGGGACGCTAGATTTCTTTGGACGCTACATCAGGAAGTTAAAAACCTGGAATGGGGTACAATCAATCTTGATTCAAAGGCTTTGGTTTTGGATCGTTGCGCTGCCACCCAAAAATGCTGTTACAGTGATCTCTGCAGAGCCCACTTCACCTGCCCTTTCTCAGGCAGTTCCAGGCAGCAGAGATCGCAGTAACAGCGTTTTGGGGTGGCAGCGAAGCGATCTCAGGAGCTTGATTGTATCTCATTCTAGGTTTTTAACTTCCCAATCTAGCAATCATAGAAAGCTTTTGTAGAGAGGAGACTGTTCCTCTTCTCTTCCTCACCCCCACCTCCAATCTGCCCGGATCTGTCATGCAGCAAAGAGATATGGTAGCTGGGAGCCTGGCACCTGCTTTTGTACCGAGACTAAGGAAGGTGGGTTGCGAAGAGGACTGTGAACAAACCAGGTTTTTCAAGGAGGCAGCCTTGCCAGGTTGTATTCTTTGGGCTTCCCTTTTGCTGCTCAGGCACAACTACAAGAATCCATTAATCCAAGTGGAAGGGATCCCCACCCCTCCTCGCCCAATGGGCCGTTCCCAGCCGATCGCAGCAGTGGCAGTTCGGCAGCCCTCAGGTGTCTTTCTCTCCTCACTGAAGAGAAGAAGCGAGCCGACTGCTGCTCCTTAGGCCAAGCAGTTCTGTGTGTGCTGGTCAGAGGGAAAAAAATAAAGTGCAGAGAAATATGTTCAGTCCTCCCCTGCCGTGGGGTGGGGTAGAGAAAAGCAGATTTAAGATGGATAAAAGCCTTACCCTTTAGGATGATCGAGCCCCCACAGATCACGTTTCTGCCCTCCCCAGCCCCCAGAAGCACTTTGCAGGCCTCCCAAACTCTGCATGCCTCAGTTTTCAGAGGGTTTGGGATGCCTGCAGAGTGCTCCAGGGGGCCGGGGAGGGCAAAAAGCTTTTTTAAAAAAATTACCTCTTCAAAATCTTGGTGCGTCTTATACTCTGAAAAATACGGTAGTTTATTCTGTTGAGAATTCAGTTGTGACCAAAAAAGGCTCCATCAATCCATGTTTTTTTTTCAATGAGCATCACACAAACAATATTGAAACAATTACCTGTAAAATTTGATACGCCACAGGACAGTTGCTGAAGAGAGCCACCATACATTTTATACACTGGTAAGCCCTTTTTTGATAATGGTTCTTGGATCGTTGAATGGTATCAAACAACCCATCACGATCATCTGGAATTCCTTTAAGTGCATTGTGAATCCTTAGGAAACCCAAACAAATCAAAAGATCAGAATTTCCCAAAGGCTAAAAATCTATATAACTGCCCCTGTTATAAAAAGGTAATTTTATTACTTTTCAACTTGTCCTCTGGAATAGACCCAGTTATTTCACAATGAAAGAACTGATATTCAGCAAAGGCAAATTTATGTTAATTTCTAACATTTTTTTCATTACTACTGAGCTACAAAAGAAGGAAGGATTCATTAAAATCACCTTTCCTCACTTTTCTGAGATTTGTTTTAAAAAATAGCAAGCAGCTTTGTAATTTAACATAGTGGATGAGTATCACTTTCTTAATATTAGCAGAAACTTCTGTTATATAATAAATAAAAGGGAACACAGAATACCTTGGAAGATAATTGCACAGAATCAACTTAAGAAGCAACAAAAACCATAATGCTTGTACCTATAATATCTGAAACTGTAACTAATATTGATAGAATATCCACTTATCTATATTCATTAAAACATCTAAATAGCAGAATATTAAATACCTATTATATAAATATAATTATGCTGAAACTATTAAAAATGAGAAGATGGAGCAATATATCTTCTTTATATCTAGATTTAATGATATGTTAAAGGGTTGAGCTAATTCTATCCTACTACTTTTAATTATTCTTTTGTATATTCTTTATTACACTGTGTGCACAATTATTAGGCAAGTTAGTATTTGTGATCACTGGCGCATCAAATATTTTGTTGCAAATAGTCAACAGGGTCGCAAGAAACGTCTTGAGGAAAATAGACGCACATTAACCGTCAAAGATTTTAGAAGAATCAAATGTGAAGCTACCAGGAACCCATTATCCTCAGAACCCAGAACTGCAACATACCTGGAGTGCCCAAAAGTACAAGGTGTTCAGTGCTCAGAGACATGGCCAAGGTAAGGAAGGCTGAAACCCAACCACCACTGAACAAGACCCATAAGTTGAAATGGCAAGACTGGGCTACGAAATATCTGAAGGCAAGATTTTTCAAAGGTTTTATGGACTGATGAGAGTGACTTTTGATGGACCAGAAGGATGGGCCCTTGGCTGGATCACTAACGGGCCCAGAGCTCCACTTTGACTCAGGCGCTTGCAAGATTGATGTGGGGCACTGGTATGGGCTGGCATTATTAAAGATGAGCTAGTTGGACCTTTTCGGGTTGAAGATGAACTCAAAATCAACTCTCAAACCTACTGCCAGTTTTTAAAAGATACTTTCTTCAAGCAGTGGTACAGGAAAAAGTCTGCATCTTTCAAGACCACCATGGTTTTTATGCAGGACACTACTCCATTGCATGCATCAAAGTACTCCACTGTGTGGCTAGCCAGTAAAGGCCTTAAAGATGAAAGAATAATGACATGCCCCCCTTCCTCACCTGACCTAAACCCTATTGAGAACGTGTGGGCCTTTCTTAAATGGGACATTTATGGTGAAGAAAAACAGTATACCTCTCTGAACAGTGTCTGGGAGGCTGTGGTTACTGCAGCACAAAAAGTTGATCGTCAACAGATCAAGAAACTGACAGACTCTGTAAATGGAAGGCTTATGACTGATTTTGAAAAGAAGGGTGGCTATATTGGTCACTGATTTTTTGTTTTGAAATGTCAGAAATGTTTATCTGTACATTTTGAGTTTTTAAAAAAATTATTCTCACCTTAGATGCAAATAAACGAGTGAATGGACAAATGTTCCTTTTCCATTTAGTTGCATAATAATTCTGCACACTAATAATTGTCCAATAATTGTCCACACAGTGTATATTAGCAATGCTATATTTACAGTTTCACTTTGACACATCTTTAGTTATTATATTTTACCAATAAAATATTTACGTTAGAAAATGTTGTCTTAGAAATATAATTATCCATTACACCCCCCCCCCCCCAGTACAAATGCATACATAAATTTCAAATCTGTCATTCTGACTTTGAATAAATTCCATCCAATTATTAACTGATCTTTTTTCTGGGGCAATAGGGTACCCCATCGTCACCTGAATATCTCTTGCTCAAATACATAATTTACATTGTTACAGAAGTATAATTTGCCTTTGTTAGGCAAGTTAATAATTAGTTTTAGGCTTCTAGTAGATTTTCAAACAGAAGAAAAGACCAAAAATCTCAAATGCTAACCTGTGAGTCTGCCAAGAATCCTCAATTAGTAAGATTTGGAGAAGTAGATCCAAATAAGGTCGAAGTTCATATGTGTAAGAATAAGCAACCTTGAAAGGAAAATATTTACATACAACTTCTGATAATTCAAACGTATTATCATAAATAATATGTATCATGAATTAGTATTATGAACCTTTTGAGGTCATAACAAACTATTGGTTTGTTGTTTTAAATAAGATTTTATAATTACATGATTAATTACTCTTCATGTACATATGCCTCTGAGTCTAGGTATGTATATGTCCATATGTAATCGTGTGTGTGTAGAAACCACTGAATTCTAGGAACATTATTAAAATAAAAATATTAAAAATACACAAGTATTTTCCAATGTTTTATACTTTCCCACTAAATTAGTTCACGTTAATATCAAATCAATTATCCTAAATTTGGGGAAATCTATTTTTCCTTCTCCTATTCATATTCTAGTTCTACTAATACATGACTATGGCTTCTGATTTTAGAAAGCCATTAAAATAAAATATAGACGAGTCAACTTGTGAGTCTACTGTACTACAATACCAAACCAAGAACTGCAGCTACATTGCAACTAACTATGGTTTTTGTTTTGATAGTACAGTGAAACTTTGATTTAAATGACTGACTGCGAAGGGAAGGTCTCCATTATTTACAAATGTGCATTATATATAAAGTTTCATTGTTACAGCAATTTAGCTCATGTGCATGAAGTCACCATAATGAAAGTTGTATCATTTTAATGCATAACATTTATGTCATAATTTCATTATACAAATTAAGTAAACCACTGTGGAAATATGGTCTATCTTTGTGAAGGCAAACCTATGGCACACGTGCCACAGGTGTCACACGAAGCCATATTTGCCGGCAGGGCAGCCCTCAGCTCCAGCTGATTTTCAGCCTTCCGGAGGGCCGGGGGAGGTCATTTTCGCTCTACCCAGGCTTCAGTTTTACCCTCTGGACCTAGAGAGGGTGAAAAACAAACCCAATGGCCCAACCGTAAGTTTGGGAATGAACCTCCGGTTGGTCCGTTGGGCTGTTTTTCACCCTCCCCCAGCTGCCCTCCGGAAGGTAGAAACGGATCGTTTCCAAACAGTTGCCCGTTGGGCCCATTTTTCGATCTCCCCAGGCTTCAGGAAAGCCTCCAAAACCTGGGGAGGGCAAAAACTCCCCCCCACATGGGAGGGTCGGGCGTGCATGCACAGGTGGGTGGCGCACGCATCATCGATCACTGTTCTATCTCATGTAAAATCCTTTGTTAATTGAGTTTTGCCATATAGTGTGAATTAAACTGCATGAAAACTGTTTATGAATTGCTTCCCATGCACTGAAGTTGCTTCTTCAACAGTAAAAATTGGTTCTTAAAGTTCAGTGCGACAAAAGACATAAACCA
Source organism: Natrix helvetica (assembly GCF_964273705.1). Taxonomy (NCBI): domain Eukaryota; kingdom Metazoa; phylum Chordata; class Lepidosauria; order Squamata; family Natricidae; genus Natrix; species Natrix helvetica. The sequence continues at coordinate 60,997,346 of NC_138550.1, forward strand.
AACCAAACCAATTCCTGTGAGCTGATTCAGAAACTTCAATTCTGCTATTAATTACTTGTTTTAATATGCTGGAGCCATTTTGCTTGGAAATATATTTAAGATGTGGGACGCAAATATTTTGTATGGATATGAATCAAACTGTACATATATCAGTAACAATGATATGACAAAGCCATTTCCATAGGATACACTTTTTTTTTGCTTTTACCTGCCAAAGTAATTCACTGAGAACTGTAGATGAAAACTGAGGATTTTCCCAACAGCAGAAACGAAGTAGTTTGATAGTCTCTTCTGAATTACTACAATCTTCTATAATTTTTTTCACATAACTGGTCCGCACAAACAAAATGTCTGCCACATTTTGCTGCAGTGCCATTATTGGTTGTGATAAATTAGGATCACCGTATGGATTGCTAAGTGGAGGATTACCTAAAATAAGTATGCAGTACTTTATTTTTTTGCTCTTAATGATATATATTAATAACATCAAATTCTATAACCCATGCTAACATACAAACATACATTATCTCCTATTTAACAGAAAACTCTTGCACAGGTGTTTATCTAGATCATGGATGGGCAATTAATTTTCCCAAGGGGCCACATGAGAAACTGGAACAGTTATGGAGGACTGCCATGCCTCCTCCCCTCCACTGCTGCCTCCCTACCCACCATCAATGTTGGCCAGTCAGAGACAGCTAAAGGACCAGATGTGGACTGGATGAGGCCCGCAACCTGTAAAATGCCCAGGACTGACCTAGATCTAACACTGCAACAAAGATACAATATAACTGAAGTTGTAGCAATTATTTGCAGGAACATCAGTTAGTTATGTAAAATGACATTCCAGAATCATATTTGAGCTAGCTATTTGATCATGCTACTTGAAAACTGTATTAAAACAACAGTAAAAGGAAGCTTTATCTATCACTGGCATTGATTTCTATTTTACTAGCAAATTTAATAATATAATTTTCTTTAAAAATATAATTCAAATTATGACAAAATTAACACAAGGAAGCTGATGTTTAAGTAAAAGCTACAGCTGTGTGAAAAAGTCCTGCACGCTTTACGGTTTATGACATTTTTTGGATAGGCCATTGATTTTATGATATTTTATGCCAACTGCTATGCAAATATTGTTATATTTAAATAAATACTGGTGGTTTTTAAGTGAAAAGCATAAGCTTTTTGCAATTTGGTGCTGTTTGGATGGGGATTGTGAATTTTCTTGCATTCTTCTAATACTATAAAAACAGATTAACTGATGCATACCCAGTGGCATACGTGTTGCAATGACTAAGGCCGATGTTAGTGTTTTATTAACATTTTTATTGTTTGTGGCCCTGAAAAGGACCGTTTAGGTAACCAAACATGGTTACTAATATGAAATGTCCAGCCTTATTGCTTATCACCAGGCAGTATTGCTTTGGCATAGACTGTATAAGCCTTTGCACGTGATCTTTGGTGACAATGTGGTGCCAGGCTGCAATAATGGATTCAATCAGCTCCTGCTTGGTCTTCGGATGCTTCTTGCTTATTTCGTAACCAATCTTGGCCCACAAGTTCTCAATTGGATTCAAATCAAGGCTCTGAGCTGGCCAATCCAGGAGTCAAAAACCATGCTTCTTCATCCACTGCTGGATGGACTTGGCTCAATGATAAGGAGCGTTGTCATCCTGGAAGTAAAAGTCCTTCCCTACAAGTTGCTGAGCTGACGGAAGCATGGTATTTTCCAGGATTTCAACATACTGCTTGGAATTCATGACTCCTTGCACGATTTGTATCTGACCAATACCAGAAGCAGCAATACAGCCCCAGATCATCACAAGCAATGGATGCTTCACAGATAGATTCAGGCAGTACAGCCTAAATTCTTCAGCTGGAAATCTTCTGACATACTTATTGTGCTGATTCCCAGTCAAGTAGAAATTGCTCTAGTCACTGAAGATGACCTTGGCCCACTGTTTGTCGGTCCACTTGGCATACTTCTTGGCCCACGCACATCGACGAGAGCGGTAAGTGTCTGTGAGCAAAGGCTTACTTTGAGCCCTGCAGCCTTTGAGCCCTCTGGCAAGCAGTCTGCGACTCACTGTGCTTTTACACACTTTTACATCACGTTTCTTGTAATCTGAGGTGAGGTGAGCTTCCTGTCAGCCATCAAAATGTGTTTCAGAGCCCGATCTTGCCGTTTTGTCGACTTTCTTGGTCTTCCAGAGTGGAGCCTGTCATTAACTAAACCAATTATTGGGTATTTTTCAACCACTCTGCTCACTGTGGTGTGATGGCATTTCACTCTCTTGGCTATTTCTGTACAGGAGTAATCCTCTTTATGAAGCACAATGATGCGATGCCGCTGCTCAGGACTGGTGAAAATGAAGGCCTTCATCCTTGCCCGCAGCCAGAATTAAATTAAATTTCTCGATGCTTTTCATGCCTATTTATAGTCAGAGAGTATGACAACACTGATTGGCTCATAGATTTAGCCTCTATGCATTTTGATTGGTCAGCCAAAGCTTGCTGCTCATTAGCTACTTTCGATCCTAACATTCTCGAAAATTCAAGTTGTGTTTGTTTTAGCACATAAAATCACTCAAAATCTTTAAAAGACTTTGGTTATATTAATAAAAATTATGCATCTTAATCAGACTACAGAAATTTTCATCAAAGTAATAATTTTACATGGTTTCTATGAGTAAAAAGTTTATTAAACATGTAAATACAGCTTAAAACTGAAAGCGTGCAGGACTTTTTCACACAGCTGTAGTACTTCTTCTAAGGACAGAATGCAGTCCACGCTTCTAAGTGAAAGCATTCACCAAAAGCACGGTTGTACAATGCAATCAAGTCTAAGAACTAAAATTTCCATTTTCTACTTCAAACTGATTCATGTTGTTTCTGAAGAAAGCACCACAGAACCTGATCACTCTCACCTCAGTACAGAATATACATCAGTCTATAAAAATATTGATATAACATATTCAGTAAGATCTGACAGTAACGAAATTTCTTATGCATAACAGCTGATTTAAATTTCTCATTATTTAAATTTCTCATCTAAATTTCTCATTATTAAATCTATTAGAAACATGTAGGAAAGCTTATCCAAATTCCATCGCAGAGTTTCATACTAAATACATTCTTTTATAAACTGCAAAATAGTACCATTAATAGAAGACTGCATTCGTGATGCCACATTGCAACAGCGGATTAGTTGGGACACCACAGTGTATAGCTTGCCCAATTCAGCATATTGGTATTTGATTGGCGGACCTGGGCCTTCATCCAATGCCACAAGCATAAATGTTGCAGGGACATTTAATTTTAAAAGTTGTGTTTTTTCTGCTACACCTAAATGAAAAGAAGTTAAAAGGGAAAAATCATTAGCAATCTAATTATATTTTATCAAAGTATTATCTACAAAAACTCATAAATATCGTAATTCAATCATTGGATCATATGTGGGGGGGGGGGGGGGAATGGAAATGTGAACATAACCAGACAGCAAAACCTAGTTGACCCTAATAGATTCCAAAGCATGATCAAATCTAATTATAATTAGCATTTGAATGAGGACTACATGAATATCTGAAATCTATCAATTAAGAGTGTCATGTCAGGAAAACATCCCAGAAGAAATAAATTGCAAATTACTTCCATGCATATGTCAAGAAATTAGATACATCTACCAAAACTCAATCTCTCCAGTTATGCATTACAACCAGTAAATCACTCAAATCTGCAAACAAATCTTTCCCATTCAATAAGATACAATAGAGTGTCAGATGCACAAGATCAGGTCGACATGTGAAGGTTCAAGGTTCTTTCTTCCTTTCTCTCCAAGTTCCCTAACTTTTCTGCTTCACCTTCATTAAAAGAAGTATCTAGTTACTAGTTTAATTGCATTTTTCCAAATGTGCTTGCATAAAAATTGAATAATAATATTACATCCTTGGTTTGGACTTGAATTATTAAGTTCTGTGAATCTAACTTCAGACTATCCACACATAATAATTTATTAAATTTATACACCACCAAACTTTCAGTGACTACAAGATTTACAATTCTTAAAACATAAAAAATAAGACAGAAGTCATAAAAACAGCTTCAGACAAAGATACAATCATGGCAGAGGGGAACAAAATAGAGCATCTATTGCCCTCTCCAAAGGCTTGAGTGAAGAGCCAGGACTTTAAAGCCCTTTGAAATCCCAGAAGGGTGGGTGCCATTTAAATTGGGGGTGGGGGGAGGGACCTTATTCCAGAAGAATATTCCTTATTCTCTGTATTGTTACAGAGAAGGTGTGCTTCCAGGAGCCTGATAGGTGGCATTGTTTATAATCAGTGCAACTTGGAGCGTGCCAGTTCAGGCAGATCTTTTTTCTCCATCTTTAAAGTTTAGAAAACATTTAATACTCCCTCTAGCCTTGGATTCTAATGTACTTTGCTAATACATATTTCAAAGAAGCCTCCCAATTACTGATTTTTTTCACTGAAGAATTGGAGGGAATTTCCAGAAGATAACTTAAAACCCTCAGTTTTCACTGTAAAAGAGTTTCTGCAACATTTAATGGGGTATATAAAAAACTGGCATGAATGAGATTAGATTATTTCAAAGGGAAGGGAAACATGGAATAATATGGCATAATCAAATGAAATTATCTGAACATTTAGTTTAATTGCTTTTAGAAACAAACAGAAAATTACCTAAGTTGGCATACATCACGAACAAATTGAAATATTGCTGCAAATGACGTCCATGCTCAGACACTTCCCTTCTAAGAAGATTCAGCACAGCTCTTAACAAATGGTCACTCAAACTTAAATTGTCATATGCCTATAAAGATGAGGCAAGTTAAATTTTTATTTACAGGCTAATCATATTAGAACATAATTACAGTTTTATTAAATCTTTTTAAGGGACCAACTGGACTAGGAACAAATCTCAATCACAATGTAATGAAAGTGCATATTGACTATTTTATACTGCTGTGAAGATCTAGTGTAATGTATGCACACTGTATGCATATAATGTAGAGAAATAATAACTGTCTGACCAACTATAATCAAACAACATATGATTATCTTGGGTTTTTAGCAAAGTCTTGACAGATGGATAAAAAGGCAAATTCAGTTTAAACATCTGTCTAACTGGGCAACCAAACACAATAATAAAGATAATAACATTCCACCTTTTTATCATTACACACAGAAACACCATATATATATTGGTGGCGCAGAGTTGAGGTGGCGCAGTGGTTAGAGTGCAGTACTGCAGGTTACAGGCTACTTCAACTGACTGCTAGCTGCAGTTCAGCAGTTCAAATCTCATCGGCTCAAGGTTGACTCAGCCTTCCATCCTTCCGAGGTGGGTAAAATGAGGACCCAGATTGTTGGGGGCAATATGCTGACTCTGTAAACTGCTTAGAGAGGGCTATAAAAGCACTATGAAGCAGTATATACCCTATTTTTTGGACTATAAGAGGCACCTTCCCCCCCTCCAAAAAAAGAGGGTGAAAATCTGGGTGCGTCTTGTACACTGAACACAACATTTTCAGCCTACCGAACCCTGCCCCTTTGCAAAAATGGACGTGCAGAGGGTTTAGGAAGCTTGCAAAGGGTTCTTGGAGGCTGGGGAGGGCAAAAATGAGCAAAAAACAGGCCATTTTTGCTCGTTTTTGCCCCTCCTGAGCCCCCGGGAACACTCTACAAGCCTCCCAAAGCTCTGCATGTCCCCCCCCCTTTCTTTTTGCAAAAAACAAGGCGTGCAGAGGGTTTGGAAGGACTGCAGAGTGCAAAAACTTTTTTTTTTAATTTACGTCTTCAAAATCATGGTGCATCTTATACTCCAGTGCGTTTTATAGTCTGAAAAATATGATAAGTCTAAGTGCTATTGATATTTGGTTAACTCAAGGCAGTCAACCTAGCTACAGATAGCCCTCAATGTACGACCACAATTGAGCCCAAAATTTCCATGCTAAACAGCTGTTAAGTGAGTTAAGTTGTTAAGCAAATCACTGCAGTTATTAAGTGAATTGTGAGTTCATGACATAAATTTAGCCTTCCCCATTGACTTTATTTGTTGGGAGCTGGCTGGGAAGGTTATAAAAAGTGATCATATGATCCGGGACAGTAGAACTATGATAAAATACATTCCAACTGCCAAATGCCCAAATTTTGATCATGTGACCATGGAGAAAATGCAATGATTGTAAATGTGAAAAATATAAAGTCATTTTTTTCAGTATCATTTTAACTTTGAACAATCACTAAACAATTGGTTGTAAGTCGAAGACTACCTGTAATAGTCCTGCATCATATTTTCCCCACAATGTAAGTGATTAGATAATCACTTCCTCCCCAAGCTAAATCAGATAAATATGAAGGAGACATCAACTGCCAGTAATATTTAGAAAGTTAATAATGGGGGTAGTGCGTCCATCCTTGCTCTACCTGGCCTCTCGGTGGCTTTCGATACCATCAACCATGGTATTCTCTTGGGGCAGCTTCGGTGGATGGGAGTGGTAGGCTTTGTGCTATCCTGGTTTACTTCGTTCCTCTGTGGCTGTTCTCAGTCAATGTTGATAGGAGGGGAGAGATCCAGCCCTCGGCCACTGATTTATGGGGTTCCACAGGGCTTGGTACTCTCTTTGCTCCTGTTCAACATTTATATGAAGCCGCTGGATGAGATCATCCATCACCATGGACTGAGGTATAACCAATATGCTGATGATACTCAGCTATATGCCCGTGGTGAGCTATGTGATGCTGTGTCCTCCCACCAGGCAGTGCCTGGAGGCTGTTAGGTGCTAGATCGGAACAACAGGTCAAAACTAAACCCTGCAAGACCAAGTGGCTCTGGGTTTGGGGTTTGTTGGCTCAGGGAGAATTGCCACCTTTGGTCTTGGATGGGGTGGCACTACCCCAAACAGACCGTGCGTAATCTAGGAGTTTTCCTGGACTCACAACTCCTGCTCGAAGAGCAGGTGGTGGTCGTGGCCAGGAGGGCCTTTGTACAACTGTGGGTTGTGCGCCAGTTACATCCTTTCCTGGACCAACAGTCCCTACTCACAGTCACTCATGGCCTAGTCACTTTCTGTCTTGACTATTGCACCACGTTCTACATGGGGCTGCCCTTGAAGAGCATCCGGAAGCTCCAGTTGGTGCAAAATGCAGCAGCTCACATGGTTTTGTGCAGACCCCAGTGTGCACATGTATCAACTCTCCTGCGAGAGCTGCATTGATTGCCGATTTGCTTCTGGGTGCAATTCAAAGTGCTGGTTGTCACCTTTCCTTCATGGCTTGGGACCAGGCTATACTATATTACTGTACTATATTTATTTATTTGATTCTTTTTGTTAGTTTTTATTCTTTTAAATGTGTTTTTTATTCTGTAAGCTGACTTGAGTCGCCAAGGATAAATAGGTGGCAATATAAATTCAATAGATAAATAAATAAAATAGGTAATTCTTGACTTATAACCACAATTGAGCCCAAAAGTTCTGTTGTTAAGCAAGGTATTTGTTAAGTAAATCTTGCCACTTTTGTTAAGTGAATCACTGCAGTTGGTAAGTTAGTAATATGATTGTTAAGTGAATCTGGCTTTCTCACTGAATTTACTTGTCAGAAGGTTGCAAAAGGGGATCACATGACCCAGGGACAATGCAACTGTCAAATATGAGTTAGTTGCCAAGCAACTGAATTTTAATCATGTAACTATGGGAATGCTACAACAGTTATAAGTGTGGAAAAACGGCCATAAATCACTTTTTTCAGTGCCATTGTAACTTCTAATGGTCACTAAATGAAGAGTTGTAATTCAAGGACTACCTATATAAGCCATTACCTATATAAGCAACATGAATTCATAATTAGTTAACCAACTATGATGCTTTATATCAAAACAGGTTATTATACTATTGTATATAAACTAGTTTTTTCATATTGTATTTTGGTTGCATACCTGACTAGAAGGTCCAAGTGAAGCAAAAGGAGAAGGACATGGGCCATCTTGTAATGAAAAGTGTGCAATAAATACTATCAATTTTGCAAATGCTCCTCTTACTTCAGCACTGGGGCATTCCAAAAGATATTCAGAGAAGCGATTTGAAACATTGAAAAGTACATTGTGTGCAAACCAAAAACGAACATTCTTGCTATGACGAAGGAGAATGCACAAAGCATCATACCTGAAAAAATATTTAAAAGATATCACATTTCCAGAATATTGAACTATACATATAAAAATAATCAATATTATTAAGACATACTAAATATAGAATTAATATTATAGAAAATTAGTACTATTGAAGATTTCCTGCTTCTTTTTCTAAAATCCTTCAAATTTCCTTTGCTCCTTTCCCATTTTCTTGTGTTATATTCACTTTGTTATGTTTTAACAATAACCAGAATTCCTATTTAATAAACTTTCTTAAGCATCTTCAAACTCTTGTTTGCATTAACTGTTTTATTGTTCTGTTTTAAGAAATCAAAACCAGAACCTCTGATGGCACTTAGAACCAAAATCAAAATAGCCACATTTCAATCTGTATATCATCAGTATATGTTCAAATGATAGACAGTTTATTTTGAAGTAGATAATATTCAAGTTGCTGATCATGTCAATTGATGATGGCAAATTCTTCTTACAATCTTTGCTAATTGTTATGAAGCTTTGGCTATATCCTATTGGAATCATATGGCAATTAAAATATTAGTTTCTTTTGTTTACATCTATGAACCACTAGAGCAAATGGCGGACAGATAAGATAAAGATTCTTTATACAGTGTCATTCAGTATGTCTCTTACCTGGCTTGTTAATAACATGAGTCTCTTGGTTTAAGTGATAAAAGAAATTCTGTGCATACACTCTTTCTCTCAATGTTGTTTAGATGGAAATACAGCTTCCTTATTCTACATATTTCTTAATCTATCTTTTACTTCAAATGTAATAAATGTCTCTTAGCATTCACTGATAGCTGGGCTAAGTCTATACACTGCAGTCAAGTTTATTACAATTATGATCCAGATTTTTTTAAAACATAAAATGTAGTATTTTAATGAATCATCTTATATTGTTTACATCTGATAAGCCACAAATATAACAAGCTCATCAGACTCAAACAATTTGTGGTTTGTGTAGAAAACAAATTTGGAACCAAGCACAGATTTTATATTATGATTAGAGATAAGAATTTATGAATATATAGATATTGGATCATTTAAACATGTGGGATTATTCATAAGAAATCTGTTCCTTCACACAAAATAAAATGGATTAACAAAGAATATTTTCTGTGTATATACTGGTTGATACAAATAATCTGGCTTTCCCATTATTAAAGCTCTTGCAGAGAAGCAAGCTTTCATTCATGGCCAAGAGGAAAGGAGTGAACAGACAAACTGGGAAAGAACATTCCAAAGCTGCCAATTCATGAAGCCCAGAAATGCAATGCAATAGCAAAAGAAGAGATAAGAGATTTTAACATCTAACAACTAGTGAAACCCCCCCGCCACAGGAAAAGAAATAAAGATTTGACAAAGCTGTGGGAATCAAATGCTGAAAGTAAATGTTTTTATTGTAAACTGCCCAGTCACTTAGGCACGATGGGTGGTATAGAAATGAGATAGATACAATCGTGTGAAAAAGAAAGTGCACTTTCTTTTTAACCATGTTATATAGTTTTAGGTATCATGTCTAGTCCTTAACAGTATTAAAAATAGATAAAATGCTGCCTCAATGAACAATAACTTGTGAGGAATTACACCATGTCATCATTTACTTTAGCAGCAATAGCTTGAAATAATTGTTTCTCATATGACTTTATCAGTCTCAAATCATTGTGCAGGAATTTTGGCTCAGTCTTCTTTACAATATTGTTTACGTTCATTGAGGATTGTGGGCATTTGTTGATGCACCTCTCCTGAGGTCCCATCACAGCATTTCAATTGGGTTGAGGACTTTGACTGGGCCATTGCAACACCTTGATTCTTTTCTTTTTCAGCTATTCTGTTGTAGATTTGCTGGTGTGCTTGGGACCATTGTCATGCTGCATGACCCAATGTCAGCCAAGATTTAGCTGTCAGGCAGATGGCCTCACATTTGATTCTGGAATACTTTGGTATACACAAGTTTATGGTCGACTCAATGGCTGTAAAGTGCTCAGGTCCTGTGGCTGCAAAACAAGCCCAAATTATCACTCCTCTACCACTATCCTTAATGGTTGATACGAGATGTCTGTGCTGATATGCTGTATTTGATTTTTTGTCAAACATGACATTCTGCATGAGAGCCAAACATCTCTTCTTTGGTCTTATCCAAGGGACAATGTTCCAGAAGTCTTGTATTTTTTTTCAGATGCAACATTGCAAACATAAGCCATGTTGCCATGTTCTCTTTAGAGAGAAGAGGCTTTCTCCTGGCCACTCTTCCAAACACACCATACTTCTTCATTCTTTTTCTAATTGTACTGTCATGAACCTCAACATTTAACATGCTAACTGAAGTCTGTAAAATAACTCTTGGATTTTTTTGCAATTTTTCTCAGCACTGCATGATATGACCTTGGGGTGAATTTGTTGGGACATCCATTCCTGGAAAGATTGGCAATTGTCTTGAATGTTTTCTACTGATGAATAATCTTTCTCATGGTAGAATGATGGACTTAAAATTGTTTGGAAATGGTCTTATAACCCTCCCCAAAGTGATGGACAGCAGCGATTGCTTCTCTAAGACCATTGCTGTTGTCTTTCTTCTTTGGCATTGTGTTAACAAACCTCAATGCTGGAGACCAGCAAACTCTTAAAACTTAGGCTTTTATAGAGGTAGTCATATTTGCTACATGATCAATTGATCAAGGAACTAGATTAGCAGCACTTGGCTGCTACTTAGCTTCTTCATTCCCATGGAACAATAAGGGTGCACTTCGTTTTTCACACATGGCTTTTCCATTTTGGTTTCTTTTTGTAAAAAAATGATAACATTGCGTAGTATGTCATTGTTGTTGTTCATATAAGGTTGTATTTATCTACCTTTAAGAATCACTAAGGACCAGACAATTTTTATTATATCCTAATACATAAAACCATAGAACTCAAAGAGATGTACTTCCTTTTTCACATGATGATAGACAAACAGACAGAGAGGCAGGCAGGCAGATAGACCATGCCATCTGAAAGGATTCCACTTGAGAGTCAAGGGCACTGCTGAACTAATTGTATACATGTATACAATCTTAAATTAACTGTATACATGCACAAAGACTGGGATGATGATAGAGTTGACCACCAACTAGTTGTCTCTCTATGTTAAGGAAGCTGTTGGGGCCAATCAGCTTCCAGTTGAGATAGCTGCAGAGTCAGACTATCGGAGCCTTTGGAAGAAACAGCATCAGAGCCAGAGCCAGAGCCAGGGTCTTCTGTCCTCCCCCAGGTAGAGAGGCAGCTGTCTTCAGGGGAGGAACAGATGGGGCCTATCCCAGATGTGCATATGCGCAAAGGAAAAGGGAATTGAGCAAAGGAAAGCAGTAAGCCGGGCCTCAGGGAGAGGCAGACACCCCTCCGTGGCTCGGAAATAAAGTGGCCGGTGGTTGCAGACAACCATTTGTTTTTAGTATACAAGCAATTCGGATTTCTTGGATAAACCCAGGTTTGTTGGGACTAATTAATTTGCTTTTTTTTTGTTCATTCCTATGAATAAAAGACTGTGACTGACCTGCTTTAAAAGGGGTTTGTTTACTTGTGAGTAAAGCTCACTACTTGTGAAGGCTGGGTCAGAACTAGATGCAGTCGGGTGGATGAGTAATGAATAAACCATTGTGTCACTGTCGTTCACCAAGGCTGAATTTAGGTAGTAAAACTAATTGCCAAGCCACACAGTTTAAAAATTGCTAGAGGATTTTGTTATTACTGAACCCAAATGTTTAGAAATGCTTGAGGAAAATACACTGGTTATCAAAACAAAAAGATTAATTCAAGAGTAAAGTATATTGACACCAAATGACACTATGCATAGATGTACAAAGGTGAGGACTTGTCAGTGTCCATAACTGTGCTACAGAACAAATGAGATATAATGTGCTGATAAAGCCATCAGCCTGACATCCAGATGACTGGGGGTTTAGGGTTCCTGTTTTAAAGAGATATTGGAGTTTGCTTCATCGTTCTACACTTATGAGCCATTTACTCATTAAGTCAAATGGTAATATATGCAAAAGTTCTTTACAAACTGTGGAAGTATCTGTTTCTCACCTGACCTATTAATATAATGAATTTCTATGTGTGAAGAGACAAGGTCCCTCTTCTCAAGATGTAATTTAAAGAAAAGAAAAGCATCACTTATTCTTTTTTCTCTATCTTTTGCTTCAAATATAATGAAAATCTATTAGTGTTCGGTGACGGATGGGTGAAATTATACTGGGTGTTCAAGGAAACTATATTATGAATATATATATATATATTTGAATGGCATTTGTTATTATTTTAGCTCTCTGCAAATGCTCAGAAACATGCCCTCTAACAAAGGATCCTGAGTTAATATATATATAACAGACTAGGCCAGGGGTCTACAACCTTAAACACTCAAAGAGCCATTTGGACCCATTCCCACAGAAAACACCAGGAGCCAAAAGGTGGGCGTGGCCAACTCAATATCACTCCCTCCCACACAGACACATGACCGCCCCTAGCCATGCCTACCCAGGGCAGAGAACCAGTTGTTTAAAAACACCCAGAACCACAAAACCCTTTTGACATCTCTCTCCCTCTTCCCTTCTTTCTGTATCTCTCTCTGCTTTTCTCTCTCTCTCTCCCCACTTCTATTACACCCCTCTCTATATCTCTCTGGCTCTCTCTCTCTCTCCTGCTCTTTCCCTCTCCCGTCTCTGTGTGTCTCTCTCTCTTACTCCCCTTATATCCACCCTCTCTATCTGTATCTGTCTCTCTATGTCTGTCTGTCTGGAGTTGCAAGAGGAGAAGGAAGGGGAGGGTTGCCCAAAAGGGAAGCCTCTGCTGCAGCTTGTGCTCATTCCTCAGCCAGACCGGATTTCCAAAAAGTTGCCATGAAGAAAGAAAAGTAGTGAAGAGCCCCAAGGGGGGAGAGGGAGGGGGGGGGGAGGGAGAGAGAGAGATACAGACACAGAGAGACAGAGAGCGAGAAGGCCTGTCTCCCTTTCCATTGTCCCCTCGTCCCGGATCCCATTCTCACCCCGCCAGCCCACGTGTTAGCGAAGCTGACGTCGGTCGCAGCCGGGTTGGGTCATTATGCATTATTAGAAAAACATATATTAACCCTAACTTTCCAAGTTTTTTGGTTTTACTGTCCATTTTGTCCCCTTCTGTTTAATCATGTCCAATTATGGACACAAGAAGTGCCTGCCATTTTCCTGGCAAAGTTTTCAAGAAGTGATTTGCCATTGTTGTCTTCTTTGCACTAAAATGGTATTGACTGATTAGCAATTAAAATACTATCATACGAGAACCAGGGGTGAAATCCTACTGGTTCGGACGGGTTCAGGAGAACCGGTAGCAGACATTGGGCCTGGGTCGTTGAACCGGTAGGGACTGCTGGCTGGCTCCGCCCCACCCCAAACTGGTTCAACGGTCACCGCTTGCTCACCCAGCCCCACCCAGTCTCTGCTTTCCACTGTCCCAGCCTGCCTCCCTACTCCTTTCCCCATGGCCCGCAGCCCTGCCATGCCTGCCTTCCATTGTCCCTGTGGCCAGTTTGCGAAGGCAGGCAAGCATGTCGGGGCTGTCCAGCCGCGGGGAAGGGAGCTAGGAGCCTATTCCCTTCCCCGCAGCCCTGCCATGTTTGCTGTCTTTACACACGGCCTTCCCAATGGTCCCCCATGCCTGCTTGCCTTCCGAGGTCAGCGTCCAGCCCAGCCTGGCCAGTTGATGGATGGCTGGCCCTTTATGGAGCAGTGGATGGCCACTGCTCTGGGGCTGAGAGGGGCGGCGGCGGTGCTCCAGGAGGGCAAGCGAACATCCCGCAGCTGCTGCATATGCACCTGCCCTGTTTTTGCAAAGGCAGAGCTGCAGAAAAGGCCACCTTCCACACCGGCCAGTGTGCCTCCCATGCTGGCTCCGCAGGGCTTGGGGCTCCAAAGAAGCCCACTGGCTTCCCACCCGGGCACCTGTCTACACTCTTTGCAGATCCTCCTGGGAGACCGCTGGCACCACTCTGGGAACTCGGAGTCTGGGGGAAAGAGACTCGACAGCAGCGCTGCTTCCCGCTGGCGAAGAAATTGAGCTGTTTGCTTTCATTTTGCGGCAGAAGGAAGAAAGTGAATAGCGGTTCCGCGGCAATGCTCCGTGAGGGCAGGTGGACGTCTGCAGGCAGGCAGTGAGGGAGGGTGGCGAGAGCGGTGGTGGCGGTCCCTTCCAAGCGCAGTGCATGGAGGAAGTGAGCAAGGTAGGCAAGGCAGCCCCAGGGTGCCTATCGTTGGGGAGGCACGGCAATTGCTCGGCCAGGGCCGCCTCGGTGGGGTCTGCATAAGGCTCTCTGCTCACGCCATGTCCCACTCCAGCCGGCTGCGCGACTACAAGTGTGGCGACGTGATGTTTGCCGAGATGAAGCACCGGTGTCCAGACCAAAGGGAAAGAGCCGTAGGCCTGGCCCTCTCCCTGTGGCGGCTTCTGTGCTTCTTGATCTGCTTCTTTGTCGGAGGGAAACATCGCCGCAGCTGAGTCTCCTTTCCCTGGGGCGCAGGACTCCAAATTCCCAGAGTGGTGCCGCTGGTCAGCTAGGCTCATCAGCAAAGAGAGCAGGCAGGTGGGAAGCCAGTGGGCTGCTTTGGAGCCCCAAGTCCCGCAGAGCCGCACAGGAGGCATGCTGGCCTGGGTAGAAGGCGGCCTTATCTGCAGCATCCCCCTCCCCTCTGGATTGCCCTGCAAGGGGGGGGGGGTCCTGCCTTTTCAGAAATAAGGTAGGCGGTTTGTATGGAGGATTTGTTGGGGGGTTTGCACAGCCATCCGGGATGGAGAGCGGGGCAAGAGAAGGCGCCAAGGTTCACTTGGGCAGTCAAGCCAGATGGTGGAGGGAAACTCAAAGCATTGGGCACTTCAGAAGAGCAGAATGTGCAGCTTCTGGATGTAACAGTGAGTGATGTCAAGTTGGTTACGCCCACCCAGTCACATGACCACCAAGCCATGCCCACAGAACCAGTACAGAGAATTTTTGGATTTCACCACTGATGAGAACTACACTAAAACACTGAAGATATAACTAATGAATACTTTTAAGTAAAAATTTACCAATCACTGGCAGGACCACGAACTATTTTCTTTGTGTGAAATCCTGTGGTAAACAGAAATCTAGCAGCAAGCTGAACACTTATCATTGTAATTTCTTCTGCTTCAGGCAGTAAATGATCTTGTCCTAAAAAGAAAATGTAGAATGTTGCAATTAAGCGCATAAGTACTGAAATTTAAAAAGTCAGCCAGACTTAAAATACTTCTTAAATCAATCAACTTCAAGCGTTTTTTTCCAGCAATACTGCCAGATACCTAAAATACTTTTTGCATGCATTTCAGTCAGTTTTCACTCCTGATGACTACCAAATTAGTCCCTGCAGTTTTCTTGGCAAAGTTTTTCGGAAGTGGTTTGCCACCGATTCATTCCTAGGGCTGAGAGTGATTGGCCCAAGGTCACCCCACTGGCTTTGTGCCTAAAATGGGACTAGAATTCATGGTTTCCTGATTTCTAGCTTGATGCCTCAACCACTATATCTAACTGGCTTTCCAAGAACAATTAAGCATCTTATCTAGCTTTTTGTGTTCCAAAATGAACATGGAAGATAATGATCATAAGATATCCATAGTGTATTGAAAATAAATTTAGTAAACATTTTAAAATTAATCTCAAGGAAAAATGGTAAGATATACTGAAAATATTAAAAATGAAATCCATGGATCTGAAAAATATTAAATACTTTCTATTTTTATATAACAATGTAATTAATTTTCACTAGGAATATCCAAAAACTTACCTGGAGGCGGATTTAGGTAGACACTGTTACATGTCAGCAATTTTTTTACAAACTGAAAATATTCCAGGCTGTACTGCATTCGGTTATGCATGAATTGTACATTTTGCTTTCGTACACTCCGTTCAATTGCAGATGGCATTTTAATTTGATGGGGTTTAGTGGTAATTGCAAGTTCTGAAATATATTTTATAAGTTCATTGTCTTTCTCTACTGTGTCCATGCGTTCATAAAAAAGAATGTAAGCATTCCACCATCTCTTCTGACGTCTGTAGGACATCCTTTTCATCATATGATCAAATACTTCTCCCATGTATTCTCCACCAAAACACTGATTTTTCATTTCTTCATCATCATCCATTTTGCATTCAGTTACATCACCATCATC
Source organism: Natrix helvetica (assembly GCF_964273705.1). Lineage (NCBI taxonomy): Eukaryota > Metazoa > Chordata > Lepidosauria > Squamata > Natricidae > Natrix > Natrix helvetica. The sequence goes on from NC_138550.1 coordinate 61,013,720, forward strand.
AAATTTATACCATCTGTTTTTCTCACCATCTCCTCCATTTCTTTGAATAATGTAAGAGTAATAATGTCCACCACTGGCTTGACCACTGTGCACCAATACACCCACTAGTCTGTATTTTGTACTTCCAGAATGTTCATTTTCTGATTGTTCATTCTGTATTAGTTGGTTTTCAGGATTTACATCATCCCCTTCTAACTTAGCTACTCCTGCCACAGTATAAGGTTCCATATCCAATTCACGTGGAAACTCAAAATAATCATTGAACTTGATTGCACATTCCCTTTCCCAGTCATAATCAAATCGTTTTAGCTGGATGGCAAGAACTGGAGGCAGTTTTTTAATCAGCAAGCGTTTCACTGTATCAACCTGGGAAATAAACACAGTTATTACTGTGAATTATCAAACACAACAAATTCTTAGTAAAACTATAGTCATTTTTCTTGAACAAACTGATATAATCAACTCTCTGCTCATATAAACACATTTTAAATAACATGATTAAGGAAGTGATGGCCATATACCTCTAAATTGATGATATATACCATTCTTCGTAATTAAAAAAATGGAGATCTTGGCCATCATCATTCTAAGAAATATTCTAAAATTCCGACTAAAATATGATAAATAGTAGTTCTCAATTCTCTTACAAAATAAAAATCTACATTGTTCTATCACTGACCAATGACAGCTGCTACTGAATTCAAACAGTTTTAGAGCACTGTTCTAAAGGCAGGCCAAAATTACCTTCTTGTTGCATTTTTCACAGTGATATGCATTTGCACCTTCCAGTAAGTCTCCTTTGACATATTGTTCCAAAGAGTCAAGTAGATTTTGGTGATTTCTTATATCTACATTCAGTGTTGTAAAAGATTCTTCACATTCATATCTGTAAAGTTAGAAAAATAATTTAATTTTGCTAAATGAATTATTGAATAAGTATATTTTATTATTAAGCAACATAATTTTATGAACAGAATAAAATGTATACTGAAAACTTAAAATATATACTTAGGTAGAATAATTTAGACTGACAACTGTAATTATAAATCAAAAGCTACCCATTGGATAAATGGCAACAATGCATTGCTATTTTCTTTATGTTGAAAGGCTAATAAAAATTGATAAAAGGTTACATTTATTAACAAAGGAATATGGAAGAACAAATAAACCCAAGCTGATACAAAAGAGGACAACAAGAAGCTTCCATTTTGATTTTGATTTAGAAACAAGGAAGCTCAAAGACGAACTATTACTGTACATATGGCTTTTCAATATGATTTTATCAGTGGCTGAAAAAAAATAGCTGTAAAGGCTTCCTGTCTATATTGCCAAATAAGATGCATGAACAAGTATCAACAAAATCAACCACTGGATCTGGACTAAACCTCAAATGATCAGCAGTATAGAGCTTACATGAAAAAGTAAATTCAAGGAATTAAAACATTCCAGTATTTTTATTAAAGTTACAGTGTGAAATATTTATACATCACCAGTTTTCAAAACATCATTTAGAATGTTAATACAAGAAGTATACATATTTTATATAATGGCCTATTGCATAACTAAACACATACCTATGAGGGCAACCTTGACAGATTTTCTGATCAGCAAAGGATCCTCCTAAAACTTTACTTAACATTGCTGGATGACCTAAGGCTTTTAAAGCTTCATCTAGACTATCCACCAAAGAGTTAAAAAATTCTAAAGCATCATGTTGTTCTCGCAGATTTACAGGTTCACCCCAGAGTCTAGAATAAGAGAGATTTTTCGTTAATAAAAACAGATTTGGGGCAAGCAACATTGCATGGAAATAAATTTAATTGTTTATCTCAACTTTAAGTTAAAAGATGCATGTTACAGTACTCAACAATCTACAAATTATATACTGATTCATTTTCAAGGAGGACTAAATTACTGTCACCACCCAAATCAACCTCTTCATTATCGGATAATGTGATCCTTAAAATAATTAAGGAGATAGGACTTAGAATGGTGCTCCTTGGCTTCATCCGTTTTTTTCTTCCTAGAATGTTTCAAGAAAAATGCCACTGTGTCCATGCTAGGTGTCAAAGGTTTTCTAGACATATTTCAGGAACAGGAGATGGATATTGTGAGAACTCTATTCCTGTTTCTATAGCTACCTATTTTAAAATATTTGAAAAAAGGAAAATTAAAAGATTTTCCATTAAAAAAACAAAAGAATAAAGCCTTCCTTATCTGACATTCTATGTTTTTCCCTTTATAGTAAATCTGAAGTGAAAAACAATAAATATGTGGTTAAATTGTACAAAGGTACAAACTTAAGATCCTGTCCCTTTTTCCAATAATGAACAGAATCTTCACTGTTTGCCTCGACATCAGAATATGAGGTCACATAGAAATGAAGAGACGTAGTTATGGCTAAGTTATCCTCTTGGTTAAGCCTCTAAAGAATGATCAATTTTAAAAACTGGTCGGTCATTAACTATAATGCTTGACACAAATATGCTCATGGCTTATTCAATAGCCTTAAAAGGCTGTATCTATTGAGATAATTATGTTCAAATAGGTAAAGTGATGTCTCATTTGGATTACTACAATATAGTAAATGATGCTGGTTATTCTGCACATGTCATGTAACACTGCTATTCTGTGACCTACATTTGTTCCGAGTACAATTCAAGGTGCTGGTTATCACCTTTAAAGTCCTTCAGGGCTTAGGGCCAAGTTACTTCAGGGACCATCTCTCACCAGTTGTTTCTGCTCATCCAATCCAGCCAGGCAGGATGGGTATGCCTCAGATCAAATTGGCCAAAAGATGCCAATTGACAGGGCCTAAAAGACATGCCTTTTCTAGGCGGACATTGAACCTATCTTCAGATCCAAGTAAGAAATACAAGCATAAAGGAACTAATTTGACACATTAAACCGTGTGTGTGTGTGTGTGAGTGTGTGTGTGTGTGTTGGCTAAACTAATTACTGGCTTGTGGACTGCGTTAAATTTCGGACATTTAAACAGCGAAACAGCCGGAAAGGCACCATCTAGTGGATTATAATTTTGAGGTTTGGACGTTTAAGAAATTGTTAAGGAGAAGGAAAAAAAGGGCAAAACTGATGCAAGACTGTGTGATACTGGCATAAGTAAAAGTTGTAGGAGGGGAATTTAAAAAAAAAAGAAGAAACCCTTGTTACTAAAAACATGTAACTAAATTTTGAATGATAACTGATTAACACTGCTATTATTATAAAGGAAATATATGATAGTATATTACAATACCAAAGATAAAGAATAAATTCTATTTGTATGTATAAGAAAATTTAGAACTAAATGAATTGCATGTAAAATTGGAATTTAAAAGTGTGAAATAGTGACTTAAACATTTATAGTAGTTTGTAAAAATAATATAGATATTAATATACTTATATACAATATATATATATATATATATATATATATATATATATATATATATATATATATATATATATGTATGTATGTATGTATGTATATGTATATGTATGTGTGTATATATATATATATATATATATATATATATATATATATATATATATATATATATATATATATATATATATATATATATATATATATATATAACATAATATCTTTATATTTAATATTAAAATATATATTTATACTCCAGATTTAAGAATACATAGCAATTTTAGATATTTATTGGGTTGACAAAATACTGTTGGGAACTGATTGAGAATTTGAGAGGAGATAACTTGAAGTTAGAGGAATTAGAGGAACTAGGGGAGATTGGTAGTTGGGATTGAACAGCAATTTATTTGATTTGTTTGAAACTACATGCAATTGTGGGAAAGTATTAACCGAGGGATAAAGATGGCAACCATTACTACCCCAACTAAAACAGGGAAAAAGCAGCATCAAATCCCGCAACAGCATCGTCATCCCACTCAAATCAGAGAACAATTGAGAGTGTGCTGGGAGTGGAGAAACTAGGATCAGCATCAGGATCATCAGGTTCTGCACAGAATATACAAAATATGCAGGCAAGGCTATTGATGATTCAAGAATCAATGACTAAAACCCAGGAAGCAACAGCAACCAATCCTGAAGAAACAAGAAGACATCACGAAGAAATTAAAAATGAAATGGGAGAATTATATCAAAAGTATGGACGATAAAATTGAGAATATCTAACAATCTATAACAATCAACAAGCAGAAGATAAAAACAATATTAACAAAAATAGAACAGACAGACCAGAAAATGGAAATAATAGAACTGAAATGCATGCAGGCAAACAGAGATCTAGAAGAATCCATCATCTTCCTCGAGATGGAAAGAGCCTCATTCTACTTGACGTTCCAAAATATTATGAAAGAGAAAGAAGATCTAAAAGGAAAAATGACAGATATTCTAGCAGATATTTTACAAAGGAACAAACAGGAGGTCAGAAGAGATATTGATGAAGTGTACCGGGTGCATACAAACTATGCACAAAGACATAGATTACCTAAAGAAGTCCATGTGAGATTCGTGAAAAGAACAACCAGAGACGAGATATTTAGGAAAACCAGAGAAGAGATAATAACGTATAAAGGAATTAATAGCACTCAAAAAGAGACCACGGAGAGTAAAAGAGTTATGGAGACAATACCAATTCTTAACTAATCAATTAACCAAATTCAAAGCGATGTATAGATGGCTAGTGCTAGAAGGCATACTTGTAACGTGGCAAGAAAAAAAATGGTAAGAAAAAGTTCAAGAATTTTTTGAACGATATTTTGTGACGGAAGAAGAACAAGAAAGAAAGGAAGAAGCAGAAAGCAGAAGTCAAGAAGAAGAGACAACAGAAGAAAGAGAGAGAGACAGAGAAAGAAACAACAAAGGGAACAAGCGGAACGGGAAGGTGCAAGGGGGAAAGTCCAAATACAAACTAGAAATACTCAGTGGTGATGCAGTCCCAGCGATCCGCAAACAAGGGATGGTGACCGCCAATCGGGTGATCCGAGCCCAAATCACTTGTTTCTGTGACAGGGACCACCACCACCCTCTTCGGATGGGACGCTTACTGGGCTGCTGGTACCTGTCCCTGTCCCTAGAGTATTGCCTGCACCCGTGTCTGGGGTATCTGGGAGCAGAATACCTTGGCTGTTGGAAGTCCAGATCAGGGGGCTGATAGAAGGACTTCCTGGGGTAAGGTGCAGGATGCTGATCTGAGTGCTTGGTCGTGGAGGGAAAGACCTTGCATTTATTTTTGTCCTCTACTAGAATAGGGTCAAGGGAAGTGCCGAACAGCTTGTCTCCTGCATACTCTGCCGCTGCCAGATGCCATTTCGCTTTGGTCTCTGCCTGCCAATTGCGAAGCCATAGGAGCGTCTGGACGCGACAGGGGGGACAGAGCTCTAGAAGAGTATGTGACTGTATCCAACGTGGTGTCTGCTGAGAACTGGGTAGCCGCCATCAGCTTCTTAATGTCCTGCAGCAGCCGAACATCAGAAGCAGAGGTCCTATCACAGAGTGTTTCCAGCCAAAGCAAGGTGGTTCTATTGAAAAAAGAAGCAGCAGTAGCTGCCCTGATCGCCCACGTCACAGCCTGAAAAGGACCAGTTCCGCCTTTTTATCCTCCGTCTTCAGACAGTTGGAGATATCCCGTTACTACCACAGAGGAGGAAGCCAGAGCAGCCACCAGAACATCCACTGTCGGAACTGCAAGGCTTGAGCGAAGGCAGGGTTAAGATGATAAAATCAGTGATCATTACTCCCTGATGTGGGAAAAGTCCCAGGCACAGCCCACTGAGTTTTGAACACATCAAAGAAAAGATCTGGAGTAGGTATCTCCTCCTTCTCCCCCTGAGACTTGTAAAAAGGCCCTTTCTTTGTCCCCCTCACTTGTACTAGGGGTGGCAGGATCCTTGGTGGTAGCTGGGGTGCTGCCCAGATCTGCTGTGGCCTTGGCCTTACGCAGCAAGGAACCAAATAAGGCAGGAGGGAAAAGACCAGCAATAGTAGGTGCTTCTGGGACCTGGGAGTCTTCGTCTTCAGAAAAGTCAGTATCTTTCTGTCCCTCCTCTTCCAAGCCAGACCCCTCACTAGCAGTTGAAGAGTATACTGATCTGCGCTCTCTGGCAGTTGAGGTGCTGGGTTGGTCTGGATGACCTCAAAGGGTCCCACAAAAAGAACATCTAGAAGTCTGAGATCTGTGTTGTAGCCCTGTGGCAACCCCCTGAACAATGGCCTGAGCAATTACATTCTGAAAACTCTCAGGAAGTTCTTGAAAAGCCGGAGTGAGGCAAGGAGGCTCCAATTCAGGCCTGGAGGCTGCAGATTGAGAGCCAGAGGAGGTCTAGTGGAATTGATTGCCAGATGGCCAAAAGGATCCCCAAGGGGATCTGCAGACTGCGCAGGAGTGAGAGGGGGAGACAAGGGGCTGTCTTCTCTAGCTGACCCACGAAGGGAGCCTGGAGAACGATGACGGGCTTCAGCCAATGGAGAAGGCCTATGGGGGGAGTGCGATCTGGACCGCGAGGGGTTGATGCTATCCCTAATTTGCCTGCCAGCAGCCCTGGTGATGCAAACTTCAGGCTCCTGCTGCTTTCTGGCACCTCCCTTCCTTGAAGACTTGGGGTGCTCTCCTCGGAGATGGATCTCCTTTTCATTAATGGGGCAGTCCCCCGGGAGGTCACCTCACCCAGATCGGAATCACCTGGTGTTCCGCCTTTTTCCCTCACAGCTACTCATGGTAGTAATCTTCTCCACCTCTGCCTTCCTCAGTTCCAGGTGTCCGGGAGCCTTTGCATGCGGTTCAGAGCCTCCTTAGAACCGGCACACCCACACAAACACTGCCGCCGATCTGCGGCTCGAATCATCAGTCCCCCGCCGAACAACTGAGAGCCCTCCCCAATCTATGGCAGAGTACTGGCTAGCTGATGCCTCCAGGCACCGACAGTGGCCTCCGAGAGAGATTAGAGAGCTGAAGCAAGAGTGCCGAGCCTCTCTCTGCAGCCACGTGCATCTCACAAAATGGCTGCTCACACAAAATGGCCACCACCCATGCGGTCCGATTTCTGAGCCGTTCCTCCAAAAAAAACCTTCCGAGCTATCTGGCGAATCCCCCCCCCCCCCCCGAAGCAAATTCAGGGTCGCAGGTCACAGCACCTTCAGCATGCGGCCAGGAGCCCTCCCCGGACTGGCAGCAGTCTGGAGGTTCCCACACTCACTGCAGCTAGCACCTCATCAGACAGATAACAAACAGAGACACAGGTGGGATGAATCAAGGGAGGAAAAATCCAGTATTCTCAAGTCCAAACGAAGAGCTACCAAAAACAGTTCTTATTTGGGCCGAGACTAATCTGGGGTGCCAAGAACAGGAAGTAGAGAGGAGTGGCCTCAAATTTAACCTCAGTTTCTGGGCAGATGGGATGTGATAATACCCATCAGTGACTCCTCCTACAGGACACTTGGAGAAAATGCAAAAACCGACCCTGCTGATAGTAATATATGCACCAAACCAGAATATGAATTCTACAAAAAAATACATAATAACAGAAATGGACCGAAAACATCTGTATAATTGGTGATTTTAATCTAATTGTGGACAATAAGAGAGAGTATAAAAAGAATAAAACCAAGAAAAATATTTTACCCAAATCCTTTTTTGAAATGACAGTGGAGCTTAAATTATATGACATATGGAAAGACACACATGAGACACATAGTCAATATACATTTTATTCAAACACCCATCAATCTTGGTCAAGAATTGACATGGCATGGACGACATCGGGCCTACAAAATGAATAGCATGAAGTAGAAATAGAGACAAACAATTGGGCAGATCATAGTCCAATCAAATTAAGGTAGAAAGGCCAGAAAAAGAAAAAAAGATGGATGATGAACCAAAATTTGGTAAAAGAGAAAGAATACGTACAAACATTAGACAAAGAAATAAAACTATTCTTTAGGACAAACAAAAAGGAAGATACATCATTACAAAATCTTTGGGACACCACAAAAGTGTATATTAGGGGAATGATTGCCTATATAGCAAAGAAAAATAAGAAACAAAGGGCACAGCAAGAAATGCTGCAGAGGGAACTTAGTGAGGTGGAGTTGAAATTGCAGTAAGACCCACAAAATAGGTCTAAGAAAGAAAAAAGGGAGATAATAAAACACAAACACAATTTAACAGTGCAGAAAGAATTAGCCCAGAAAATTAGAGCGGCCAAACAAAATTATTTCGAACATGCTAACAAATCGGGATGTTGGTTAGCATACAAACAGAAAAAGGAAAACGAAAAAAGAACGATATATCAGTTACAGGACGAAGATGGGGTCATACAATATAGGCTGGAAGAGAAAAAGAAAATAATATAAAGATATTTTATAAAACTCTATTCACAGGATAACATCCCAGAAGTTAAAATTAAACAATATCTAAATTCAGAAACCATGAACCCAATCTCAGATGAACAGAGAGAAACAGACCAATCATGATATCAAAATTAGGAATGGTTTTGAAGAAACAGAAAAATAATAAAACCCCAGGACCGGATGGAATTCCAGTGGAATTATATAAAAATATCCAAGAAACATTGGAAGAATTGATCTTAAAAGTTTTCAACGAAGTGCTAGAAGAAGCTAACATATCAGCCTCCTGGACAGAAGCAATAATATCTTTTATCCCAAAAGGTGAATCCAAAATTATAGGCCCATTTCGTTATTGAATTTGGACTATAAAATAATTGCCGCAATCATGTCAGAAAGGATTAAACAGATACGAATTGAACAGATTCACTTAGAGCAAAATGGATTCTTACCACACAGACAAATTAAAAATAATACAAGAATTATATTGGATACTTTAGAATACTATGAAACACACATGGAGAAACAATCTGCACTGGGTTTCCTTGATGCCCAGAAAGCTTCTGACAACATAAATTGGAAATTTATAATATTACAATTAGAGAAGATGAAATTCAGAGAATTTTTTTTGTCAATTGACGAAGGTGTAGGGCCCGATGTTGGTGACACCTATTGTCTCTGTACTATGTCGAGGAACAGCTCTGGAGCTGGAATGGTGTCCATCTCAACGGTTTGTTCTGTAAAAAAGGAATCTGCAGTGGCGGGGGTCACCGCAGGAGTTGGTGTTGCTGCCTGTGCCCCAAAACTGGTCAAAGCTTTGGCCTTGGTTAGCCAAACTGGCCGAAGCTTTGGCCTTGGTTAGGGTCTTAAAGTGGGTCGGTTGGAACAAGCCTGAGAAGGAGGCCTTCTCCAGAACTGCCTCCTCATCCCCAAAGAACTCACAATCCTTTATCTCTCCATCCCCCAACACTGGGGACTGGCTACAGTGAGATTGAAGTAGTGACATGTGCCCCTGCGTGGCAAGCCCTGGTACTGTACTGGGTGGGGCTACTGGAACTACTCGAGGGGCTGGCCCTGGCCCCTGCTGTAAACCTGCTGCAATGTCCTGACTAATAGCTGATGCAATTATATCTTGAATATTGGGCAGGGACCGGGAGGTCATCTGCATGTCTGAGCGAAGCCTTGCTGCTGTAGGAGTGAAAGTGGCTTCAACAGGCCTGCTACTCCCAGTCCCCCTCTGATCGGCTGTCAGAATCTGCCCTGGGAGATCAGGGCCTGACCCCCACAGGCCTGCAGTATTAATTGGAAATAGCAGGCTAAATGGGCCAGAGTCTGGGCCTAGCTCAAGGGGAGACAGCTGGAACAATCTGCTGCTGGCATGGAGGACCTAGAACGAGGCCTGTGAGGTGTAGCTGCAGAACTTTGCGTTTTGGCTGACTTGTCCTGACCCTTCTCAGAAGTGGAGGCTGATTTGGAGACCTTTTTGGTTTGGAATGGCCAGTTGATTTATCAGATTTTTTTTGCCCTTTGGGATCAGGTATAGCGTGTGAGGAGAAAGGTTCCACCATCATAAGGAGTCTTTGGTCAGCTGTCACCCCCCTCCCCACAGGGCTCAGAATCAATTCAGAGTCAATTAGGGCCTTACCTGGAAAAACAGGCTCCACCATCTTGTGCCACTAGATACAATACAAAATGGTACCCTGCGCCCTTTTTAACGGCCCGCTGAGAGCAGTCAATGGAGTTCTGAGACCTTCAAGTCTTGCCCTGTAGCCTGCAATTTTCAGGGAAATGCTGTTCAGAGCCCAACGCTGATGCTCACCTGCACTGATCGCTGCCAGGATCCAGGGCCGATCGCCTGCAAAGTCGGCTAATTAGTGCCGACGACATAGCCCAGACCACAAGGGATCAAAGGGCTAGCGCTACGGGCCGCATGGTTGCCGTCCGAATAGCTGCGCTGCACCAGTGGCAAGAGGAACGCTCCGCTCTGTTGTCAATTACTCCTTATTACGATCACAGCAGGCTAGTGGCGAAATTAGTGCTCGGAGAAGCCATGATTGCGCGGTAGCCACCAACGCTTCAGGCGTGGTCCTCCAGCGATCTGTCAAAGTTCCCTTTGACAGATCAGCTGCAGCGATTCGTAAAGGTGAGAGAGAAAGCAACGATCTTTTCTGACCTGGAGAGAAGCAGGGATCTGTGCCTCCATGGCACAGCAAAGAGGACTATACTCTCTCCCGCATTGCCAGTGGCCAACTGGGTAGGCAAATTCTCCACAGAGCAAGCAATGGGTGCAGGCTCTTCAGCTCTAGTCTGACTGACAGCCCCAGCAATGCTATGCTTACTCTCTCAATCCAGGCAACTGTATAAAATTCAATTATCAAGGAATTCTCTCTCAAATATAAATCCTATTATGAACTATTTCACAGAGCTAATGATGACACGTTCTTTGTTGTTGTTGTTTTTTTGTTGTTGTTGCAAAATTTTTATTGATCTTAAAATATATAGGGAAGGGTAAAAGGGTGTACAAATTTTTTTTGCCGCTTCCACACTGGTGGCGAAAATCCCCCCAAGAAACTCACAGATTTAACAATCTTAAAAATAAAATATAAAAGAAAGCATCAGAACAAATTTAAGCAATATTATCAAACATGTGCTCTACTATTTTTTCTTTGTTACTTTTTGTAATATCAACAATTACAATTATTCCAAATACATTCATTTTTGTGATCTAAGCTTTTTCGATATTGCTTCTTCTTCCCTGTCCCCTGGAGGGGCCTCAGAGCCCCCCCTCCTTATCTTGCGTCTTGCTGTCCTTTTCTCTACTCCCACTAAATTCCTCTGCTTTGAAGTGGACTGAGTCGAAAAGCTGGGTAAGGCTAGCAACAGAGGCGTGGCTTAATTAATTTTAATCAGACTCAGTCGAATCCAAAGGCGGACAATGTCAACCCATGCATGGATGCTATCTCCACCTCTATTGAGAACATATGAAATACAACTGGAACAACAGGAATTAGATAATTCAAAATATGGAGAAGAAAATGATTGGGAGAATATATAAATTTTTACTGAAATATAAAATGGAGGAGGAGGTTGTCAAGGAAACTAGGGTAAGATGGGCAAAAACTTTCGGCTATAATATTGAATTGGAAAGATGGGAAAAATTTTGGGGAACAAATTTGAAATTGACTGTGTCTGTGGCGTACAAGGAAAACCAGTACAAAATGTTTTATAGATAGCATCTGCGCCCGCGAGACTTGCAAAAATATCTTCAAACTTATCCCCAATGTGTTAGCAATGTGAGAAAGCATATGGGATGTACTACCACAGATGGTGGACATGCGAGGTGGCCAAACTGGGTTAAAATCAAAAACTGGTTGGAAGTCATAACAGGAAATCAAATGGAAACCAGAGACTTTTTTATTAGGCTTAACCACAACAAAATACTGTAAAGAGACCATATACCTAATTCTACATATTATTACAGCGGCTAGAATAGCATATGGAAATGGAAGAACAACACAATGCGCAGAAATGGAGCAAGGAAATTCAAGGAAAGGAAGAAACAGAGTATTATTTAATTTGGGAAAAATGGTACAAGTGGTTAGGGGATAGAAATAAGAAATAAGGATTTGGAAAAGGTAGTTTGTATTATAGAAGAAGTAGGAATTAGTGACAAAAGCCTAAGAAAAGTAGGATTAACAAGTGTAAGAAAAATTGTATATTAGCAGAAGAAGAATAAAGACTGTCTGATACAAATGACCAAACATAGATTGATAAGTAGAAGAGAAAGAAATAACGGGATTAAAAGTGTAAAATTACATAGAAATGTATTGAGAGGGAGATAGTTTCTAAAGACCCACCTACAGATATTTGCTGTAAGAAGGAATGTGTAGTTCCGATAAATGTTGTGTATGTTTTTATCAATGTGTTTATAATAATTTTTTTTAAAAAAAGACATGCCTTTTCTGTTATTAGTGCCCACCTTGTGGAACATTCTCCCTCTGTGGACTAGACGGCCCCAACCCTGCTGGCCTTGTAAGGCACTAAAGATTTGGTTATTTCCCAGGCAGGGATCTGCTTCTTCATTGTGTTAGTGATTGGGTTTGTTGTTTCTTGTATTGTGAATTTTTATAATGTTTGTTATTGTTTCTATTCTATTTTATTTCTGTCTGCCACCAAGAGTCATTCATTTAGATGGGCAGCCATATAAATTGGAACAACAAATAAATAAAAATATAGCTTAAGATATCTTTTATTCTTGAACAGAAGATTGAATCTTTTCACGAGAACTATAATTGAAAATAATACCTGTGATATTTCAAACGGTAGTTTAAAGTAAATCTATTATTGATTTTATTTATATTGCTCTCATTTTATTTATCTTTATTTGAAACACATTTTCTTTATTATATATTCGACAAGACTATAAAACTATAAAATAAAAGCCTGGATTAAATGGGAACATTGTATTCCCAGTATTCTAAATTCAATCTGAAAAATTGCTAGCACCAAGATAACTACCAGAATTAATTAGCTTACAGTAAAAACTCTATGTCTATCAGCCTGTACAAACTCCCCACTTGGTTATTTTGTTTTTCCATGAACAGGTAGAAAAGATGGGAATTCAGCCATAGTTAGGAAGCTCAAGGACAAAAATCTTGTAATAGTTATTTTTGTGCTTTCCATTAAATTTATAAGCAGAAACTTCCCACTCAAGGATCTTCCTACTATGGTGGAGCCCGCATGAATTTAAAGCTTTTGTTTGCATTTTGTTGTATCAACAATCTACAAGATTTTATTTGAACTACCCAGTAACTTGTTTTACTTTGAGCAATTTTAGCTTGCTTTTTACATAGGTTAGAAAGTTCACATAAAACTATTATCAATTCAGAAATATAACTAAATTCTCTTAATTATTTATCAAGTGCATGGTGCTTGTAACATATCGTAGAAGATATTTCAACAAAAGTTAATTTCTCATTTACCTGAACTGTTTCCAAAATCCTCTCGGCACATAGTACTGTAATCTAGAAGCTGCTAAGTGGCCAAATATGACTTGGAGATGTCTTAATACACCTATGTTGTACTCTTTTCTGTCTTCTGTTTTACTTGAAGTTGGTTTATCTTCATATGGATGGGGATAGCCAAATACTTCATCTCGTGGATCAACATTGCTCTTAAAAAAGAATCATATATGTATACATGAAGACAACTGCAAAGTAGAGTTTGGTAGCTGGATTTATAATGAACTACCCTTTTGACACAGGATGATGGAGCTGATGCTCTAGGGACAACTGTCTCTCTTGATGAGAAGGGAATGCCAAAACGTGCAGAGGTGTTTGCTTGTCAATCACATGAACGGACTTCAGATGATATTATCATCAATAATATCATTGCATAGTATTCTGTGGTTTGTTGCAATCAGACAAATATTTAGATGGATTTGGCATTTTAGTCCATCTATTGAGTCCTTCCCATGAACCTGGGATGGGAAGATGTGGATGTTTGATGGTGCTACAGATATTGTCGCAGAATGTAAGTTGTTCCAAGAAAAGCTGACTTTTGCAATTGACTGATGTAAATTTGTCAATGCCAATGATGTTCCAATTATTTTGATATTACACCCAAGGCACCTATTATTATTATTGATACTACTTTGCATTTTGCCACAGTTGTTCTATTCCACCATCACCATTATCATTTCCACCCACTTTTTAAATACATATTTGGTCAATTCAGGGTGAGAAATATAACTAATACTCTTGTCTCCTATTTCCCCACAATGACAATCCTGTGAAGTGGATTGGGTTGAGAGAGTGACTGGCCCAAAGTCACCCAGCTGGATTTTCATGTCTAAGGGAAGCTTAGAACTCACAATTTCCTGGTTTCTAAATCAGCATCTTAACCACTACACAAAACTGCTGATCTGTATTTGTTTACCAATTATATATTAGCCACAAACATTTTAAAAATGATAATTTTTAAAACATAGATCACACTTCCCTTCCTTCTTTGTAAGGAATTTTTTCCCCTTTCATTGGAATGGCCTATCAACTCCATCATCCAGTGATCAGAAAGTCATTAATCTAACCATCCACTATTTTGTGTAGACAAATCAATATAGCTGACATTACACAAATATATAACAATAGCATTCTTCCAAAAAGCAGATTACAGCTTTGTGACAGCACTCTGTGTAATCTAACGGTGTAACTGATGAGTCCATTTGTTTATCTTGAATGGGCTGATTTTGAATGAATGAAAGGTAGACATGATATAAGTGCTAATCAGTGAAATCCCTACTCCTAGCACTATTCATTACCAAGTTAATATTGATTCTTTTAGGCCAGAGTTCAAAGTGATGCATTCTCTTTATCCAAGGGATAATGTGATACCCACTTGACATAGCTCCTAGCTTGTACCATGATAATGGATTGCTCACAAGGGCATTAACCCTTCATCAATTAAATAACCTGAGATTAATACATTCTGTGCCTCTTATATCTAACCAAGTACATTTTTCTGTAACATTAAAAATACTAATTCAGACTGCATGCATGCATGTATAAAATTATTTGCCTTATTAAATTTCTCATCTATTTAAGACAACAAATGTATTCCAGCTTCAAGTTGGCAACTGAGACACCAAAATAAAGTGGCACAATCTATTGCTTTATGGCTATCTTGTTTTTTGTTCTATAAGTATAGCTTATATGGCTAATGCAAACATATTAGGTTATTGAAAACAGCCTGATCCCATGAGTAATTATTTATGTTTCATATGCAGGATTAGATGAATAAAATTTATTTGACTTAACCATCCTTGGGAATGGATGGGTGAATAGACATTGTGGACATAATGGCAAAGCAATCCCTTTCTTGAAAATCTATAGAGATATGTTCAGAAAAGAAACATGTGAAGTTCCCAAGAGCTGACCTAATTAATTTATGAGCCTCGAGATGATGTCAACTTCTAAAGCATTGGCAATACATTGCAATGTAAGTGTACTATATTCAACATGTGTACATTATGGACATCTTCGGATTCTATACTTATGTACACAGCATGTGCCATAGAGGATATATAAGGCATATTTCTCACTTTGTATGTCTTATCAAGTTGATGCATTGAAATAATGTATTCACTCCTATCTTGTTTCAACAGTCTCTATAATAATAAGTAATCTAAAATTCTGTCACTTGAAAAAGAAATGTTATTTTTTGATCCAATGAAGTTAGCACTTTACTGAAATCACCCCATGTAACAGCTCCACTACTATAATTTGCAAATAGACAATGTATGCTTTATACAATAATACAATAGTAGAGTTGGAAGGGACCTTGGAGGCCTTCTAGTCCAACCCCCTGCCTAGGCAGGAAACCCTATACCGTTTCAGACAGATGGCTATCCAACATCTTCTTAAAGACTTCCAGTGTTGAGGCATTCACAACTTCTGGAGGCAAGCTGTTCCACTGATTAATTGTTCTAACTGTCAGGAAATTTCTCCTCAGTTCTAAGTTGCTTCTCTCCTTGATTAGTTTCCACCCATTGCTTCTTGTTCTACCCTCAGGTGCCTTGGAGAATAGTTTGACTCCCTCTTCTTTGTGGCAACCCCTGAGATATTGGAACACTGCTATCATGTCTCCCCTAGTCCTTCTTTCTCTTAAGCTAGACATACCCAGTTCCTGCAACCGTTCTTCATATGTTTTAGTCTCCAGTCCCCTAATCATCTTTGTTGCTCTTCTCTGCACTCTTTCTAGAGTCTCCACATCTTTTTTACATTGTGGCGACCAGAACTGAATGCAGTATTCCAAGTGTGGCCTTACCAAGGCATTATAAAGTGGTATTAATACTTCATGTGATCTTGATTCTATCCCTCTGTTGATGCAGCCTAGAACTGTGTTGGCTTTTTTGGCAGCTGCTGCACACTGCTGGCTCATATTTAAATGGTTGTCCACTAGAACTCCAAGATCCCTCTCACAGTTACTACTATTGAGCACGGTACCACCTATACTGTACCTGTGCATTCCGTTTTTGTTGCCTAAATGTAGAACCTTACTCTTTTCACCATTGAATTTCATTTTATTAGATAGTGCCCAATGTTCAAGTTTGTCAAGATCCTTCTGTATCTTAAGCCTATCTTCTGGAGTGTTGGCTATTCCTGCCAGCTTGGTATCATCTGCAAATTTGATGAGTTCCCCATTTATTCCCTCATCCAAATCATTGATGAAGATGTTGAAGAGTACTGGGCCTAAAACAGAGCCTCGGGGTACTCCACTGCATACTTCCCTCCATGTAGATGCAGACAATAACGCCAGACACAACGACAGATCAAAATAGAATGAGAAGTACTGAGCTTCAGACTCATTCGTTAAGTACTATTTGTTAAAATATTGATCCCTGAAATCAAGATCAAACAGTGGACTGATTTGAAAGGTAAGTATGGTTTGCCACAAACTGTAATTAAACTTATTTTCTTCTCCTTTCAAGGAAAAACATGAGAGGGGGATGACAAGGGTTCATAGCTCATCACTGTACATTCTCTTAACTATGTCTTGTTATACTTTTTCATGATCAAAATCATGCTCCTTCATCATTCCAGTATCTTTCCCTTTTTATCTCTTTTTACAATCAGATTTACATAAATGTGTTGTGTCCATACTGTATTGAATGCCATTCAATAACTTACATCATATTTTGAAACATTAATGTAGCTTACAATTCAGGAAATGATTGCTCAAAGATTGTATCAGAAAATGGATAGGTATCATTCAAGATGTCAAATTTAAAAAGTCACTGTTTGTAAACAGAGAACATTGAAAGTATTTTAAAGAGCAGACAAATTGTTTGAGCATAATGATAAGAAGAGTTTAAAAAGATAGGCCACATTTAATGTATTTGAGAAAGCGAGAAAACAACATCAAACTTGTATAACACAGGATATCTGCTTTTAAAATTGCTGATATTACTAAGAACTAACATAAATCATAGAATGTAGCTTCTATGCATTTTTTAAATTGTTGGTAATTAAAAACTTATTATGAAGCGTGCATATATATGTATTCAGAATAAAAGCCAATAGTCAGACTTAAAGAACAAAGGAAGCACAATTGGATACAGTATTATATACTAAGCAAAATGAAGTATTACCTCATCTTGTTTCTCATCTCCAGACATGTCATCATCTACATCACTGCCTGTTCCATCAATTGCAAGAATTCCATTTCTGATGGCAGGAATCATATATAGTTGCTGAATGACAGAATTCATGTAACAAGTGGCTCCAGCATTTTTAAGCCCAACAAATCCCTTTGGTGGTCGTGGTCCAACAGGTGGCAAATATTCCCATTCTGTTAGTGCTTCACAAGCTAGGATAAATTAAACATATTAGACCATTAACAGCTTATAACTCAAAATATATTAGTAGGCTAATTGCTAGTGCAATTAATGAATATGCAAAACATATTCATAAAATAAGTTTATTTCAAATGCAATTCTATTCTATATTTGCATTTTGCATGAAAATGTGTAAATTAGGAATTATATTCCTCAGCATCTTTTCCTAAGCACAAATAGATAAAATGAAATCTACAGTCAAACGAAGCACAAAACTATATAGAAAGCCTTCTTTAAATAATTTATCTGCAAGTTATTTTAAGATGATTTGAAAAATTGCTAATTTGTAAAACAATGCATTAATTTGCCAAAACTGAATAAAGACTTGGGACAGGATCGCAAAATTAATGTTTCTAGGTTCCTGAAGGACAGGGAACTAATAATACTTTGATGTTTCCTTTTCCAATTGCAATTATTCAAGTCGCTTCAACCAATCACTGATAGTTTTCAAAGAATCTCTAATGTAACAATGTAGAACTGAAGCCTCTAAGAATCCAGTACCTTCCAGTCCTAACCAAATTTAACCTCTACCTACTATTTTTAGGAAGTATGATTATACTATCCAGCAGTCATCTCGAAGAAAAAGGTTAGTTCTGGATTTAAGCAAGAAACAGCATATTTTCTTTCTCATTCAACACCAACAATCTTCTGTATAATTTTTTTAAATGCTCAAAGACTACAATCCAGAGAAATGGGCCTAATATTCTCCAAACCAACATTTCCCCCAAATAAATTATGAAAATATATAAAAGTATATGAAGTTGCCCACATTAAAATTAATAGAAAAATGTTAAAATATGAAATAATACGTACTAGTTATTGCAGTGCCTATATAGTACATTTCAGTCAAAGTATCTACTATTTGTTTGAGGTTACGGACACAGCCCACTGCTAAGGCTACTAACAGCTCAAATCCAGCATTAATGGTAGCTGGGGAACTACAGACCGGTATTGCCTGCTCAGCGGGTAATTCTCCATTTCTCATGTATTGCAAGTAAACATTTGATGCGGGAAAGATGAAATCATCTATTAATTCCTGAAAAATAGTAAATAAAATATCTGTTATTAATTTAGGAACTATCCAGATCAGAAGTAACATCACTTAATGTCACACTGTCTTAGATTTTTAGAAGAGAGGATTACTTTATCTGTAAGGAAGGAAGAAAACCTAAATCCCATAACTCCATTATGTGACCATAATTCAGAAGATTGTAGATTGTTTAAAAATATATACAACAAATGCGTGTGTGTGTGTGTGTGTGTGTGTGTGTGTGTGTGTGAATAGTTTATCAAACCTATTTAGCCACAGCTGAGAGGCCAGATAATAACAACAGTTATTTGAATAAAAAATTTCCAGGCAGGGATATTTGCCCTAATTTTCACAGAGCAAATTGCCCTTAATTTGATCACAGATTTCTTGTCCCATTCCTATTTCAGTTAGGATTCTAGCATGCTTAAGATGAAATGAGGTTTTTTTTTAAATTTATGGTGCATCATGTTACATTTACCCCAGTTACATAAAGGACTCTTTATTCAATGACTTACTTTATTTAGAACTTTATAAAAATTGAGAAAAGATAAAAAGTTTTTTCCCTTCCTTCTCTCAACAGAAATTTTGCTGTGATTTACATATAGATCTACATATTTTGAAGATTCGAACATTCAATTAATTTAATTATCATTATGTTTTTTGTAAATATGCTAACATTCATTATAAATTATAATTTGTATATTTTTCACTTTGCTAGTTTATAATTTTAGAACGTTTTGTACAGCAGTAACTTACTTTGATAAGATTAGCACCACCCTTTTCACAACCAATGTGGTATTTTTTTTCAGGAGTTTGGAATGCCAACAATTCTTTGGTAACTCCAAGATGACCTTCTAGAATAGTTTCCTCTACACCTGTTTCTCCTGTCCTTTTCACTTCATCCTAAGGAAGGAGAATACTCAGACACATGAATTTTCAAATAACATTTGAAGGGAAGTACTTATCAGCTAATTTACTATAATTATTCCATTTTTATTTTACATATTTGGATCCAAGGCAATTAACACTTAAATTTAAAACAAATTACAAGTGATGACAAAATAACAGGAAAACAACTTACCCTGATCCTTTTAAGCCAATCAATTTCATTATTAAGCAGAACTTCAGCATTGGGCACATTAATATTACTATTGTAAGCATAATTTAGAAGATGTCTTAACAGAGTAAAGTAATCTCCTGAATGTTTAGCACGTTCTCGTGCAGTACTCTGAAACAAAATATCAACATAATTGAAAATATACTTTCATTAATAGTCATAATACAGAATATTTCTTAAAGTCTATGTCCAGTTCAGACCTCCTGATAAGCAAGATTCCATTAAATAAGCCTGCTCTCAAAAGTGTACACATACATAGACACATGCTATATCCACATGCTATATAATGCAAGTTTGCATTGTTAGAAATACTATATTTTCACAATTTTCCTCTAGTGCCACATACTTTCTATCATATTCTAGATAGTTTTCAAATGTATCCTAACTCTTTGGAAATATTCCTTAGCATGTGATGCAGGGATATCTTGGTACATGAAAAAAATGTAGTTGTATAATTTCTGGATGTGACCTAAAGTTCCAATTCAAAGTACATTTCATGCTCTTACAAATATCTTGATTTATTGCTTTAAATAATGGAAGTACTTCCTTTTGACTGTACAATCCACCAGAGTTCAGTAAAACCATTATTTGGAAAACAGACCACATGCATTCAACAAGCTTCTTTACCAGTACATTAGTAAAATAACCACTGGTAAAAGTACCATGGTTAATCAATCATACAATAGGCCATTGTTCCTCTCTATTTTGTTCAGGTCAGATGACCCCTGCAATATTAAGTCACATTATCATATTTTATGAAGGCCATTGACAAACTGCAGGATGTCCAGAAAAGAGCAACCAAGATCAAAAGAAATTTAGAAAGAAATATGTACAAGTAGTTCTTGCTTAGCAACTGCCTCATTTAGCAATTGTACAACAGTGAGGGAAAAAGTAACTTTATGATCAAATCCTTGCATGTACAAGCTTTGCATATGTGTGAAGAAAAGCTGAAGATTATAAACAGAGTGAGTTTCACTTAGCAATCACTTCTCTTAATGACCAAGTTGCTAACCCCAATTTGGTCATTAAATGAGGACTATCTGTAGGAGTTTGAAGTCCTTCAATATGTTTAATCTAGATGAAAATGGGAGTACAAGAAAATTGTTGTTTCGTCAATTTTTGTCAATATAGTTAATTTTAGAATAGCTTTTTCTATGCTTTATGTGAATCAGTTCTGAAAATCACAGCCTCAGCATTTAATACAAATGAATATAATGAAGCAGTCAAAATGTTCACTAGTAATAATTAATACAGTAAATTTGGGATTTATCTTATACTAATATTACATCTTTAAACAATATACTGATTAAAATATTGTAAGCATATTTCAACAAACATCAACATATTGAAGCTAATGAAATAGACACATTTCTAATATAACGAAAATTTGAATCATATTGAAACAGAAGTTTAATATTAGAGAGAAAAATATTGAAGGGCTGCTCTAAGTAAAACTGTACCAGCATCACAGCAAATTACTCATAGATGTCTAATATATAATCATAATACAATTTGCATGGAAAAGCTGTCCATTTACGGGTTTATCATACAGTGTACATCTTCAGAAGGCAATTTTACAAGACAGAATGGAAAAAAATCTGCATTTTTTGAATAAAGCCTTTTTATATATTGATTTGATAATGTATATTGAGAAAAAGTATGGAAGTATGGTAACTAAAATTAAATATGTATTATTTCCTATGACATTGGAATATATATACAAATGATAAAGTTTAAAATGTCTTACCCCTAACACAGTAAATAACAGAGTTATAAAAAAAAGAAGTGGTCGTTGTCCCATACAACATCGGGTAGCCATTAAGAAGAACTGCTCCTGTGCCATTTGCCGAACAGTTCTAAAAATTTCAAGCAGAAAAAAGAGAGATTAATAAACATATTTTAAATAAAACTAATCTTAAAATTATTTAAAGGATAATACATTGTTACTCTCTTGTGTCCTTGGTGCAATTCATTATATCCTTTATATACTCAGCAAATCTGATCTAGATCATTAGAGAAACCTCTGGAGCTGACTAAGAGAACGTGGGAGGCTGCAATCATCCTTTCCCTTCTGGAAAAATAAAAATGCTTCTACTGATGAAACATTCAAAGCAAGTCTATCACAAGTGTTTATACCTATTCATACTCAAGAGCTCCCTTTCTTCTTCTTTTTCACCACCACCACCAGCACTATCACCATCTGCCTATCCCAGGACGTTGGGAAAGATTAAATATTTTGGCTGGCTGTGTGATTAATATAAAAAGTTATTAAATATCAGAAATAAGGAAAGGAACATTGTCCATCTAAGCAGCATATAAATAAAATTCTTCCATAATACTGCAGTAATTAGAACCCAGTAATAAAAGAAAATATAATCAAATAAAATGCAAATTACAGTCCAATAGTTCTACGTTATTTACTATACTGACCACCTGCAGTTGCTTCTAGAGGCATGGGTATCCAATGAGCTTACTTTCATCAGTATCATGCCACAGCATTCTTTTGCATGTAATACAGTCAGGTCCAGAAATATTGGGACATCGACACAATTCTAACATCTTTGGCTCTATACACCACCACAATGGGGTTGGAATGAAAGAAACACAATGTGCTTTAACTGCAGACTGTCAGCTTTAATTTGAGGGTATGTATATCCAACTCAGGTGAACGGTGTAGGACTTACAGCAGTTTGCATATATGCCTCCCACTTGTTAAAGGGCCAAAGGTATTGGGACAGAATAATAATCATAAATCAAACTTTCCCTTCTCAATACTTGGTTGCAAATCCTTTGCAGTCAATCACAGCCTGAAGTCTGGAACGCCAGTTGGCCAGATCAAGAACACTCTCCAGGAGGTAGGTGTATGTGTGTCAAAGTCAACAATCAAGAGAAGACTTCACCAGAATGAATACAGAGGGTTCACCACAAGATGTAAACCATTGGTGAGCCTCAAAAACAGGAGGGCCAGATTAGAGTTTGCCAAACAACATCTAACAAAGCCTTCACAGTTCTGGAACAAGATCCTATGGACAGATGAGACCAAGATCAACTTGTACCAGAGTGATGGAAGAGAAGAGTATGGAGAAGGAAAGGAACTGCTCATGATCCTAAGCATACCACCTCATCAGTGAAGCATGGTGGTGGTAGTGTCATAGCGTGGGCATGTATGGCTGCCAATGGAACTGGTTTTCTGGTATTTATTGATGATGTGACTGCTGACAAAAGCAGCAGGATGAATTCTGAAATGTTTCAGGCAATATTATCTGCTCACATTCAGCCAAATACTGCAGAACTCATTGGATGACGCTTCACAGTGCAGATGGACAATGACCCAAAGCATACTGCAAAAGCAACCAAATAGGTTTTGCAGGGAAAGAAGTGGAATGTTATGCAATGGCCAAGTCAATCACCTGACCTGAATCCCATTGAGCATGCATTTCACTTGCTGAAGACAAAACTGAAAGGAAAATGCCCCAAGAACAAGCAGGAACTGAAGACAGTTGCAGTAGAGGCCTGGCAGAGCATCTCCAGGGATGAAACCCAGTGTCTGGTGATGTCTATGCGTTCCAGACTTCAGGCTGTGATTGACTGCAAAGGATTTGCAACCAAGTATTAAGAAGGGAAAGTTTGATTTATGATTATTATTCTGTCCCAATACCTTTGGCCCTTTAACAAGTGGGAGGCACATATGCAAACTGCTGTAAGTCCTACACCGTTCACCTGAGTTGGATATACATACCCTCAAATTAAAGCTGACAGTCTGCAGTTAAAGCACATTGTGTTTGTTTCATTCCAACTCCATTGTGGTGGTGTATAGAGCCAAAGATGTTAGAATTGTGTAGATGTCCCAGTATTTCTGGACCTGACTGTGTATGTGATGAATTGGCATCATGTCATTTTTGTCATTCTGCCTGTCCTCAAGGATACTACTGACTAGGGAGCAATTGATAAAACAAATGAAATATTAAAATCACTTACTTGCTGTGACAATGCAGTAACAAATCAATGATAAATGTTTGCCATGCTTTTTCTTTACTTAGTGCATCCAGTGCAGTTGGAATTAGAGCAAAGCAAAGCGTCATTGCTTCAAGTGCTTCACAGCAAACTTGTTCATCTTCTGAATCTGGTTCATTGCCTGCATTTGTCTATAAAATAAATCAGAAATAATCAGCATAGCATATATGATAAAGGGGGATAGATTACGTTCTTAATTGTTCCTTCAAGCGAAAGGAAATTACATATACTACCATATTTTTCGGAGTATAAGATGCACCTTTTTCCTGCAAAAAAGAGGCTGAAAATCTGGGTGTGCCTTATACACTGAATATAGCATTTTTTGCCTCCTGGAACCCCGCCCGCGTCAGCACAATAGCTATGCATAGCCTTATGGAGGCTTTCAGAGAGCTCCTAAGGGCTGGGGAGGGCAGAAATGAGCAAAAAACGGGCCATTTTTTGCTCACTTTTGCCCCACCCCCAGCCCCCTGGAACATCCTATAAGCCTCCATAAGGTATGCATGCCCTTTTTTGATGAAAAATGGGCTGGTTTTTTGCTCGTTTTTGCCCCCACCAGGAGCACTCTTACACGTTTTTTTGGAAAAAAACGGGCCCATTTTCATGAAAAACGGGCTGTTTGGGGGAGGTTTGCAGAGTGCAAATTTGTCTCTTCAAAACCTTGGTCCGTCTTATACTCCGGTGCGTCTTATACTCCAAAAAATACGGTACTTAACATCACAAACTTTAATGGTATACTAAAATCAAATCTGAAAATCGAATTAAAGATTTGAAGAGCTGATAAAGCATACTGTGAAACAATAATCTAACTATGCTGAGTTGAAATAGATTTCATAGGAATTCAAATTACACACAAGGGATTGGTGATAATGAAAAGTGCACAAGGGAGGAAAGAAAATACAACCCTTGGTCATGATTGTCAAGAATAAAATATTTTGAGAAGATGTTTTAATTAATTATCTGGACTTTGTGTTTATTAGATAAATAGGTTTCTCAAAGGAATACCTTCTTTCCACAATCATTCACGTTCAGAGGAGAAATTAACAATACTCTATCTTTAAGCTTTACTACAAAAACTCAAGCCAAAGAATTTAGCCTAGATCCAACACAAGCAGCAGCCATACTTCTTTTCTGAAATTATATGATCAAATTATTACTTTAGTTTTACTAAAAATAATAAACATTTAAGGCTGATTATATTTATTTTCAGATGTATCATGGGGCACAGATGATACAACAACAGGTAAATATCTGCTTTTAATTAAAATTATTTTAATTAATATTTTACAAAAGTAAAATATTTCTTCCAAATATTTCACAGCATAAAAGAAATCCGACTGGAAAACATGAATGTCATGTGAGATATGCATATAAATACAGATTTTATGAGCATCTACAGCAGACATGTCAAACTTAAGGCCCGTGGGCCAAATCCCCCCTGCGATGGGTTTAGATCTGGCCCATGGAGTCACCCTGAAAATGGTGAGAAGCCAGCCCCACATCGCATTGCATTGGCCCCACGCCGTAGGGCGCGGGGTACACCGGTCCTTCTCCATGGGGTGACTCATGTGTTGCTGGGCGCCTGCCTCTCTGAAGGTGTGAATTTTCTCTAGCATGACGGTGAGACTGTCCCAGCAAAGTGGCCCCATCCCAGAGAGATTCCAGAGTGAGTGGACCCCAGGCTTTCCACTCCCTGATGTGACCGCTGTGAGTGCCACATTCGCCTCTCCGACTCTGCCACATGGTGGAGAGGGCAACTTGGAGCCAGCTCCCGCCAATGCTTAGTTTGTGCCACCCTGCACTCCCGTCTCCCCATCCACGGATTCGACTTTTGTCCCACCATCCTGGTGGGAATAGTCTTCCAAAGACTATTGCCACTAGTAAGGATTGCTTATATGAATGAAAGATAAATGAAGAACATGCCTCTTGGCCTTACAATTACAAAGTAACCACAGAGCACAACCTTACCACTGATTCCATCTTTTTTATAAAGTTGTACAATGGATATTACATTCCAAATCTAAAAAGCAGGTGGAAAATGCAAATAAAAAAGCTGAAGAAATGTAGTTATACCAATTCAGATTTTAAATAGGTTTAACAATCAGAAACGATGTTTGGAGCCTGGAACATGGAAAGTACTACTGCAGACAAGAGATTCAAATAGTAAGCCCTCCAGCTTTAGGCCTCATGTCCAGGGGACGGTGAGGTTCCTCTGGTGGACGAGGCTTTGGTGCTCACCCTGGTTTCTCCTTCCTTCCCTGGAGACCTTTGGATCCCCCTCCTAGTCTTGCCTGCCTCCCTTGCCAGCGCTCCTTGACATGAGTGATGTCGAGCCGGCCACACCCACTCAGCCACGCCCTCCTGGCCCTTTGAGGGCAACCATAATGCTGATGCGGCCCTCAATGAAATTGAGTTTGATACCCCTGATCTACAGATTTACTTAAACACAAAGAAATAATGAATTAAGCAATTTTGTGATAAAAGCAACAGCCTTAATTTTATATGCAGAGGTATGAAATTGCAAAATTACTTAAATATTCTTTAAATAATTGTAAAAACATTTTTTTCTACTAAGATATACTAACAAGTATACCAATAGTATGGTTCTTCTTATTAAAACAAATTAGAACTGAATGCTGGCTCAGTTTTCTTACCTTTTCATAAATTTTACTAATATCTTCATTTGAGCTGAATACCAGTTGTACTGATCCACATCCAGAAGCCCATACAATTTTTTGCACTGCTCTAATAACACAAATATCAGGAATAAACTTTGAAGCCTGAAAACCGAAACAGAAAATTATAATAAGTAATCTACCATTTCACACATTATAAGTATGTATTTAAAAGTGAATCCATAGTACAGCAGTCCATCGTTTTGCATCACTCACAGAAAGACAATTTAGTTACCTAAATTAGCTTAATCATCTATCGCAGCCACTCCCAGTCTTCAAGCCAAAGAGTTTGGAAGTGCTCAATATTTAACCATACTAACCTCATCAGATATTTGCTGTGCAAGGCGTATTGCTACATTTCTTAACATGCACTCTGAAGTTGGATTGGGAATGTTCTGCAGAGCAGTTTGCAACACCACCGCCTGGTCATGAGTCGCTTGGTTGATCTGCAACAATTTATGTTCATTATTAGTATTATTAAATGGATAACACATTCTGTTCAACAGTAAAAGTATATTCAGAACATTTTTTTCACTTCTTTTATACAAATACAACCAAAAATATTAATATGAATGTTCAGTTATTCTTACGATAATGAAGTTTATTAAAATAGTACTGTACAGATAATTTCTCTATGACATATTTCATCTCATACAAACCTTTAATATCATCTTATTATAAATCTTAATGCAACTGAAAAAGTCATACGTCACTTTTTTCAGTGCAGTTGTAACTGAATGGTCATTAATTGAACTGCTGCTAAGTAGAGGACTTCCCGTACTTTCGTTTCCGTCATAAATCCTGAGTTGTTCTCTGTATGTCTATTTACAAGTCTATGATGCTCAATGCAAACAAGACATTAAGCAACTTTCAAAATAGTACAAACTTTAGAATAAAACAAATGTAAAATTTGTAGCACAAACCAAACAGATATTAAGAAAACCTTTCATATTCATCATCACTCCAAAAAATTACACTACCAGTAATCAGCCAATCAATGGATATAAGGGTAGGAACCTTATATCGTTTTATCAGGCCCTAATGGCTTTTAAATAACCAGATCTTAATGGTTTTCCTAAACGCCAGCATAGTTATTGATGATTTGAATGCAGGTCAGATTAAGATTTAGGAACGTTCACTTCTCACTTATGCTATTCTCTGTTTACTTATTTACTATCCTTTCACTGGCACCTTACCAACTGTGATCATTAAATGGCTCCTGATGGAGAAATAAGCTTTATGTGATCAAAAGGTCCAAACAATTATTTCAAATTTAAGTTAACAGCAGGAAGCATTCATACAGAAAATAATGTATGCTAATAAAATGACAAAGGAGAGGAAATAAAGCCTAGTTTCCAGAACTCTTAGATAAATTTATTTGGTTCAAATGCCAATGGGAAAAGTAAATGAGAACAGGATTTGCATAGATATATTTTTTAAAAAGATTGGAAGCTGTGTCTTTAACTTTTTTTTCTTTATTTATATTGTTTCTAACACTTTTTATTTTTCTACTTTTTAAATATACTTTTTGTTGTTTAGTTGTACAAAAATAAAAATTATACAAAAATAATTATGGTTACCGGTGACATTGGGCTTGTACCCTCTACAACTGGTTGACAAGCTTCTGCCACAGCTCTCACGTGGCCATAACCAATTGCAGTCAGCAGTAGCTTTGCTATTTTTAAAGCATTTAGGTAGGCCCCCCTTCTTGTTTCCATATCTGCATTTGGCAAGAAATTATTTCTAGTCAGCATACTCAACACCAGAGGTAAGCCACCACTTTTTAAGAAATTGAACTGAAAGTCAGTAGCATCTTCTCCCAGAGGCAAATTGGCAGGCATTAACAAGGCATAAACTACCTGGAAAATAGAGGAAAAAAATACAAAAATGTCACTTCAATAAAACTGCTTTCAAAACTCAGTCATTAGACAGCAGGATTGTGTGTGTGTGTGTGCTGATGATGATGATGATGATGATGATAATATCAAGATCCAAAAACTAAATTTGAAAGATTGTGGCATAAACTGCCTGTGATGGTCCCAGTGGTTATCAACATGCTGGATGCCATACCAAAAAAATCTTGGACAGCACTTAGTACTACCTTGATATACTATGACATACTAGTTGGAAAGAATCAATTGCATATGAAGGTCAACATTGGCTAAGGAACTAACAGCTGTGATTTCACATTTTTTATTTATAGCAATAATAATTGTATTATATGTTTAGGGCCACCTAACTTCCAGAAACCCCAGAAGGTTTTCCCTATGTTCCTTGTCTAAAAATCTCAAAATTAATAATATAAGGAATAAATAAGCCCCCCTCTCAAATGATATTTACAATCCCGCAAACTAGAACCCAGTGACATTTCATAACATAAGAAGGAATTTTTTTGGGAAAATGTAGTATTAAAAAAATCACTTCTGGAAAATGTATCTCAAAATAATTACAAGCTTCTTTTTTTCAGTTATTAAAACATGCCTGAACACCAGAAACATTTTTTAAAAAATCAACACTGGAGTGATACATGACTTTTTTTTCTTCCATTCAATTGTGTCCACTTCTCAGAAATTGCATGGACAAGTTTGCAGTTTTCTTGGGAAGGTTTTTCAAGAAGTGGTTTCCTATTTTCTCCTTCTTATGGTTGAGAGAAAGTGACTGGTTCAATGCCACTACAGCCAGCTTTGTGGCCAAAGACTTATGGTCTTCTGATTTCTATCTTGATGCTTTAATCACTAAGCCAAACTGGCTCTACACTTAGCCAAAATATTAACTCTACACAAACCTCTGTAAGATATAGCACTTGTGAAGCAGAAGGTCCAAAGAACAGAGAATCAAGGGATGGACTAAGGCTGCTGTCCCCAAGTTTTGCA
The DNA here is from genome assembly GCF_964273705.1 of Natrix helvetica. Taxonomy (NCBI): domain Eukaryota; kingdom Metazoa; phylum Chordata; class Lepidosauria; order Squamata; family Natricidae; genus Natrix; species Natrix helvetica. The sequence goes on from NC_138550.1 coordinate 61,043,158, forward strand.
TGGTCTAAACAGATAGCTCTTAATTTCTCTATAGTAGTATTATCTGAAATACATAAAACAAAATTTAAAAATGATTCTTCCCCTCAAATATTAAGAAAAACATATTGATTCCACAAAACATCTTTAAAACTGAAATACACTGAAGTTACCTCAGAAATCAAACATCAAAAATATTTCTGAAACATGTTTTGACTTTATAACACACATTTTTCAGGACTACATGACTACAATGCTGGCCCAAGAAAACCTGTTTTTAAAGGTACTGCTATCAGATATAACAACTATGCTCACGCCAGAGAATATTCTTCCCTTTTTGGATCTAAGTGCAAACTTCTATTATATAATGTGCTAATTTTGAACTTCAATTAGAATTAAGTAAGCAGCATTGATTATTGTGCAATAGTACATTTAACAGCATATAGTAGATATGAAAAGTCTGCATACTCCTGTTAAAATATCAGATTTTTGAGATATAAAAAGAAATCAGACGGAGATAAATCACCTCAGAATTTTTCCACTGTTAATACAACATACAAGCTGCACAATTCAATGGAAAAATAAACAAATCTTTCAGGGCAGAAAAATAAAAATAAAAAAACTTAAAATAATGTGGATACAATAAATGTGCACATCTTATAAATAGGAATATAGATGTGTTCAGAATTAACCAATCACATTCAAACTCATATTAAACAGTAGTCAGTATACACCTGCCATCAATTAGTGTCTCTGATCAAGCTTATATAAAGTTCAGTTGTTTTAATAGGATTGCCCTGACATTTACTCAGTTGCCTTTTAGAGCAAAAGCCATGGGGTGCTAAGAGCTTACAAAGCATCAAAGGGATCTCATTGTCACAAAAGAAGGGTACAAAAATTTCCAAGGTATTGGCTATACCATGGAACACAATGAAGATGGTCATCAAGAAGTGGAGAAAACACGGCACAACAGTTTATTTATTATTATTTATTATTTTATTATTCGTATTTATAGACCGCCCCTTCTCCCGAAAGGGACTCGGGGCGGTGTACAGTCACTAAAATGCGTTATAAAATACATACATAAAACAGTTAAATAATTAAATACGTAGGTGGAGGAGGTTACAAGACTGTATATAGAATAATAAATATAGTACATTAAAAGCTTATTAAAACCCCAAACCCAATTAAAATGAATAAATCCCCGGGAGGTAAAACTAAGAAAGTGCCAGGCCAGCTGATTGAAATAGGTGAGTCTTTAACTTTTGCCGGAAGGAACGGAGGTCGGTGGTAGTTCGAATGTCTGGGGGGAGGTCATTCCAGAGGGTTGGGCCCATCACAGAGAAGGATCTACTCCTAGGTGTCGCCCGCTGGCATTGCCTAGCAGACGGCACCAGGAGGAGCCCCTCTCTGTGTGAGCGGATAGGTCGCAGGGACGTTTGTGGTAGGATGCGATCCTGCAGATACCTAGGTCCTATGCCATGGAGCGCTTTAAAGATGGTAATCAATACCTTGAAACGCACCCGAAAGGCCACAGGTAGCCAGTGCAGCTCGCGCAGGAGAGGTGTTACGTGGGAGTAACGAGTACTTCCCATAATAACCCGCGCGGCTGCGTTCTGAACTAGCTGCAGTCTCCGGATGCGTCCCAAGGGAAGCCCCATGTAGAGGGCATTGCAGTAGTCCAGGCGAGACGTCACCAGCGCATGAGTGACCGTGCGCAGGGCACTCCGGTCCAGTAGGAGGCGCAATTGGCGCAGTTATATTACTAAGAACTGGATGTCCCTCAAAAATTTATGAAACAAAGAGAAAACTGGTTTGAGAGGTTGCCAGGATGCCTACAGCAACATTAAATGAGCTGCAGAAATTTCTGACAAGTACTGATTGTGTACTACATGTGACAACAATCTCCCATATTCTTCATATGTCTGGGCTGTGGGATAGGATGACAAGACAGAAGCCTTTTCTTACAATAAAAAACATACAAGCCTAACTACATTTTCCAAAACAAAATGTGTTACCTACATCAAACGTGTTATGGTCTGATGAATTATGGCAATAATTCCAAGGTGGATAAAAATCTATGGTTTTTTTAAATAAAAAAGATGGGATTTTTAAAAAATTAAATCGGATATTTTTGATTTTTTATCAAACTTATTTTAATAAAATGCTTTTGGAGTAAAAAACTATCTAACAGCTTTCTACTTAAGATACATTAATAATTTAGTTTATTCAGCATAAAATGGAGCTTAGTTATATAGCATGAGGCTGTACATTCTGCAATATTCGGACTGTCGGTGAGTCAACAGTGGGTCAGAGGAGGAGCCGCTGCGGGACAGAGATGACAGTTCTTCTTTTGCCTTCATTCTTTCCCAGCATTAGAATCTCAAGAATCTCACATGAACCCTGTCTGACAAACCATCTCCGAGATCTTTTTTAGATCGGAACCCCCTTGGAGGGGGAGCGAAGAAGGGGCAGTGTCTCATCAGACTAAGGGGGAGGAAACAGGTCCTTCGCAGGTCAGAGATCTGCCCTCTGAATTGGAGTAGGGGCGGCAGCATGGCAACATGCTGCACAAGAAGCTGACTTCCAGCCAAAGCAAATTAACAGGAGTGTGAGGAAGAGATGAAAGACAAGTAAGAAAATTAATCTAACCCACAGTCATAAATCAAACTTGGAAAAGGCAAAGACTCTTGAGAGCATAAATAATATTGATGGTAAGACCGGGATTTTTTCAAAAAGAAAGAAAGCCATTTGTTTGAAACAATTCGGACAGAAAGCCGAGAAGTGACAAACCCACTTAAATAATAACTCTAAATTTGGCTTCCCACTTGAAAAGATTGTTTTTAAAGGAGTCTAGGAGTGTGAAGATTTATTTCATCTGAGTGTCTTTTAACTAACATATCTTAAGCAATCCCAATTAATGAGAGATGGAATGCAACAAGGGAGAAAGATCAAGAAAAAATCTCCTCACTGACAACTGATAACCTAATCTTACCTGTGTGGGAAATTCCAATTAACCAACTGCAGTAAATCAGAACTTGGAAAAGCAGGAGGCGAAGAAGAAACATAACTGAGTTTTGGCTGTATGTAAGCTTGTTCCAATTAATATATTTTGAGCAGCTATGACCAACGAGAGGTGAAGGGTGGCAAAGAAAGGCAATAATAACAGAGTCAAGAACTGGGAAATACGAAGTTTTTTTTCCCTTTCCTTTTTTTTTCTGCAAAAGATTAAGATGGCTACAGCTTCTCTTCCGGTTTCACAGTAGTTGAATTAACTAAATTTAAGGTGGACCAGAATCTCGAAATAAAACTTGTATAACTAACTGTAATTTTGGAACTGGACATTAAGGAAGAACAAAAGACCAAGATGGCTCCCGTCGCTCTTCCCCATAGCAGCTGAAGTAGATAAATTTAAGGTGGATCAGAACTCTGAAATAAGAACTGTATAACTAAATGTAACCTTGGAACTGGACATCCAAACTGAGAATTTGAAGAACTATGTGAAATTATAAAAAATATGTATAAATCATTAAAATCAAGCTAAATAGAATTCTGAACCCAGAGAAGCAGGTATTTAAAGAAGAAAGCAAAGAATAAGGGGAGCAAGGTAATGAAGGGGTAGAAACAGAGGGAAATAAAAAGCAGACAAAAAGCTTCATTGGACTTGGCAGTGGTATAGGGAAAATTGTAAATGGGGGATGTGTCCCAACAAAAGGAAATAATAAGCAGATAAAAGATGTTTTGGAGGTTGTCAGTGGCATAAGGAAAATTGAAGTAGGAGATTACACACCAACAAAGAGAAATATAAAAGACCTTTTTGACGGTGGCTTGGGGAAAAAATTGAAGAGGGTGGATGTGTCAAAACAAAGAAAAAGGAGAAGGCAGGAACAGAGAAGTGGGACAAAAGACTTACTAGGAAAAAATCAGACAACTAGAAATTGTTATATGGGAAAATATAAAGCTAAAATAAGGGGTTTATTCCTAAATATGACAATAAAATGGAGTTGCTAACTGGTTGAATATGATAATGGAAAGATAATTGAATAAAGGTTAAAATATATGGAATATGGACAAATATGAAATGGATATGGGGAGATTGTAAAGCAGGGGTTTGTGATTCACTTTTATACATGATAATTAATCTGAGTTGCTAATTGATTGAATATGACAAGAGAAGGATAATTAAGCATGGGTTAAAATATATGAAACATGGACATATATAGAACTTTTAAGATGATGAACAAAGTGAGATGTTTACCGCTTGTTATTTTATATAGTAGATTAAGGGAATTGTAATGAACATTGAACAGTAAGGATTGCCATTTATAGACAATTAAGGGCAATCTAATCCAAGATATGAAAAATGGAGAGGGAACATGAAATATACTTACAATGGGAAACTATTGATATTTAAAGACAGAATCACAAATTGGGGTGTGTGTAAGGATGTATAATTATATAAATATAATGATGAGAATAGTTGGGAATTGTAACCAGGTCTACATCTCAGCCAAAATTAGGCTGGGGTTTTTAAAGCACAATGACTATGTATGTATACTTTTTTGTTCTATTTTTTTTAAAAAAAGGAGGAAGATATATGTTAAAATTAAATATGTATATTGAAAAGGAATGATAAATACCATCAACATAAAATGGAGCTTGCTCAGAAGCTGAAATACACCAAGTGAATGAGATGAAGAGTGTGAAATAGAGGAGAGAGGTAAGGGAAGGAGAGGGATAGGAGAGAGGGCGGGGGGAGGGGGAAGAGGAGGAGAGAAAGGAGGAGTGGAAAGGGGAGAGAGGAGAAGGAGAGAGGAAGTGGAAGTAGAGAAGAGAAGGATGAGAGAGAGCAGAAAGGAGGTAGTGAGGGGAGGAGAGAGGGAGAAGAAAGTGATGGATAAGGTACAAATATGGTGTATGGAGAGCAGAAGAGCCAATAATTGGTTTTTGGAGTTGATGGTAAGATGAATTGATGTAAACATTTAATAATACAATACGATGTTGGCTATGTAATAGTATACATGTGATTATATGTTATGAAAATGAAAAATAAAAAACTTTATATACATAAAAGACATATAACCCAAAGCATACTTCCAAATCAATAAAATAATGGCTTCATTAGAAGAGGAAGATCAAAGTTTTGGAATGGGCCAGCCAGAGTCCACACCTGAATTCAATTGAAAATCTGTGTGATGACCTTAAGAGAGCTATGCACAAGAATGCCCTCAAGGAATTGAGAGGGACAAAACGGATCAAGCGATATCTAAAGTACCGTTGGTGGAAGACAAGGGTGAACAACTGAATACAGGTAAGAGCTGCTATTAAAGCCTACCTCGTAGCAATTCAGATAGTGAAGCATTAAGTACTTCTCTGCACCAATTGCAATGGCATATATCGGCCAGCGACCCTCTTTAAGGTGAGCCGTTTCCTCCTGGGAAAGGAGGATACAAGGTCTACATGAAGGGGTGCAGTGAGGAATTTGCTGATTTTCCGGGAGGCAAAATTGCTCAGCTTTGTTCCCAGTTAGATGCCAGCATGATTGCTGGTCCAGAGGAGGAACCTGGGGCAGGTTTTTGCCCAGTTATGTGGGAATAGTTTAATCCCATTGCTTCTGAGAAAGACAAGGAGTATAAGTACAAGCACCTGTATTTTAGATCCATGCCTTCTGGCTTGTGAAAAATTCTCAGGAAGTGACATGTGGGTAGGTTCTGGTAGTGATTAATGCTTCCCTATGAGAAGGGGTGATGCCCCAGCATTTTAAGGAGCCCTTCGATACCATCAAACATGTTATTCTTTCATAGGTTGTGAGTGGGGGGGGGGATCTGTGTTGTCTTGGTTCACTTCTTTCTTTTATGGCTGCTCTGAGTTGGTGTTGATAGGAAACAAGATGTCGAGACTTTGTTGCTTGCTTTCTGGAGTCTCTTTGTGGATACTCTCTCTTCTTCTGTTTAACATCTACATGAAGCCCCTAGGTGAGATCATCCATCACTATGGACTGAGATATCATCAATATGCTGAAGACACCCAGCTATCAGTCTCAGCCATTTTCCATGAAGGTTCCCATTCTTTGGAAAATCAACCCGAGAGAGATTAAATTGCTTCCCAATTTAACACTCTTTCATAAAGCCCTGAAGACCTGGCTTTACCAAAAGGCCTGGGTAATCCAAAGTGGGATGGAGCCTATCAAGTGGCTTATCTGATTGATTGTTGTGGCCAGGGGAGTGGGTAATTATTTTTATCATTTGTATATTAGGTTTTAATTTTTGTAAGCTGCCCACAGTCACTTAGAGCAGGTGGGCGGCCATATAAATTTAAATAAATAAATAAATACCGTATTTTTCGGGCTATAAGGCACACCGGTGTATAAGACGCACTATGATTTCGAAGAGGTAATTAAGAAAAAAAGTTTTTGTCATCCCCAGCCCTCAGGAGCACTTTGCAGGCTTCAGCAGGGCTGGGGGAAGGCAAAAACGCAGATTTTTGTAAAAACAAAGGCGTTTTTGCCTTCCCCCAGCCCTGCTGTAGCCTGCAGTGTTTCTGGGAGCTGGGGGAAGGCAAAAACGCCTCTATTTTTTGTGAAAATGGGATGTTGGGCAGGGGCTTCGGGAGACTAAAAAATGGCTATATTTGGTATGTAAGATATACCAACATTTCCACACTCTTTTAGATGGGGAAAAGGTGTGTCTTATACTCCGAAAAATATGGGTACATCAACAAATGCATAGAATGCATTTGCAAGGAAGAGTGAGCAAACTTTCCCCAAGGTGTGCCATGCTGATAGTTCCTACCGCAAAAGACTGAATGCTGTCATAAAATCAAAATGTGCTTTAACAAAATATTAGTTTAAAGGTGTGCACACTTATGAAACTATATTTTTGTGAGTATTTTTATTTTTCCCCTTTGAAAGATTTTAGTTGGATAGCTTATATGTTATATTAAAGATGGTGGGGAAATCTGAAGTGATTTATATTGGTATGATATTTTTACATGTCAAAAACCTTGCATTTTACAGAGGTGTATCTTCTTCGTGCCATATCCGTCATCAGATGTTGGCAATCCTATTTTTTCAACAGCTGCATGAAAAAGTGCTGCTGAGTTTGTCCAAACCAATCCCTTAGGTTCTGAAGCCATGATGTTCTTCTTCTGCCTGGACCTCATTTGCCTTCAATCTTTTCCTGGAGGATTAAGTGAAGGATGCCATATTTTTCTGAGTGTCAATTTAAAATTCTGGATATGGGTGTACAGATTTTATATATACACTTTATGATCTTTCCATTTGCAAATATATATTTTAATTGAAAATTATAGAATAAAAAAATTACCTGGTGGCATTAATTTCATAAGGATTCGTGCACCATCTCTAAGAGATGGCATATTTAGACTACTTCCTAGGTCTGCAACTTGCCAAAGAAATGAGATGTATCTAGGATGCAGTGACATAATCTACAATAAAAATAAAAAGTTGTCATAAGATGCAAATTTTAAATGTTTGCCTAGTATTATAAATTTAGATGCATGTGTTCTTTTACTTACAACTCCGGGCAAGCAACTTTCAACTTCTGGATTTGGACCATCGCTATAATGATTGCCATGGTTACCAGGAGAACCCGTGGAAGAATCAGAGGAACTATCAGGGCTTGAAGGCATATTGGAACTTATCTGTGTAAGCTTTGCTGTAATTAACTGCAACAGAGTAAAATGCAGATGTAAATTGATAAACTATATCAAGTAGTGAAGCATAACTATTTTTAAAAGCTTCTGAATGTATTAAACTACAAGTGCGCAAGTTTACTAATGTATAATTCTATCATTACAGATTATATTTATAGTGTTATGGGCACACATTTTATCAGTATATAATTTTTCTTAGTACTTACTGTTTTATCTTTGAGATTCAATTGTCCAATTAATTTCCTATCATCTACGGGATCTACTAATTCGCCTCCAATAAATAATTCTACTTTGGTATGTGCACTGTTGGCTTTAATACGGTTGAGAATGCAACGTCTGACTGAACCAATGGTATCATTTGTATGAGACCAAACATCCAAATCTTCCACCTGCCGACCTTGGTTTGGAAAACGAACTACTAGAGAGATGTGCTTACCACGAAAAGCTCTGAAAATATAGAGAAATGAAATTCTAGTTAAAACTATCCTGGATATTTAAAAATGTTAATATGGTAAAACACAGTTAATAAATATTTTTACTCCTTTTTAAAACATTGACAATTTGCTAATAAGAAAATGTGTTTCTTATTCTGAATTCTTCTGAAAGGGATGGCTATTTATTTTGTAAGTCAGATAAAAAAATAATATCTTTCTTGCATGTATCAAGTATAATAAACATGACATTTATAATTCTGTTGAACTGCACTTACAAACCATGATATTTCGATAATTGAGACACTAAGTTGATTAGCATAATCCTAAACATATGTATCCTATTGTAATAGCTATATAAAACTAATTTGAATCCTATCTAATTAATAATTCAATCACTGCACCCCAGGAAACTGACTTTTCCACAAACCTTGACATTGGTAGAATTGTTCGTTCTTCATGGTAATCACTGTCACATTCATTTATATACTCTCTTAATACAGTCAACACTCGCACCATTCTTATTGCTTCTTGTCTTGCACAATTAATACTATCTTTATCTCCATCCAATACACATAAAGTATCATAGGATGCCTTCAAACGATCAAAACAGGACTGAATGAAGTCCTCATGGATAACTACCTGTACAAATGCCAAAAGAGCCATAATTTATCAATTATTTTTTTAAAAAGGAAATAACATGAAAAATAACCAGAAACTTTCAATAAATTACATGTAGAAGTGCAGGTTTTCCCAATTTTATAATTCCAAAAAATATTTTAAAAGTTCATTAACAAGCCAAACGTAATTTACTCTAGTGGTATAAGCACTGCCCCAAATACAAGGAATAATCATAACTGTCATGTAGTCTGACAGAATATCAATACTTTATCTTAACAAAGATTAATGTCAAAATAGTAGGTCTTCACTAATCGAACCTTTCTTGCCACAGAACATTACATTATTCTAAAATAATAAAAGTTATGCACCACCCAAATTAGATAAATATATCTGTTTCAGTTTCAGTTTCAGTTTATTAAATTTATAAACCGCCTCCTCTTCCCATATCTGCTTATGTCAGAGAACATTTGGGAGTAGTGGTGGTGGTAATATATTATTAACCATGTCTATATTGTGAAAGCAATATTAAATGTGTATTTACTGTGATTATTTCTACACTGGACTCTTTGGTTGCCTATACACAAAAAAGATGTTTACTCTTCTGAAATTGCATCAAAACTTCCTATAAAAAGAAGTTACTGTTAATATTTTACCTGATTAACTTGTAATCTTGGACCAAGGTTGGTATAAATCTCCTTCAGCAGATCTATTGCTCGACTGGCAATATCATCACTTCCTTGAATTACAACCTAAACAACAACATAAAGCATATGTTAAGCTAAAATTATATAGCAAATGATATAAAATAGCATATGCCCAACTTACCATTTTGGAAATGGAATGTTTTTAAAACCTTTGGAATATCCATACCATTCTACCCATTCTTGGTATGCCATTTTTTTGGACTTAATGCGCCAAACAATAGCAGTTTCTGTTATTCTAGGGGTGTTCTGGTTGTATTACAGGTTATTTCATACAAAATATGACAAACCACTTCTGGTTTTTAACTTCTAGAAGATGGCAGACCATATACAAAATGGCTAGAGTAGCATGCTACAGAGAGCACTGTGAATTTTTCCAGAATATGCTATATGATAATTTAGACTGCATCCAGTGTTCTCATAAGAAGCTAAAACAAAACTTTTAGAAAGCCAACTCATTACTTAAAAAGCTAATACCAAGTAAATACTGAAAACATGTTGAAATCTAGGTCTTCTGGATTTGTTAATGGAATATTGTTTTTATTCGTTTACATTTTGGTTATGTTGCGATTTTCCAGGCAATAGTGTGAATTTACTATTACCTTAAATAACTGTGGAAGAATAGTTAAGAACAATGGGCACACTTCAAATTTTCCTATTATAAAGATTTAGTCATTGGATCTTTTCCCTATAATTTGGAAATAATAAAATCTTGCTTTAATGGAGTACTCTGAAGAAGTTGTCCATTATTTTCAAATGTCTTTAAAGAATTTATATAATTGTGACAAATTATTTCATGTGTGTGATATCACATATGAAATAATTTGTCACAATGATTTAATGGCATTTATATCAACTGCACAATTATGACATAAATTATGTAAATTACTTAAGAAAATTACATACAAAGTCCATTAAATCAGTCAAGGTTTTGCTATATGGTTGATAATGAGGGGTCCTTGGTGCTCTCTGAGCTTGCTTTTTTTCTTGCAGATGTTTCATTACCCCAAATAGGCAACATCATCAGTGCTAGCATCCCTCATTTCTACCGTGAGCTACAAATATTTTTCTTTATTGATATAGTTGATAAATTTGTTGGAAAAACAGCTGTACACAATCTTATTATGCTGGTAGTAGTTGAAGAACATTTTCAACTAAAATTGGATCATTCATAAATTTTAAAACCCTTATTTATATTCTGTTTGGAGGTTTTTTAGATCTATGACTTTTTAAAGTTTAAAAGCGATCAAGATCGCGTGAAGTGTTAATACCACTTTATAATGCCTTGGTAAGGCTACACTTGAAATACTGCATTCAGTTTTGGTCGCCACAATGTAAAAAAGATGTGGAGACTCTAGAAAGAGTGCAGAGAAGAGCAATGAAGATGATTAGGGGACTGGAGACTAAAACATGAAGAACGGTTGCAGGAACTGGGTATGTTTAGCTTAAGAGAAAGAAGGACTAGGGGAGACATGATAGCAGTGTTCCAATATCTCAGGGGTTGCCACAAAGAAGAGTGAGTCAAACTATTCTCCACAGCACCTTAGCGCAGAACAAGAAGCAATGGGTGGAAACTAATTAAGGAGAGAAGCAACTTAGAACTGAGAAGAAATTTCCTGATAGTTAGAACAATTAATCAGTGGAACGGCTTGCCTCTAGAAGTTGTGAATGCCCCAACTTAGAACTGAGGAGAAATTTCCTGACAGTTAGAACAATTAATCAGTGGAACAGCTTGCCTCCAGAAGTTGTGAATGCCCCAACACTGGAAGTCTTCATGAAGATGTTGGATAGCCATTTGTCTGAAATGGTATAGGGTTTCCTGCCTAGGCAGGGGGTTGAACTAGAAGACCTCCAAGATCCCTTCCAACTCTGCTATTGTATTGTAAGTCTTAAAATAGTATACAAGAGCGCCATACTATCACAAAAACATTAAGCTTTATATGTGAACATATGAAATGTACAAAACAATGAAAGCACATTTAAAATACACAATGATGCTTCATTCTACATATGTGTAATTGTTGATTTGTCTACTTTACAAAAATAGTGTTTTTTGTAAAGGCATTTTTTCAATACCGTCAATATACTATTAACAGAAAGTAAATGACAGTCTCAATTTGAATAGTCAGAATATATTTTTTACACTTACTCTCCAAAGGTAATCTAGTCCTATTAACTCCAAGTCATCCATCATATAGGCACGTCTCTTTGCTACTAGCTTCCCTTCCCGACAGTTCACAGCTTTGAAGAAACGTTCAAAACATTTCATTCCATTTTCTGTTAACAGTGAAGGGTCCAATTGAAGAACATTGTTTTCAAAAAAGTCTTTATTAATGTCAGGGTCTAAGTCCGGTTCATCTCCCATTAGTTTAGAATACCATTTAAAACAGGCTTCACGATCACACAGGTAGACTGCATTTTCAGCTAAACATTTCCATATTTGTTTTGCCTGAGGAGCACAGAGCCATAATTGACCATCCTTCAGTAAAAATCTTGCAGAAAACAAAGGAACAAATCATTAGAAATACGTATTAATCCCACAAATACTTTAAAAATAAAGTTTGCCATATATACCTAAATTCCAATAATTTGAAATTTTCAAAAGGGAAAAAAGATAATTTAGCATTATTACATAATGTGCACATCACATATTTTTACATTAATACTCTTAATGTACATTCATAAAAGGAAGTTACTGAATTTAATATTGAATTTAATAAAATCTGGACAAGTACATTAACTGTATTTCTGTTATCTTCATATAAGATACTGCATTTCCTTCCAAAAACTGACAAGCTAAGTTTCTCCTTTATATTTACTAATTTCTTATCCTTAAAACTAGCTGTTCAAATGTGTTTTGATTAATCAAGAGCTATCAAGATCTATTTATTCATAAAAGAACCCTCCTTATTTTTCAATCCTTCTGGAGCAGCTTGGCTATGAAGTAATTATTCTAATTGCAGAAACTCTAGTGAAAACAATGTACTTGAAATGGGTCCATCTGAAAGAGGTTACGGGGTAGGCATATCAATATTTTATTAAATGAATGGCAACACAGGTCTGCAAATTTTTAGAGAGCTGTTTTGGTTTTTCCACATATATTTTTTTTTTTGGTTTTTGGTGCGCTGAATCCAAAAATGACCTCCATTTTGTCATAGGACATCACGTTTCCTGACAATTTAAGTAACTGTAAAATAAGGCAATACCTCAAAATAAATGGAAATAGACTTATAAAATTAAAGTTTTATTACAATATTTTCATGAAAATCCTTTTTTGAACTGAAATGAGCTCACCTACACACACTAAACTCGATTATTCTTCCTTGTGAGGCTCCTCTTGGTGCATTTACGCTTGTGAGTAACATCTGGAATGTCTCTCTGAAGCATCCAACAGTAGTCTGCCATCATTATAATGCTCCATTTCCCCTGGTATCTCCTTTCCATCTCTTTAATGTCTTGGTTCACCTTGTTCCTCACTCACAGCTCCCAAATTTTCAGGAAAGTAGTCAAGGTGGGACTGGAGGAAATGCATTTTCAAACTCATCAGGCAACCTAAAGCTTGAAATGCTTTCAGCATTCTTCCGATGATCTTTTTGCAGTGAGGATCTTTTGTTATTGCCTAAAAATTTCTGTACGACTTCTTTAAATGTAATCCACCCTTCTTTTTGAGGATCCGTCATGGTATTGACAAACTCTTGATCAACTACAGTATAAGCCTTCTAAAGTATGGTCCGACGAACACACCTTCCTTCAATTTTGCCTCCGACAGGCATGGAAACTTGGTGACCAAGTATTTGAAGCATTCTCCATCTTTTGGAAGTGATTTTATGAATTGCTTCATCAATCCCAATTTTATGTAGAAAGGTGGTAGAAGAACTTTATGGGAAGGTACCAAAGTTTCTCGGAGGATATTTTTTTCATCAACTGTTAGCACCCTCGGCTGCCAACTCTTCTTGGTCCAGTGATTTTGTCAGTCTCGACTGTCCCATAGACACAGAAAACAAGGGTATTTGGTATACCCAGCTTACTGCTCGAGCAGTATGCACAAGACCTTCAAGTCCCCACACACTTGTCAACCATGGTCTTCATATTTAAGTTTATGAAGAACCAATTCCAAGTTCTTGTAGGTTTCCTTCAAGTGTATGGAATGACCTACAGGTATGGAAGCATAAAAACCGTTGTGGAGTAAAACTGCTTTGAGACTTCTTTTTGAAGAATCTATAAAAAGACGCCATTCTCTGAATCATATTGGATTTTAAATTGACCCATCAGACCTTCGACATCGATGCAATAAACCAACTTGTCTTCCTGGGCGAAGTAAGGAACGAACTCCTTTTCACGATGTCTGAACCATGAAGATGACACTCCTGGCAACAATAAATTCCTGCTTTTCAGCCTTGACCCAAGTAACTCAGCGGCATCTTCAGGAAGATTCAAGTCTCTTACCAAATCATTCATCTCCTCCTGAGAAAACAATTTTGGTATCATCTTCAAAGTCAGAACTTGATTCATCATCTGGTTCAGGTATGACTTCACCTTCATCGGAGCTAGGATCTCTTCCAAGGTAGCAGGGGGCTTGGGTACTGGTATATCTGTGCCATGGGGAATGGGACGAATTGCTGAGTGAAGATTGGGATATGAAATGGAATGCTTCCATTTGGAATTAAACCCTTTCACATCGCATGAACAAAAGTAACAGTCATCACTATGGTTCTTTTGCTCTCGCCATACCATAGGAATCCCATAATGGAAAGATTTTTTTCTTACCCTTGAACCAGTTTCGGAGGTCCTCAACACACCATTTGCACACTTTATGAGGCCCCCCAAACTTTATCTTGATCTCCAATTTTTAGTTCAAAGTATGCAAAGTATACTTTTTTCACAAAGTCTGTAATATTCTGCTGTTGCTTCAACACTGTATATTCACCACAGATGAAACAGAAACTGTCTGGCAAATTAATACACTTTCGCGGAGCCATAATGTAACGGTTGAAGAATGACGAGCTAACATGAATTGCGATGAAAAAGTGTGAACAGCCTAGAACCAAGAACCTGATGATGATTCGTGAACAAGTGTGGCATGCAGGAGAGAGCAGCTTTGTGTCTGTACATGAGACGTCACAGTGCTGGCCACGCCCCCTGCACTGACCGGAGATGCTACTATCTGCCCTGTGTCTCCCTCCCAGTGGATTCTTCAGGAAAGATTAACCCCTTCTACCATTAGAAGCACAGACTTAAAACTTGCTTAGATTAACCCCTTCTATCATTAGAAGCACAGACTTAAAACTTGCTTAGTTTATGTATATATTGCTGACCATCAGATTTACAGTGCTATATTTTTTTCACATAACTCAGAAAAACCCTTTAAAGTTTTTTTTGGCATTTTATATCTTAAATGCACTTATGTGAATTAATTAATACTAATATGGACTTTAAATTTGGTTAAAAACCCATTATATAAAGAAAAATACCAAAAATTTAAAAAAAATGATAAATTTGAAGACAATTTTGCATGTTGTGGCAAATCATGACGTCTAGGAGTTTTTTCAATATTTTATTTGTTTTCAGCACACCAAAATACATGGAAATTAGATGAAAATAATCAAACAGTTTTTAGTCGCAGACCTGTGAATTAGACTGACAGGATCAAAATTAAGATGCAAGAAGTCTAATCTCTTCTAAGGATCTTTCTGCAATAATGTCTACAAATCAGAATAAGCTTATTCTACATATATTGCAATAAGAATATGCAGTTCTTCACCTAAGTAAACAAATATATTTTCTCTGATTAAGGAACATTTATCCCCCCCCCCCCCCCCGCAACACAAACCATGCTTAAACCAACCGTAAAAAGTTCAACCGCTCTTGGACTTCTTGGACATGACTGTATCTACTTCCTGGTCTTACAGTTTGTGGATCATATTCTCCATGCTCTGCAATGTTTAAGAAGCAGATATTATAATGTTATATATGTTTAATCATCAGTAAGTCTCAATGTATCCAGGGAAATCCATTTAGAATTGCCAACATTTTAATATTGTTGAACCATTTATGTTTTAGATATGCAACCGAGACAGCCGTACCAATGTCCTTTGATTGTTTTGTAACTTATTCAAAAATTTATTAACATATAATTTAAAAATGTTTCATAAATGGCATAGAAATAGACTGCGAAAAATATTTTATTTTTGTAAAACAAATCAATATCCTGCACACTTTTTGTTTAAAAATGAATTTTACATGTTCCTCTATAGAGTAGGTGATCTCACATTTCTCAGATTAAAATGCTAACCTTCCTAACAATGTTTAGGAGAGAAATTTAATGAGCTAAACAACTTTAAAATTTAACTCACCTTTAGCATACTGTCGCATGCTTTCCATATATGATGAAAGATTTTCTGCAACTAAAGTTACTAGAGCATGATTGTGCTGAAGTTGATTGATTAAGTCATGACGATAAAATACATGGGGGCTTCGCTGAGTTTGACTGCAATTAAAAACATAAAACTTATAGGTAAATATTTAATATGAATATTTTTATTCAATACTACAGAAAGTAAATGACAGTCCAAAGTGGTATTACATTTTTAAACTAAAATCCCATTCAAAACTGAACATTCATACAAGTCAATTTAAAATTCAATATATTAAGTATATTAAGTATATATTAAGTTAAGTATAAAAAGTGGAAGGAGGGGGACACAACTAAGGCAGAATATCAGCAAATAGCCCGAGCCTGTAAAGATGAAGTGAGGAAAGCTAAGGCTCACAACGAAGAAGGGCTTGCCACAAAAGTAAAAATTAACAAAAAAAGCTTCTTCCAACATGTTAAAAACAAGAAAAAAGTTAAGGAAACAATTGGTCCATTGCTAGGAGAAAGTGGCAAGAAGGTGATAAGCAACAGGGAGAAAGCAGAACTATTTAACTCATGTTTTGCATCTGTCTTTACACAAAGGGATAAAACAGTCCAACCTATCAAAAGCAGCACCACAAAAATCAGATTAGGAACACAAATTGAAATAGGGAAGAAAATGGTAAGTGAGCACCTGTCTACCCTAGACGAGTTCAAATCACCAGGACCGGATGGATTACACCCCAGGGTTCTGAAGGAACTAGCAGACGAGATCTCAGAACCACTGAATTATATCTTTCAGAGATCCTGGAACACCGGGGAACTACCAGAGGACTGGAAAAGAGCTGATGTGGTTCCCATCTTCAAAAAAGGGAAAAATTAGATCCAGGAAACTACAGACCTATCAGCCTAACCTCAATACCAGGAAAGATTCTGGAAAAAATAATCAAGCAACGAATTTGCGAACACCTAGAAGCAAACAAAGTAATAGCCAAAAGCCAACATGGATTTGTCAAAAACAGATCATGCCAGACTAATCTTATTGCATTCTTTGATAATGTGACAAAATTAGTGGACCAGAGGAATGCCGTTGATATAGTTTACTTGGACTTCAGTAAGGCTTTTGATAAGGTAGACCATAACCTACTACTAGATAAAGTAGAAGAATGTGGGTTAGACAGCATCACCACCAGATGGATTCGTAACTGGCTGACCAACCGCACTCAACGTGTAGTTCTCAATGGAACTGCATCTACATGGAGGGAAGTATGCAGTGGAGTACCCCAAGGCTCTGTTTTAGGCCCAGTACTCTTCAACATCTTCATCAATGATTTGGATGAGGGAATAAATGGGGAACTCATCAAATTTGCAGATGATACCAAGCTGGCAGGAATAGCCAACACTCCAGAAGATAGGCTTAAGATACAGAAGGATCTTGACAAACTTGAACATTGGGCACTATCTAATAAAATGAAATTCAATGGTGAAAAGAGTAAGGTTCTACATTTAGGCAACAAAAATGGAATGCACAGGTACAGTATAGGTGATACCTTGCTCAGTAGTAGTAACTGTGAAAGGGATCTTGGAGTCCTAGTGGACAACCATTTAAATATGAGCCAGCAGTGTGCAGCAGCTGCCAAAAAAGCCAACACAGTCCTAGGCTGCATCAACAGAGGGATAGAATCAAGATCACGTGAAGTGTTAATACCACTTTATAATGCCTTGGTAAGGCCACACTTGGAATACTGCATTCAGTTCTGGTCGCCACGATGTAAAAAAGATGTGGAGACTCTAGAAAGAGTGCAGAGAAGAGCAACAAAGATGATTAGGGGACTGGAGACTAAAACATATGAAGAACGGTTGCAGGAACTGGGTATGTTTAGCTTAAGAGAAAGAAGGACTAGGGGAGACATGATAGCATTGTTCCAATATCTCAGAGGTTGCCACAAAGAAGAGGGAGTCAAACTATTCTCCAAAGCACCTGAGGGTAGAACAAGAACCAATGGGTGGAAACTAATCAAGGAGAGAAGCAATTTAGAACTGAGGAGAAATTTCCTGACAGTGAGAACAATTAATCAGTGGAACAGCTTGCCTCCAGAAGTTGTGAATGCCCCAACATTGGAAGTCTTTAAGAAGATGTTGGATAGCCATCTGTCTGAAACGGTATAGGGTTTCCTGCCTAGGCAGGGGGTTGGACTAGAAGACCTCCAAGGTCCCTTCCAACTCTACTATTGTATTGTATTGTATTGTATTGTATATAACAGAATAAATATCAGGAGCTACAGCTTTATATTAAAGGCACACTTCATAAAATCCGTCATGGAACTATTTTCATAGCAATGAATTATTCAACAGCAAGTTACTCTCTACTGCATAATACAATCATTTTTGAAAAACTTCTGAACCTGTCAGGTTCCATAGATTCCTATTGGGACCCTGTCATTTTGGTGGAGAGGGGGCCTGGGTGCATTCTTTAGTTTATAGCCTTTTTTCTGGAGCCTATCTATCCTGTACTTTGATTTACCTTCATGGGGATGTAAGGGGGGAGGGCCATCTGTTTTCTCTCAGCTTCAGAACCGCCAGCCTGAGAACAGCTTCTAATCACCTTTTCAAAACAACTTCGCACCTTTGGATTGGCTTATTCAACACTGGACTGAGGGGAAGGGTTTCTAACTGCCTTAACCTAAAAGAATTGTGTGTGGGGGGGAGAATCCTCAGATCCTGCTTCCTTTGTCTTGCTCTCTCTTTTCTTCAATAAAAGGCTATATTTGAAATGCTAATTGTTTCAAGAGCTACTTTCTTGTTCAGAGAGGAGAGGCAGGTCCTTATAGAACCATAGTTTGTCATCTAGCAAAAATTATTAACAAATTTAAAATCCAACATGAAAAAGTCTGTTGGCTTACCTGAACGGCTGTTGTCTGTGCGCTGCAGGAGAATCCAAGCATAGTTAAATTCAGCCTATTAGCCTAGAGACTGAGTTGAAAAAAGTCCTGGCCACACCTCTCTTCTCCTTCAGATGCCAGTTTTTTAACAGGGCGCAGCCGTAAGAAGATGTTCAAGATGAAGTTAAGTCTCTGACAGTAAGTCAAGGTAGGTAGGAAGGTGATCCGCCACAAACCCTGGGCCAGCCGGACACAGGGCAGGGTTGGATTCTCCCGTAGCACACTGAGAACAGCAGTTCAAGGAAGTCAATGGACTTTCTCCTATGCGCTGCTTGGAGAATACAAGCATGGGATGTACTCAAGCTAAGAGTCACGTGGGCAGGAAGAGTCCTGGTCCAGGGTCCCGGAGTCTGAAATAACACTCTGAAGAACACGTCGCCCAAACGACGCCTTGGCCGAGGCAAACTTGCCAACTTTGTAATGTTTAATGAAGGGCGACGGTGATGACATCGCTGCCCTCAGATTTCCTCCATTGAAGCCTGCGTGGCCCAGGCGGCCAAGGTAGCCGCGCTCCTAGTTGAATGAGTGGTCATGCGTCTAGGTAGCAGGCGAGATTGTTGCTCATAAGCTAGGGAAATTCAGGCCTTGATCCAGCGACCAATGGTAGAGGAAGTGACCTTATGGCCCATTGTGGCCAGCTGAAAAGAGAGGAACATTGACTTGGATTTCCGGAATGATGCTGTGCGTTTGATGTAGTGACCCAGGGCACTCCAGATGTCGAGCAGGTGCCATTTCTGCTCCAGTGGAGGGGACGGCGAAGGACAGAAATTGGGAAGGACGACATCCTGACTGTGGTGAAAATAGAAGTTGACCTTTGGTAAGAACTAAGGATCCAAATGCAAGACCACTTTGTCTGGATGGAACAAGCAGAGATCCTCTCTGACCGACAGGGCCACCAGACACTCTCCTCGCTGAGGTGATGGCTACGAGGAAAACCACCTTCAGTGTCAACAGCTGAAGGCTGACGGACCTAAGTGGTTTGAACGACAATGCGATGAGGGCCTGTAAGATGAGGGACAGATCCCAAGTCGGGTAACGATGGACCACAGGGGGACTGAAGTTTGAAGCCCCTTTGAGGAAACTCCGGATCCTGGGGTGTTGAATGAGGGTACATTTGTCCACTGACTCAATTATTGTGTATAAGGCAGCGGCCTGCCTTCGAAGAGTAGAGGATGCTAGTCCTCTATCCAGCACTGTCTGGAGGAAGTTGAGGACCTGCAGAACCAAAGCTGACTGTGACTCTATGAGCTGTTTTCGGCATCACATGGAGAAGATCACCAATGTAGCCTTGTATATTTCTGGTGGTAGAAGGCTGCCTGAATCGTCCAAATGACCTTCTGGGAAAAGTTCGACTCAGGATGTCCCCTTCAAGTGCCAAATGGCTAATTGCAACCATTGGGGCTCTGGATGGAGAAGAGCCCCCTGGCTGAGGACTATCCTATTGTCAGGAATCCGCCAAGGATGAGAAATGGATAGATTGACAAGGTCTGCGCACTAGGTCCGCCTCGGCCAGGGCAGGGCCGCAGAAGCACCTCTGCCACCTCCGCTAGGATCTTCCGCATGATCCTCAGGATGTGTGAAAGGGGAAAAGGTGTACAGGAGTCCCTGAGGCCATGGGCAACGCAGAGTGTTCACTCCTTCTGCTCCGTGCACTAAAAACCTGGCAAAAAACCTCGGGAGTTGGGCATTCATCGGATGGGCAAAAAGGTCTACCGTCGGGCGACTGAATCGTCTGGATAACTCCTGGAACAGGTCTGGGTGCAGCGCCATTTTGAGTGGTCCATGGTCGACCTGCTCAGCCAGTCCGCTTGGACATTGGCTACCCCGGATATGTGCTCCACCCTGATGGATAGGGTGTGAGCTTCCGCCCACCGGCCGAGCTTGTCCGCCTTGATCATAAGGGACCTGGAGTGCCCCCCTGGCGGTTGATATGGGCCTTCGCAGCCACGTTGTCGTGAGTATGAGTACATGGCAGTGTGTTACCAGTAGATGGAACTGTTGAAGTGCTAGTCGAACTGCCCTGAGCTCTAGTCAATTGATATTGGTGAGCTCCTGTTGACTCCACCGCCCCTGGGCCACCCGATTCTGTGAGTGAGTTCCCCACCCAAAGAGGCTGGTGTCGGATGTGACTGTGACATGCTCTGGCTCCCTGAAGTGGTAGCCCTTGCGAATGGCAGAGGACGTCCACCAATGCAGTGAGCGCAGGACCAGAGTGGGTATCTGTACCTGCAAATTGGAGCTGCCGTCGCCGGGCTGTTGATACGGCAGCAGGAACCACTGGAGAGTCCAAGCGTGAAGCTGAGCCCAGGAAACGACATTGATACAGAAAATCAGTTCACCTAATAATTGGGACAGGACTGCCAGGAATGTCGACCACCATCTCCATAGTTGGCCTATCAGTGCCCTGATTCTGAGGCGCCGTTCCTGTGACAGGGGGACTTAGCAAGAGATGGTGTCTATTACTGCTCCGAAATGCAAGAGATTGGTGGTCGGGTGTAGATGGCTTTTGCCAAAGTTGATCACGAACCCGTGTTGTTGCAGAGTTCAGATCGTGGTCTGGAGTGCTTGATCTGGGGATGACGACAGGATCAGAATTGAGTCGAGGTAGCATTGTAACATTACCAGGACTGATCTGAGGTGTGCTGCTGCTGCTGAAAGTAACTTCGTAAAGTCCTGGGTGCAAAGGACAGGCCAAATGTCAGAGCCCGATATTGGTAGTGGCGGCCCGCAAAACAAAATCTCAGGAACCTCCGATGAGATGGTCTGATAGGTATGTGGAGGTAGGCTTCCTTGATATCTATTGTCAGTTGGTGCCCCTGGTGGCTCGGAGGGACTGCATCTTGAATCTCTTGTATGCCAGGTGGACATTGAGCCTTTTAAAATCTAGGATTGCTCTCCACCCCCACCCCACCCCGAGTTCTTGGGCACTAAAAAGAGAATTGAGTAAAATCCTAGTCCTATCTGGTTCAATGGAACCAGTTCGATGGCACAGATATCCAACAAATGTTGGATTTCAGTTTCCATGAGACTTCTTTTGACTTGACCACTGGGGGTAGGACACGAAATGAAGTGCCTCAGGGGCCTGGAGAGGAATTCTAGAGTGAGGCCGAGCCTCACTGTTTGAAGAACCCAAGTATCTGACATGGTCACCTCCCATTGGCTGGCAAAATTTAATAGTCGACTGCCAATGAAAGTACGATCTTGAGAGTCACTTGTATCGGCGATACGGCCTACCACCCGATCCTCAAAAGGAATGTCAGGATTGGGGCTGCTGCTGATGGAACTGCTGCTGTCTACCTGTCCCAGAATCCTGATCTATACTGAGAACAATCTGTTCCCTGCAAGTAGTTTCATTGGTAAGACTGGTACGGTTGGTAGGAATAAGCAGGTTCAGGTACCCAAAAGGACTGCTTGCAAAAATAAGGTTGGGATCTATGGTCTGCCCTACAGTGGGAAGAAGGTAAGATCTTCCGCTTATCCTTATTTTTAACCAGTATGGAGTCTAAGGCCTCCCCAAACAGCTTCCCCTTTTAAAGGGTGCTGAAGCTAGCCGCCATTTAGAACACATGTCAGCCTGCCAATGACGCAGCCAGAGCAAGCAACGAGAAGAAATATCGGAAGCCAGGGCTCTAGATGCGAACTTGGTTGCACTGAGTGTAGCGTCTGAAGAATACTCTATGGCAGCCACCAGCTTGTTAACATCCTGGTGGAGGCGGGCATCCTCCAGAGAAATCCTGGCCTGCAATTGGCAGATCCATACCAGGGACATTCGGTTAAAGAAAGACGCTGCCATAGTCAACCGGATCTCCCAGGCGGCCACCTGGTGAGTCTTGCAGAGAGTCATCTCCATTTTACGATCCTTCACCCAAAACCCCTGAAGACACTTCCGAAGGAACGATGGCTGGGGAAGCTAAGGTGCGACAGGAGCGTCCACTGAGGAAACCTGGAGAAGACCCCCTTATTTTTGCCCTGAACCATACAGCTTCTTATCCATGTTGTTGGGAGGGGAATTGGATCCAAGCTTGATCCACTGTCTCTGCATTGGTGTTAGCTTGGAGAATATATGTTCAGTAGCAGCTAGCCTTAAGGAGGCCCCGGCTGGGGCCTCCAATGTACCCATATTGGCAGTGGCCTTGGCCTTCAACAAGAGACAATTAAATAAGGCTGTGCAAAATAGGCTTGAGAAGGCAGGCCTGCCGGAGATCATGCCTTCAGATAGCTCCTGTTCCCCTATCTCCTCATCTCCCAGCAGCAAAGCCTTGCTGTGTAGGGAATGCTGCGGGGAAGCTGGATCCCCAGCTAGATTGGAATGACCCCTAGCTATACTCTTAGGTCGGAATGCTTGATTCCTACACTGGATCTCAGAATCCACATCCTGAGATATGGCAGCGGAAAAAATGTCTCTGAGTTCTCTAGGAAGGGCGAGGCCCTGACCCTCTTCTGGGCGGAGCCCCGCCACAGTGGGGGAGAAGGTAGCCTTTGGAGCAGAGCATCTTGGTCTAAGAGGAGGATCTGGTCCTGCAACAGCTCTAGTTAATGGAGGATCAAGCCCGAGACCCACATCAGTCACAGAAAACTCCTGGTGCCAGGAATTATCAGGGGACAAGGATCTGCTGGTCTCTAATAGTGGGGGTGAAAGGGCCCTACTCCTAGGAGATCCCCTCTCATCCACCAGTGAAAGAGGAAGACTAGGGCCCAAACATCCTTCTATGATCCCGTGGGCCTGAGAGGGCAAGGCCCTCTGCTCCCCTTATAGTCCAGTCGGCCTCTATACCCTTACAGCGATTCTTAGATTTGCTGGCCTTGCTTCCTTTGGCCCTGGTGGAAGGCCCCTTCGTTGTGACCCTACCAGGCAGCTGGCTGAGAAATAAGCCTCCATGAAAACAGTAGATCTCAGTAAGCACGGCACTCAGTGCCAAGGCTAGTAGCAAGCTGCGAGGTAACAGATTGGAAAAGCAGCCTAAACACACTAAAATCTCAGAGCAATCAAACACACCATCGCCAACTCCAATCTCTGCAAGAGAGTGGGGCCAGGACTTGCGCATGCGCAGTAAATAGGTCTACCGGCACCAAGAGAAACGGTTGCGCCGGACCAATGGCACGAAACCTGCCAATGGCGTAGTTCAAAACACGACACCAATCGAGTCAAAACAATGGAGCAATGCCACGCTGCAGCGGCGAGCCAGCTCTCTACCTCTTAACAAGCATCTCTCTCGTGCTACGGAGACTAGCCAGCAGATCGGGTGAAAGCTCCAGCCGCTAGAAAAACGTTCCTCATGGGTCAAACCAGAATGAATAAATACGATGATTAGTGGTGGTGGTTCTTACCGGCGGGCCAGGGGATACCAGCGCACTCACCAGGGCAATCTGCAATCTTGCAAATAATCCAAACTATAATTGCTGCACTTCTAACGGAGAATCCAAGATGAGAAATTTTTCAATCTAACAGCCAATATAACCAGATTGAGTTGGAGAAGTTTGAATATGTCTAATTTTGGCTAGACCAGCGATGGCGAATCTTTTTTGGCTTGCATGCCACAAGTGGGGGGAGCGCAGGGGGGTCATGTGCGGGCGTGCCGCACCCATAATGCAACGTGCAACGCCCCCAGTGCGCATGCGTGCACAACGCACGACCCCCCCATTTTTACATGCTTTTTTCGCCCTCCCCAGGCTCCAGAGGCTTTATAGGAGCCTGGGGAGGACGAAAAGAGCCTCCCCCGCCGCCCCGGAGGCCCTCCAGAGGCTTCAGGGACTATCCGGAGGCTTCCCTGAAGCCTTCGGAACGCTTAAAACCACCCTCCGAGCAAACCGGAAGTGACTTCTGGTTTCCTCGGAGGGTCGTTTTAAGCGCTCCGAAGGCATCAGGGAAGCCTCCGGATGGTCCCTGAAGCCTTCAGAACGCTTAAAACGACCCTCCGAGCAACCCGGAAGTCACTTCCGGTTTGCTCGGAGAGTGGTTTTAAGCGTTCCGAAGGCTTCAGGGAAGCCTCCGGACGGTCCCTGAAGCCTCCGGAGGGCCTCGGGGGGGGGGGGGGGGGGAGGCTCTTTTCGCCCTCCCCAGGCTCCTATAAAGCCTCCGGAGCCTGGGGAGGGCGAAAAATGGCTCTTAAAAAGGTGAACTCAGCTGGCCAGCGCGCACATGCGCGCTGGCCAGCTAACAGGGCAGCGCCTTGTGTGCCCTAACAAATAGCTCCGCATGCCACTTGTGGCACGCGTGCCATAGGTTCGCCATCACGGGGCTAGACTAAGTTAAAAAACTGTTTTCTGAAGGAAAAGAGAGCCGTGGCCAAGACTTTTTTCAACTCAGTCTTGAGGCTAATATGCTGAATTTAACCCACGCTTGGATTCTCCAAGCAGCATACAGGAGAATGAATGCTGTTTTTTGGCAGAAGATGCAAATCTAATATAGCTGATAGTCCTTAGAACCCTAGAATCACATCACAAAATTCAGTGACAGAATATGAACAGGGTGATTTCAATCCATTTTCAGCTGTTTGGGATAATTTTATGGGACAAACATCTTGACCATTCCTCTCTTCTGGTGAGTACAGATGGTTCTTGCTTAAAGACCACTCATTCAGTGATTGTTAAAACAAGTGCTAGTTAAGTACGAGCATGTAAGTCCTCGTACTTACGATGTCACAATATCCTACGATCACGTGATCATCACTTGTAACCTTCTTTGCTGGCTTCCAACAAAGTCTATGGGGGAGCCAGGAGGAGGTTCTGAATAGCAACCATATGACATTTGATTTGATGACTGCACGGGCTTTGCTTAATGGAAACCAGAAATGGCAAAAATTCTATTATTAAGTGGTGTGGTCATGTGACATTGCACTGTGCTGCTTAGCAATGAAAATTCCTGATCCTTGTTAAGTGAAAACTACCTATATGTTCTTTGTTCTCTGAAGGGCTGAATTGTGACCCTAATCCTTGAAACACTGCCAAACCATTAAATGAAGGTAAATAAGTTACTTCCTAATTACTACTCTTTATCAACTGCTTTTAAAATCATTTGTTATCAAATAAGTGACATGAATATAAATGGCAACTCAGCTTCAATATTTCTATTAACTCCTACCACATTCAATTTATACTCTCACATCTTAATAACATCCGAGGTTTAAATGACCAATACAGAGTCTTACTTCAAATTCCTTAGATCAGAGTTCTCCAAAGTGGTCCATATCAACTTCCACAAGTCAGTGGGGTTATCCATTATTATTTTGTTATTATTACGTATATTATATTATTTAAAATAATATTTCCATACAATAAATGTTTGGAGTGTGTGTCAATGAGCAATCTGAAACTTGCTGAAGAGACCAATGAGCTGAAGAGATTGGGAACTCCTGCATTAAACTTTATGTTACCCCTATCAATTTTCAAAGATCACATTCTTGTCATATACCATTTGAAGGTGGCTAATAATTAGGTAATTCTGTGATATTTCTAATCACTTACTAATTTATTTTATTTAAAATATTACATAAATATTTTAAAATATTTATATGGCTGCCCAAGCTATTTAAGTTTGTTATATGAAGCAGTTATATGCATTCTACAGGAATACTACCTATTACCACATAACTAAACAAATACAAACACATCATCTATTCATGCATTGTACTAGATTTTATTATAATTTACTATATAATTACCTTAACTTCTCACCTTAAGTTTTGTGGCGCTTCTCCAAACAAACTACAAATTTCCCTAATTTGTTTCAAGGCTGGAATGACCCATTTGTCATTTGTGCGGAGCTCTTCTATAAAACGATCTATCCACTGTATTTTTTGTGTATCTCTATCCTTCAGGAAAAGAAAAGGAAGCATAAACATGAAGGGAAGAGGATAAAGATAGGCCAAAAATGAACCAAAAAAAGTAAGATCATCCTGGGCAAAAGCAGAGAAAACCTATTCCTAAATAATACATGCCAACTATCAGTATAACATCAAGTTGCTTCCTTATCCGGCTCTTGTACATGGAAAGCTTAGGTTTTGTCAGAATCTGGGCCAGCTATTATTTCTGTACCACATGTACCAATTATTTATGTAATATGGCTCTCTTATACATGACTCTAGGTGAATAGCAATTAAAACAAAATAAAAACAGAATAAAATGAAACCAATAATTAAAAATGTAAATAACAGGTGCAGGCCATCATACCACTACAAGTAAAACTAGATCCCCCTCATAACTCAATCCCAATTCTGTCTGCAAATCTGGTCTGCTATGGAATACCATATGAGGGATTTGTTTCCCATAAACCCATAATGAAAGAGCAACGGTGGTGCATTGGTTAGAATGCAGTACTGCCACCTACTGCAGGCTACTTCTGCTGATCATCGGCTGGTTGCAGTTTGGTAGTTCAGGTCTCACCGGCTCAAGGTTGACTCAGCCTTCCATTCTTCTGAGGTTGATAAAATGAGGACCCAAATTGTTGGGGGCAATATGCTGACTCTATAAACTGCTTAGAGAGGGCTGTAAAGTGCGGTAAAGCGGTATATCAGTCTCAGTGCTATTGTTATAATCAACACCAGTTTGAGAAGACTGGCAAGCTCAAAGTTAGATTGCCACTGAAACTATAGCACTATATTAGACCCCTGATTCAAGAGCAATCTTCCACTACATAGACACAAAGGGATGAATAAAAGAGCAGCCATTAGCTACAAAGAGCCATCATATACTATTTTATATCTCATATTGCCCACACTAATTGATGTTACATCTCTTGCAACAACTGTTCTTATAAGCATAGCGGCCTGCAAGGAAGGAGATGAGGAAAGACAGAGGTTTCTGAATATTCTCTAAAAATCAGCATGTGTCATTGCCTGTTTCTATTGCGCTCAAATGTTCTTCCTTGCTCCCAGATTCATCCCTTTCCAATACTGTCATGTATTATTTTCCCCTGGCAATACTTGCCCATTTTGCAGATCAATCTAGTATTCTATATGCCCTCCATATAAATTGGTGCCCTCTTCACAGCCACTTGTATACAGCTCAGAGACATTCTGCAGCTTGCCTGCTTACTAGGGGGAGGGGTGCATAGAAACACATCTACAGTAAGTTCTCTGCAAAGTTCAGCAGGCAACCCACACAACGAAACTGCCGAAGAGTCCTTGGAAGTTTTAATCATAAAGTGCAGGACAGAACTGTGACTCAAAAACCTATGAAGCAATAATAATCCAGGGCTTACTAGCAGGGTAGGAGTGGGGGGAGATAAGTTATGAGCCCTGGATGCTAATCCATAAGAGGATATTCATAGAAGAAGTGGCAGAATCCCTGGAAATAAGACCTGGTCTTATTTTTGTTGTGCTCCAAAATAAACACTAGGAGTTATTTTCAGGGATACATATCAGGGTGATCAGCCCAGCTGGGTGCTCTCCCCCCCCCCCCCCCGGGCATGCACACAAGAGGTGGGAAGTGCACAGGACCAATCGTATCAGGAAGCAGCTGCAGCCTGCGCAGCACAGGTGAGCGGATTCCCTGTCCAGAAGTGTGGGAGGGGGCAGAAGTGTGGGAGGGGGAAAGGCAGGCAATCTGGATGCGCTGCACAGGTCACAGAAAAGCTGAGAGTTGGGCTGGAGTGCCCAGGCATGGGAGGCTCATCTTCGTGTGGTTGCACCGGCAGCAGATGGAAGCAAAGGCAGGGGCGGAAGGCAGGCAATCCCTACGCACAGCGCAGGCAAGCTTAGACGTAGCCCATCAACTCTCGGTTTTCTTGAGGCCCGTGTCTGGATCACCTGCCTTCCCCCCGCACCTCTGTCTCCATCTGCTGCTGTGCCACCGCACAAAGATGAGCCTCCCACGCCCACCCGCCACTCCAGCTCAACTCTGGGCCTTCCTGTGGCCCACAGGGCAGGTCCGGATCAAGTGCCTCTCTATGTCTCTTGCTTGGACAGGTAATCAACTCACCTGCACTGTGTGGACTACGGCTGTTGCCATAACTGTCAGCCTGTGAGCACTCGCCACCTCCTTTGCTGGCCACACCCACCCTCCTTTACTAGGGCTTACTTTTGGCATAGGGCTTATATTAGGCGCATACGTAAAAATCAGGCTAGGGTTTATTTATGGGATAGATCGTATTTTCAGGAAAACATAGTAGCTAGCATTTATTGGGCTGTTCCACTGCATAGTGAAGTGAAATTATTAGTGGCTGATTGCTGGATCCATACTCCTGGTAGGGCCCTTTGCTCTCAAGTTCCACATCCTCTCTTATATTGGGCATGAACAATCTGCAAGCACTTTAACAGCTATCGGTAACATGCAGTGGTAAAACCAGAGCTGCTTTCTGCTGAAAATGGTGAAGCAACCCTTCCTTCTTGGCTGACCTAAACGACTTACTATTTGCTACTCTCTATAAATGTACAGTGAGGACGGAGTACATACACTTGTCAATGTTCTTGGTTACCCAGCTTGTGCACACAAAGCCAGAGTCCTATGAGGATTGGGACCAAGTTGTCATAGTGTTCCAGCTTTGTGTGTGGAAGCACCCACAAATTGCAAACCTCCCTTGAATTATCCACCTATAATTTTAAAATTCCTGCTTTAGAGTATTGTGGGGGGAAAAACAACATAATTTTTAATGAAACATTAGCAAGTTCATTTTAATGGCTAACTAACAATTCATCCTTACCTGTGAACAACTGTAATCTAAAATTTTAATGTGGGCACTGAGAGCCTGATCCATGATATCAACTGGAACATCATCACTATGCGCTAAATTCCATAGGAGATTTAGTACTTTGTGTGCCATCACACCATCTTTATCATCTTCTGCAAGACGTCGGATTAGCTCAAGTAGCTTTTCACGTTGTTTTTTACTTGCATTTGTCCAACTTGCCTAAAAACCAAAGGGAAATCAATGGAAAGTTAAAATGCAGTCCTATAATAGTACGAAAACTTTAAGAAACTGTAATATTAAAATACAAATTAACATTATTTAAAATTTACATGTAACTACCATTTCTCCAAAAAGACGATCCACCTTGAAAAGAAACCCTATCATGTTTTTGAGCGCATGCGATCAAATTTAGCCCCACCCACAAAATTAGCCCTAATTACGACACTGCCCACCCTGGTGTACAGGGGTTGGGGTGAGACACATAGGGAAAAAATAAGCTAGGGTGGCGAAGGGCGGGTGGAGCTGCCTTTCTTACAAGGCCTCGCACACCCTAACACCTGTCTCGCCTTCTTCTGCAGCTGCTTGCCGCCACTCCCACGCATCACCCCAGCCTCGGTTTTGTCTTCAGTTGCCTGCTGGAAGGCATCTGCAGCCGATAACAGAGCTCCAGATCGATCCGGAGCGGTTATCGGCTGCAGATGACTTCAAGCAGGCATCTGAAGGCGAACTGGGAGGACGGGGCGATACGTGCATGTGGCAGCAGAAGAATTGGGCCAGCAATGTGCTCCTGCTGGGCGGGGCTGTCAGTAGCACCGCCATGAGGTGAGTCAATAATTATTTTAAAATAGCTGAATTCTTACTACTAATTGCTCAGTATGGTTGAAGAAAACATGTATTTATATATGTTATTTAAAATACTGTGTACCTCCAAAAAGAAGGCCTAGCCCTATGGTTTTCTTCAACCATACTGAACAATTAGTAGTAAGAATTAATTTATTTTAAAATAATATTCAAAGATTACATAAAAGTGAAAGCCTCTTTTCCAGCTCTTCTAAATCAAAGCAAATTCATGCTCTTACAAATAGAATACCAATTTTTAATATCATTTTAATGTATATTCCAATAACAATCAAATTTAATGCAAGTTATTAGTAAAACATATCTGGCTGCATAATTATTTTTACAATTCTTCAAGAAAATGCAAGAAACTCATTGGTTCTTTTTACCCATTAAGAATTCAACAAATCTAAACTGTACTTAACTAACAGGAGAATAAAGTACTTCATAAATGACAATTGGTTTCCAGTGTGATTTCTTCATAAGTCAACTGTAAATTATCTGATTCTATAATATCATTTGAAAAGAAATGTCAACATGTCTCTTATACCTGCAGTAAAATATCAATGAAATATAATTGCTACATTTTAATGTACAATTTCAAAAACTATAAACAACAAAGGAGAATTGACTCAGGGTAAAAGAAATTTCAGGAAACTGAATCTGAAGTTTATTTACTATATTAAATTTAACAGAATAACAGAGTTGGAAGGGACCTTGGAGGTCTTTTAGTCCAACCTCCTGCTCAGGCAGGAAACCCTATACCATTTCAGACAATGGTTATCCAATCTCTTCTTAAAAACCTCTAGTATTGGAGCACCCACAACTTTTGGAGGTAAGTCATTCCACCAATTAATTGTTCTAACTTTCAGGAAATTTCTCCTTAGTTGTAGGTTGATTCTTTCTTGACTAATTTTCATCCACTGCTTCTTGTTGTGGCTTCAGGTGCTTTGGAGAATAGGTCAATCCCCTCTTCTTTGTGGCAGCCCCTCAGATATTGGAGCATTGCTATCATGTCACCCCTAGTACTTCTTTTCATTAAACTTATCATACCCAACTGCAGCAAACCTTCTCTATATATGTTAGCCTCCAGTTCCCTGATCATCTTGGTTGCTCTCCTCTGTGTTCTTTCTAGAGTCTCAACATCTTTTTATATTATGGTGACCAAAACTGAATGCAGTATTCCAAGTGTGGTCTTACCAGGCATTATAATATGGACTAACACTTTACATGATCTTGATTCTATCCCTGTGTTAATGTTTTTTTGGCAGTTGCAGCACACTGCTGGCTCATATTTAAGTAAATGTCCACTAGGACTCCAAGAACCCTCTCGCAGTTACTACTATTGAGCTAGGTAACATCTATTAAAATCAACATAAATTGAAATTTGATTATGTCCTACTTAAAGGAGTTCAATGAATAGCAAATTAATAGACTAATTACCTTAAAGCAATCAAACAAATGGTCAAGCTGTTCAGGAGAGAAATCCCAGGCCAATTTTGCAAGAAGATCATGCACATTTTTCACAATGGCTTCATGTTTTCCTGCCTTGAAGAGCAATATTATTAATGTTGTTTTTATGTTATTTGTAGAAAAAATGTACAACATATTGCAACATTATTATCACAAAGTACCATTTTAAGGTAAACTAATTAAAAGTCAAAGATTGGTATAGTAATTTATGATGTACCTGCTGCTTTACAAAGCTATCTTCAAGAAGCTACAAAATAAATGAAAGGGGGGGGCAGGGAAATATGAGAATGCTTAATAATGCAAGGTTCCTTCTACTATATATATCTCAGCTTGAACAAAACAGCAACAAGCAGCCTTTGAAGAATTTCAAGCTACAACTAACTTCTGGGAGAAAACTAGAGCATGAAATGTGATGATAGAAAACTAATATTGCTTCATTACTTAACATCAGGGAGATGCTTGAATTTTCTCTACAAAGTATTTTGGAAGCTGTTCAGGACAAAATGTGAGAACTGCTTCAAGCTTCATGAGACCTTTGGTCGAGAATGATAAAGCTGAATGGGTGAAGACTATTAGAATAGATATAGGTAGTCCTTGACTTATAACCACAATTGAGCCTAAAATGTACTGTATTTTTCGGAGTATAAGACGCACCAAGGTTTTGAAGAGGCAAATTTAAAAAAAAGTAGGTAGGTAGATAGAGGGATAGAGAGGGAGAGAAAGAGAGAGAAATACAGTAGGTAAGTAGGTAGGGAGAGAGAGAGAGAGAGTAGTTAGGTAGGTAGATAAAGAGATAGAGAGACAGAGAAATATATATATATATATATATATATATATATATATATATATATATATATATATATATATATATATATAATAGGTAGGTAGGGAGAGAGAGAGAGAGAGTAGGTAGGTTGGTAGGTAGTGGGATAGAGAGAGAGAAACAGAAAGAGAGAGAGAGAAATGCAGTATATAGGTAGGGAGAGAGAGAGTAGGTAGGTATGTAGGTAGACAGAAATATAGTAGATAGGTAGAGAGGGAGAGTAGGTAGGTAGGTAGGTACCCTGTTTCCCTGAAAATAAGACCTCCCTGGATAATAAGCCCAATCAGGCTTTTGAGTGCAAACGCTAAAATAAGCCCTCTCCCAAAAATAAGCCTTCTCTGAAAATATTGCAATACAGCAGCAGCCATGAAATGACCATGCTTGCCACCTCCTGCAGCTCAAAAATAATAAGACCTCCCCAAAAATAAAGCCAAGTGCTTATTTTGGGGGTCAGAAGACCCTGTCTTATTTTCGGGTAAACACGGTAGATGTTTCCAGGTGTATTTATCCATGTGCTGGAGAAGGAAATCGCTGACAATCTGCAGCACCTAAGACTTTGTTTCTGCTGGCACAGCACTTGATCAATGTAATTCTCATCAATCAGTTAAAGAATTTTCCAAAAGGGGGAAAAAGTTTTTGCACTCTGCAAAACTCCCCAAAACAGGCCCGTTTTTCATGAAAAAAAATGCATGCATAATCTTATGGAGGCTTATAGAGTGCTGCTGGGGCCTGGGAGGGGAGGCGGACAAAAATGGCCCTTTTTTGCTCATTTCTGAAAGCCTCCATAAGGGTATGCATGGCCATTTTGGTGAAGGGGGCGGGGCTTTGAGAGGCACAAAATGCTGTATTCGATGTATAAGACGCACCCAGATTTTCAGCCTCTTTTTTGAGGAAAAAAGGTATGTCTTATACTCCGAAAAATACGGTATGTTCTTAAGTGAGACATTTGTTAAACGAGTTCTGCTCTATTTTATGACCTTTCTTGCCACAGTTATTAAGTGAATCACTGCAGTTGATAAGTTAGTAACATGGTTGTTAAGTAAATCTGGCTTCCTCATTGGTTTTGCTTGTCAAAAGGTGATCACATGACCTTGGGACACAACAACAGTGATAAGTATGAACCAGTTGCCAATCATTTGAATTTTGATCATGACCATGGGGGTGTTAGAAAGGCTGCAAGTGTGAAAAATGATCATGTTCCCTTTTTCAATGCTGTTGTAATTTTAAATGGTCACTAAATGAATTGTTGTAAGTTGAAGACTACCTGTATATTCTATAAATAAATGCAAAGAAAGGAGAATGAGATCAAGAGAGATTGGGAAAGATTTAAATAGAATCTGTAAATACACTTAGAAGTTCATGAAAAAGCTAAAAAGTATAATTAGAGTGAGTGGAGTGAGAAAGATTAATATCTGGATAATGAATTGCTGGATGGACATTAAATTAATGAAAGTGAAACTGACGAGACTGCAATGCTTAAGATCAGAATAAGAATGTGCAAGATCCAAAGTATCTATTTTGTTTCAAATTTTTACGAACAGCTTCAAAGCAGTTCCATTTCAGTAAAACAAAACATTTAGACTAAAACAAAATTTGGAGGGATCTTAGGGTGAGTTTTTATGGGATGAATAGCAATAGCATTTACACTTATATACCACTTCACAATGCTTTACAGCCCTCTTTAAGCAGTTTACAGAGTCAGCATATTGCCCCCAACAATCTGGCTCTTCATTTCACCAACCTCGGAAGAATGGAAGGCTGAGTCAACCTTGAGCCTGGTGAGATTTGAACTGCGAAATTGCAGTCAGCAGAAGTAGCCTGCAGTACTGAATTTTAACCACTGCGCCATGGCGGCTCATAAATAAAGAATAAAGAAAGGCTGCTTCCTGCCTTCCCCTCAGTAGCACCTAGAATTTCATATCCAACTTGCCTCGCCAATCTTTAATTTTGCCAGAACTTCCCTTCCCTCCTTCCCCTCGGGCATTGTGGATTTACTGCCCTATATACCACTAAGACCCTTCATTGATTACTGCCTTGTCGTGGCGACTAACTCAATGAAGCTTTGAGCTATTCTGTGCAAGACCACCCAAGACGGACAGGTCATAGCAGAGAACTCTTGACAAAATGTGATCCACTGGAGAAGCAAATGACAACCCACTTCAATATCTTTGCCATGAAAACCTTATGGACAGCACCAAAAGGCAAAATGATATGATGCTGGAAGATGAGCTCCTCAGGTCAGAAGGTGTCCAATATGCTACTGGGGAAGAGCAGAGTGCTAGTACTAGTAGCGCCAGAAAGAGTGAAGCGACTGAACCAAAGCCAAAAGGACGCTCAGTTGTGGATGTATCTGGTGGTGAAAGGAAAGTACAATGCTGTAAAGCTCTATACTCCACAGGAACCTGGAATGTAAGATCCATGAATCAAGGCAAGCTGGGCGTGGTCAAACAAGAGATGACAAGACTGAACATCAACATCTTAGGAATCAGCAAACTAAAATGGACAAGAATGAGTTAATTTAATTCAGATGACCATCAGGTACACTACTGTGGGCAAGAATCTCTCAAAAGAAATGGAGTAGCCTTCATAGTCAATAAAAGAGTAGGAAAAGTAACACTGGGATACAATCCCCAAAATGATAGAATGATTTCAGTTCGAATCCAAGGCAAACCATTCAACATCGCTGTAGTCCAAGTCTATGCCCCAACCACTAGTGCTGAAAAGAATGAAAGTGACCAGTTCTATGAAGCCCTACAGACCTTAGAGAATTAACACCAAAAAATAATGTCCATATCATCATGGGGGATTGGAATGCTAAAGTAGGAAGCCAAAAGATAACCAGAATAACAGGCAAGTTTGGCTTGGAGTACAAAATGAAGAGGATACAGGCGGATAGAATTTTGTCAAGAGAATACAATGGTCATAGCAAACACTCTTTTCCAACAACCTAAGACACAACCCTACACACGGACATCACCAAACGGTCAACAGAGAAATCAGACTGACTATGTGCTCTGCAGCCAAAGATGGAGAAACTCTATACAGTCAGTAAAAACAAGACTAGGAGCTGACTGTGGCTCAGATCATGAGCTTCTCGTTGCAACATTTAGGCTTAAATTGAAGAAAATAGGGAAAATTACTAGGCCACTCAGATATGAACTAAATCATATCCCTGATGAATATACAGTAGACGTGACAAATAGATTTACGGAATTAGATCTGATAGACAGAGTGCCTGAAGAAATATGGACGGAGGTTCACAACATTGTACAAGAGGTAGCAACTAAAGCCATCCCAAAGAAAAAGAAATGCAAGAAAGCAAAATGGCTGTCTGAGTAAGCTTTGCAAATAGCTGAGGAACGAAGGGAAGTGAAAGGCAAGTGAGAAAGATACACCCAATTGAATGCAGAATTCCAGAGCATAGCTAAAAGAGATAAGAATGTCTTCTTAAATGAACAGTGCAAAGAAATAGAAGAAAACTATAGAATAGGGAGGACCAGAGATCTCTTCAAGAATATTGGAGATATGAAGAGAACATTTCATGCAAAGATGGGCATGATAAAGGACCAAAATGGCAGGGACCTAACAGAGGCAGAAGAGATTAAGAAGAGGTGGCAAAATTAAACAGAAGAACTATACAAGAACGAGCTTAATGTTCCTAATAACCACAGTGGGGTGGTCACTGACCTCAAGCCAGACATTCCTGCAGCCAAGAAATTAAAAGACACTTGCTCCTGGGGAGAAAAGCTATGGGAAAATCTAGACAGCATACTAAAAAGCAGAGACATTACCCTGCCAACAAAAGTACATATAGTCAAGGCTATGGTTTTCCCAGTTGTAATGTATGGCTGTGAAAGTTGGACCATAAGAAAGGCCGAGCACCAAAGAATTGAGGCCTTTGAACTATGGTGCTGGAGAAGACTCCTGCAAGTTCCTTGGACTGCAAGACGATCAAACCAGTCAGTCCTAGAGGGTATCAACCCTGACTGCTCTTTAGAAGGCGAGATCCTGAAGTTGAAACTCAGATAATTTATCCACCTAATGAGAAGGAAGGACACACTGGAGAAGAGCTTAATGCTGGGAAAGATTGAAGACAAAAAGAAGGGAACAACAGAGAATTAAGGTGGCTGGATGGAGTCACCGAAGCAATAGGCGTGAGGTTAAATGGGCTCTAGAGGATGGTAGAGGACAGGAAGGCCGGGAGGAACTTTGTCCATGCAGTCGAAATGGGTTGGACATGACTTCGAAACTCACAACAACATACCACTATGTACCAGTTCCCTACTGTAATTGTCCCAACAATAAGAAACATAACCTAAGCACAGCATCTTCCACAGCCTCTTCTGTCCCTGATCTTTACACAGCCTGCTTCCTAAACAAATGGTTGTAAGTTGAGGACTATCTGTACTGAACAATTTGAACTAAAGCTACAAGTAAAAATACTTGCAGTTTATTTGAAACTTGAAAGTTTATTTTTTTTCTTCCTTGTAAAGGGATAGGAAAATGTTTCAGAGATGAAAGAATTAAATGTTTAATATTGCAGTACAATAGACAAAACATGGCCAGACAAAATAGAGATTGTCTCTATTTCTAGAGATAATAGATAATTACCTGGGCAGCCCAAATGTTGTCAAGATCTTGCAAGGTTAAGGCCTTTTCTTTGATGACAAAACGAAGAATTTTCTCTAACTTTTCTACATACTGAGGCTGATGTAGACTATCTCTCAACACAATTGATAAAATGTTGTTTTGCTGGATCCATTCCTAAGCAGAACATGAATGTATTGGATACAATTAAAATATATACATATTTCTCTTTGTTTTATTTTAGATGAGTGAAGCAATGCATATAAAACTCTTGGTGATGGGAACCACAATTTGGAAAAAGGAATACTAATAATATTCATCAACTTCTTCCTAGAACAAGCATATTCAACTGGCAATTCCAGATTTCACAATAACTAGGCATAGTATAATTTTAGAATATAATAACAGAGTTGGAAGGGACCTTGGGGGTCTTCTAGTCCAACCCCTGCTTAGGCAGGAAACCCTACACCACTTCAGAAAAATGGTTATCCAGCATCTTAAAAACTTCCAATGTTGGAGCATTCACAACTTCTGGAGGCAAGTTGTTCCAGTGATTAATTGTTCTAACTGTCAGGAAATTTCTCCTCAGTTCTAAGTTGCTTCTCTCCTTGATTAGTTTCTACCCATTGCTTCTTGTCCTATCCTCAGGTGCTTTGGAGAATAGCTTGATTCCCTCTTCTTTGTGGCATCCCCTGAGATATTGGAACACTGCTATCATGTCTCCCCTAGTCCTTCTTTTCATTAAACTAGACTTACTCAGTTCCTGCAACTGTTCTTCATGTTTTAGCCTCCAGCCCCCTAATCATCTTTGTTGCTCTTCTCTGCACTCTTTCTAGAGTCTCAACATCTTTTTTACATCCTGGCAATCAAAACTGAATGCAGTATTCCAAGTATGGCCCTACCAAGGCATTATAAAGTGGTATTAACACTTCGCGTGATCTTGATTCTATCCCTGTTTATGCAGCTTAGAACTGTGTTAGCTTTTTTGGCAGCTGCTGCACACTGCTGGCTCATTGACTAAGTTACCACATGTACTGTACCTGTGCATTGTGTTTTTCTTGCCTAAATGTAGAACCTTACTTTTTTCACCACTGAATTTAATTTTGTTAGATAGCGCCCAATGTTCAAGTCTGTCAAGATCCTTCTGTATCTTAAGCCTATCTTCTGGAGTGTTGGCTATTCCTGCCAGCTTGGTGTCATCTGCAAATTTGATGAGTTCCCCATCTATCCCCTCGTCCAAGTCATTGATGAAAATGTTAAAGAGTACTGGGCCTAAAACAGAGCCTTGGGGTACTCCACTGCATACTTCCATGTAGACTCAGTTCCATTGAGGACTACATATTGAGTGTGGTTGGTCAGCCAGTTACGAATCCATCTGGTGGTGATTCTGTCTAACCCACAATTTTCTACTTTATCTATTAGTAGGTTATGGTCTACTTTATCAAATGCCTTACTGAAGTCCAAGTAAATTATATCGACAGCATTCCTCTGGTCCACTAGTTTTGTCACTTTGTCGAAGAATGCAGTAAGATTAGTCTGGCATGATCTGTTTTTAACAAAGCTATGTTGGCTTTTGGTTATTACTTTGCTTGCTTCTAGGTATTCGCTGATTCATTGCTTGACTATCTTTTCCAGAATCTTCCCTGGTATTGAGGTCAGGCTGATCGGTCTGTAGTTTCCTGGATCTAATTTTTTCCCTTTTTTGAAGATGGGAACTATATCAGCTCTTTTCCAGTCCTCTGGCAGTTCCGCGCTGCTCCAGGATCTTTGAAAGATATAGTTCAGTGGTTCTGAGATCTCGTCTGCCAGTTCCTTCAGAACCCTGGGTTGTAATCCATCCGGTCCTAGTGATTTGAACTCGTCTAGGGTAGACAAGTGCTCACTTACTGTTTTCT
Organism: Natrix helvetica; assembly: GCF_964273705.1. Lineage (NCBI taxonomy): Eukaryota > Metazoa > Chordata > Lepidosauria > Squamata > Natricidae > Natrix > Natrix helvetica. The sequence continues at coordinate 61,082,097 of NC_138550.1, forward strand.
TTCCTATTTCAACTTGTGTTTCTAATCTGTTTTTTGTGGTGCTGTTTTTGTTATGTAAGCATGCAGCAAGATATAATGTGAATTAGATTAGCTCTATCCTTCTTGATATTCTGGAAGCCGGTTGAGATCTGGTTATGTTGCCAAGTCTGGGGGTCTAGGGAACTGGAAACATGTTTAGATGGCTCTATTATTGAAGTGTATGCATTCTCTTTCTCTCTACTTGGATTTCTACATATTTTAATTTTAATTTTTTAATGCTGACTTTTATATTTTAAAATGTTTGCTTTTATATATGCAATTTCTTTTTTTAATTATTGTACACTACCCAGAGTCACTTCTCATGAAATAGGTAGCTATATAAATTTGATAAATAAAATAAACAAATTGATGCATATTGTTTAAACAGCTTCCCACTAAATTAAAGAAAATAAGCTTACTGCCATTCTTTCTGCTGTAAGCCATTCCTCCTCTTCAGGATTGCCATGTCGATGGGTGTAATATGAGACACTAGATATCACTTTGTTAACTTCATTTAGTGCATTCATTTTTCCATTGAAAGATGAAATTTGTAATAACCTACAAAGAAATGTTAAAATAACATTGTAAGGGGAGCAGGACAAAACAACTCAACTCCTAAAAAGCATTAGCACAATTGAAGAACTCTTACCTAAGTATCATTTTTAATCTAAATATTTCTAAGTTTTTAACTGTTTCCTCTTGTCCTGGAACTCTTGAGGCTAAGTTCTTCAGAGATTTTATGATCATTGACAAAGCATCATTTTTGGCTTCATTCTTAGCTTCTTTCTTCAGTTCATCATCAGTTAAGTTCTCTAAAAACTGTGGGACCATTTCTATAATTGGAAGGAAGTATTTCTTCACTGTATGCAGTGTTAAAAACTCATAGCATTGTCCAAATGGTCTGAAAGAAAGATATCAATGTAAAGGAAAAGCTAGTTTGAAGTAGTAAGTTAAACAGCCATATTTATAATTCATTTCACAAAAATTAAACAAAGCAGAATTTACTATGATTGAAAAATAAACTATTTAAGCACTCTTAATGGACTGGCTTGCTGTGTATGAAATATGAACTGAATTTACAGCTTCAGGGTAAAAGTGTATCAGGGCTGTATGAATAAGGAGCCTAAAAGGGAAATGAAAAAGAAAATGTCAATGCCACTAAATTTTTAAGAATGCAAAATGAAGAACAAAGAAATGGAGAAGGAAAGCCAGGAGTGGACAAATCACAAACCCACCAATATTTCAGAAAAGAATTGAGTGTATTTTTACAAGACAGTACTATTATACAGCATAGGTGAGATGGTAAGATTTTCATCTTTTCAGTTCTGCTAAAGAATGTTCAGGACATTAGACCATAAATTATAAATATATAATCCCATATACATTCATCACTGTGATGGGATGCTTACTAGGGAAGAATGAAACTGAAGCCTCCATCCCATCACAGTGATGAGTTTAATAAATCTATTGTCACTCTGATGTTCACTTTTGGGGAGGGGAAAAATAGAACTTTCAGCAATGATTTTGATAATATATAATTAAGAAAATGTCAGTAACAAAAATTATTTTCTCTAAGCAAGATAAATATTTCCTATCAAAAGTATTCTATTATACTTTTAAGCTTAAGTTAAGTGAATATTTAATTAGTGTTTATTTTTTGTGTAATAAAACTAATTTTTAAATATATTTTGAGAATTAATGTAAAAATTAAACTCTATACTACAGAAAGGTGTAAAAACCTTTCGATTATTGTAGCATGGTGTACATGGGGCTACCTTTGAAGTGTATTCAGAAGCTAAAACTGGTCCAGAACACAGCAGTGCAGAAAGTTTTGGAAGCCCATAGGGTGGCACATATAACACCACAGTTATTCACTGGCTACCGATCTGCTTCCCGGTGCAATTCAAGTTTATTACCTTTAAAGCCCTTTATGGTATTGGTCCAGGGTATCTGTGGAACAGTCTTTCCCCAATGGGATTGGCCTGCCCCACTTGTGCAAGCAGAAGGGGCCTACTGCAGATTCCATCTTTTTGGCTGGTGGGATCCAGGAGAAGAATCTTTTCTGCCACAGTGCCTGAACTTTGGAACATCTTGCCACAGAAGGCAAGATCCCCCACTTTTAGTGTTCAGGAAATGCCTTAAAACCTGGCTATGCTGGCTGGCATGGAGTCCCAAAGAAGTTGTTAGCTAGAGATAGTTGGTACATTAACAGAAGGCATCCCATCTCTCTCCTCCAAACCCTTGTTCTTTAATCCATGTTTATATTTATGTTTAATATTTCATTAATAAACAATATACAGAAAGTCATCTGAATCATGAGATGGGCAGCAAATAAATTTGATAAATATAAATATTTATATATGCAGTAATGTCAATAGATCAATATAGGCAACATTTTGAAAGGGAAAAAGTCCTCCATGTTTGAAGCTCAGAACTCTTACCACAATGCTTTTGACTGATCTTACATCTTTCAAGACAAATATGTAAAGTTCTTCATGCCTTACAGGACTGCACCAAAGCAGGAAATGCTAATTGTAATATAAATGCAACAAACTCTCCTAAACCAACTCAGAAGGCACAATCCAAATGTTTTGCTAAAAATCAACCTGCTGGATTTATAAAACCTCACAAAGCCGTTTTTCACTGGGCTGTTTAAACACGACTACCTGAGTGGCATTTTTTAAAACTAAGGAAAGTGTAAAACCTACAATTAAATTTGCTCTCTGTTTTAATGCTGTGAAGTAGAATGGGCATTGGTTCTTACCCGAGACACCCATTCTCAAGGTGGTGGAGATAACATCCAGGAATGGGTTAACTCCATCAGTATCCAATCGGACTGAGTCTACAGTTGTGACATTATAGCTCCTCTGCTAGCTCCTCCCAGCTTTTGACAAGGGAATACTGTAGACTGACATGACAAATACAAAAAACCAAAACCTTGTTGCTCTCTTACTCTCCTTATCCTAACTATCGCTACCTCTCAGAAACTTGGAACCAGACAAAAGGAAAAAAAAGAGGTGGGGCTGGATGCTATCTCCACTGCCCCGAGAACAGGCGTCTCAGGTAAGAACCAACGCCCATTCTCCATAGTTGGTGGAGATAGCATCCAGGAATGGGCATACCAAAGTGTGTTCTGTCCTCAAGGGAGGGTTGAAGCCCCCTGTGCTGAATGGGCCAAAGCCCCCTGTGCTGAATGCATCTGTTGTAAAACCCTCCTACCAAAAGCTGCATCTGCTGAAGCAGTATCTGCCTAGCCTATAATGGCAGACAAATGGAGAAGGAGAAGTACATGTAGCTGCCCTGCAAATTTCCTCAACAGAAGCTTGTGTGGTCCAAGCTGCCGTGGTGGCTGCGCTCCTGGTGGAGTGGGCCGTGATGTGCTGCGGAGGAGGTAATGACTGAGATTCGTATGCTTTGGAGATGCAAGCTCTGAGCCATTGCCTGATAGAGATGGATGATGCCTTTGTGCCCATGGAGGTCAGTTGGAATGATATGAACAATGCTTCTGTATGGCGGAACGCAGAGGTCCTCTTTATGTAAATATGCAGAGCTTGACATACATTTAGGATGCGCCACTTATGTTCCAGTCTATGTCCCGGAGTGGGGCAAAAATTGGGGAGGACAAGTTCTTGGGACCTGTGAAATCTGGAATTGACCTTTGGAATGAAAGCCGTGTCGAGGTGCAGTACCACTCTGTCGGAATAGAAAATACAGAGGTCTTGTCGGACGGATAAGGCCACCAACTCCAATATCCGCCAAGCTGATGTTATGGCCACCAGAAAAACCACCTTGAGTGAAAGGAAGCGCAGTGAAGTCATATGCAAAGGTTTGAATGGAGGAGCTATGAGAGTGTCCAGAACCTTGGCCAAAGGAGCCAAGACCTTGCCCTGCACGGTGTCTATTATTGTTCCCAAGTGTAGGAATGAGATGGCTTTTCTCCAGATTGATGAAAAATCAGTGGTCTCGAAGTACCAGGATCATGTCCTTGAGATATAACTTGGCCTGTGCTACGGAACTGGATTAGAGAAATGTATCATCCAGATAGCACTGGATCCTTATGGGCCTTGCGCAGAGATGAGCTGCTACTGCTGCCAGAACCTTTGTGAAAACCCTGGGGGCTGAGGAGAGGCCGAAGGGGAGAGCCCTGTACTGGAAATGGTTGCCTGCATATGAAAACCTGAGGACCTGCCTTGTGGGCAGGATGGATGGGTATATGAAGATAAGCCTCAGTGAGGTCTATGTAGGTGAGCAGATCGCCCTTGCGGATCCCTTCCAAAAATCGTTTGGAGTGCATTTTGAATCTCCGATATTTGATGTGACGGTTGAGAGATTTTAGGTAGAGAATCTCTCTCCAACCCCCTGAAGGCTTTGGGACTAGAAATAGAAGGGAATGAAACCCCTGCCCTACCTGATCCATGGGCACTGGTTGGACGGTCAAATCTTCAGCAGGTACAGGACCGCTTAGTCCATGAGAAGACGCTTTTGAGGATCTCGGGATATTGGGCATTGAATGAAGAGTTTTTGAGGGAAGGTAGGGGTGGGGAGGAATTCCAGGGACAAACCGAACCGAATTGTGTCCCTCACCCAAGAGTCTGTTTGGTGTCTCCCACCAGTCAGCGAAGGCCGAGAGATGTCCCCCTATGGGGAGGCTGTCCAAACAGTCATTTCTGACATATGAGTGGTCGGTTGGCTCCTCCTCTGAATGATTGTCTAGGGGGAAATGATGACCTCCCCTACCAGTTCTATCTTGGGGCTGCTGACCCTGCCTGGGAAAGGATGGATGTTGAGGACAGGTGGCGTTAATCCCCACCCCCACCCCGACCCTTGAAAGGGTGAATGCCTATAGTAAGGAGAAAACCTATCTTCGGACCTACGAAACTTGGATGGAAGGATCTTGTGTTTGTCCCGGGATTCTATAAGGATAGGGTCCAACAGAGCTCCGAAAAGGCGTTCCCCTGAGAAGCAGAGGTCAGTTTCCATTTGGATCTGGCATTCGCCTGCCATTTTTTAAACCAGAGGAGTCTCCTCATGGTGATAGAGGAGGCCATGAACCTAGATGCAAAGTGAACTGCGTTCAGGGATGCGTTAGCTTAAATTCAATAGCCGCTTTTATCTTGGTAAGATCCTGATGTGACCTAGAATCTGCTGGAGAGTGTCTCCTGCAGTTGTTTTAGCCACAACAGGGTGGATCTAGTAAAGAAAGAGGCTGACGTAGATGCCCAGACAGCCTAGTCTGAAGCCTGGTGTCCCTTGACCAGCGTTTGCTCAAAACGCTTCTCCTCTGTTCTCAAAGCCTCCTCTGGAGATCCCGGGCCTACAGTGGGAGAAGAAAGGGCGGCAACTGGGGGTCTACCGAAGGGACCTCCAGGACTTTCGCTAACTCGGGTCCAACATTGTATAAATGCTTATCCTGGGAATTCGGGAGAGGCTCAGACCCCAGGGAGGCCCACTGTCTTGGGACGTCTAAAAATAACCTGGGGGAAGGAATGACTTCCTTCTCTATTGCCGGTTCCAAAGAAAGGGGATCCATGGTCTCTTTATGTGAGGTGGAATCCCGAGAACCCTGACTCAACCCCAGCCTAGTCACCTTTTTGGCCTTAAAAAGGAGGGAACGGAAGACAGCAGGCTTAAACAAGCCTAAAAAAGCCGGCCTGATCAGGTGCCAGATCTTCGTCCTCCGAGAGGTCTGAGTCTCTAGTAATCTCCTCCTCCTCCCCCAACACTGAGGTCTGGGAAGTTGCTCCTGACTGAGCTGGAGCCAGCAGGAACACAGGAGCCCGGCATCCCCGCGACTCCCTGGGATTGACTGATTTGGATTTATCAGATGCAATGGGGATGAACGATGTTGAATCCTGCTGTGATGCGCTGCCTGATGGCCTCTGAAATTATTGCTGACAAGTCAGGAGCCCCTAAAGGGGAGGCCTGGAATCCTTGTGCTGCTGGCACTGTAGAGGCTAAAGGAACTTCTGAGGCAAGGCTTGCACCACCTGTGGACTGATCCCCACGCACCGGAATATCCAAGGCAGTTACTTCTGGCCTTGGGTCATGAGATAGACCCGGTGAGGACAGTTCCCCCTCACTAAGTCCGCAGGCCCTGGGCTATCAAGGGCAATGGAGCCTGCCTGAAAGGGGTGGGGACTTGTCCTGCCTTCGGGCTGTGGATCTGAATCCCCTCTGGAAGCTTGTTGCTGAGCCTTTTGAAATTCCCTTTTGAGGGCCCAGAATAGGCAGCTCTCTGCCCTCTGCATCGTCTTAGAGACCTTAGCCGATAGCTCTTTGGCCTTGGAACCCTTAGCCGCCCTTTTTCACGAGGGTCTAATGCTTGAGGGACCTGCAACGAGGCTGTCCAGTGACAAGGGGGCCTCTGCCAACCCTGGCTCATTGCTGTTAATGGCAGCCATAAGCACTGCGGAATTTGGTCTTTTCAAGGCTTAAGCCAGGAGATGTTAATCGCTCACCAATGGTCCAAAGAAACACGATTGAAAATGGCCACTGGGAGTTGTCCCGTGAAAAGAAAATGGCCGCCGTGCTCTTGAGGATTCATATAAGCCAAGGTCGATGCCTGGTTGAATGATAGTTGCGAAGATCCGGGCGAATGGTGGCAGCGACGACAGAGGCCACTGGGTTTCTACCTGCAGGCTTGTCCGATGGTGTTTAGCCCGCCCCTCCTCCCGCACACTTCGAGTGAATTTGTGGCGCAGCCACTCAGCCTTGTGGCTTGATGTCCGGCATCCCATGATGTGGGGAAGGCCCCGATTGCTATTTTAAAAAGTAAACCTCTTTCCCTGTGCCACAAGATGTTAAAAGGGAGCAGTTAAGAGAAAAAGTCTGTTTAAACACTAAGCCTATCCTAATTCTAGCCTAATCTGTAAGAGAGCAGAGAAAAAACATGTCCAAGAACTGATGAAGTCTAAAGCTGGGAGGAGCTAGCAGAAAAGCTATGATGTCACAACTATAGACTCAGTCTGATTGGATACTGATGGAGTTAACCCATTCCCGGATTTTATCTCCACTAACTATGGAGAATTGTTTACTGCACATTTCTACTTGCTTGAGTAAAATGAAAAGAAATATCAAAGTCTTCTACAAACTAATGTAAATGTTTCCCTTCTCGAATCATGTCTGATTCTAGAGTGTGGTGCCCATCTCAGTTTCTTAGTTGAAGGAGTCAGTTTTATCCAAAGACATTTTTGTCGTCATATGGCCAACTATATGGGAAGATGCATGAAATGTGTTACCTTTCCACTGAAGTGGTACCTATTTATCTACTCACATTTGCATGCTTTCGAACTGCTAGGTGGGCAGGAGCTGGGGCAAATAACGGGAGCTCACCCCATCAAGCAGTGCCCAGGTCTCGAATTCGGGCTGTCAGTTTTCCAGCTGACAAGCTCAATGTCTTTAACCACCAAGCCATCGCACCCCAGACACTAATGTAGTTTGTACATTAAGGAAGAGTTAAATTACTAAAGTTCCTAGATAGCAAGAGTTAGAATAGAGATTAAAAAAATACGAAATTGATTAATTTTGCCAAACAAACTAAACACAGCACATTTAGTTCAGAATGACAAAATAAGGTTATTTTAATTTTGCAGTGCAATACATTTACCTTTTTGTTTTAAGTAGTAGCAATTGCAACACAAACTTTTTCATATACTATCAAAGACTTAAAAGATTTTGAAATTTTGAATGTAATATTAGGGCTGACAAATAAGATTCGAAGTATTTTGGGGGTGCAGTTTCTAATAGTTTAGAAAACTGAATTGTAGCCTCAATGACATTGTATTTTTTTAAAAAAAAAATCTTTAATTGGAACAAACTGATATGAACTATCTCTAAATTACCTCTTTCACAAAACTATTTTTGACAACAAATGGGAATAGATAGAAAAACCAGGTATTCTGATTTGTTAGGAGAAGAAATGTTTTCTACAGGGTCAAATCCACTATTGGATATTAAACCACCCTCTGTTTACTTATTAATACAATGTATTCTCATGTTCTTATATTTCAGAACTATGCAATCTTCTTTGCATTTTGAGAAGTGTAGAAAAATGCATATAATAGTATATCATACAATATACAGAAAGATATATGAATTAAAATGAGTTACTTTTGTTCAGATGATAAATTCCAAACACTTCCTTACAAGAACTTACTTGATGAGAGCTGCTATAATCTGAACATTCAGTGCTGATCCACTCATAAAACGATCATGTAGGATTTGAAATCCATTTAAGGTGCCAAACTTGTTGATGAGATCTACTAGCCAACCCTGCAAAAAAGTTTTCTCCTTTACAAGTAATCTCTACCACCAAAACACATATTTACATCACAGACGTTGCTCAACATATTTGATTGAAATTAGATGCCAGTATCTTTAAATTATTCTTTTACCTTTACCTAGTACTATCCTTTAAACTTTATTGAAATTTGAAAAATTATATAACACAAAATTCAATCTTTAATTATGTCATTTTAAAGGCAGAATAAGTATTTTATTTTTATTTTATTTTTGTCAGAAACAAAGGCAGGATTATATTTAAAAATTATTTATTTTATGTTCCATAATCTAATTTAGCTAAAATAAATTTATTAAATTGCTTCGAGAATAACAACTAATTCAAGCATTCAAGTGCTTTGTCCACAACCACTGTTATTCAATTTAATACTCTGAAAAAGTACTATTTGCAGTACAAAAAGAATCTGAATTATCAAAATTGTCAATGATATCATTACTTAAATATTAGACTGAAATCATATTCTAAAAACCCTCTGCATTGGCTTCTGTTGAAATAAATGCACAAATTCTAATTTTTCTGACTCAAATAACAAACCAATTTCTGTAGTTTTCTCTTATCTCCGGAAATTACTTTTCAGAGATTTCATCTATAGTTCCAATTTCAATCAACATACCTTTGGTGACCTTGGGTCTGGAGGACGAGCATAAAGTTCATCTTCAGCTAGCTGAGCTCCAGCAGGAACAGTTTCTGAGGGACGTGTACCATTATAAAGATGGAATTTGCAATGAGGATTTAAGGCCATTGCAAGAAGTTCAAGAAGAGGAAACCAATCTTGGGCCAGCTTTGCCACACAAAGTTCCACTAGGCGATGGGTGTTGTTAATGATACATCTCTATTTAAAAGAAAATGATTTTAGATATTCTGCCTTGCATTCAAATTCTGCCACTAATCTTATTACGGTAATAAACACACTGCTACACTGCAGTGTGTCTTAGGTTTAAACTAACAATTTCCCAACTGTAGACCAAGGGTCCCTGAGGAACTGCAAAATTTTTACAAGGGGTCTGTGACACGCACCAAACATGGCAAATAAAACAAAACACAGTCACACTGCTTATTCACAACCATTAACCAAAAATATTCCATTGCCTAGGTAGAAAACTGAAAAGAATAAAACCAGTGGATCAAGGGCAACCCTTTTTTTCCAATGACACTTCTCTCCCATCCAGCACAGACAGTACATGCATGATTTTTCTCATGAATGGCACTGTTCCTGCATGTCATGGTCAGCTCTAACTCAGAGGAGCCTGCTAAGTGAATTTCAGCCTGTGGAAGCTTTGAATATTCAATGACATGAGACTGGTTCACTCAGCAATCACCTGGACTAGCTGTGCCCCCTCCCATAGGATGAGGAACCAGAAAGACCATCCAGACCCAGAATTCACTTTCTGCAATAGAGGAAACTTGACTTCTCTTATTGAGAAAAACTGCAATGGTACTCAGAACTCTGTGACCTGAGCTGATGTCTGTGGAAATCTGCTCCTTGGGACCCCAACTAGCTGATTACCTACCTATGATACTGAGAGTCTTACATTATGCCCAATGATGCTTCTGTATCCTGCTTTGGACTTTGATTACTGAAAACTTTACCGGCAAACTGCTCAAAACTGACTGTGAAAGCAAAATTCCCTGTCTGCCACTGCCTGCATTTGAACCATTTAAAGAAGACTTCCCCAACCTTTCCAGCTTTGCGGCCCAGTGGCAGGTTATGATTCCATGTGAGCAGCAGGAAAGCGTGCACGTACAGCTTCACTTCTGTGAGCACTCTCCTGCTGCTCATGCGTGTGGGGATGTACACTCTCGCCCACCACTTCCATAGCATGGTTCTGAACGGCTCAAGGGCTAGTAGTGGGCACAGCCTGGGGGTTGGGACCCCTGATTTAAAGCAAAGTCTGCAACCAAATTCATTTATGTATATACGTGCATCTATTCTGGGTCAGGATCCTGCATTGAGCCTACCTGCTATCATGTAAGTTTCTTATAAATGTCCTCACTTTGCCCTAGCTGTTCTTTATGAGCTCCTACTGTTCTCCCTATCTTTCACACAGCTACCCAATGACTCTCTGTGCATGTTACATCCCATATTTCTCTTCTGTATATTTTCACACCCCACAATGTCAACCCCTGATGACATGTATACAATTACTATGATGAGGAAGACTGCAAAAGTTTAATATTAAAAGTATTACCCTATTCAAAAAAATTGGGAATTATTGAGTTTAGAAAGCCAGGGAACTTGGGAAATTAAATCTCCTTTTTTTAAGCACACCGGATTTGTTTATTAACATATGAGTAGCTGACTCCAACTTACATGAATTTCAAATTTCCAGCCACTCACTGCCTCATCTGTAAGTATTTTTGTGAAAGAAATTGTTAACCCATCTCGGAAAAATCGTTGACATGCCTCACTTTTAACATCAAGACCTATGTAAAAAACAATAAAATTATTTCTATGGAACTTCAATCCTCAAAACACCAATGACAACAGAGCATTCAAAATCTTTTTCAAGATTTAAAGCCCTTTGTAGCCTTAAATATATATTGTACTTTATCCAAATTCAATAAAAGTGCTAGTTTCTTTAGTAAATCTAAAAAATTTAACACCACAGGATTTTTAACGTGAAAAATACAAAAACCTGTAAGACAAAATAATCAGAACACTAATAGCTGGGGATGGAAGGTAGACTTATAAAAACTAAATGTTTTTGAGGGGTTACAAAAGAAACAGGAATACAAAGGCACTAAGGTAATGTCTGTTTAAGACTATTCCCAATTCATATAGGTAAACCATTTAAAAATGTAGCCAGGAATATTAATTATATCCATTTTTCTTAATGTTTTATTTTTCAGCTTACCCTTTTTACTAAGCTCAATAGCAGCTTCTAGAAGAACTTCTAACTCTCCCTTGGGCAACACAGGAACAACCCATCGAGGTCTAGGAAAACGTAAGAATATAATTCATTTTACATTACATCTAGTTTTTCCCCACTCATGTATCCCAAATACATGGGTCATAAACACGTAGAAAAAATCTGCCATAATTTGATACTGTACTTTGTAAACAAGTCAAGTTTTACATGCATTCTTTATTTAGAAACTGAGTTCTGTTCCAACGAGCAGGTTTGTTAAGTGAATATGTGACTGAGAGAAAATAGATGCTGTGAAGATCACTGGGTTTCTGTCATTTCATATAAATCAAGTTATCATACAACTACACTAGCATTCCTCTTATTCCAGCATGCATTGTTGCCATGAATATAAAATTTAGTCATAAATGTACACATTGGTTGGACAGTATTTTTTTAAACTTTTTGTCATATTTCAAATAATCAATAACCAACGTAGTTGGTAAACAAGAAGTGGATGTATTTGTTTAAAAGCTACTGAAATAAATCCAAAATGCCAACAGAAGTTAACTGCATCACTGTTAGAACTTTTAAACATAAAAAAAAACATTTTTTAAAAAAACCTGTTGATCATGTCATCCAATTTTGCCAAGTCAGTGTGTGGAAATGCAGGCTCTTCATCTTCAAGTTGTGGTGGGGCATCACCTTGACCCTGTTCATCAGGGGGAGTAGCTGGGGAATTCTCATTTGAAGAATCAGGTGAAGAAGTCTGAAATGGAAACTATGGATTTCTATGAACTATTCAATTTTTATCATTTTTGTTTATAGATTCATATGAGCATTTAAACATGACTAAACATTGAGATTCTGGATAGGCTAGAAAGGTTGATGACTGTTTTCTGCTTATTTAGGTTTTTAAATTCAAGATTGCATTAAAACTTAACAATGTGGTAATATTTCCAACTGTGGTCAATGGCAGAGCTGCTTGTTCTTCCTATAACCACATGAATACATTTACCATTCTCATTCCACTGCAACAAGTACAGTGTTTATTTTCACTTCAATTATTCCAAGTTTGTGTTTTATAACTTCTGACTACTATAATGGTATCTAGAGATATCAATTTTCTCATTTTGACAGGATATAGTAGAACCTCTGGTCATGATCATAATTTGTTCCATAACTTTGATCACAACCCGATTTGGTTGTGACCCGAACCTAATTTTGGAAATTTGGCACTTACAACAACAACAACAAAAAAATGGCGCCGAAGGAAAAATAATAGGCCAAGAAAAAAAAAAAGTGAATTTTTTGGTTGGAACCTGATTCGGTCGGGGTCAGAAGTGTTCATGACCAGAGGTTCTACTGTACTAAATTTTTTATTTAAAACATTATTTCCTTCCATAATCAATGAAATTTTAATATGATCCCTTTTTCTAATATTGATTGCTGAAAAGTGTGATCATTTTAGGGTCTCTGTATTGTCTAACAAATAAAATAACACTCATGCTATTTACACAAAAGAAATATTTGATAAAGCTTATGTTCAGAGTCTCATGTATCTAAATACTTTGCATGTCAAGCAAGCCTTCAGGTGAGCAAAAAATTATACCATCTACAACTGTTTCTCTCTTAAGCCCTGCTGATTGCCTGACTGTTTCTTGTATGATTTGTACTATCTTTCTTAGTTCAATTGTTTCTCTGTTAGTATATAGAAGCACACATATTGTCAGGAATGGTAGCAAGGTGATAAACAAGGTGACCTAGCAGCCCATGGACGCAGATTGAAAAGAAACATGCAAGGCTTCAGAATGATGAAAGGAGCTGGTACGTTTGAGGTACCTCTTAAGTGTCTTGCGAACGTTGAGAGAGTGCCAATGACACTCTCAGGTGGCTTGGGCACGGGCAAAAGTCTGGAACAGCTATTTCCTGGGTTCAATGAAAATACAAGTTGACCTTTGGCAGGAAGGACTGGTCAAGACGAAGCACGACCCTGTCTTGGATGGATGATGCACAAGTCATCCCAGACTGACAGGGCTGCTAACTCCAAGATCCTGCGGGCCGAATCTTAAGAGTCAAGTGTCGCAAGGAAGAATTGTGGAGAGGCTCAAAGGGCACGTTGGTAAGCGCTCTGAGAACTGTGGAGAGATCCCATGAGGTGTAGCAGTGACCAACTTGAGGGCTTAAATTGGAAGCCCCACGTAAGAAACTATGCACCTCAGGGTGTCTGCTGAGCGTCTGGTGCGTGCCGGATGAAAGCACAGTGGAAAACGCAGCTATCTGGTGCTCCAATGTATTAGGAGCTAGACCTTTATCAAGGCCCTCTTGGAGGAACTCCAAGGTCTGTGGGAGCAAAGCTGCCATAGGCTGAATTTGATGTTCAACACACCAGCGAGCAAAGGTGGCTCAGGTGGCATCATAGATGCTGGTGGTAGAAGGACGTCTGGAGGCTTGAATGGTTTTGATGACCCTGCTGGAGAACCTGGCCCTTTTCAAGAAGTCCCTCTCAAGTGCCAGATGGTTAGTTTGAGCTACTGGGGCTCCAGATGGCGAACCTGAGAGAGAGAGAGACTCCTGGGGAATTCTCCAGGGGCGTGCGATGGAAAGGTAGGTCAGGTCAGCGAACCAAGTCTGTCTGGGCCAGTAGGGCGCCACCAGGAGAACCTCCGCCCGTTCCTCCAGTATCTTCTTGATCACTCTTGAAATGAGTGCCAAAGGCATAAAGCAGCCCCGGAGGCCAGGAACAACGGAGTGTCGACTCCTTCCATCCAGACACTGAAACCTGGTGAAAAAGTGAGGTAGATGGGCATTCTCCGGAGTGGCATATAGATTGATAAGGGGACGGCTGAACCTCTGCGACAGCTGATGAAAGAGTCGTGGGTGTAGACGCTACCTCGAATGATCCAGGGTGGTCATGCTCAGCCAATCCGCTTGAACATTGTTCCTCACACATGGATTCCAGATGTCTTTCCGCCCATCAACTGATCGCCTCTGCCTCTAACATGAGAGATCTGGACCTGGTACCCCCTTGGCGGTTTATGTGCGCCTTCGTTGCTATGTTTTTGGTGGCCGTGGATGTCCTTTTGAAAACTTCAAAGCGCAAGTCTTACCGCCCGCAGCTCCAACCAGTTGACGTTGTGAGTTCTTGAGCTGACCACTTGTGCAACTTTGTTGTAAAGGTGGGCATCCGTCGTGATGGTCAGCCGAGCAGGCTCCTTGAAGAAGGTCCCCTTTGTCAGAACCAGGGACTGCCACCACCTGAGGGAGTGAACGACCTTGGGAGGAAGTCGCACCATGACTGGAGAGTTTCTGGCATAGGCCTTCTGCATCGGGAGCAGAAACCACTGCAGTTCTCCTGTGTGCAGCCTCGCCCAAGGAACTAGTGATAGACACAATATCATTTTTCCCAGTAATTGCAACAGTGTCAACACCTGTGCGCTGGGGGAGAGGCGGACACATTGGGCAAGTTCTTGAAGGCTCGCAATGCAGTCATGAGACAGGTATACATGGCAAGAGGATGTGTCTATCACTGCTCCCAGATGTAAAAGTCTGGTGACAGGAGTCAGGTGACTTTTCTCGAGGTTGATAGTGAACCCTTAGGTCTGTAGCATTCACGTGGTGTTGTGAAGGTTGCGTGCCGACTGAACTGGTGACGACGACTGAATCAAGATGTTGTCGAGATAGCATTGGAGGCTAATCGGACGCCCCATAGATGCGCAGCCACTGCTGATAGGATCTTTGTAAAAGTCCTATGACGATGACAGGCTGAACAAAAGGATCCTGTACTGAAAGTGGGACCCTGCAAAGAAGAACCTCAGGTAGCGTCTATGTGTGGGTCTGATGGGCACATGTATCCTTCAGGTCGACTGACGTCAGGAAATCCCCTTCTCAAATGGTAGGGACTGCATTTTGGATTTTTTTTTAAATAAATTTTTATTTTTTTGTTTTCAAAACAAACACAACACATAGAATTTTTTTTTTGCATACTATAGAAAGTGTATCAGTTGGTTACAAAAGGCTTTCGTGCATCTCTTCCACAGTCATCAAGCATAATTCATATTAACTCAAGTGTTTTAACTCAGATATTTATATGTTACCATCATCATACTTCCATTTACATTTGACTATTAATTGTTTAAACGTCCATCATCATAAAATATACCAAAATTTTATACATAACCACATACTAGCATTTCATTAACTATTTCTAAAATCCTCCAATAATACTGAATCTTTATATCCTATTCTAGCTAAACATCCATAAATCAATAACAAAATTTTCTAATCCTTCTTTCCAAATCATTATTTGCAATTTACATTCAATTTCCTTATGTTGTAGCCACGCCTATATATGCCTTGTTATCATTATCCCTCCTTTATTTAACTATATCATATATTATTACATTTTCCCCTAATATTCAAAACTTAACTATATCTAACTTAAGTTCTATTTATTTATTTATCTATCATATATAATTCAAGACGGTTTCTAATCTTCCTTTCATGGATACCATTCAATATTCATATCCCATTATTACTTATCATGACATTACACATAGTATACATTATTATCATTATCAATTATTTGTTTAACTATATCTATTATCACTAAATTTCATTAAGTTTAGCTAGTTTTAAGTTATATTCTTCCATCTATCAACCTGTATCTTTCCAATATCGAGGCAATCTCATATCTTCTGCTGTTTGTGGTATCAGTCCTCTTATCTTCTCTTTAGTCAATTTTGTATGGACTCCTCTTAGCAGCTCTTTGCTTATACGGTCTCTCTTGTAATTTCGATGCCTTTCTTCTTTTCCTCAATCAGCTTGTCTATAATTGTCAGTGGTGTTATCAAAACTATTGTTGAAAAGATTTCTCTCTTTAGGTCGATAAATTCTTTTATTTTTTCTTCTTCTGTATCTTGCCATCTGGAGTAA